>NC_136419.1:122042500-123242500 GCF_052625555.1 Lactuca saligna | reverse complement strand
ATGCTAGATTAGGATAATACCTTGGATGTTCATATTTGCATGTCTAGAAGAGAAAACATAGATCCAAGGTATTTAGGGTTGCATGTACACTTAGGAGTGTTAGAATGCTCATAACCCAACAGTGGTATCAGAGCCTAGGCTTGTTTTCTTGTTATACTTGCAAATGGAGCTGAAAAAACGAGTTTTGATGCTGTCTGCCCAGCAGACTCGCCGAGTCCATGAAGGGACTCGACGAGTCCAAGGCAAAAAGCATCCAACTCGCCGAGTTGGTTAGTGCACTCGACGAGTTGGACCCCCAGACAGCATAAATTCGACTTTTTTGGCTGGAATTGGACTAGGAACATTACCCTAAGATGTTTTTGAACTTATAAACATGTTTTTGATGTGGTAATGTTCATGTTAATCCAATTTCAAAGATAATTGTCAATAGATTCATGTTTTGTATTAGTTTAAAGGTTAGACTAATTACATGAAAAAGTTTGATTTGAATTATCTTGTTCTTATGAGTTGCTTAGATTAATAGAAAAGTTGAGTGAAATAGTTGTTTTCAATCCAAATTAATCTAAGAGTTGATTCTAAAATGTGTTTTTGTAACTTGTCCTCAAGTTATATGAAAAGTCACATTTAAGTTTCATAAAACTCATAAAAGTTGACAAAGGTTACAAAATGAAGAGTCTAGTTCTAATTAATTGGAGTTATGACTCCATAATTTGTCCTCAAGTTATGGAGGACCAAGAGTCTCTTCATTAAATAATAAATAAAAAAAGGTGTAACCTTAATTAATTCCATAAGTTATAAAATAAAGAAAAGTTAATTCTTTTATTAGTTTAAAGTCTTCCATAACTTGTCCTCAAGTTATGGAACATGAAGAGTTTTTTGGATTAAAACTACTTTAAATACATAAGTTATGAAATTAATTAGTTTTGAATAGTTTCAAAACTTGCCCTCAAGTTTTGGAATTTGTAAAGTTTTCTCTTATGAATACTTTAATTCCAAGTTAGCCCTTAGAATTTTAAAAGTTAAAATTCAACCCTTATACTTTATAATATTATAAGTTAATAATATATATATATATATATATATATATATATATATATATATATATATATATATATGTATGTATAAGAGTAAAGTCAGTCTTACCGCTAGTACGCCTCATTCACGAAGCCGGTCTATAAGGTGGGTATAAGGTTGTTGCCTATAAAATGACAACTTAATGGGTGTCCACTCTCACCCACCACTTGCTTGACTGGTGGAGGGTTGTTAGCCGAACGGGTTTGACAGGACTATAATTCTCCCTTCATTAAAAGTATTAATGGTAAATACTAAGTAACTAAACTCTTATAAATACCCAATCTTAGTTACTTAGGAAAACGTGAATAAGGTGCTAATCCATGAAATTACACTTTGCACTTTGTTTTAAGTCGGTTAGTGGAGTGTGTGTGGTACCGGCACACTAACTCGTATCTAACAAGGTAGGCAAAGGGTAACTTAATGTTTATCATAGTATCGATGGAGCGTGTGTGGTTAACTGGCACATCGATTGAGGGGTAAACACTTAAGGGTACCAAGTAATTTGCATGGTTACTTCACACCTTGTTTTGTGATCCTCGGCATCCCAGTCACAAAACCTGAAGGGCACACTCGAGATTGAAACATGCCATTGAACAGTTCAATGAATCTCAAAAGATCTAGGAGTTTCAAAAACCAATTAAAACCTAATAATACATTTCGTTTATCTTGGTGGAAATTGGTGAATCGTCATTCACCTACCTTCAAATTGTTTTATAGCTTGGATTACGGCATACCTCTTCTAAGTTATAAAATAGTTTGTTGGGTCCTAGCCTTAATATTTCATATTGGGTGTCATATTAAGGACTTTAAGATCAACTATCTTGAATATCTCCCAAAACATGTCTGGTTTAGACATTTATGATCTTCCCAAATCTCTTGAAACAAGCTTTCCTAAATGAAGATGATGTTCCATGGAAATCATACTTCTTTCACCTCCTCCAATTATTTTCCCTACCCCACAAGTTCTTGAAAAGTTTAAGGTTACTCGAGCCCTATTGGCAAGTAAAGGTCTAGGTATGGTCATATCTTGGAGATGTAGTCACATATTGACAAGTCGGGAGAGAAGGGTGTCAAAGTCTTGAGGAAGTTGGTGGTTCAACTACTTTTTTTTTGGAAAGGGAACTTCCTTAACGAGGGTTTCCGGGCCAGCTTTCGCGCACCGACTAATCCCCCGTTGCAAACATAAAGCTTTACCTCATGCCCTGGAGTCACTGCAGGCGAACCTCCATGGCCACAAGGGCTGAGTGGTGTCAGGATTTGAACATGGGTCAATAGGTTATCCACCATATCTTCCACATGCCTTACCAAGTCACCACAACCCAAGTGGTTGGTTCAACTACTTTCTAAGTCACATAGTGAGTTCTTTTGGAACACCTATGAAACAGACTATGACAAGACCCTTAATGATCTTATCTATTTGCTAAGATCAACTTCCTGAAACTTTATGGACATTGACAATGGTGACACTGGAAATACAGAAAAAGCATTCTCTTCCCAAGGAAAGGAATTGACCATAGTCAACTAGTTTGACCAAATGGTAAAGAGAAAAGGCTAAGTCTGTAATAGTCCCGTGTACCATTATCAAAGGGTCCATATGTTTATATTGCCAAAGGAAGGGTCATTAGTTGCGAAGCTGCCAGATTTACCTAAGGATGTTAAAGTCAATAAGTTTGACTCTACTTCAGTAAAGTCCACTATCTAACTCTGTTAAGTTTCTATTCTGAGATTCTTGATACATGATGTGATTGGGTCACATGGTGATGTTTTAAGAATCAAAGAAAAGTGAAGGAACTTAAAGAAAGAATATGCTGAATCTGATCACATAGATGGATTTCTATCGCGTAGTTTGAAGATCAGATTCTTGAGCTACTTCTTAGGAGTTATGAGATATTGCTTAGGAATAGATAACAACAAGTTTTCATATGGATTGTAAGGATAAGTTTTTCTGCATAGTTTTAAAATAAAATAAAATTTTTGATTTTAGTTATTTTAAAATATCCTTACAATGGCATTTAAGGAAAAATTGTTGCTTATATGATTCCATTAAGAGCAAGAGTGGAAATATGAAATTGATTCTTTCATTTGTGGTAATGTCTAAATTTACCAAATAAGGAAAGATTCTCATCACCCAAGTCTCAATTAGACCGGAACTTGGAATCATGCAAGTTGTATAGCATGATGAATGAGAACTTTCAAGTATTGGAAAATTAAGACTAATTACTTGTTCACATGGATGTGTGAGTCAAGTAAAGGACTAAGGGATCAAGTACACATTCTTGTGCACTGGTCAAGTCCACCACAAAAGATCAATAAGATTATTCGTCATAATTTACTAAAGTTCAGTAAATATGGTTATACTTACAAGCTTAAGTGTAATTCTGAGACATTGGAAAAAGGTTCCAATGTAAGGCAGAGCGAATAAGAAGAATCAAATTAGGCAGAAGGATAAAAGTTTCTCAAATCTGAAAAGATGGGAGAGTACTTTAGTATCAGCTTTGTGATCATCTTAATGATTAAGAAACCATATCAAAATTAGTTCTCTAAGGAAAATCTTAGTGCATTCTTATGACTAAGAAGAGGAACTTGAATTGTTGAAGTGGTTAAATCAAGAAGATGAGTCATACTTCGTTCCAATACAAGTCTTAGAGTCATACTCCAAGATTGTAACTTGAGTGACATGTCTCAAAGAAGGTTTAAAACACTTGTCAAATGTAAGAGTAAAAGTTTTCTACTCTTGTACATTTGAAATTGGTAAGTTGTGATGTTTTGGATAAAACAAAGACCAACTTAGGCCAATTGTGTGAAGTGTTTGTCTTGGTTAGAATCCACACTATCTCTTGGATGTTTGACAAGGGAGTCTTATAGGTCAAGAGGAAAGTGGGAGTCTTAAAGGTCTTGAAAGTCTCAAGAACTAATCAAGAATAGAACCTGAAGTTCTTCACTAGCACATGACTTGAGGTTTATAACCTATCGTGTTGACATATTCTGTGCCCATTCCAGTTAAAGTTGGTTTTTCATATGAGTTCTTAGATTTCTCAATGTGTTGCACAACAACTTGGAAGCAATGGCAGGCCCTTGAGCTGCCAGGTAGCAAGAAGTTAAGATTGAGTTCAGTCCATATGAGTTCGGATTTTTCATTATCCTTGTCTTGAGACTATGGTTTTGACAATTCACATGGATAAGAACACATACACCATTAAATCTAAGTGTCATAAGGTTTCTCTCCGATTCATGAAAATGATGGTGAGGAAACACTTTCACTAAGTAGATTTTAGATAGATAGCAATTGTGATATTTGCATTCTCAAAGTCGTTAGTGGAGCGTGTGTGGTTTACCGGCACACTAACCTGGACTTGTGAGAAGTGGCAAAAAGGTCTAACCATTATGATTACGGCATCCCTCTTCATAATTGTGTGGACACACGAGTGTACTATCTAAAGGAAGGTGTATGATTTTGATAAAGTTCTATCAAAACAATCCAGTATCAGAAATCTGAACTGTGGTAAGAAAGTCAATAAAGTATTGATTTCTAGAAGTCTAGCTGATTTCTGAGTACATGTCAAAGCTAGTGGGAGCATAAGTGTTATGCTAATAATCATCATGTTAGTGGGAGCATGATAATTATGATAAAGATTGCAAGTTAGCAATGTTAATTATAGAAAACAAAAGGTTTCAATTAGGAAAAAGTTGTTTTGCTATAATTAAGGGAGAGGAAATTATACTTCATCTCAAATCTATAAGCTTAGATCGTGAGGCTTTAGTCATTTAGTCAAGGAAATATATATGAATTTCATGTTGGAATGGCTCAACATAAGGAAATTCTGTATATGGGTCCATTATTTGTGTTCTTAAATTCGATTATGATTACGGTATCCCTTTTCATAATCTGAATTATGAGAACTTGGCAAATAGAAATGGAAATGTTATAGCAAAAGACTGGTTTAGTCTTTATGTGAGACATCATGAATCGTGTCCCATATGCTTCGGATATAGGATCGATTACATGTGCTATATTCATCCTTTCTAAAAGTTTCCAAATGCCTGGGGCATTAAGAAGGGAAAAGGTTTAGAATTAGATATGACTAAAAGGATTAAACAATTGTCGAGGAAAATCTAAGGTTTACCAAAGATTGGTTGCTCAAAGACAGTTGGAAGTATAGTGATAATTCTGGAAGGACCATATTGACATAATCTGTAAGGAGGCAACTCTTGTTCAGAAGTGATAGTCAAAATGGAATCTGGAAATGTTTCAAAGTCAGAAATTTCAATCTGTGTAAGATTAAGGAAACTTAATGCAAGAAGGATGTTTCCAAGGAATTGATCTCCTTTGGAATACTCTGTAATGATTGTTGACAAGTCTTTGTGAATTTATGCATAATCGTTACAATAGGATCAATGCATATAAGTTTAGAATCTAACAGATTTCAGTAAATGACATGAATTTGGAATTCTTGTATTTACAGTAAGGATTTGGGAGTGTGAAAAGAGAATCATTGAAGTTATGTTCAATTGATCTAGTTCACAAAGTAAAGATCATAGACAAACATAGTATGCATACTTGGTGTATGGCATGACTAGTGTTTAGAAAACATAGTGTACATGCTTGGAGCATGGGATAACTATTGTTTTAAATTCAATAATAAAGTTGATAGCTGAAACAGTATACAATGAATAATGTGTAATCATATGGTGATAAATAAAAGGTGTTTTATTTATGTTCATAGGTTTTGATATCATATTGGATTCAATTATTATTGTGTTTCACTTTGCATGTTTTGACTTCCCGAATAAACTAGGTTATTCTTCCGGAATGACTAAGTTATTCAAACCATCCACAGTCGGTCATATGTTGGAAGTAGATATGAATTAAGACTGTCATGGGTTGGCTTGTAGAGGTCTAAGGTGTTGGACAAAGGGCTACAACACTCATGAGTGCTCATAAGTTCTGAGTATTGGATTCTATCACGAGTGATCATGGATTTTATCACGAGTGATCATGAGACGATAATATCTTATATTCCTCAAACCTAGATATATGAGTTGTTACTATGAGTTGGTTGTACATTGATTGCACGAAACCGCATTTGGTAACTCAGTGCTATAAAACGTGCCTTTGTGTATGATTCAACAAGTAGTAGAACAAGCCATATGAGTCGAAGTTTATCCATTCCTTTTACCTTCAGGATAAAAGCGATATCTGTGGGCCCCTCGATGATTTAATGATGACAAATGGAAGTGCTCGGTCGGGCCAGGACTGATTTGATTTGTTCAATTAGTCAGTCGTCATAAATCGGAAATCGAGAAACAACAAATGGACAGAGAGAATGATTATAATCCATGTCTCAGTCCATATGATATCTAGAATGGAGGAATATATGATCACTTATCTAATGGACAAGTCATTGACAAAGGTCAGAGTTTATCGACAAGGTCAGAGTTCGACAGAAGCTTTTGAGAGCTACAATTGCCAGTTGGTTCCTGAAGTCATACGCAATAATAGTTTTAGACTTATCCAAGTGGGAGACTGTTGGATTAATGTCTAAGTCCATAACTATAATTGGTAATACTTGACCCGACCCGGCATGGTCCATTTGGGTTGCATGACATCATGCATTTGGATAAACTATAATGAGAGAAATAAGACACTTATGGTTATTAATATATTATAAGTTCTAGTATATTAGTAATAAGAATAATGAGATTATTTAATTAGTATTGATCAAGAATTAATCTAGGATTAATTAAGTGATCAAAAGAAGACTAATTAAATATATGGGTTGATTGTGTAAATCATCCATACTTGTATAGTGGGCTAATGCTCCATGGATAATCAAGTTGGGCTAAAAACCATAGGATGGTCCATGGATGCTCCATGGTGTATTTGAACCCATGGATCCAAGGAAATGGAAAGTCATGACAATTAGGGTTTACCCTAATTGTAACACTATATAAAGATCTTATTCTTTGCAAAATCGGCCACTAGTGTGATCTAGAGAGGGCTAGCCGATTTCATGAAGTGTAGATTTCTCTCAAGTTATTCCAAGTGTATTTGGTGTTGTGTGAACCATTTGAGGTGTCACACTTGGGGCACTAGGCACTCAAGCTTCATGAAGACATTCTACATCAAAAGAGGTATGTATTCTATCTTGTTATATTGATAATTTTGTATGCTAGATTAGGATAATACCTTGGATGTTCATATTTGCATGTCTAGAAGAGAAAACATAGATCCAAGGTATTTAGGGTTGCATGTACACTTAGGAGTGTTAGAATGCTCATAACCCAACACATTGATCTCGGTTAACAACAATTTAATGTTTTGTTAGACAATGTACTTTGCAAATAATACACATGAAATGTATTATGGATGCCTTGTAGTTCACTCGGTAACTCAAGGTGATACGTGTCGGCATCCACATTCATTTGTCACATTTTAGGACTTAAATTAGCCTATATTTTTCAAAACGGATAATACCATTTTATGGGAAAACTTTTAAACATCACCATGTCCCCGAACCCGAATTTTAGTGGCCTCTGGCGTATTTTGAAATATTGTTTTTGACTTTCTTAAGCTACTTGAATGCATGTGTTCACGAATCTTTATAATCTTTACTTTTGTTTCCACTGCAATTTCAGGTCCCGTAAAAGGCTTTTTTCCCGCTCAATCCAACAAGTATGGCTTCTACATGGTGCACCATGTAATGCCTCTTAGGGTGGTATTTGAATATTGTAATGATAATTGTTATTATAGGTGCATTTCACTAATAGTAATTAATCGTCACAACTACTTACAAAATCTATAACACACTCAGACACACACATAAGGCCTATCTTCCAATGATTGGATTGTTCTTTCACTTTGTCTATTCGTCTTCGGGTGATAGCGATACTCATAAGTATCTTGGAGCCTATTTTCTCCTCCTGGAAGCTTCGCCAAAAGCGAGAAGTAAATAGATTGTCTCTATCATAAATGATACATATTAGTGTTCCATAACATCTAACTACTTTCTTAATGTACAAATCTACTAACTTTTTTGTCGAATAACTCTCACAAATAGGTATAAATTGAGAAAACTCTATCAGTCTATCTACCACAAATCAAATTGAATTATAATTGTTTGTTGTTCGATGCAACTTAGTTTTGAATTCCATATAGTAATCTTGTATAATTTTTTCTTTAGAATCGACAATGAGTGGACTTTTTCGTGTGGTTTTTGGTGATTCAAGTTTACTTGCAAACATGTCACATATCCCTCAACGTATCATCCCGCATCCATTCTCATTATTGCCCACTAATACAATGATTTAAGAGTTTTATACCTCTTTGGTTTTGCTAGGGTGTATCGTATAAGGAGTACAATGTGCATTATTTAGTAACTGTTCTCAACTTTATCTCGTAGTCGTAGTCTTTCAATAATTGCAATAAAACACATTTGAGATCTACTCGTGAAGTGTTGATATGAACAACAAAATCATCCCGACTTGTCATAGTACCAACATCTGATCCCCACACAAGGCTTGTTTAAGGTGTTGAAAGGCCATTTATTGTGCCTCCTACTATTAAAATATTTGTAGTCTTCTCTTGTCAACTTAGGCAATGATGTTGCTATATATACTAGTAAAGTTCCCAATAGATTGTTGGTAATACCATGCTAACTATATAAAAATATGGATCTTATAGGGTTTTGTGGAGGTTTCAACTACATCATTGCTTCAATACTTGTAGGATCGACCTTAACACCTTCTCCACTAATGATCCGTCCAAAGAATTATATCTCTTTTAGCCAAAATTTTCATTTGAAAACTTTACTTGCAACTTCTCATATTGACTTCTAGAATAAGCAAGTACGACATCAATTTTTCCATAAACAACCTACATACTTTATTCATCAAATCCATAAAAGTAATGTCATCAATCCAAACGGCATCAACATAAATTCCTAATGCCTGTAACGGGTATGAAAAGCAGTCTTTGGAATATCATATTCATGTACTTTTAATAAGTGGTACCCTGATCTCAAATCATATATGGAAAAGAATGTTGTTTCTTAATTTTGATCAAATAAATCGTCGATTCTCAACAAGAATATCGGTTCTTTATCATGATCTTATCTAACTCTCTATAATCAGTTCTCACATACACATCGACCCATCTTTTTTCACAAATAAAACATCGGTTCATCAGCTTCTACAATTGAACCATTAATTCGTCCATTTTTTGGTGTTAATCGATAGGGTACAGGAGCGATGGGATTAGATTCTGATACCAAGTTGATAATAAACTGTATTTTTTAGTCGGATGGCTACTTTCACAACTTTCGCAACTCGTATTTTTGGGGTAATCGTGTACTACTTTCACAACTCGTATTTTCGATTCGAGTTACACTACATTTTCAACGTACAACAAACCTCCTTTATTAATATCATTTCACGCTTTAGATACGAAAACCATAAAAAATTCTATTGTGATGTCGTTTACAATTCATGACTATTTGGGATTTATCTAGAGCCTAAATTACGAAAAGCTTTTTGTTGCAAATTATGTCGGTATTGTTTGCAACAATCCAATCCAAAACCAATATTACATTAAGCTCTTTAGTGGTGTTCAACTTCAAACTAATGCATGTGTATTTGTTCGTTAACTGTAAAATCACTTCTGTCAACCATGTCTACCACTATACCCTCACTCAACAGGGTGAAGGAGTGGTAAGTTAAGTAGTAAAGGAAGCATATACAAAATGTTGTATCCGAATCCAATAGTGCACATATCGAGATTAAGGTTAAGGTAAACATATATGACACCATATCAAGTATTTTCATTGCATCATCAACCCTCATATGATATTCTCAATCTATAATGTTATCACTACCACTCTTGTTATCATCCTTAGGAGCTCCTCAACCATATCGTGGTTTCATTTCTATATATCTACCTTAAGTTTTGGTTGATTTTGGTGTATATGATCTTCTCCATGTAATTATACAAAAAACAAGCACGTTCCGAGTAATCTCATGCTAGGTGGCCTAAATCCCCACACTTATAATGCAAAGAGTTAAAGATGTCATGTGATAATCTTCAACATGTTTCTTTCAACATTTATAGTACCATCTTCTTTCATTCTTTCTTGTGTTAATTGAATTGGGACTACAATATGGAAGATTTACCCTTCTTCTCGGATCCCCTGTGTCTTGTGTCTTCTTTTGAGTGGATAATTACTCTTTTTTGTCATAAGTGCCATAATTGTCTTCGAATTGAGAACCAAATTACCGGCCTAAATATATAATCCCTTATGTTACCGAGTCCTCTATCTTGATCAGAGCATCTAGGTGCGCCACCAATAACTCTGACTAGAGTATATTCACATCCCCTTTTGGTATCTCCAACGTGGAAAACCGAAGTTCTTTATATAGTCTCGACTTGTACATTTGACTTCATGAGAACATCCCGATTCGGACATGTTACAACATATAAGTATTGTCCCGACTTAAACATATTCGTAAAATTTCTTTTGTTAATCCCAACTTGAACATACAAAATTTCTATTCATTTATTAAAATACCACATAACATAACATCCTAATAATGGACAATTAATCGTAATCCTAGCGATGGGCAATTAAATGATATATTATATAAGATTAAATACGCATACATCTCCAAATGAGCCTGAATTTATCAAATTTTAACTATAAACAATACATATTTAGAAAGCTTGTATGATTAATCATAAGAGTACCCACACAATCAAGCTTTCTTCTCCATAACGCAGTTTATAAGGAACCACAATATACGCACTCTAACATACTTTAAATGTATATAATAGTTGGCAAATGTATGTCCACGATAAGTATGAGAATCTACTATAAGAAACCTATTTCACTTAAATCACAACTTTGATATCAACTTGTAACACTCGAAACGTACACCCAAAATAATCATTTTTAAAGTTACCATACAATATGGTGTACATTTATATGAACAAGTAGTTTACAAGTAATTATTAAAAGGATTGTATATCGCAAAACTATATAAGGATTTGAGTCAGGATCTACCATCCACCTAAAATTTCTTCTATCTCTCGACTATGTCTTAACCCTTATCGGTTTACTTGGTCCTAAGAGGCACAACAACAAATACAATTGAAATATACAAGCTTGGTGAACAGCCCAACCACCATAGACAAATAATATTATCATAATAAAACTGTAACATCTGGATTCCCCAGGTATATTATTTTATTCATTTATTTTGGAGTTTATGGAGGGACTCAGCGAGTTGGTGCTTAGACTCGCCGAGTAGGGTCGCGGATTTTCATCCAAGTTCATGACTGGACTCGGCGAGTCCATGAGTGGACTCGACGAGTACACACTGTTTAATGAAACCCTAAATTCCCGGGTTTTGGAGCTTATTTAAGGGCACTCATAGCCTCACTTTGCGGCTATCCTTTCCCTGGAGAAACCCAAAATCATCCATGAGAGCTTAGAGAGTAAAGAAGAGCCATCTTGAGCATTTTGGTGTCATTCTAGAGAGAAGATGAGAATCTAGCAAAAGGGACCAAAGGGGGGTTGATGTACTGAGGTTATGAAGCCCGGAGTTTCACTTTGAGGTAACAAATCGGACCATTTCTCCTTTTTGATATTGATTTCATGAATCTAGGGTTTCTTAACCATTCCTTTTAGATGTTTATGGAATGTTTGAGGTCCCAATATGGAATACGCCTTAGATCTGGACCATGGGAGGTCCAGAGAGTCCCTTATGTTCAGCTTTATGCAGTCACATAGAGAGTTTGAGCCTAGGTTTCCATTTAGATGGCTATTTCTTCATTTATGGCTCTAATCATGATGCATGGACGTAAAGTTTGGACCTTTACGTGATTTGTGGGTGCTAGAAGGATAGATCTACAAGTTGGTGAAGCAGATCTGACCTCAAAAGGTCGAATGAGTTTGGTCATGGAGAAGACTCGCCGAATCCATAGGAGGACTCGACGAGTCGGATCGAGTTTATCCGAGTTTCGTGATCAGTTGAGACCCGACGAGTTAGGGGAATAACTTAGTGAGTCAAAGGGGGATTAGAGGACTGGAGTTCAAGGCGGAACTCGCCGAGTTGTTCTTAATACTCGGTGAGTTGAGTCGGGGTGGCCCCGCGATTCATGCTAGGTGTGACTCGTTGAGCCAGGGGAGGGACTCGATGTGCCAAGCGGGACTAAAAAGTTAGTGGACACATGTATACTCGCCGAGTCGCCAAAGTGCACTCGACGAGTCGGGTCAAAGTTTAACCGTTGACTTTTGTTGACTTTTAGGGTTTGGTCACCGATGTGGCCTTTGGGCCAAGAGAGGGGTAAAATGGTCTTTTACCCTTAAGAGGGTGCCAAGAGAGGGTTGAGTCTAGTCTCAAGAGTTATATTCATGAGAGTATTTTCCTTATGTGTTAGGCAGTGGCGAGTTCGAGATTCAAGTATGAGGATATCTGCTTTCTGCTTGCCAGGTGAGTCTTCTCACTATACTTTACCTAGAGTGGTAACAGAGTTATGTGACAAAGTTATTGTATTCTATCTATGTTATGTGTGGCACCGCATTATTTCTATGTGACTTATGTTGTGTGTATATCAGAGTTAGGACCAGAAGGTCCACAGAGCTAGGATCAGAGGGTCCGCATAGTTAGGGCCCACAGAGTTATAGCCTCGAGTGGCTAATATGTGCTATATGTGGTGTTTTTAGTATTATGTGCCAATATATTTGTATGATATTTATATGTTGAGATTTATTGTGATATGTGATATGCATGATTCAGAGTTAGGACCCTTGGGTCCATAGAGTTAGGGCCAGAGGGCCCACAGAGAGCTGGGACTGGAGGGTCCCATTGAGACACGCTGACTGGAGGGTCAACAGAGATTATAGCCTCGAGTGGCTGATATGTGTTAGAGTGGTATTTTGGGGAAATCACTAAGCTTCGTGCTTACAGTGTTTTGTGTTATGTGTTTCAGGTTATCATAGGATCACGGGACGGCACCGACTCGATTGTACACACCAGAGGAAGCGTTTGCTTTGAGGATCCTAGTTTATTAATTGATTGAACAAAAGAGTCATGTATTGTAAATTAAACAAAATGGAGATTTTTGTGAAAAGTGTTAAAGAGATAAACGATTTTAAATGAAAATTTTGTTTTGAAAATTTCGGTGTTACAAGTTGGTATCAGAGCCTTGGTTTGAGGGATTCGGATGCACCTTCGGGTAAATCTAGACTCAAACTGAGGAGGTAAGAAAAGTTTTCAAATAAATGATTTTCTAAAGAGAATAAGAGTTCAAAGAGAAAGAAAGAAAGAGTAGTGTGTACAATCAGCCAGAGCCCGAACGGTGATTTCCCAAAATACCCTTACTTTTGTGTTATGAGATATTTATGATGCACTTTATGAGATATTATGCATGCTAGAGACAGACTAGGTACTTCATATCTTAGGACTAGAGTGGCCTGATTTGTGATGCCTTAGCCTAGGAGTTGTTGTTATATGTGAGGTGCTTTTGAGTATGTGATGAGTGAGAATATCCAATTGGAATCCTTTTAGGGGATTTGTAGAGGAGTAATCTAGGGGAGATGCCTAGATGAGTATTGTGGTGCTTATCGAAGAATAGTTAGAACCCGCGAGGGGTAGAGTTGCAGAGTTCGGTGGTACTTTCGAGGATGAGCAGAGCAAGCGGAGTTATCACCCAAAGTGAGTCCTATGTATTCTTCGATGCCCGAATGCTGCTTGCTTCGTGCTTTGTGGAACTCTCGATGATCGAAGCCAACTACCAAGTGAATATGACGATATTCAGGAGGTAGATGGCTGGCATCATTGGGAGCTCTTCAACAGCTGATGGCAGATAAGTGGGAGGACCAAGGAGGAGCCTAGGGAGTAACCTTAGTAAGATGAGTAGGCTGACGGAGTAGAGCATTTCGCTGAGGAGCAAACCCGCGTGGTGGAATTAGTGAACGAGAAGGTTGAGTAGCTACTTAGGAGCTCTGGGATGGTCCGTGTGGAAATTATGGGTAGATGTGGCAGGTAGTATGGGCCCGTACTACCGAAAGCAGAGGACCCATACTCAATACAGGGAGTATTCTGAAGGTTCTAAGTAGCAGATTGAGGAGTGATGTTATGGTTCGTGTACCATGCATCATAGCAGATTGGGGAGTGATGTTATGGTTCGTGTACCATGCATCGTAGCAGATTGAGGAGTAATGTTATGGTTCGTGTACCATGCATCGTAGCAGATTGGGGAGTGATGTTATGATTCGTGTACCATGCATCGTAGCAGATTGAGGAGTAATGTTATGGTTCGTGTACCATGTATCGGAGCATATTGAGGAGTGATGTTATGGTTCGTGTACCATGCATCGTAGCAGATTGAAGAGCAATGTTATGGTTCATGTACCATGCATAAGAGCATATTGAGGAGTGATGTTATGGTTCGTGTACCATACATCGGAGCAGATTGAGGAGTGATGTTATGGTTCGAGTACCATATATTGTAGCAGATTGAGAAGGGATGTCATGGGTTGAGTACCATGGTTCTTAGCAAATGATGCTTGTGATTCTCCGGTTGTCCGGTCAGGATTGATTGTTGGAATTTGGACGCGATGGGGTTTTAGGCCTGAGGGTCATGGTTGAGTTCGAAGAGGCATCCCTTGAGAGGGAGGTCGAGAATATTTCAGAGTATTTTAGTAAGATGTCAGAGGTAGTCGCAAGACTTAGGAATTAGCAAAGAAGGCATTTATGGGGGAATGCGGTCTGAGTGAGCCATCAGTCGATGGAGGAGATGTCACCTTTTGTGACCGGATGGGAGCTATTTATGTTTCTCGTGGGAAGTATGAGAGGCATGAGATTTCAATTTTGGGTTTAGGAGTAAACCCTACGGGTCGACATTGATGGCGATTTTTCCACCAGAGTGTCAGGCAGCATGTCTGCTACGAGGAAATGATCTACAATGAGCAGGTAGTCAGTGGGGACTGAAATGGTCAAGGATCACATTACACCCTAATTGAGTATAGTAGGGCGTGTGGTAGCGGTATTAGTGGGTAATCCAGTCGAGTATATCAGAGCGGTGGCGCTTCTGTCTATGATGAGTATTGAGTATGCTAGTGGAGTCCCTACTCTTGTGATGATTCATGTGTTGGAACGGAGGTTGAGAAGTCGAGGATGGGGAGTAGGATGATATATTGTTTCATTCTAAGAGTCAGTGATAGTACTGGACAGTTGAGGTGTTCGGTATTGGGATGGTATGAGACTTCGAATGGTTAGAGGCAGTCATAATGAGGAGTTCCTGAGGATTTCATCGGAGATTTAGGGTAATTGAGGGTTCTTGATCTCTTCGTGGGGAGGTCATTGGGCATTGTGTGGCACCTTCCAAGCATAGGTGCGACGTTCTGGCGGAAACCATCTGTGGGGTGGATTATTGATATGTCAGTTGGTGATGGTTCGAACCCTATGTGGGGGAGAACCAGGTATTTTATTGAGGGAACCAGGGATTTGTGCAAGAGCGGTTAAGGGTTGGATACAGAAACCTACGGCTTGAATTGATGAGATCAGGGTCATTGGTGATCAAGGAAAGGTGCAGGGAGAGATAATGCATGTGGTATGTGTTGGATTAGTGTCTAAGTCCATAACTATTTTGGTATGTACTTGACCCGATGGTGCATGGTCCTTTTGGGTCCTTCACCAAAGCAACTTGATAGGATGAATTATGGAAAGGATTAAATATGATTTATTAATGTATTATGATAATAATATATTAAAGGAGAAATCATATCGTTTAATTAATATTAGTTAATAATTAATTGGTAATTAGTTTTGTGACTAAAAGAGATTAATTAAACTTAAGGGACTGGAATTGAAATTATAAGATAATTGCAATTTGGGCTATGGATTGTCTTAAATTAAGGAGTGGACGAATTCTATGGGGAAACCCATGGGGAAATCGTCCAAGGCCTTAATTAAAGGAGTCCATAGGTTGCTTAGGGCTTAAGCATCCAAATTAGGGTTTCCTTGTTAGATAACCCTAATAGCCTCACTATATATATGACCCTTATGACCCAAAAACGTGGTGAAGCTTTCTTCTAGGGTTAGAACACATTTTGGGCAGCCTCTATCCTCTCTCCTCTTCATCCTCTTGCTTATGGTGTTTGTGAACCATTAGAGGAGTAATATTTGTGACTCTATGCTTTCTAAAGTCAATACAAGGAGATTTGGGATTGTTATTGCTACATAACAATCAAGGTATGATCTTAAACCTATTCTAATGTTAATATGATTACTTGAATGCTAGAATTAGGGTTTATAGTCTTGGATAACTTGCATGTACAATAGAGAAACCTAGATCCAAGCATTAGGGTTTGTATGAGCACATAGGATGCTTTTATGACCAAAACCCATCAGTGGTATCAGAGCCTTGATTGGTTTCTATTGTATTGATGCTTGATGTAACTGAAAAATTCGATTTTTGTGTTTCTGGAGGCTGGACTCGCCGAGTCCATGGTGACTCGACGAGTCCATGCCTAACTCGGCGAGTCAGCTGGTCAGATGGAGGGAAAACCGGGATTTCTTGCTGTTTTTGCTTAAGGATAGTGGCCTTATCATATTAGATCAATATAAATCCGATTTTATGATATATTTGACTATATTCTTGATCTAATTGAAGATATTTATCAATTAATAAAATATTTGTTTCCTTATGTGATAATTGATTAATTATTTTGATTAAATTGGTAAATTGTTTTGCAAGAAATCATTAAATAAATCAAATATGGATAATTATGAGATTAAATGTTAATTTAGATTATTTGTTATTTGATACTTGTGCCTGGAAAAGTTTTATATTTTCCCCTTTAGGTTTTATAGTTTAAATTTGAACCCAAAAGTTCTGTTGTTTTGAAATTTAAATAGTTAAAACCCTAATGTTTTGAAAAAGGTTTCAAAACTTGCCCTCAAGTTGTGGAATTTAAATTTTGATTAATAGTTTAATTTTGATGTATATTTAAATTCTAAACCCTAATGTTTTGAAATGTTTCAAAACTTGCCCTCAAGTTTTGGAATTTAAAAGTTGATTTAAAAGGTTTAATTAGGAATGTTAAATTCTAAAACCCTAGTAATGTTTTGAAAAGTTCAAATCACACCCTTATGGTTTTATTAATTAATTAAGGTGTATAATTAAAAGAGGTTTAATAAATCCATAAAAGTTTAGGTTTACAATTTAATTGAATTAAAAGTATAATTGTTAAATTTGACCACCTAGTATTTTAAAAGTGTAAAATACACCCTATACTATATATAAAATTAAAAGTCTAACATTATATATATGTATGAGTAAAAGTCAGTCTTACCGTTAGTAGGCCTCATTCACGAAGCTGGTCTATAAGGGGTGTTTAAGGAAACTGCCTATAATATGGCGATTGAATGGGTATCCATTCTTACCCACCGCACTCTTGACTAGTGGAGGGTCGTTAGCCGAACGGGTAGGATAGGACGAAACCTTCCATTATAAGTATAATGAAATACAAAAGTAACTAAATGTTTTACAAATTCCCAATCTTAGTTACATAGGCAAAGTGAACTGATGCAATTCCATGAAATTACACTTTGTACCCTTGCGAAGACGTTAGTGGAGCGTGTGTGGTTTACCGGCACACTAAATGGTTCTAAGAAAAGGTAGCAAAGGGTGACTCAATGTTTGTCATAGTTCGGTGGAGCGTGTGTGGTTTACCGGCACATCGAATAGGTGACTGTAACATGTGAGGGCACCATGTAAGTTTGCATGGTTATTCACACCCGCTTTGTGATCCTCGGCATCCCAGTCACAAACAAGAGGGGCATATCGAGATTTAAACATGCCATTGAAATGTTCAATGAATCTCAAAGGATCTAGGAGTTTTCATAGATTTAAAACTTAAATTTCTTTTTCGTTTTTATGGTGGAAATTACTGAATCGTCATTCACTTACCTTCAAATATTCTGCAACTAGATTACGACATCCCTTTTCTAGGTTGTAGCATATTGTGTTGGGTCCTAGCCTTAGTATCTCATTTGGGTGATTTACTAAGGACTCAATCAATCAACTAACTTGAATTTGTTTCTCCCGTTTTGTAGATTTCAAAGTTCGACAACTATGGTCTTCCCAAATCTCGAAGAACAAGCATTCCACATGAAGATGGTATTCCACGATTCGATCGAGGAACAAGAAATCATGCTTCATTTCCTCCACCTCCTCCAATTGTTCTCCCTAACCCACAAGATCGAAGAATTGAAAGGTTCAATATCACTAAGGCCCTATTGGAAATGAAACATGAAGATGGTAAATCTGTGTGTGCCCACATTCTAGGAATGAAATCACACATCGATAGGTTGATTATGTTGGGTGTGTCATTTCTCGATGAGTTGGCTGTGAACTGGGTTCTGCAGTCACTCCCTGAATCATATAATGAGTTCAAAAGAAAGTATTATACGATGGATCATGACGATAACCTCATTGACCTAACTTACATGCTCATTGCTGCTGAATCAGAAATGATTTGGCGAAGCAATGGAGCGTATTTGTTGGGAAATTCAACCGACCATGCTTCCAAGGACGTTCTAAGAGAAGCGACCTGCGTTTGCTGCCAAGAGAAACGGCGTTGGATAGAAGTCTGCCCCAAGACCCTGAAGATTCCAAAGATGGGAGAGTCAAAGAGTATGGCTGTGCTTCAGGTAATAAAATCCACTATCTAAATCCATTAAGTTCCTATTCGTTGATTCTTAATACATGATGTGATAAGATTGCATTTGAATGTTTTGCAGGATCGGTGAAAAGAAAGGAAGCTTGATGAAAGAGCAAGATGAGTCTAATCATAAAGAAATGGATCTCGATCGCATGGACTTGAAGATTAGATTTTGAGCTTAGATATTTATGATAGAATTGTTAGGAATATTCGACTACATAGTTCTCAATGGATTTTGCATTGTAAGGATAAATGTTTTTCGCTGCTTTTATAAATAAAATAAATTTTTGTTTGACTTATTTATTTATTTGTTTATTTCCTTGCAATGAAATCGTTATGAAAATTGATGTTTACATATTTCTACAACGAATGGATATGATTCTTATTTATGGAAATGTCGAGAATTTACCAAATAGGGAGAGTTCTCATTGCCCAAATTTCAATTGGACAGAAATTTGGAAACACGCAACTTGGTTGCATGATGAATGAGAAATTTCATATTTGGAAATTAGACTAATTCATTGACAAAGTGTCAAGTGAAAGACTAGGAGATTGAGTACACAAAGTTGCGTGTTGATCAAGTTCACCATAAGAGTAACAAAGATATTCGTCATGATTTACTAAAGGTTTAGTAAATATGATTATACTTATAAGATTAAGTGTAATTCAGAATTGATTAAAAAGGTTTAAATCAATGGCAGAACGAATAAGAAGAATCAAGTAGGCAGAAAGATAAAAGGTTCTCCATTCTAAGAAGAAGGGAGAGTACCTTTTATGCTTTATGATAGGTCTTAATGATTAAGAACCATATATTAATTGATCTTCTAAGTGAGTCTTAGTACAATTGTATGTTTAAGAAGAGGAATCAAGAATTGAAGAAATGGTTAAATCAAAAAGTCAATCATACTTCGCTCCAATAACAAGTCTTAAAGTTAAGATTGTAACATTGAGTGAAAAAGAATTAAGAAGGTTTATAACATTCATCATATGTGGAAAGTTGTGATGTCTTGTATAAGACAAAGACCAACTAGGACCAATTTATGAAGTGTTTTGATAAAAGCTACACTAACTCTTGAATATTTGTTTGTCAAGAAATGGTTATTGACAAGAGAATCTTATATATCAAGGAGTTAATGGGAGTCTTAATGGTCTTGAAAGGTTTCAAGAACAAATCAAATAAACCTTATCGATCATCACTAGCACACGAGTTGAGGTTTACAACCTATCGTGTTGACATTATTTCTGTGCTGTTCCAATTGAGTTAATTATGCAAGTGAGTTCTATGAGTTCTCATTTTGAACGCATAAAAGGCAAAGCACCTTAATCAATGAAAGGTACATTGATAGGAAAAGGTGATATGCTTAACTGCTTGGAAGACATGGTGGGCAGCTGTGCTACCATAAGGCAATAAATCAAGATTAAGGAAGTTCGGTCCATATGAGTTTGAATTTTGTTGTAAACTTTGGTTTTAACAAATCCAAATGGATAGGAACACATACACCGTTTAAATCTAAGTATCATAAGATTTCCTCCTTCATTAAAATGATTGTGAGGAAATGCTTTCACTAAGAAAGATTTTAAAAAGATAGTGATTGTAAAATTGCATTCTCGAATTCGATTATGGTTACGGTATCCCTTTCCATGATTTGAATTGTGAGGTTTGGCAATTAGTCTTAATTGTTTAGACACACATATGAACTATCCAAGGCAAAGGTGTATAAGTTTAAGAGGCCTTGATAAAAGATTATCAAAGCATTAAGTATTAGAAACATGAACTTAAGAAATTCAATAGGTATTGTTTTTCTGGAAGTTAAGATGTTTATGAATACATGTCGAAGCTAATGGGAGCATAAGTGTTATGTTTTATAATAATCATCATGATAGTGGGAGCATAAATGTTATAATTGTATGATTATTAAGGTACGTATTGCAAGTTGGCAATATTAATTATAGAAAACAAGAGTTATACCTTGCAAAGTCGTAAGGGTTGTAAAGTTGTTTTGCTATAATTAAGGGAGAGAATATTATGCTTCATTTCAAATCTAAAGGCTTAGGTTGAGAAATGTTAATAAATTTAGTCAAAAGTACATAGTGTGTTCTTAAAATTTCGATTATGATTACGGCATTCCTCTTCACAATTCGAATTTTGAGAACATAGCAAATAAAACATTATGCATCGTGTCCCATACGCTTCAGGTATAGGATCGATTGCAAATTGCTTTAATATTTGACCATTCTAAAACTTTTCAAATGTCTAGCGCATTTAGAGGGCAAAAGAACAAGAATTGGTTTTTACTAAAATAATTAAACAACTATCAAAGGACAATCCAAAGTTCGACGAGGATTGGTTGCTTGTGAGTAGTTGGAAGCATGGTATTGGATGGACCATATCGACATTATTATGAATAGAAAAGATTCTATTAAAAATGAGTTGTCATATGGAAAATATGGAAATGTTTCCATATTGGAAGGACCATATCGACATTATTACGAATAGATAAGATTCTATTAAAAAATAAGTTGTCATATGGAAAATATGGAAGTGTGTCCATATTGGGAATTGAATATTGAAAAACCTATGACTAGATTAGAAACTTTTATGCAAAAGGATGTTTAAAGGAATGTACTTTGAATGAGAAACATCATATCTAAGGAATTGTCTTGTAACAATCTCCGATAGAGGACTTTGTAATATCATTGGCAATAGTCTTTGTGACTTTGGTGCAGTGATATTACGAAAGGATCATTGCATAAAATGTTAGAATCTAGCATATTCTATAAGTAGCAAGAATTTGATATTCTTTCACTTATGAAAAAGGATTTGGAGTTGTGAAATGAGAATGATTGGAAATGTGTTCAATTTGATCTGTTTCACAAAGTAAGAACCATAGGTAAACATTGTGTGCATACTAAGAGCATGGGACAATTGTAATAATTCAAGTAAGAAGTTGATTACCCGAAATGACAAATATGATTAATCAATATGGTGATAAATAAAAAGGTGTTTTATTTATACTCAAAGGTTTAAGGCCATATGGGATTAGTATTATTCTTGTGTTTCACATTTGCATGTTTTGACTTCCTGAATAATTTAATTGGTTAAGAACAGTCAAATTATTCGAACGGACCACGGTCGTTCATATGTTGGAAGTAGATATGAAAGAAGACTGTCGTGAATTGGTGTGTGGATTGTCTAAAGAGCATTATACATAAGCAATTATTTGCTGCAACGTTCATGAGTGCTTATGAATATGAATTTGAGCATTTGATTAAACCCACGCTCACTTGGATCACTCCATGAATTGTATCACGAGTGATTGGTGAGACGATAACATCTTATATTCTTGAAACCGAGATGTGTGAGTTGTATCTTGTGAATCGGTTGCACATTGATAATATGAAAACGCACCAATAACATGGTGTTATAAAACATATTGTTGTGTGTAATTCGGTGAGTGAGTGCAAGCAAGCATTGAATCAAAGTTTATCTGTTCCTTTTATCCAAAGTAGGATAAAAGCGATATCTTTGGGCCCCTCGATGATTTAGTGATGACAAACGTAAATGCTCGGCTGGGCTAGGGCTAATTTAATTTGTTCAATTAGTCAGTCGTCATAAATCAGAATTCGAGAAATAGTACAAAGAGAATGATTTGAAATCATGTCTTATACGATATCTAGAATGGAGGAATATATGATCCCTTATCTAAGGACACGCATATTTGATAAGATCAGAGTTGACAGCGGCTTTGGAAAGCTACGATTGCAGATCAGGATCTGAAGTCATACGCAGAATAGTTATTAGACTTATCCAAGTGGGAGACTGTTGGATTAGTGTCTAAGTCCATAACTATTTTGGTGTGTACTTGACCCGATGGTGCATGGTCCTTTTGGGTTGCCTTCACCAAAGCAACTTGATAGGATGAATTATGGAGAGAAAGGATTAAATATGATTTATTAATGTATTATGAGAATAATATATTAAAGGATAAATCATATTGTTCAATTAATATTAGTCAATAATTAATTGGTAATTAGTTTTGTGACTAAAAGAGATTAATTAAACTTAAGGGACTGGAATTGAAATTATAAGATAATTGAAATTTGGGCTATGGATTGTCTTAAATTAAGGAGTGGATGAATTCTATGGGGAAACCCATGGGGAAATCGTCCAAGGCCTTAATTAAAGGAGTCCATGGGTTGCTTAGGGCTTAAGCATCCAAATTAGGGTTTCCTTGTTAGATAACCCTAATAGCCTCACTATATATGACCCTTATGACCCAAAAACGTGGTGAAGCTTTCTTCTAGGGCTAGAACACGTTTTGGGCAGCCTCCATCCTCTCTCCTCTTCATCCTCTTGCTTATGGTGTTTGTGAACCATTAGAGGAGTGATATTTGTGACTCTATGCTTTCTAAAGTCAATACAAGGAGATTTGGGATTATTATTGCTACATAACAATCAAGGTATGATCTTAAACCTATTCTCATGTTAATATGATTACTTGAATGCTAGAATTAGGGTTTATAGTCTTGGATAACTTGCATGTACAATAAAGAAACCGAGATCCAAGAATTAGGGTTTGTATGAGCACATAGGATGTTTTTATGACCAAAACCCATCAGTATATGTCTGAGAGAAGGATGGGTGTCTCCACGGCAGGTGGTCAATGGTCAAGAATCTGGTGGTGGGCAGGGCCATTTCAAGTGGAAGGCTGGTAATGATGGTATGGGCAGTTGAGAACTTCTGGGTCGAAGTATGGGTAGCAGATTGTCGAGTAGCCAACTCCCGGGCTGGTATGTGTATTCTTGCTTGGATTTTAAGCAGTAGAGGAAAGGGTTTTGGAGGATCATCAATGTGTTCTGAAGCATTAGTGCCTTCCTTGTATTCCAATTGAGTGTTTGGATACACTGAAGTTGCGCATTGAGTGAAATGAAAAACTATTTATGGGGTTCAGAGGAAATTTATTGTTGTATATGTATGGTGCCGGGAGTAGGAGAATCAGTGGTAGAGGTAGGACATTGTGATGCTTTGTAATGGTGTTCCGTGGTTTCCACGTATAACGTCCCGATTTCGGAGTTATTTAGAGTCTTGAGTTTGAGACGACTAGTGATGTATCATGTATCTACGGTTCCTGTGGGAGCCCTTCGCGTATTGACATCAAGAGGGATTATTTAAGGAAGTGGATCTCTGTAGAGGTAGGTCCTGTGTTATAACGGTTTCCGCCAGAGTCTGTGATGCATATTGGGGCAAGTGTGTGTAACTATCTATGATAGTCTATGGTGCATGAGTTAGTGAACGTAGTGTGAAGTTGTAATGAGAATAAGAGTATAGGGTGAAGCTACGGGGAGCCGTAGTACTCACAAGTCAGAGAGAGAGAGTCGTGATGCTATGAGGAGCCGTAGTATTCAGTAGTCAGAGGGTGTTGTGATGCTACGGGGAGCCGTAGTACTCACAAGTCAGAGAGAGAGTCGTGATGCTACGGGGAGCCGCAGTATTCACTAGTCAGAGGGTGTTGTGATGCTACAGGGAGCTGTAGTACTCACAAGTCAGAGAGAGGGATTCGCGGTACTGCGGGGAGTCGTAGTACTCACTAGTCAGTTGGCGTTGTGGTGCTACAGGGAGTCATAGTACTCACTAGTCAGAGGATGTCATGATGTTGCAGGAAGCCATAGCACTCACTAGACGGCAAGAGATTGTGATGATGGAGTGTTCTCCGATCAGTGTATGATGCAGAAGAATTTTAGGCTTGGGTAGCCCTAGTATTGAGTTTATGGAGCCTAGTGGTTAAACCGGGGCGAGACTGGGGTCTCCGTCTCTGTCGGGAGAGTCAGCGAGATGCGTAGGAGATATGCGCAGCAAACGCCAGAGGTCAGAGCTGAGTCGATCTTCGATTGGATTGTATTTTCTTCATATGAGGAGAAGAGAATTTCGTGACTTGTGTGTCACTGGGCCGGTATAGTGGTCATGGGGAGGAAGTTAATGAGATATTTTGGATCATGTTATGTGTAACCTTTGGAGGTTCAGCTGTGGGGCCGAAAGCTGACCTGGTGCTCAGTATCGAAGAGGGATATGAGAAATGAGTTGGAGTTTACCATGGTGATGTCTGTGGATGCTTCAAAGCGAGCGAACGATTCAGACGCTCGAGGACATGCTCGAATTAGATTTCCGGGGGGGGGGGGGGGAGTTGTGGTCCGTATTTGCCCAGGGCAGAGTTTTCCTACAACAACAGCCATCATTAATGCATCAGTATGTCACCCTTTGAGCTGTTGTATGGGAGGAGGTATCGGACCCTATTTGTTGGGGAGAGGTAGGGAAACGTGTGATGGGTAGTACCGAGATCGTGCTTCAGACTACAGAGCAGATATAGCAGGTCAGACAGAGGTTGTTGACCGCTCAGAGTCGCCAGAAGAGTTATGCGGACAAGCGTCGGTCCGAGCTCGAGTTTTTGGTCGGTGACTTCGTGCTCCTGAAGGTCTCTCCTTGGAAAGGAGTGATCCGATTCAGGAAGAGAGGCAAGCTGGGGCCCCGATATATTGGTCCTTTCAGGGTGATTGCGAGAGTAGGCAGGGTAGCCTACCGTTTGGAGCTACCTGCAGAGTTAGGTCAGATTCATGACACCTTCCACGTGTCGCAGCTGAGAAAGTGTATAGCCGACGAGTCGACAATGGTGCCATTAGAGGATATTCAGGTGGATGTGAGCCTGAAATATGTTGAGAGACTGGTGGCGATTAAGGATCGGAAGATCAAGGTTCTAAGGAACAAGGAAGTGCCTCTGGTACAGGTTTAGTGACAACATCGGAAAGGGTCAGAGCTGACATCGGAGTTGGAGTGTGAGATGCGTGGGCAGCATCTAGAGTTGTTTGCAGAGTGAGACTTCGATGGCGAAGTCTGATTCTAGTGGGGGGGGGGGGGGGGAATTGTAACATTGAAGAGAATTGTTATTGAGATTTAGAAAGCAATCATGATTGAATGAATGAAAAATATGAACACAGAGAGTAAATATTAATCAGATCTTATATTGATGAAGAAATGATTACAAAGTTTAAGCAGAATGAATACTCGTAAAAAGATTTTTCAACTTCTAACCTTAGTCCCTATTTATAGGCAACCTGAGTGTACAAAAAATATACTAAGTCTAGACTATAATCTTCGCACAAATGAAGACTTAGTAAAATAACTAACATGCGAAAACAAAGAAACAAACACTTCGACTTTTACAACACATAGACTCTACATTCTCCCCCTTTGTAAAAAGTCGAAACTATTCAGTTTGTGAGTCTCTGAACAGCTGAGTGTATTGTCTTTCGTATTTCAGCATACCAAGTGATAATCTTTTTAAGCTCCTTCTTGTCTCCTTCGTTTTTCTTCTTGCAGTTATTCATACGAACAATGAAATTCGTATATTGCGAAGAAGTATATCTTTCAATCTCTGAGACTTTAAACAAAAACTTCTTGGGCTTCCCCTTCGTATCTTTCCCTACAAATACCATGCCGAAGGGTTTAAGGCATATCTCTCCATCAGCATACTTTGACAATGCAGATTGGGTCAAAGTAGTCTCCCAGGGAACATTCACTTTCCTTCCCAAGCTTGTTGCAAGTTCTTCATCGGTTAATGCCAAGCAATCATAGTAGTCATCTATGAATATCTTGATATGTGTGAAACCATGTCTGAACACTTCAGTCTCATATCCTTTCAGCTTGTTGTCTTGCATGTGTTTCAAAATCAGGGAAACTTGAATAAGATCATTACAGTTCATCAAGGGAAAGTCGGCAATAGTGAAATCATACTGCTTGTCATCTGCTCGAACAACAAAATATCTAAAATTTTGGAGCATGTTCTCGAACATCATATCCTTCTTGATTGACAACACCTTCTTAATCTTCATTAAGGACCAGACTTCATCTTGATTCTTTGCCAATATAGCATGAAATTTGATTTTCATGTGAATATAATCATCAGCATTTTCAAATTTCTCACTGATCTTGTATTGAGCCGTTATAAACAACATTTCGTTGATCGGAAAATCCAATTGGCATTTGTCCGAATTTTTGATGTCATAGCTCCTTTTTGGCTTCTTCTCAAACTCATACATTTCACTTCCCACCACCTTTGATTCAATTGTTTCATATGAATATAGCTTCACAGGATCACCCTTGTTCATTGTTGGTGGATCACTTTCCCTTTGTCTCATGATACTCTGCACTTTCCTCAACCTTTCAATTTCAGCTTCTGCTTCTGCTTTCTTTTCCTCCTTTGATTTTTCATATGCAATCCCTTTCCCTTTACCAACATCATTCGGTTGAGGTTTCGCACTTGAGCTTCCTCCTTCTTTTGACCCAATTGTTAATTCCTTTGGCAATTAGTCTTGTTGTCATTATAGTTGAGGAAATCGGCATTGTGAACACTAGCAGGGTGGTTTTAAGTTGAGTAGAAATCACCTTTCCCACTGTTTTCGCATCATCATCTTTACTTCCTTTTCTCTCTCCCCCTTGCACCCCTGTGAAAGCAGGTGGGGCATTCTTTGGTAATAGAGAAGTAAAGTTTGCAATCGGGGCCAATGCTTTCTGAATAGCTTGCTCTAAGGTATTGACTTTGAGAGACAAGAATTTAGGAGTCAAAATTGTCTGATGAGTAGTTTGCGAAACCAATGTTTTCAATTCAGTCACCAACTGAATAAGTTTATCAAACTGCTCCTTATTCTCCTTTTGTTTGGCTTCGATAAGTGGAGCAGGAGATTGAGAATCAGTGATAAGTTTGTTAAGATCAGTGGCAACCACATCAACCTTCTTTTGGACCTCCAAATGTTGAGAATTAATATCTTGAAGCTCTTTCGCAATTTCCTTCTTTAACTCTTCTACCTTGAGATTAACATCTTCCCGGACCTTTTTGACATCCTATACAAAAAGAACATGACGTTCTTTCGTAACGGTTTTCAACTCAGTGACAACCCCATTAAATGATTTTCCTTGAGCTTGAATGCGAAGCTCATTGTTCTTGTCCAATTGATCAACTTTCTCAAGTATTCTCTTCTCAACTTCTTTGATCAGATATTCCACCTCCAATCCCGACATAGATGACTTTGTACCAGAATCAGCTTGTGACTGAATAATGGCATTCAATTTTCGATTCAGGATTTTAAATTGCTTACCTGACATAAGCATATGATTAGGTATCTCCTCCTCCTCTGAATCGAAATGTATGGCCTCAAAAGTCCCTCCAAAACCTCCTCCTTCAGTTTCATCATCAGACATTGGTTGCGAAGGTTGAGGAGTTTCGGGTGATTGTGATGGAAATAAGGTGGTAAATGGATGTTGTAAGGGATGATCAAAAATTGAGGAAGTAGTGATAGTAGTGGTTGGAAGAGAAAATGGTGGTAATGAAGTAGAGACATTTGCAGAAGATATGGGTAATGAAGCAGATAAGATGATAGACAGGGTAGTTTCGACACTTGTGATAGGTGCCCCCATATCAGATATGTTGACAACCATATCGGAAGTAGGTACCTCCTCAGAAACTGATTTGGTAGTGACTACTTCAAGTGGAATAGATGTTGTGGTGGAAATTTGCGAAGTAAGAGGAATGGAAACAGATGGAAGAGAAACAGTTACCACAATAGGAATGGAAACAGGTGGAGTCTCCGGAACAACTTCTTTATTGGAGGATTCGTTGCGAATGATCATCTTGCGTTTCTTGTGAAGTGTTTGTTTGATATGCTTCGCAACCTCTTGAGCTCGTTTGCGCTTTGAGCCAGGAGAAACCGGATCTGGAACATCTCTAAACGCTACCCCCTTACTACTGACCTCCGTCTTGCGAATATTAGGAGAAGAAGTCGTTGTCTGCGAAGAAGAGCGAAGTTTCTTTAATACCCCAGATTTTGAGGGTATAATATCCTTCTTCATTTTTGTAGAAGTCTCTTCTTTCTCAACCTCTTCAGCTTGGGAGACTTTGGAAGATTGAATTTTTGCTTCCTTCTGAGTTTTCTTCTTCTTCTTTGAGGATTCTTCGGTAACGTCCAGTAACACTCCAGTCTGCACAGCTGGATCAAAAATTTTCATGTATCTAACCAAAACTTTGTGTGTGGAGGGCACTTTGTGAAGCATCGCATCCGGAATGCGTGCTACGTTTGCGAAGATATTTTCATCATCTTCAACCACTTTTGGGAATTGATACAATGAAAATTCCACAACATCTCCACCTTCTGGAACTTGAATACCTTCTTTTGTGTACACCTTTTCGAGAATTAGGCTCCAGTACATTGCACATGAAATACCCTTCTCAGCATTCGTGTTTTCAAGACTTTTGACAAACTCCTTCCATAGTTGAGTTCCGTAATCAACATTAATATCATAGTACAGACCTATGACCATCGCATACACTTCCATGCGACCCCTGTCGCGACCAACAATCCTCCCTGTTAAACATCATAGAAAAATACCAAAGAGAAAGTTCCACATGCAGGGTATACCGGACTTCCTGAAATCACTGATCTTTTCAAGAGATGGCTGATGTCCCATCTCATTGAACATGAAAATGATTTGGGAATTGATGGGTTTAAAGAACGGAGGGTTATTGGGAATGTTCAAGAAGTCAATCAACATCTTCTTGTTAAGACGAACCCTCTTGTTGTTCATCATGTTGAAGGTGATAACATCAGTGGCATAATTGTAGGATGCATTTGATGCCGCCATGGACAACCAAGTCATCGAAACCGGAAAAGAACTGAACATTGTGGTGGAAAATGGAGACCTTTTGAGTGCAACGATCAACATTTTCAATGCTTCAGGGTAGGATGAGACATTCGGATCAACTTGGTAGTTTGTGCTTTGGATCTTCATGAGAGATTGTGAGAAAACTTCTTTAGTGTTGGATTGAGTAGCAGCCATTGTTAGGGTTTGAAGAAGATGAAGAATCAGAGAATTTAGGAGTGTGTGTGTTTGTTCGCGTAACCGTATACAACACTCTTGAATCCCCTTTTATAGGTAACCTGAATCGATTTGAATTTGAAGCGGGATGCATTTAATGAGATCCGACGTGGCACCTTGAAAATAGGACCATTACTGCGAAAAGGTAGCCATGCATCAAAAAGCAACAGTCGCTTCACCTAGAAAATCGGGCAGAATTCCATACGTCACGGACACACAGCCTGTCAATATTCCCTTTATGGAATTGTAACCATTATGACCCTTCGCATAGAGGCTGGGCTCTTTCACTTTTGGGATGAAAAGCGAAGTCATATGCCAGATGTTTGAAATCATCAGCCTAAGTTGGTATTACTCAGAACCTCAAGGATTTCGTGAGTGCAGTGTGAATCAAAGAAATAAGATACGAAGCAAGTTAAAAAAAATTTGGAATTCTGTGATGTCAAAAATATATTTTGACATGAAGGCAGTTAAACCCTGGGCAAAGGTTGCTTCGTTAATCATCAAGAGAGATGATCAACAGCTTGTGTAGGTTCCTGTGAATTACAATTGAATACTTTTTGATAAGTATCAAAGGGCTTCTTTTGAAAAGTGAGTGTTGGGTTGGTTTAAAATTTTATTACACATCAACCTTAACATAAGGTGAGAAATTGTAACTGAAATTCCAGTGTAGTCAGTGACAAGTCGGCTTTTGAAAATGTTTAGCATGACAAGGATATGTGAATGAAACTCACATAGAAATCATATTCATAAAAAAATTGTTGTATTGGATCTTGTTGGGTAACAAACATCATGGGTTTCGAATGTTTGATCAAGACCACGCATGCGAATTGAATATGATTTGGAGTTTCAAACTTTGGTACTGAAACAAAAGTTTCGTCAATTTCTGGAACAATGTTCCCCGTCAATTTCTTAAGGTGTCAGATGTTTGAGTTTCAGTTTCATCACGGACTCATGATGTCAGATCATAAACACATAATTTTTGTATATCTAAGTCTCGATGGGTTTGATCAGAGACCTCTCAGACATACGTCTTTGTGTGTGATTTGTGTGAAGAATTTTGTCATGAAAAAGATTGGTTATATAAGATCGAATGTACCTCTGTTATATGTGGACCAAACAAAAAACTCTTAACTCATATGAGAAGAGTAAGGTAGCTCTTTTGACTAATGCGAATATAAGCCTTATTGGGAAGAAATTCTCATGTGATAATTTCATTAAGGCTTTCGTTTCTCACACATAGAGTCATTCGAGGCTTGAGTCAATATGCTGCAGCATACTTCTAAGGACATCCTAACTAGTACAAAGTTGAAAGGCTTGAGTCAACATGCTGCAGCATGCTTCTAGGGATATCCTAACTAGTACAAAGTTGAAAGAAATGATACCTTCCCATAGAAACATACAAGCATGACATCTTCGCATTATGCTCTGGACTAAACTAAAAACACACAATACTTAAAGAACAAAGTTAACAAGAAACAATATTTTTATGATTTTTTTTTAATATTTCGAAAATAAAAACATAACAAAATAAAATATTTTTGGATTCTTGTATTTTTGAAAATGAAAACAACACAAAAGAAAATATTTTTGATTTTTCAAGTTTTTCAAAAAAAATTGAACCTTAGTTACAAGTTGTACGGATGCGAAGCCTCTGAATGCACAATAACTTCTGAACGATTCCGACTCAGAGCTGCTGAATGGACCTTTGATTATTGAATTGTTGATTTTGAAACTGAATTCACATCGATCATCCCCAATCCTGCTAAAATTGTTACAAATGATTTTTCATCAAGAGGTTTAGTAAAAATATCAGCAAGTTGTTCAGTGGTTTTAACAAAATGAATTTCAATATTCCCATCTTCCACATGATCTTTGATAAAATGATATCGAAGAGCTATGTGTTTTATCTTTGAGTGTTGTACTGGATTATGACAAATGCGAATTGCACTTTGAGAATCACAATACAAGGGAATCTTTTTCATATTGATAGCATAATCGCGAAGTTGACTCTGAATCCAAATGATTTGCGAAGTGCAAGCAGCAGCTGAAATGTATTCAGCCTCAGCAGTTGATATAGCAACACAAGTTTGCTTCTTCGATTGCCAACTCACCAACTTCCCAGCCAATAGTTGACATCCACCACTTGTACTTTTCATATCCAAAGTACATCCTCCTAGATCATAATTTGAAAAAGATTGAATGAAGAATCCTGATTTCGAAGGATACCAAAGTCCTAACGAAATTGTCCCCTTAAGATAGCGAAAAATATTTTTCACTGCAGTTAAATGAGGTTCTCTGGGATTAGCTTGATACCTAGCACAATTACATACCGAAAACATAATATCAGGTCTGCTTGCAGTTAAGTACAATAAGGAGCCTATCATGTTTGGATAAAGTTTTAAATCAACGGCTGGGGTATCTAATGAAGGAGTTAATCTTGTTCCCACTGCCATAGGTACTCTCAGCTTTGTGCTATTGGTCATTCCAAACTTTTCAAGCAAGTTCTTTGTGTATTTTTCTTGATTGATTAAAATTCCATCCCTGTTCTGTCTTATATTCAAACCAAGAAAATTATTGATCGTTCCCATCATACTCATTTCAAATTGACTCTTCATTAGATTTTCAAATTCAATTGACAATGTTGGGTCAGTTGAGCTAAAAATAATATCATCAACATAAATTTGAACAAGCGTGAGATGATTCCCAACTTTCTTGCGAAACAATGTGGGGTCAACTGATCCTTGTTTAAATTTAGATTGTTTCAAGAAATCTGTAAATGTTGCGTACCAGGCTCTTGGTGCTTGTTTTAACCCATAAACTGCTTTGTCTAGAATGTAGACATGATCAGGATGTTCCTCATTTATAAATCCTGGTGGTTGTTCAACATAAACTGTTTCTTCAAGTTCTCCATTTAAGAATGCACACTTAACATCCATTTGAAAAACGTCAAAGTCTTTGTGAGCTGCATAAGCTAAAAATATGCGAACTGCTTCGAGTCTTGCAACAGGAGCAAATGTTTCTTCATAGTCTATTCCTTCTTGTTGCGAATAGCCTTTAACAACTAGTCTAGCTTTATTTCGAATAATATTGCCATCTTTGTCGGGTTTTTTTTTTAAATCCATTTTAATCCGACAATTGAAACATCAGAAGGTTTAGGAATTAATCTCCAATCTTGTTTCGTTCAAATTCAGCCAGTTCAGATTGCATAGCAACAACCCAATCTGAGTTTTCCATAGCATCCTTTACTATCTTTGGCTCTATTTTTGAAATAAAAACATTAAACATACACAATTCTTGGTTCGCATTCAGTACCTCATTTTTCGCACGAATTTGAGCTCTTTTCAACACACCATCTTGTGGATTCCCAATCACCTGTTCTTTGGGATGATTCCTTGTCCATTTTTTAAGTGGTGGAAAATCATAATCAAATTCCAATGGTGCATTTTCATACATATCTTCATTTTCAGATCCTGCAACAGAAAAATTATCATTTAATTCATGAAATTTATCATTTTCACCAAGATTAATTTGCTCTGTTGCATCATGCTGCTGTTCTACATGATGTTTGTCTTGATGCTCCCCCTCAAAATGATGTTCCTGTTGTATTTGCGAATGCTCCCCCTCAACTTGATGATTTTGTTGAGATTGAGAATGCTCCACCTCAACTTGATGATTCATATTCTCATTCTCCCCCTCGAAAGTTTGCTTTCTTTGTTCATGGATGATTGTATTCTCCCCCTCCATATGAACTTCAGGCACACTTTCGCAAGATATTGACTTTCCTTTTGGATTAAAAGGCTTTTTGAAAAATTTCTCAACTCTGTTGTTTGAATAGAATGCAACAGCTTCATCGTCAGAGTTCATTAAGAAACCTTCATTGTTTGATCCATATGTTTCATTAGTATCAACTTCTGAAACCTTTGAAACAAAAGCCAAAGGACCTCCTAGACTTTGTTTTGATTCTTCAAACATTTCTGAAACTTCACTTTCGTGTGTTTTCAGCTGATTGTAGAGATCATTCAATCTGGTTGTATCAAAACTTTGTTGATTCTTTATCATCATACTCACACTTCGCCATTCCTTGCGAAGGACCATGATGAATGTTAGATTGAATTCCATGAGAGACCTTGTGATTCCATACCTATTGCAGCGATAAACAAGCTCATTCAGACGATCATAGTAGTTTTCGAGAGTTTCAGCATCCTTTTGTCTGAATTCCTTAAGTTCAACAAGACATTGCTTAACAAAGTTGATCTTCGTCTTTTCGCTACCATGATACTTCTCTTTTAGTGTGATCCAAATTTCCTTGGCTGTTTTACAACTACGAATGTAATTGTAAACCACAGGAGGTAGAGCACGTCTTAGTTCGCTCATGCATCTCTTCTCGTTCTTCTTCAAGCGGTTTTGTTGTTCAACAACTTCAGTTGAAGTAGCAGATTGTCCAATTGGTTGAACATTTGCAGGAGCTTGAACTGTTCCATTGATACAATTCCAAATTTCTTCATCTATTGCATTTAAGTAATCCTCCATTCTATCAGCCCACTGATCATAGTATTCAGGGATTAACATCGGAATTTTGGTTGAAGAACCAAGTAAATGAGAGAAAGAAGTCATGGTATTCATGTTGAAGTTCTCCATTGATGAACACGATATTTTCAGAAAGCTTGAAAAACTTGATGAATTTGAGAATTGATCAAATGAAATGATCACAAATTGCTAATCGATCACTCGACTAAACAATTCAAAGGCAGAATCGAATCAAATCTGAAGATCAAGAGTGATTTCCAAAACCAAAATGCGCGGAAAATTTCGAGTAAAATTACTACTCGAAAAGCAAATGATTCTAAAACGAAAATCAGATCAATGTCGTTTGACTCCTGCTCTGATACCACTTGAAGAGAATTGTTATTGAGATTTAGAAAGCAATCATGATTGAATGAATGAAAAATACGAACACATAGAGTAAATATTAATCAGATCTTATATTGATGAAGAACTGATTACAAAGTTTAAGCAGAATGAATACCCGTAAAAAGCTTTTTCTACTTCTAACCTCAGTCCCTATTTATAGGCAACCTGATTGTACAAAAAATATACTAAGTCTAGACTATACGCTTCGCACAAATGAAGACTTAGTAAAATAACTAACATGCGAAAACAAAGAAACAAACACTTCGACTTTTACAACACATAAAATCTACAAACATCCGGATTCCCTAGGTATATTATTTTATTCATTTATTAAGGTATCATGTGATAAATTGCACCATACTATCGACTAGTAACAACGACATAATGAATGGTCGTAATAACGGAATGACGTTTGGCACCCGCAGACCTGCAGGTCCGGCTGTAGCTAGCAGCAAGGTGTAGGATAGTCAATCCAGTATAGATCTATACGCAAACTCACGCTCTCCCTCCAAGAGAATTCTGGCTACAACTCGGGCCATGACAATTAAGGCATGCTCCGATACAGTGGATCACAATTGTTAACATATTCTTGTATATGTAATGAAATGAACTGTTCTAGTATAGTTGTATGCGTTCTTCCTCTAGTATAGTTGTATATGTTCTCCCTCTAATATAGTTGTATATGTTCTCTTTCTAGTATAGTTGTATATGTTCTCTTTCTAGTATAGTTGTATATGTTCTCTTTCTAGTATAGTTATATAAGTACTCGTAGTAATAAGTATTAACTCATGAATGAACTGACTCATTTATCTAGAAATTGTAGTAGTATGATCCTATGTTACCCCGATGGTAACTTACTGATGGTGTACCGATAAGTATGAATATGGAAGTACTTTTATGTCTATATATGTATATTTGATATATAATTAATATTGAAACGACCTTCGGACGGCTACCCGAAATCCCACCAGACCACATCTCAATGCGCGAAAAGGAAATTGGGTGGATAGCCTTCCTAAGCCCTTTAAACATTTCTTATATATCTATACATATATGGACATGCAATTTATAAGAAGTAAAATGAAGTTTAATAAAAGCATTTAATAAATAAAAGATTTTGTAAAACATTTTGAAGTGAAACCGTTTGATAAACAGTTTGAACAGTGACAAAATCATTGGTTTTCTAGTAATTAATCGCATGTGATCAATGTAATCACATGTGATTGATGTAATAACTATAAGTATTTAACTTGTATCCCCCCCATAAAGTATTTAAAACATTTAAAAGCATTTCAAAGGTTAATTAAAGGGGTATGAACTCACTTGTGGTGAGTGGATTGGATTGAAGTATCGGGTACCGTGCTAGGTGGCAAACGGAGACTTGTTCACACGCACGAGCCTAGTTATCATATAATGAGCATATATATATAACTAATTAGCCAAATAATAACTTAACAAAATAAGTTGGGACACTTAGGAACATATAAACACTTTGTATAAGTGTTATAGGTCCTAATGGTTGCATCTAAGTTGTTATGGGACAAGCTAAAGGGGATTAAAGCTTCCAAGAACCTAGAATATGAGTTTACTACCCAACAAACCCCACCCTTGGAGTTTACGGTTGTAAACCCTTGAGTTTACGGCCGTGAACTCTTGTCTTGGTGGTTTTGGGTGTTTAAATGTGCTAAATGACTTCTAGAATAAGTCTAGAATTTGTGGATTAATCCTTGAAGTAGTTTAAGGCCCTAGAATGCTCCTTTGAGGAGTTTACGGCCTAAATACCATAACCCCTAGAGTTTACGGTCGTAAACTCCCATGGGGTGTTTGTTTTAATTCATTTAGGCCTCTTGCACAAGTAGGATAACTTCTAGGTTTTTGTTTAAGGCTAAAGGGGACTTTAGGCACACTTTTGTGCCTTAACTTGGAGTTTACGGCCCAAGAGATATTCCTTGGCCGTAAACTCCCTTTAAGGGATGATTTTGATGTGTTTTGGTCCCCAAATTAGCTACAAGCATTAGAGGGTAATTGTCTTAAAGCCTTAGGGGTGTTTAGGGCTCACTTTGGCCCTTGAATTTGTAGTTTACAACCTAAGACTTTCTTGGGCCGTGAACTCCTTAATCTATGTGTTCTTGATTGTGTTCTAGCCTCAAATGATCATACATAATGTCCTTAACTAGTTACCTAACAAGGAAATGGGACTAGATAGCCTTTAGGCTTCGTTTTGGAGTTTACTCGCCAAGAACGTTCTTGGGCGGTAAACTCCCAGATCTTACAAATTTGTCATATAAACAATGTTATAAAGCATATAACAAGCATTAAAACATATCTAGGAAAGTAGACTCACGATTTGGGACGAAAACCCGAAGATCCGTGAGAGAGAAAATGGCTTTTCTCTTGTTGGAAATGTGAATAATGAATTAGTTTAGTTCAGAAATCTATTATAGTCCTGAAATATTTTGACAGAAAATATTTTTATTCCGGAAATGATTTCTAATATATCCGAGTGTTGGAATAACAGTGTTGCACAAAACCGTAGTACATCCACTCTCCTGTTGTTTACTGAAGTGTAAACCCTAAATTACTCCAACTTATACGAAAAGTCTGAAAATCGACCATGACTGTTACAACTTCTATTGAAGTGATACTATTTGTATAGAATGGAAATTTCGGGTTGTCACATTATCCCCCCGTTAGAAGGAATTTCGTCCCGAAATTAGAATTTAAGCAATTAAGAAGTTACAAATAACTAAGCGAAAAGATGCGGGTATTTCAGTTTCATCTGATCCTCGTGTTCCCAAGTGAATTCCGGTCCTCGCTTAGCGTTCCAGCGAACATTCACAATCGGGATATGGCTTTGTTTCGTCTGCTTGACCTCACGGCCCATGATCTCTACAGGTTCTTCCATGAAGTTGAGGCTCTCGTTGATCTCGATCTCGTCAAGTGGGATTAGGAGAGTCTCGTCGGACAGACACTTTTTCAAGTTAGATACGTGGAATGTAGAATGTACGTTACGAAGTGTGTCAGGTAGATCGAGTTTGTAAGCTACGGGGCCGACTCTTGCGAGAATCTCGAAAGGCCCTATGTACCTCGGATTAAGCTTCCCACGCTTACCGAAGCGTATCAAACCCTTCCAGGGTGAGACTTTGAGAAGGACTCGGTCTCCCACCTGAAATTCCAAAGGTTTTCTTCGCTTATTAGCGTAGCTCTTCTGTCGGTCTCTAGAGGCTTTCAATCGTTCACGAATCTGAACGATTTTCTCTGTCGTTTCCCGAATGATTTCCGGACCGGTGAGAGTACTGTCGGAAGCTTGCCCCTGGCTAATTGGGTATCCCCCACCTCAGCCCAACACAGAGGGGATCTGCACTTTCGGCCGTAGAGAGCTTCAAATGGAGCAGCCTTGATGCTCGTGTGATAACTGTTATTATAGGAAAACTCGACAAGGGGTAAATGAGTATCCCATGCCTTTCCAAAGTCAATCACACAGGCCCGCAACATATCTTCCAGTGTTTGGATGGTCCTCTCACTCTGTCCGTCGGTCTGTGGATGGTAGGATGTGCTCATGTCTAGCCTTGTTCCCAGGGAATGTTGTAGTGATTACCAGAATCTTGAGGTGAACCTACTATCTCTATCGGAGATAATGGATATAGGCACACCATGTAGCCGTAAGATTTCCCTAATGTATGTTCTCGTAAGTTTCTCCATCTTGTCGGTTTCTTTGATAGGCAGGAAGTGTGCAGACTTGGTCAATCTATCGACGATGACCCATATGGTATCAAGTCCACCCGTTGTCTTGGGCAACTTGGTTATGAAATCCATAGTGATCCGCTCCCACTTCCATTTTGGAATCTCTGGTTGTTGCAATAAACCAGAGGGCTTCTGGTACTCGACCTTAACCTTTGCTCAAGTAAGGCATTTACTTACGAAGGTAGCAATCTCTGCTTTCATATTAGGCCACCAGTATAGCTTTTTAAGATCCAGATACATCTTATCTGAACCTGGGTGGACGGAATACCGAGTGTTGTGCGCCTCGGTCATGACCAAGTCTCGGAAACCACCGTGTTTCGGTGTCCAGATCCGATCCATGAAATATAAGGCTCCGTCACCCTTGGTTTCTAAATTCTTGTCCATTCCTCTGAGGGATTCACTCATCACATTTTCAGGTTTCATGGCTTCAAGTTGGCTCGCCTGAATTTGTTTAGACAAGTGTGAATGGATGGTTATTGACAATGACTTGACTTTGCGACCAGAGTATTCCTTCCGACTTAGGACGTCTGCTACTACGTTGGCTTTACCCGGATGATAATGAATATCGCATTCGTAATCACTGAGTAGCTCGACCCACCGTCGTTGTCTCATGTTGAGCTCCTTCTGATCGAATATGTGTTGTAAACTCTTATGGTCGGTAAAGATAGTGCTTTTCGTTCCATACAAGTAATGTCTCCAGATCTTCAGAGCAAACACCACTGCTCCCAGTTCAAGATCGTGGGTCGCGTAGTTAACTTCGTGTGTCTTCAACTATCTGGAGGCGTAGGCGATGACCTTACCTCGCTGCATCAGAACACACCCGAGCCCTTGATTAGATGCATCGTAGTAGACTACGAAGTCTTCTATCCCTTCGGGGAGAGATAGTATTGGCGCGGTGCACAAGGCTCGTTTGAGCGTTTGGAACACTCTCTCTTGTTTTTCTTCCCAGTCAAAGGCCACGCCTTTCTAGGTCAGGGTTGTAAGAGGTTTCGCTATTCAGGGGAAGTTCTGAATGAATCTGCGGTAGTAGCCAGCGAGACCTAGAAATTGATGAATTTCAGTAGGCGTCTTCGGTGCTGACCAGTTCTCAATGGATTTAATTTTGGATGGGTTGACGTGGATTCCCTCTTCGCTTACCACGTGTCCTAAGAATTCGACTCTTCGGATCCAAAATTCACATTTCGAGAACTTCGCATAGAGTTTCTTCGTTCGTAAAGTTCCTAAAACTTGTCGCAGATGATCGCCATGCTCTTCCTTACTTTGGGAGTAGATCAGGATGTCGTCAATGAAAACGATGACGAACTGATCCAAGTAAGGTCGGCATACTCTATTCATCAGATCCATGAAGACTGTGGGTGCATTGGTCAATCCGAATGGCATCACCACGAACTTGTAGTGTCCGTAACGAGTTCGTAAGGCTGTCTTCGGCACATCCTCCTCTAGTACTCGTAACTGGTGATATCCGGATCTCAGATCAATCTTGGAAAAATAGTTCGCCCCTTGCAGTTGGTCAAATAGATCATCTATGCGAGGCAGAGGGTAACGATTCTTGACCTTCAGTTTGTTGAGTTCTCTGTAGTCGATACACATACGGAATGATCCGTCTTTCTTCTTAACGAACAAGACTGGTGCTCCCCAAGGTGAGAAGCTTGGTCTTATGAAACCCTTGCTGAGCAGTTCGTTAATTTGACCAGAGAGTTCCTGCATCTCAGCTGGTGCTAAACGGTAGTGCGACTTGGCTACTGGGGTAGCTCCTGGGACTAAGTCGATCCTGAACTCGACCTGTCGTTGCGGAGGTAATCCAGGTAGTTCTTCTGGGAAAATGTCGGGGTAGTCGCTCACTACTGGGATGTTCTTTAGTTCTTTCGTTTCGAGGTTCGTGTCAACGACGTGAGCAAGGAATGCGTGGTATTCTTTGTGCAGATATTTCTGTGCTTGAATACTTGGTATAATGCGAAGACTCGCACCAGGTTTGTCGCCGTAGACTATAAGAGTTTCATTAGACGGGAGGTTTAGACGGACTGCTTTCTCGAAGCACATGATGTCGGCGCGATGAAGACTCAACCAATCCATGCCGATTATAACGTCGAAGCTTTTAATCGAGACTGGCATAAGGTCGATTGGGAATGAATGGTTATCTAGCGTTAGGGTACATCCTAAGTATATGCTACTGGTGTTTTCTATTTTTCCATTAGCCATTTCTACTGTGAACTGTTCTTTAAGTGAGTGTGGTTGTTGCTTAAACATGCGAGCAAATTTATGGTTTACGAAGCTTCGCTCCGCTCCACTATCGAACAGAATGCATGCATAGGAGTTATCGAGGAGGAACGTACCAGTCACCACTGTCGGGTCAGCAACTGCTTCCCCGTGGCCTATAGCTAGTACCCTCCCTGCTCCTCCAGCATTCTTCGCCTTGGGGCAGTCCCTCTTATAGTGGCCTGCTTCGCCACATCCATAGCAGGTCGGGCTCGCGCCAGAGCCGGGGACTTGTGTGATCGGTTGTGCCGGGAATTTACAGAAACGGAGGGTATGCCCTTTCCTGTTGCAGTTAGAGCACTGCATTTCACGGCAGGGGCCGTTGTGGTGGAAGTTGCATTTGTTGCACTTTGGCAAACTTCCAGCATACTGCTTCATCGGAGCAGTAGCAGCAGTAGGGGTTACCGCGGCATGCAATGCCATGATTTGCTGCTTCTTGGCAGCTCGCTGCTTCTTCTTGTCATCCCAGAACTTCCGCTTAGTGTCAGTGGGTTTGGAGGGTTCCGAGATTGCTAGATTTGTTGTTGTTGCAGGGGTTTTGACTCCATGGTCAATGAGTCGTTGTGCCAATCGCTTGGCACTGTCGAAGGTAGCGGGGTTTGATGCTAGGACATTCCCTTGATACGGAGGCACTAGCCCCCTTATGTACCGTTCGATCTTCTTCCCCTCAGTGGGAACCATATTGGGGCAGAGGGCCACCAGTTCGCTGAATCGAGCAGTGTAAGCGATCACATTGGTTCCCTTCATGGTCACGTTCCAGAGTTCCTGTTCCAATTTCTGGACTTCTCCCCTCAGGCAGTATTCCTCAGTCATGAGGTCCTTCATCGTTTCCCAGCCCATGTCGTTAGCCACGACGAGAGTTAGAGCTTTAATGTGGCCGTTCCACCACGTTAGGGCCTTTCCTTCAAAGGTGCATGTGGCATATTTGACTTTGCTCGCAGCAGGGCATGAACAAATTTCGAAGACTGATTCAGTCTTCTCGAACCATTGCGAGAGGGCAATGACTCTGCCGGTCCCATGAAAGGACTTCGGCTTGCAGTTGGTGAAATCCTTGTAAGAGCACTCTCTCGAGCGCATAGGGGTTTCAACCGGAATGGAGTTAACAGGGGTTCCACCTCTGTTGGCATCAGTAGAGTGATACTGTGCCATGGCAGTTGCCACTGCTGCAGCTACGGCAGCATTTAGGGTTGCAGTATCGATGATCGGAGGCGGTGGAGGCGGTGGAGGTGTAGGGTTATTCCTGGTAGATTTTCGAGGCGGCATCTTTTAGCTATAAGTTTATAAAGATGAGAAAAATGGTAAGAATCAATTTGTAAGCAACGTGAGAGTGACACATGGACTAACTAACCATAGCCCAACAGTTGAATGAGCGTTTGAAATCACAACAAGGAATATTAGTAGGAAAAACACAAGTGTAGAGATTTTTCCCACAGATGGATAGATGTCAATCATACTGGTATTACTGATGTAATAAGTTCAGGGAAAATCGACCTAACGGTAGGTCTTACATCATACCATACAGAAAGTTTGACAGTTCTTAGATTCCTAATTAGAGTATTGAAAGTTAGGAATATTTACAGACAAGTGCTACTTAGAACACAGATGTTCAAGGCTATTCCTTAATCAGAAGACAAAGATGTACTAGACATCATCTAACGGTGATAGGAATTCCTCGGGCGAGCCCTGAGGTCTGACACTTGAAGAAACACCTCCTGAAGGTGTCGATCCTGAGCTCTCTGCCGGGCTTGAAGTTCCATGACTTCAGCTCGGGAGGCAGCCAGTTGTTGTTGTAAGTTTTCATTGGTTTTCCGGGTCCGTTCCATGTCTTCTTCAAGACGGCGGATGCGGACTGTGTTGACACCAGAGTTGGCATCAATCTCCATGACCCGGTCGATGGCTGCTCGACATTGCTCGTCATTACGAGCTATTCTGTGGATAATGACAGGCAGAGCTCGGTCAGCAGAGCCACCATCGCTGACGTTGTAAAAGGTTCGGTCCCCAAAGTATAGTAAGGGTTGACCCTGTTCGTCACTCCAGCGATTCAAATTGGTTGCCCACAAGGGAGTAGGACCTGGAAAAGCTGGTCGAGGGTTGTTGTTCGGGGCTTGACCTACTGGAGGTAGGTTGTTGAATTCGGGCTCAGAGTCTGATCCATCTGAGAAGCCTTCAGCTTGATGATCATCCAACGGAATTTGGTGCTCATCATCGGACTCTGCTTCGAGCCATCCTGCGTTGCCTTCATTTGGAAAGTAAGGGTCGTCGTGATGGAATCCAGCCATTTCAATCTACGCGAGAAGAGAGATATAAGGATATAGTATATATGTAACTAGTAGTACAAAATACTCCTATAGTATTTTAAGTTTGGGTTCTATTGATCTTCTTGTGGTATTGTTGGTAAGTTTTTAGACTTGTTAACACATCACAACCATTCTAGGGCACATGCTAATCACTCCTCGGACCAGCATTGTTGATCAGGCTATGCCATTCCAAGGACTGACCATACATCCCCGAGCTTACCTGTGATATTTAACAATCGTATGTGACACTGATTTTAGTATGAATGCAGACTAGTATACTTAATTAAATATTTTAATATTTAAAGTATAGACTCTTGGTTAGAGTGTTTTAATCCCATATGGGTTTATAGTTTAGTATATCTTTTATGGGTTGATATACTTGATTCACTATAAACAATGCTCTGATACCAATCTGTCACACCCCAAAACCAAGAACGGCGGAAACGTTTTGGGGCGGAGGACGTCATGTAAAGTATCACAACACAGTAAATGTAAATAAGCAAACAACATCATCCATTGCATTAAATATATAATTTTAATACAAGCGTGTTCTGTACAGTATAGACACCAAAAATAATGTATATCAAAATAATAAGATGAGTCTTGGATGTGCTCCATCTTCTCAAAAGTTGGCCTCGGTACCTGTCTACTGATGACCTGAGAATACAAGTTATTTTGAAAGAGTTTATCAGCATTAAGCTGGTGAGTTCATAAGTATTTTAGTGTCGGTATTTGTCATCCAAAAATTTTTGAACATGTATCAAGTATAAGTTTGTAAAATGTATGTAAAGGTTTGTAAGTGTTTGTAAAAGTTTGAATCTCTCAGAAAAACCTATATTTTCTATTAAAGTAACCTTCTACCAAGGCTTAACTGTTTTGTATACTCGTTTGATGTAAAAGTGTGTAATTTCCCAAGTGTAACTATCATTTAACAAAATATAGTTTGTACATTAATGTTTAAGTGAGGTTATCACTAAAATATGTAATGGGTAAATCATTGTAGTATTGTAGTTTTGTATTATAAGAACTACTGTTGTACTAACTACCTTAAACCGAATTTATATTAAGGTATCATGTGATAAATTGCACCATACTATCGACTAGTAACAACGACATAATGAATGGTCGTAATAACGGAATGACGTTTGGCACCCGCAGACCTGCAGGTCCGGCTGTAGCTAGCAGCAAGGTGTAGGATAGTCAATCCAGTATAGATCTATACACAAACTCACTCTCTCCCTCCAAGAGAATTCTGGCTACAACTCGGGCCATGACAATTAAGGCATGCTCCGATACAGTGGATCACAATTGTTAACATATTCTTGTATATGTAATGAAATGAACTGTTCTAGTATAGTTGTATGCGTTCTTCCTCTAGTATAGTTGTATATGTTCTTCCTCTAATATAGTTGTATATGTTCTCTTTCTAGTATAGTTGTATATGTTCTCTTTCTAGTATAGTTGTATATGTTCTCTTTCTAGTATAGTTGTATAAGTACTCGTAGTAATAAGTATTAACTCATGAATGAACTGACTCATTTATCTAGAAATTGTAGTAGTATGATCCTATGTTACCCCGATGGTAACTTACTGATGGTGTACCGATAAGTATGAATATGGAAGTACTTTTATGTCTATATATGTATATTTGATATATAATTAATATTGAAACGACCTTCGGACGGCTACCCGAAATCCCACCAGACCACATCTCAATGCACGAAAAGGAAATTGGGTGGATAGCCTTCCTAAGCCCTTTAAACATTTCTTATATATCTATACATATATGGACATGAAATTTATAAGAAGTAAAATGAAGTTTAATAAAAGCATTTAATAAGTAAAAGAGTTTGTAAAACATTTTGAAGTGAAACCGTTTGATAAACAGTTTGAACAGTGATAAAATCATTGGTTTTCTAGTTATTAATCGCATGTGATCAATGTAATCACATGTGATTGATGTAATAACTATAAGTATTTAACTTGTATCCCCCCATAAAGTATTTAAAACATTTAAAAGCATTTCAAAGGTTAATTAAAGGGGTATGAACTCACTTGTGGTGAGTGGATTGGATTGAAGTATCGGGTACCGTGCTAGGTGGCAAACGGAGACTTGTTCACACGCACGAGCCTAGTTATCATATAATGAGCATATATATATAACTAATTAGCCAAATAATAACTTAACAAAATAATTTGGGACACTTAGGAACATATAAACACTTTGTATAAGTGTTATAGGTCCTAATGGTTGCATCTAAGTTGTTATGGGACAAGCTAAAGGGGATTAAAGCTTCCAAGAACCTAGAATATGAGTTTACTACCCAACAAACCCCACCCTTGGAGTTTACGGTCGTAAACCCTTGAGTTTACGGCCGTGAACTCTTGTCTTGGTGGTTTTGGGTGTTTAAATGTGCTAAATGACTTCTAGAATAAGTCTAGCATTTGTGGATTAATCCTTGAAGTAGTTTAAGGCCCTAGAATGCTCCTTTGAGGAGTTTACGGCCTAAATACCATAACCCCTAGAGTTTACGGTCGTAAACTCCCATGGGGTGTTTGTTTTAATTCATTTAGGCCTCTTGCACAAGTAGGATAACTTCTAGGTTTTTGTTTAAGGCTAAAGGGGACTTTAGGCACACTTTTGTGCCTTCACTTGGAGTTTACGGCCCAAGAGATATTCCTTGGCCGTAAACTCCCTTTAAGGGATGATTTTGATGTGTTTTGGTCCCCAAATTAGCTACAAGCATTAGAGGGTAATTGTCTTAAAGCCTTAGGGGTGTTTAGGGCTCACTTTGGCCCTTGAATTTGGAGTTTACAACCTAAGACTTTCTTGGGCCGTGAACTCCTTAATCTATGTGTTCTTGATTGTGTTCTAGCCTCAAATGATCATACATAATGTCCTTAACTAGTTACCTAACAAGGAAATGGGACTAGATAGCCTTTAGGCTTCGTTTTGGAGTTTACTCGCCAAGAACGTTCTTGGGCGGTAAACTCCCAGATCTTACAAATTTGTCATATAAACAATGTTATAAAGCATATAACAAGCATTAAAACATATCTAGGAAAGTAGACTCACGATTTGGGACGAAAACCCGAAGATCCGTGAGAGAGAAAATGGCTTTTCTCTTGTTGGAAATGTGAATAATGAATTAGTTTAGTTCAGAAATCTATTATAGTCCTGAAATATTTTGACAGAAAATATTTTTATTCCGGAAATGATTTCTAATATATCCGAGTGTTGGAATAACAGTGTTGCACAAAACCGTAGTACATCCACTCTCCTGTTGTTTACTGAAGTGTAAACCCTAAATTACTCCAACTTATACGAAAAGTCTGAAAATCGACCATGACTGTTACAACGTCTGTTGAAGTGATATTGTTTGTATAGAATGGAAATTTCGGGTTGTCACAAGTTGAGACCCGACGAGTTGGGGGAATAACTTAGTGAGTCAGAGGGGGATTAGAGGACTGGAGTTCAAGGCGGAACTCGCCGAGTTGTTCTTGATACTCGGCGAGTTGAGTCGGGGTGGCCCCGCGATTCATGCCAGGTGTGAATCTTCGATCCAGGGGAGGGACTCGACTTGCCAAGCGGGACTAAAGAGTTAGTGGAAACGTGTATACTCGTCGAGTCGCCAAAGTGCACTCGACGAGTCTGGTCAAAGTTTAACCGTTGACTTTTGTTGACTTTCAGTGTTTGGTCAGCGATGTGGCCTTTGGGCCAAGAGAGGGGTAAAATGGTCTTTTATCCTTAAGAGGGTGCCAAGAGAGGGTTGAGTCTAGTCTCGAGAGTTATATTCATGAGAGTATTTGCCTTATGTGTTAGGCGGTGGCGAGTTCGAGATTCAAGTATGAGGATATCTGCTTTCAGCTTGCCAGGTGAGTCTTCTCACTATACTTTACCTAGAGTGGTAACATAGTTATGTGACAGAGTTATTGTATGCTATCTATGTGATGTGTGGCACCACATTATTTCTATGTGACTTATGCTGTGTGTATATCAGAGATAGGACCAAAAGGTCCACAGAGCTAGGATCAGAGGGTCCGTAGAGTTAGGGCCCAAGGGCCCACAGAGTTATAGCCTCGAGTGGCTAATATGTGCTATATGTGGTGTTTTTAGTATTATGTGCAAGTATATTTGTATGCTATTTATATGTTGAGATTTATTTTGATATGTGATATGCATGATTCAGAGTTAGGACCCTTGGGTCCATAGAGTTAGGGCCAGAGGGCCCACAGAGAGCTGGGACTGGAGGGTCCCACTGAGACACGCTGACCGGAGGGTCAACATAGATTATAGCCTTGAGTGGCTAATATGTGTTAGAGTGGTATTGTGGGGAACTCACTAAGCTTCATGCTTACAGTGTTTTGTGTTATGTGTTTCAGGTTATCACAGGATCACGGGACGACACCGGCTCGATTGTACACACCAGAGGAAGTGTTTGTTTTGAGGATCCTAGTTTATTAATTGATTGAACAAAAGAGTCATGTATTGTAAATTAAACAAAATGGAGATTTTTGTGAAAAGTATTAAAGAGATAAACGATTTTAAATGAAAATTTTGTTTTGAAAATTTCGGTGTTACAAGAACAATTCATATCAATGATAAATATCTATGAAGATTAAATTAATCAACATAAGCACATATACAATCGCATAAATCCTTTTATAATCCGTCTAGAACCAAATGAATTTCCAATACATTTCAATTTCTGCTAATCTTTCCATAATGTGCATTCCACATGGTTCTTATCCACTAAGGCTTATCATGATTATCCAACAAATGACGACTATGGTTCTTAGCCACTAAGGCTTACCAAGTCTACAAAAGTTTTCTTATTACGGTTCAAAACCACCAAGTGTTACCGATACCCTAATAAAGGTTTATAGTCACGGTTCTTAGCCTTCAAGACTTAACGCGACCATAATAATGTTTTTGGTTACGGTTCTCAGCCACCAAGCCTTACCAAGAACTTAATAAAAGTTTTAGGTCACAATTCTCAGCTACCAAGTTTATAGAGATCCTAATAAAAGTTTTCGTTCATGGTGCTCAACCACTAATGCCTACCATAAGATTAATGATTCTTATCGATCATGGTTCTTAGCTACGAATGCCTACCATGATTCACCATTTATGTCATATTATGCGTTTCACAATAATTTAGCAAGAACATATAACTTGACTAAATTGTTATAACAATGTAGTATGTTTGAGCATCAAAATTCAACAAATATGACTAATCTTCTAACATTTTTTAACTTCATAATTCTCCCTAATCACCTTTAGCAACAATTCATCCAATTGAAGGATTAATTTTGAACTTATAATTTCATATCATCCAATTTTAATAATTAGAACTTCAATGCACATCATTTTATAAAGATACATGCTTATTTTCAAGTTTCTATAAATTTACCCATGGTAGGATTGTAAATTACCAATTCTCAATTCATCTTAACCATGAATTTCATGTTTCATACTTGATGTTTTAATCTAAAAAACATGTTATTATCACTTTATTGATCCTCAACTAACATAATTTCTAACATATAAGAGTATATAAAAAGTAGCGTCTGTAAGTTGTATTTTAAGTCCACCATTAAAGGAAACTAAAATTTCATAAGAAGTAAGCTTATATTTAATTCAAGTATATGATGGTCAAATCTTGTTTTCTCTCCTTTAGTTGCTTCAAATTTGAGCTCGAGACCATCAAAAGTACTCTATCATGCTCCAAGAATATTTTGGGACATAATGGAATGCAATAAGCTTTTAAATATATAATATTTATGTCCATCCAAGTTACATGGTTGGGTTTTTCCCTTACTCTCCCACATAGACAATGTACTTTCAGTAACTCATGAGTAATTTTTTTCCCAAACTTCAAACACCTATAACTTTCTCATATAAACCTGAATTTAACCGATTTTTTTCCTCACATATTCCTTGTCATCTTAACTACATTATGAAGTCGATAATAAATCATTTTGAATCTTTTAAAACCAAAATTTAATAGCTTTAAACATAGGTTGTTGGGTAACAAGATTGCCAAAACTAGCAACATGCCCTTTTTCAAAGTGGCATAACTTTCTCAATACTACACCATGCTGACATTTACATGATTTATCGTAATACAACCATTTCTTTTCAAAAGACAATAACACCCACATACTATTGTTATAACTTACAAAATGACTGTTATACAAAACCAAAAGACTATTATAGTCGTTTCAAATCTACTATCACTAATAATAGAGCAATGCAAAAGTATTTTCTAGGCATACTAGTGGCATACAATAATTATCATATATTTGGAACAAAATCACTTCAAGTATATGGAATCAAACAAGAAAGAGATAAGGAGTTATATCGCTATAAAATAAGTTGTTGTTTATCAAATAAAAACAATGATATTTGAACTACTTGAATGACCATGTAACGTGCCGAAATGCTAGTAAAAATTTTTATTTTTCAAAAAACCAAAAAACGATACAAACATTTGTTTCCAAAACCATATATATATATATATATATATATATATATATATATATATATATATATATATATATATATATATAAAGTAATCTCAAACATCATAGTGAATTAAAAATAATGCGAAATGAATTTCAGGGGATGCTATGTGGTCATGTCGAGCCCTTCCCTTTGGAACCAGAAGTACCTGAAACATTTAAACCACAAAATCATAAGCACAAAGCTTAGTGAGTTCCCTAAAATACCACATAACCATACGGGCCTCACCATTAAATCCAAATAGGCCCCACACAACTCATGTATCGGGTGCCACCCATCATATATAACGGGCCCACCTAACATACAATGCAAGAGTCACAATGACAACTAGCATACTACATAGTACAATGAAAATAGTCACCTCACAAATGCAATCAACAACTAACATGCTCACACCGCCGAAAGATGGATGCCACACACCTCCTAATGGATCATATTGATGTTTTTTTGGCATAACAAACAATCCTATGTGTGCATGGAACCCTAAATAATTTGATCTACGTTTTCTATAATTGAACATACAAATTGGACAACAAAGTAAAAACCCTAAAACACTAGTATATAATCAAAATTAAATAATTAGGGTTAAGAAGATTCATACCTTGATTGTTATATAGTAATAACAATCCAAATCCTTGTGTTGTTGAAGCCTTGAGAGTAGGCACCACAAGTGTCGCACCTTTAATGGTTCACACCCAACACTAGCAACCAAGGAAGACAATTGAGTAAGAGAATAGACTAAAAATGTTGGCTAGGTATTCTTAGGAAGAGGATAGCCGAAATCCATAGGGTATATCTCTATTTATAGCGCAATTAAGAAACCCTAGATAAGCCCAAATCCAAGATAATCTCAACCCAGGTAATTATCCACTTTCCTAATTATCCATTAGAGACTATTCTAGAACCCTTAGGCTCCAAGAATTCGTCCCACCTTATGAATGGTTCTAGATTGCCTCTTGCTCAATTATTGAACAATTACAACTCAGTCCCTGAACTTTTAGTTAATTTTTTTAATTTCAAAATTAGTTCCAATTAATTTATGATTAAATATCAATTAAATAATATGATTTATAATTAATATATTATTTTAGTAATCCATTAATAAATAATTTATTACAATTTACTAATCAAATAATAAATTCAAAACTCTCTAGTTCTAAATATCATCCAATCCAATTGCTAGATTTGAGTGCAACCCATAGGGATTGTAGCACCTGGTTCCTGGTACGTAAATCTTATTTGAGTATTCTCTTTCTTTTTGCCTTGGACTCGACGAGTCATAGGTCAGAATCGCCGAGTAAGGACGGGACCCGGGACCATTTTAAGTTGGCGACCCGGCGAGTCCATATTCTGGACTCGGCGAGTCACCGTTGTTGGATGAAACCCTAAGTTTCAAGGGTTTACACCCTATTTAAACAACATATCCGCCCCAGGCCAGCCCCCATTCACTCCCCAGAGCTCCCAACCCTCGTTCCAAGCTTGTTCCTTGAGAGTTTGTGACTATTGTGTGTGTTCTTGAAGGTTTTGAGGCAAAAAGGGAAGTAGATCAAGAGGAAGGAAAGGAATCCGGGCATCTTTGCACTCTTATAGCAGTTCCTTTGAGGTATAATCCGTTTTCCCCTGTTTCTATGCTTATTACTTCATTTAAGTCATTCTTGAGCCAATCCCCAAGTTTGTATGTGCAAATTATTTCGTAATAGGCTTATTGGCCCTTAGATCTAGGCATGGTTGAGCTCCAGGAGCTTAGATCTGTTGCCTTTATGGACCCCCATTGCATGAAGACCCTAGATCTACCCTTTTGAGTACATTTTGAACCCTAAAACCCTTATGGGTGAATATCTACACGTAAAGTTGGAAACTTTACGTGTGATTCGTGTTCTGGAAGTCCAGATCTGTGAATGGCATGGACTGGAATCGAGCAAATCTGTGTATTTAGCGGGTGCATGGCAACGACTCGGCGAGTCGTTCATGTGACTCGGCGAGTCTGCTCGCGAGTCTCCGAGTTTGTCCCCTTTTCATAGTGTCGAGTGTGCAGTGAGTCACGGGGTGTGACTCAGTGAGTTGGCAGCTGAACTCATCTATGGAGGAACTCGGCGAGTCAATTCCCTGACTCGGTGAGTTCAAGGCAATCTTCTTAGATCAAGAACAGACTCGGCGAGTTGTTCATACAACTCGGCGAGTCTTAGCATATGAGTTCATCGGATGAAGATGAACTCGGCGAGTTGTTCATACAACTCGGCGAGTAGGATGAAGGACTTGAATATCAGTTTAGAAGAAGAACTCGTCGAGTCATAGCCTAACTCGATGAGTAGAATCAAGACCCAGGTCAATCGTTTGGGTAGGGACTCGGCGAGTTGGAAAGCCAACTCGGCGAGTCGGGTCAACTGAAAGTTGACCCTGACTTTGACTTAGGGCGTGATCAGGGGTAAAATGGTCATTTTACCCAAAGGACAGTTAGCAGTGCTTGATTGAGTATGTTGTGGGAATTGCAGCCGGAGGATTTCCGGAGCAGCAGCAGCAGACAGTCAGTTCCCGATCAGATCAGTAGCTACTGCGAGGTGAGTTACCTTCCAGTAGCGGTGGGTCTACGGCCACAATGTCGGCCCACCAGTAGGAGTTGTATGTAGATGATTGTCTTTGTGATATTCATCTAAGGGATTACTACTACCTGTGTTGCATTTATGTACTAGTGACAGTAGGGGGAGATAGTCCCCAAGATATCCGGTCGGTAGGGCCGAAGGGGTAGTCATACCCAGCCATGTTAGATAGATTCTGATTTTGTGTTACATGTTATGTGGTAGTGGTAGAGGGGAGACATGGTTTCCTCAGTATCCGGTCGAGAGGACCGAAGGGGAGGCCAACACCCAGATATGCTAGGTAGTATCCGGTTGAGAGGACTGAAGGGGTAGGTCGGGCACCCAGATATGCCTGACAATTTACGTATGTTATGTGATTATGTGGTATGTGGTACAGTGGGGGAACTCACTAAGCTTTGTGCTTACGTTTTACATTTTTGGTTTCAAGTACCTCTTCATCGAAGGGGAAGGAGCTGGCGCGGTAGCGGCACATCATGCACACACTTTGGTTTCCGCATTTACGAGATTCTCTGGGATTTATACTCTGATGTTTTGATGGGTTTTATGATTTGACTTTTAAACTTGGTCTACGTTGTATTGTGGTTTGATCCAACAATGTTTTTAACTGATGATATTTCCTAAAGTAATGTTTTTAAAACAAAATTTTTAGACGTGAAAATTGGGTTGTTACAGGGACTATGTTGCTGTCAATTTAAGTATATATCAATTATAGTTATGGGCTTAGACATCTAATCAACACATACATGGTAAACTTTTAATTTACCTTCTAAAACTAGTCATTTGACTAAAAGTTAACTCAAGCCAAAAGTCAATGTTCAAAGTCAATTCCATTTGCCTTCCGTGTCATGGCCAACCAATGGACACACCATGATCATTCAACTTAATCTCAATCAAATTTTGCTTACCACGTAATAATAGACATGCTACCACGCCGTGGCAGAAACTAGACAAATAGTTGCAACCAGACCAGTCTCCACGTCACGACAAGCAAGTTGCCACGCAGTGGAAACTATACATAGACAACTTAATTTATTAAGCTCTTCACTCTAAATGCCAAGAGCTCTAAAGCCCATATATGAATTTTTACAAGTCTTGATGGATAAAGTTTCAAACTTTAACCAGTAGGACACCCCAATAAGTCAATATGTTTACTCCAAAGTTCTTAATGATTGTAGCATAGTCATAATCACCAAAATGATTCATGCAAGACCACTTTTCCAACCAACACCATGGTTTATGCACCCAAAGGCTCTGGAGCACACTCAAACCCCAGGGATAAGAAGATTGATATTAAAAATCTCATAAAAGACCTAAAACAAGATCTAGTGAAGCAAAGATCAAGATTGAGACTTTATACCTCCACAAGGCAAGAAATGAGAAGAAGATATTGGATCCAAGATAGAACCAAAGCAAAGAGCAAGATTGAGACTTTATACCTCCATAAGGCAAGAAATTAGAAGAAGATATTAGATCCAAGCTAGAACCAAGCTAACAAACCATACTATGAGCTTGTCCCTCTTTCAAGCTTCACAAAACAATTTCACACACTCAAAATAAACATAATATGCTAGGGTTTGGGGTGGGGATCAATTTCATAGGATAGTGTCACAACTAGAAATTTTTGTGCCTTGTAACTACAACACTTATGCCAATATTGAATCAAAAACATGAAAGCATGTATGATGCTTACTCTATGACAACAAAATTTCAATCAAACACTTCATCCAAGCATTGCAAATAGTCAACAAGCAATTGGAAACCTTAGAAATCCTTGTTTAAGTCCATAATGGATTAGGATTTCCTTATTGGGCCCAATGGACCAATAAGCTTCCAATTGGACTATTTCGGGCTTAAAACTCTTGAATGGGCTCTAGTTGAACCCACTTGCATTTATTTCAATATTTTGGGCCATATTGGGCCTAGAATGAAATAAATTATCTAAATGAACCATATTGGGCCATAATTAACCTAATTTAGCCCTAATAGGTCATAAAAATCACACTTATATTTGTTAGGACCAAAAATACTCAACATAATCATGAAATCGGGCTTAAGCCTTTGAGGCCCAAAACTCTCTTCTCTTTCTCTAATTCTCGGCCCAAGCCCAAAGGAGAAGAGGAGTTGACTTATTAGTGCCACCTTATTTATACATCACATACCTCCATGCATGGACCAACATGCATCTAAGTTAGTCACCTCAACCCTCTCTCTCTTCTCTTCTTCTTGATTCTCGGCCGAGAGCTTCCCAAACACACACACTTCATCCAATTTTCTTAAACAAACTCTCTCAAAGAACATCCTCACCTTTCTTCATCAAAATTTTGAGAATCAAGAGCTTTTCAAAGAAACTTTCCACAAAAATCATCATCCAAGGTGAGTTTACATTTAGATCTATGATCTAGATTATTTGTTTTATCAAAGATCTTCCCTTAACTCATGCAAATTCATGATCTAACTCCCTAGAGCCACCTAAGTTCGAAAACTTCCTCAAAAAGTTGATAGGGCGGAATATAGCATCAAACTTCTCCAAATCTTCTTCAAAACCGAAAACACAACCCAAGGTGAGTTTCATACCCCTTCTTTTTGGTTTTTATGAGTTTTTATGGGGGATAATACAAGTAAACGTGTAGATCTATGTGTAAATGTATGCTATGTGTGATTTGATGCATGTATGTGTGTGATACCTTGTGTTTGTGATGAATATGTTATTCAACAAGTGTGTAAAACCGAGATCTAAAACATGGGAAAGGAAATAAACCTAACCTAAACCATTTTACACTAATCAAGTCAAGAAAAATAGTTCATTTGGTTAGGATGAACATATTTGGACATAAAACCCATTTTTGGGCTTAAATTGTCAAAAATACAAAACTAAGGGCCCAAACTGACAAATTATAATTTCTGGAGGTTCAAGAGGGTCCAAACAGTTTCTATAACAATTTTTTTGAACATCAACATTTTTGAGGGGCTTAAAATGTAAAATTTGAATTTAATGGGCTAAATTTGGGCTTTTTGGCCAAATAAGCTTCAAAATGCGAGATTTTCAAATTTGAGGGGCTGGAAATGCAACTTTCTGTAAAATAGGGGATTTCAAGTGTTTTAAAACCATTTCAAAGGTCAAAAATGTTTTTCAAATTCAAAAAGGATAAAAAATGCAAAAAATTTCTATTTTGGGCCAAAACTGTTAGAGTTGCGAAAATGGGGGTTCTAACCGAGAAACTTCATTCTGGAAGGACTTAAGCTATTTACAAAGTAATTTTGGGCTAAAAATATCTTTTCAACAAGTTTTGATACTAAAGTGTCAAGAAAAATGGTTTAAGGGTTAAAATGGAAATCCTTTTATATAAAGAACTAAAAGTGCAAATTTTATCAAAGAAGGATCGTGAAAAGGTAAAAATCTTACTTTTAAGCAAATAAATCTCTTAAGACAAAATACGAGATCCACGACTACCGGCGAAACGTAATAACAAATACACTTTCAACACCAATATCGTTACCAAACGAATTGATTCGGTCTCAAATCAATAACAAAACAAAAATCAATAAACAATAGTACTTCAATAAACACGCGAAATCTACGAGGAGTCAATATTCAATCTTTGGGCTTGATAGTTTCAAATCGTGCTTATTGGGCCTTGCTAGCCCAATAACATGATCTTTAGGCCCAAAGGGAACGCGCTTACATGTTAATGGACCTTCTATGACCTAATTCCATGTAAAAGGACTTTCAATAGCTCTATTGTGCTGTTGGGCCCTAAGGGTCTATTGGTACTGCTGTCGGGCCAAGTGCTTTTCGTATTCCCGATAGCCTTGAACAACTTATGGAAATAAAGGGGGCTTCGTACCCTCCTTTCTCCTCGGTTGTGGGGCTATGTGAAATCGAGTAGACAGATTCGTGGCGTAAATCAAGAGAAGTCAGGGTGGTTGGATTAAGTGAGTAGTACGGACGACGCCTAAAGGATCGTTTGTAATTGGTAGTTATAAACTAGTCATTTTCATTAATGCGTGATTATAACAACTCACAACCTATAATTAATCCAATGTCACCTGGGTAATCAAAAACAATCGTCGTATCTGTATAACAATAAATAAGACACGTAATTTTATGTATTGGGAAAACATCGGGTTTTTCCGGGAAGTTCAACACTTTTACCTATGTGATGTATACAAAGTTCAACAATTATACATGTTTACAAAAATCGACAAGCATACTTACGGATCTTCACACTTTTTATAAACAATACTCTTTTCATAAAATATCGGATTTTCTAGGTTTTCAAACTTCACAAAAATCATTTTCCACAACATCATTTATGAACTCACCAACATTTCATATGTTGATGTTTTTCCAAAATAACTTGTATTATCAGGTAACACGTAAACCGAAGATTAAGTACCAAGTGATGTCATGGTGTTTTGCTTAGATTTACTATCGAATGGTTCACGTTATGGAATTGTAATGTTTAAGAAAATGTACTGAATGTAAACAATATCATTTGTAATATTTCAATGCATGGTGATGAATGATGTTATGATTCATGTATAATCATTGTGATGATATTCAATTAAGTCACAAGAGCCCTCGGACGTTTCCACCGTGTGGTTCAGGGGTGTGACAGATAGAGACTGCCAAATGAGGCATCCTTAGGAGTTAGTGCCCTTAAATATGGTACAAACTCGAAGATATAAGGTTTACACCAAAATGGCTGCCACGCTGTGGCAAATAGGCTGCCACACCGTGACACTACGCAACTCCACGTTCTTAATCATATAATTGCTACACTGTGGGGCCTTAGCCACCACGTTGTGGCCCACTCGAAACCTTCATAGTTTATAATTAAAATATTTAACTTGGGGAAAGAAATATTTGGAAATTAGATGTTACAGACTAACTCAATACAATGATTTGGAAACGTTGGTACAAATGTTGTGAAGCAGCTGTCCAAAAATAAAGGTTATTCGACCTTTGAATCTTCAAGAAACGATCAATATCTATAGTTAGGTCTTCAAAATCGGGAATTAGAAAAAAAAAACCCATTTTCTCTCTATAGAAACCCATTCCAATATACTCTAACACCCTAAATACTAAGTAAATAAACATATAATCTAGGTATAATTATAAGATTTTCCTCATGGATTAAAAATGAATAAAAAACTCAACATGCGGTAGCACCGTTATTACTTTATTTTTTGTATTATCTTTGCATTGAAACCTTTATGTCACAATTCTCATACCTTCATGTACCATTTTTATAATCTCACACATGACATTTATCAATTTTGTGAGATTTCTACATTTAACTTATTTTTAGCTATTATCTCAATATTTCCACCGGAAACACCCTAAATTAGTATACTTTCGTTAAGAATTCTAAACAAAAAAATATTTAAACATATGTTACAATCAAGACTAAAATACCCTATTATACACATCACATCACATGTTCATAAAACCATTTCACATAGTCATTCTTTTTAATTACTTCAACATCTTAAACACTCAAATTCTATTCTAGGATGTTGCCTAGAACCTTTTACTTTCTATCTCTTGTCGATCTCTCCAAAATGAAAAAGATGAAGTCTAACTAACTTAACACTTTAGCCTATTGGCAATTCTAGTCCTTATGCTTTCTAATTTCCGAGTCAATCCACCTTTTTAAACATAGTCTTTAAATGAACTTCTAAGAGTGGTGGGGTGAAATCAATTCCATCAACGACAAGGATAATATGTCACTAAGGTGGAGCCTGCTTCGGGTGCCTGACTTGTCAATATTTTCTCTCTCCTTAGTAGTTCACTATTGTTTCTCTCTCTTTTCTCTCTTTGACAAAGTTAGGCAATAAGGTGGGCAGAGGAGATGGTTTAAATGGAACTTAGTATCAACCACACTACTTCCCTGAGCCACACTACTTCATGACAAAATTACACTTGTAAATTGGTCCTTTGACTAAGTCAAAGCTAGAAAGGTAAGTTTGGCCAATTTGATGCTTCTCACCCTACTCTAAAAATTTATATTATTTCAAGTTCAAACTTATTAATCTTATTTATTATCCAAATAATTATTTATTTAATAATGATATTATCTATTTATTTTTTATTTTAAATAAAAATTTAATGTTGGTAAAAAAATAGGATGTTATAATTTCATCTACTGATTTCATGTATATACCAAATATACAACATTTCTCATACAAATGAAATACAATTTGAAACAAAATTTATTAACCTGTAGCTAAAAGAATAGAATGGCAATCGGAAATTGTCACCCCCCTATGCAAAACTATGCAAGACTCGAAAATTACAGCCACATTAAAAAATGACGTTGTCAAAAATAAAAAAAATCCATTGCATAAGAAACCATTTCTCCAAGTTTGGCAATGCAAATTTGTAGGATGAGAGGTTTCAATATGATACTTTGAAAATGAAAGTGATAAATGATGAAAATTTTGGCTTATATATAAAAAACCATAATTTCGAATTTCGTATTTTGAAAAAAAAAAGATAGTTATTCTTATAAAACTTTAAATATCTTCCAACAAGGTAATTTTTGTCATTTTTTCACAACTAAATTAAATTCTAATAGAATGTTTTATATATTTTTATTTTTTAAACATATATTTTCAAATTTATCTTTAAAGAAAAGGAGTGAAGGCAACTAGGGGAAGCCGCGCATCGTCCCGGATTCAAATTCCCGCGGCTCGTTTTGAAGCGCTGCTTTTCTCGTTTTGGTCTCCAGGTTTTCCAGATCGAGAAACCCCAATTTTGAATCTACAATCCCGCCATTGATTCATCGAAACTAACTTCACAATACAAATCTCAAATCGGATCTATCGATCGAGCTGAGTTTCAAGGATTTCCATCCATGGCGTTACTTCATGATTCCGATACTAAAGTTCCTTCTCTCTACAGCCGCAAAGAGAAGTCTCTCGGCGTCTTATGCTCCAAGTATTTATTCATTTACCTTTCTCTCTTTTGCACACATGCACTCTTTAGATCTTGTTTGCTTCTTATATCACAATCTGAAATCGATTAATCTTCAGTTTCCTGAGGTTGTATAATCGAGAAGGCGTTGAATCGATAGGACTTGACAACGCAGCAAATCAATTAGGTTCTCATCTGACTTTTATGCTTGAGTACGATTTTCCTTAATGATAATGAACAAACAGAATCAGAATGATAAAAGGATCTTGGAAAAACCCACAGGTGTTGAGAGGCGGCGAATTTACGACATCGTCAACATATTAGAAAGTGTTGGCGTAAGTCTTTTCCCTCTTCATCTCTGCACTGTTTTCTCTTTCTATTGATTTGTTCAAGAAATTGGTTGCGCATAGTCGGTTTAGGGTTTGTAGTTTGTTTAATTTTCAGGTCCTGACAAGGAAAGCAAAGAATCAGTATACTTGGAGGGGGTTCAGTGCAATTCCACAAGCTTTAGACGAGCTTAGGGTATGTTCAAAAACACGCATATTCTCCTGATAATTTTCTGTTTGTATGATTGATTAAAGTTAAAACAATAAGATGAACTCATGACTTGTGAACTTTTGTGTGTACATTCACTTGTAGAAACAGGCATCATCTAACGACAACCTGAAAATGTCACAATACTACAACTTTGGAGCTGTAAGTTCTCCATTTTTAAGTTTGAGTTCTCTTAATTCTCATCTGTCACAAGAACTCTTGAAACATATTTTCTTTGTTTTGAATTTACTTAAAGATCCAGATTCTTTTACTAGGTTGTAAATGAGAACAATTGTCGTGGGCCTTCTAATTCAAACAACTCAAACACTGACACACATATCAAACCTTCCGGATCTCAAAAAAGTGGTAAGTTGATTTCCTTCTACTTCTCTTTAATATTCAATTCATAATCAACCATTCTTGTTTAGATGCCAATGAGATACAAAACATGACACATAGTTTGTATTTCTTGACATACATTTCAGACACCAACAGGAAGGAAAAATCTCTAGGACTTCTGACACAAAATTTCATCAAGCTATTCATCTCTTCTAAGGTGAGTGAAAACTAAAAACCATTTTTCACTCAAAACAGCCTATTCTTAATCTTGGTTCCTAAACACACTTTCTTTATATTCTTCAGGAAGATTTGATCTCTTTGGACACTGCTGCAACAGCATTGCTTGGTGATGTGCATGACCCAACAGCCATGAGAAGTAATTTCCTTTCCAATTTGATTTATAAATTTACTTTTACACCCCTTGCACTTACACAACACAAATTCTATATACTCAGCAAAAGTGAGGCGATTATATGACATTGCAAATGTCTTTTCATCCATGGGTCTCCTTGAAAAGGTATAGCTTCTACACTTCTACTTTCTTGGTTATAAAGATAACACAATTAGTCAATTACAAGGCAATTTATCTAAAAAAGTTACAATCTTTTTTTTTTTTTTTCATAAAAGATGCGACACCCAGAGAGTGGAAAACCATCATTTAGATGGTTGGGATTGAAAGGGGAAAAGGAGACAAAATCTTTACAACCATTGGATACAAATACAATTACAAACAGCTCAAAAAGGCGAGCTTTTGGAACAGATATAACAAACAATGTTAATGATTCAGATTCAAAAAGATACAGAATTGAATCTTTATCTGATTGGAGCTCAAAAGAAGTTACTGTAGCAATGCATGGGAATATGAATATGAATATTGACATTGTGAAGGTGGAAATGGAAAGTGATGAGAATTTGTGTTTACCTTTACACCCTCAAAATCAAAGAAATTCAAAGGAATTTGTGTTTGGACCATTTAGACCTGTAGGAATGTCTGGAAACAAAAAGTCAAAGGAGAGTCAAGATTGGGAAAAGTTGGCTCATACTTATCGTCCTCAGTATCACAACAAAGGTATGTTGCTAAATCTTTTTCATTAAATATAGAAAGATTAATTATAGTTATAGGGAAATATAGATAATGAGTCTTTCATCCATTAAGTCATGACTTTTACAATTTTACCCTTATGAGATAGTGTTTGGTATGATGGAATGAAAGAAACCTGTTTGTTAATTTTTATTGCTTATCAGAAAAGTTTACATTGTTTTCATTAATCTACAGTTTTATATTTTTGTTATATGAAAGTAACTAAAGTTATTTTTACTTGTAAATAGAAGTCCTTGCTAATTATTTTTATATATTAAACTTCATAAGAAATCATTTAGTTTCTATAGGCCAACTAAACATGATCATGGAATGCACTACTACTACTACTTATTCCATTAACCAAATAAACTTTAGAAGTTTTGTTGAATAGATCTCTAAAATACTTTTTTTTGTTAACTTTCATTCCGTATTTAAGTTGGTGGTTTTATATTACATTTTTTTTTTTCTTTTGAAAAAACAAAAAATATGATTATCTTTTGAAAAACTAGTTGCCAGCTGGAAAGTTAACTGCTAGCTGATAGATGAAAAAGTAGTTTGGTTGTTGATAATATGACATGACAGCTCTAGGTGATGTTTTGGGGCATTATGTGGAGGCTTGGAAATCATGGTATGTTGAAGCAACTGAGAAGAAACATGTACAACAACCAGTAGTACAGTAGTAACATCAATCTTCTTGCTGTGTCTGTCTGTGTCTATGTCATTCATACTTACTTTTTAATGCACCAATTTAGGTGGTAGCTTAGCTTAGATTGTTGTTCTTTCTAATTCTATATATTAATATCATAGGCTCAACTTCACTTCTAGTAATGTGGTGGTTGGGTAGCTTTGTAAACATACTTGTGAATTCTTTCATGCCTTAGTCTTACAAGTTATATCATTGCAATGGTTTCTAATACTAACTAGAACATTTTAACGTTTAAATTCAAAAGTAATTGTAAGTTATTAAGATAATGATATGTTTTTAATAAAAATAATGAACACTAGAACTTTTGTATTTAGTTTTAGCTAAAGTTTGATTTTTTTTTTTTTTTTTTTTTTTTTTTTTTTTTTTTTTTTATATATATATATTTGAAATCTGTTATTGATAAAATATTAAAATATAACTTACATAGGTTGAACATTGAAGTTACTTTCTCTAGTTATTCCTTAAAGGAAGATTGTATTTTTTTGTTAATTTTTATTATTATCGGAAATATACTTTAAAATCAATGTTTAATTGCTTGGTTTATGTGTTTATGATTAAATAAAGGGAAGGTACACAAAGAACCATATTTTGGGAAACTAACATAAACTACCAACACATATTGCAAAAATAAACTTTGTGAAATTACTTGTTTGACCATTTAAATAGAAAAAACCTGTTGTCAAATTTTGATATAAATAGGACAAAATTTCATAAATGGTCATTGTGGTTTTTAAAAAGTTACACTTTAAGGATATCTTTGGAAAGTGTTAAGGTTTATTTTCTTACCTAGTTGGTCCTTATCCATGTAATAAGACTATCTCGCCCCTTTGAATATGACATACATTTAATATTTAATTACAAAGGCTCCACTATACCCATCTCACCCACCCCCACCATACCTTAACGCACCACAGTCCATCGTCTATCGTCTCTTTTCTTTCTTCGCCCACTACCACAGTCTGTTGTCACAATCGTCTGTCATCATCGGTTTCAGGAAAACAAAAACAGTGTTAGACTTCATAATTCATTTTCATACACCCACACACTAACTTTTGAACAAAATGATATTCATACACTTGCAATTATAAACCACATTAATCATCTAAAAAAACACACACATACACACAATCAAAAACTAAAACTCACACACTAGAGTTAGATCACATAGAGAATTAGAAACAAAACACACACACATACAAAGTAGTTGAAACACAAATTGGAAAATTACATAGGGTTAATGACCTAGGAGGGTAATAAGGTTTTAACTTTGTCCACATTATGTCCGAAAGATTTTTTTTTAACATATTACACCAACATGGTTGTTATAACTGTTTAAAAAGGGTAATAATGTTTTAATTTTGTCCACATTAGATCCTTAAGGTCTTTTTTTTGTACATATTACACCTACATGGTTATTATAATCGTTTAGAGAGAGAGAGAGAGAGAGAGAGAGAGAGAGAGAGGGGTAATAAGGTTTTAATTTTGTCCACTTTAGGTTCTTATTTTTAATATTTTTATCATTTCATTTCTAACTCTTTTACAGTTTATATTAGTATCTAGGTAGATGACTTCATCATTTCATCTTCTCATTTTAGTCTCCCATTCACCACAACCGCGATTTCAATTGAAAGGTTACATAACAATTTTTTGTCATTTTAACAAAAAAAAAAAAAAAACTAATAATAATCAAAGTCTTAATGATTAATGCTATGTTTGGCGCGTCAGAGCTAGCTGATAAGCTAGTTTATTTTATAATCTTTTTTAAGTTGTCATGTTTGGCAAGCCAAAAAGTTGCTTATAAGCTAGCATTTTAAAAAGCTACTTAGACTAGTTTTTTTTTTTTTTTTTTTTTTTTTTTTTTTTTTTTTTTTTTTTTTAAATTTCCAAATATACACCTTAATTAATTAAGAAAACATTATTTTAAATGCCCTTTTATGTCATTATTTAAATTTCAGATAACTTATAAGTCAGTGGCGAAGTCAGGGTTAAAGTAAAAGAGTATCCCCAAAAAGTAATAAGGTATCCCCAATAACTAATGACTCAACCAATGAGGTATCCTCGAAACGCTATTACTTATCAGGGATACCCCATTACTTGTTGGGGATACTCTTTTACTTTGACCCTGGCTCCGCCACTGGCTTATAAGTTATGTAACCTTTCAATTGAAACCATCGTTGTGATGAATAAGTGAAACGACCCAAAAACACGACCCAAGAATTTTCGTTTTTCAATATAATCTAAACCATAATATAAGTATCATAACATAAAACATACGCGATGTATCCCTAAAACATAATAAAATATTGTGCGGAAAACTGTATCATACAACATCAATCCAAAACATCAAAAGACATCCCCAGGATAAAAGCTATACTGCAGTGTGTGCGATGCTGTCACCCCGAGCTCTTCCCTCTGCTTGCGGAAGTACCTGAAACCAAAACTGAAACTGTAATCACGAAGCTTAGTGAGCTCCCCCAAAATACCACATACCAAACAGTAACACATAAACACATATTGGGCCTTGCCCACTGCATCGGGCCGAAGCCCGGAAACTGCATCGGACCGAAGTCCGGAACTGACTGGGACCTTGTCCCCTGCATCGGACCGAAGTCCGGAACTAACTGCATCGGACCGGAGTCCGGAACTGACTGGGACCTTGTCCCCTGCATCAGACCGAAGTCCGGAACTAACTGCATCGGACCGAAGTCCGGAACTGACTGCATCGGACCGAAGCCCGGAACTGACTGGGACCTTGTCCCCTGCATCGGACCGAAGTCCGGAACTAACTGCATCGGACCGGAGTCCGGAACTGACTGGGACCTTGTCCCCTGCATCGGACCGAAGTCCGGAACTAACTGCATCGGACCGAAGTCCAGAACTGACTGCATCAGACCGAAGCCCGGAACTGACTGGGACCTTGTCCCCTGCATCAGACCGAAGTCCGGAACTAACTGCATCGGATCGAAGTCCGGAACTGTCTGACTGAACATGGCATAACATAACACATCAACTAGCATAACACATATACGACATGCTACATCGGGCCGTGGCCCGGAACACATAGTACTTAACACATAAAACATAGCACACAAATCCTGTTCGAACCACGGAGGCACAAACATACCAACTACTGCATCGGACCTAAGTCCGGAAACTACTGCTAACTGAACGGGCCGTCATTGTGGCCTTAGACCCGTTCCTACTGGAAGGAAACTCACCTCGTAAGCTGGCTGCTGAGTGTGTGGCTCGGGAAGCTAACGGCGGCTGCTCCTGAATCTCCTCGGCTACAAGTCCATAAACACACTCAATCAAATACTAAACACTGCGCTTGGGGTAAAATGACTCTTTTACCCTCGGTCAAAGTCAACTCTCCTTTTGGGCTGACTCGCCGAGTTGGGCCACCCAACTCGCCGAGTCCCACTCTCACTTTTCACTCTTACTCACTGCTACTCGTCGAGTCTGGCATCGACTCGACGAGTACCCTCTTGATCCAAGAACTCAGACAATCTTCATCCGACTCGCCGAGTCAGATGAACAGACTCGACGAGTTGTTCTTGATCCCAAGAAGATTGCCTTGGACTCGCCGAGTTGTATGAACAAACTCGTCGAGTCCCTCCATCACTGAGTCTACTCTCAACTCGCTGAGTCCACTTCCTGACTCACCTCGTACACTCGACACTGATAAAACTGAAGGACTCGGGACTCGCGACCTGACTTGTCGAGTCGTTCTTCCGACTCACCGAGTCGCCGCCATGCAACTGATTTTTACTTGATTTTGTTTGAATCCAATGCATACAATTGATAGATCTGAGTCCAATAAGCTGTTTTACCACGTAAAGTTTCCAACTTTACGTGCACAACCTCATGAATAAGGGAAACAAGGCTAAAAGATGCATAAAATGGGTAGATCTATGGTTATCATGCAATATAACTCCAAAAAGACAGTAGATCTGGGCTCTACAACACCCCAACATTCAGATCCATAGATATATCGACTTAATAAGACGTTCATGCAAGTGTAAGACTTGAATCAAGCACCAACTAGCTCTTAGGAGAGCCCTAATGGAAGTTTAAAGCATATAATAAGATGGAACTCCGAAAATACCTCAATAAACTCTGATTTGGCCTTGGATCTTTGCACTACAACACTTCTCCTTGCTTCTTCCTTCTTCTCCTTCTTCACACCTTCACAAAATGGCACCAAAACACATATAAGCTCTTCAATGGAGGTTTGGGGCTCTATCACTGCGTTCTCAGGGTGAGGGAGGCGAGAATGGGGGCTATAAGGTGGTATAAATAGTGGGCAACCCGGGGATTTTAGGGTTTCACCCAGACAGGTGGACTCGCCGAGTCAGGGATATGGACTCGCCGAGTCCCCGACTCCCGCGTGCCCTCAGACGCGACCTTACTCGGCGAGTCAGGCTAGGACTCGCCGAGTCCCTCTTGAAAAACTCACTAAAATTACCAATAAATCAACATACCGGGAACGGGTCGTTACAATTCTCCTCCACTTGTCTCAGACTTCGTCCTCGAAGTTTGCTACGGCTGGATCTGCAAATAACTCCGGGTAGTGCGCTCTCATCTCCTCCTCAGCCTCCCACGTCCATTCAGACCCCTTCCGGTGCTGCCACTGCACTTTTACTAGCTGGATTACCTTGTTCCTCAAGGTCTTGGTCTTCCGTTCCAGAATCGCGACCGGCTTCTCGATATAATTTAGGCCGCTATCAACCTGAATGTCTCCTAAGGGAACGACTGCTGTCTCATCCACCAAACACTTCCTCAGCTGCGACACGTGGAAGGTGTTGTGTATCAGACTAAGCTCCTCAGGAAGATCTAACCGATAAGCAACCCGACCCACCCGGGCCAAAACTCTGAAGGGACCAATAAATCTGGGGCCCAATTTGCCCCTCTTCCGGAACCTGATGACACCTTTCCAAGGTGAGACTTTCAGAAGAACCATATCTCCCACCTGGAACTCCAAGTCCGAACGCCTCCTGTCGGCGTAGCTCTTCTGCCGACTCTGCGCAGTCTGCAGCCTACTACGGACCTGCTGGATCAATTCCGTCGTCTTGAGCACCACTTCGGTGCTCCCTATGACTCGCTGACCGACCTCGCCCCAACAAATCGGGGTCCTGCACTTCCTGCCGTATAACATCTCAAAAGGAGGTCGATCAATGCTTGCATGATAACTGTTGTTATACGAGAATTCCGCTAACGGAAGATACGTATCCCAATTGCCCCCAAAATCTAGAACACATGCCCTAAGCATGTCCTTGAGAGTCTGAATCGTCCTCTCGCTCTGCCCGTCAGTCTGAGGATGAAAAGCAGTGCTGAAATGGAGACGAGTACCCATCTCGTCGTGGAATCGCTTCCAGAATCTGGACGTGAAACGAACATCTCGGTCCGACACCACCGATACCGGCACTCCATGACGTGCCACAATCTCTCGCACATAGATATCGGCTAACTTTTCCGCCGATATACTCTCCTGAATTGGAATAAAATGGGCACTCTTCGTCAACCGATCCACTACTACCCATATCGAGTCCACCCCGCGTGCGGTCCTGGGGAGTTTGGTTACAAAATCCATGGTGATATCCTCCCATTTCCACACGGGAATGTCTAACGGCTGCATCTTGCCGTGAGGTCTCTGGTGCTCCGCCTTGACCTTCCGGCAGGTCAAACATCTCTCCACATACCAAGCGACATCTCGCTTCATGCAGGGCCACCAATAATGAGATCGAAGATCTCGATACATCTTCGTCGCTCCTGGGTGGATAGAAAATCGAGACTTATGAGCCTCGTCCATCAATACTTGCCGTACCCCACCCCAGTACGGTACCCATATCCTACCATGAAGCGTCAACAAACCCCGACTGTCGTAATCAAATGAAGCTACTTGGCCCACTATCCTCTCACACTTCTGCCTCTCCTCCTTGAGACCCTCCATCTGAGCCTCCTTGATCCGCTCCAACAAGGGAGTGATCACTGTCATCCTCATACACAGATCTCTGATAGGGGCCGTCGACACCTTGCGGCTCAGGGCGTCGGCCACCACATTGGCCTTCCCTGGATGGTAAAGGATCTCACAGTCATAGTCCTTCAGCACGTCTAACCATCTCCTCTGTCTCATGTTCAAACTCGGTTGATCCATAAGATATCGCAAACTCTTGTGATCCGTGTATATAGTACAGCGGACCCCATAAAGGTAATGTCTCCAAATCTTGAGGGCAAACACAACTGCCCCCAGCTCCAAATCGTGGGTAGGATAATTAGCCTCGTGAGGCTTCAACTGTCTCGAGGCATAAGCTACCACATGGCCTCGCTGCATCAATACTGCTCCCATACCTGTGATCGATGCATCACAATAGACTACGAAATCCTCTACTCCTTCTGGCAAGGTAAGGATCGGAGCCTCGCACAATCTCTGCCTGAGAGTCTCGAACGCCGCCTGCTGCTCAGGCCCCCAACGAAAAACCACCGACTTCTTGGTTAGTCGGGTGAGCGGCACTGCTATCTTGGAGAAGTCCTGAATAAATCTTCGATAATACCCTGCCAATCCCAGGAAGCTCCGAATCTCAGATGGAGACCTCGGGACCTCCCACTGCATCACGGCCTTAATCTTAGCCGGATCTACCAAAATGCCCTTCTGGTTGACGAGATGACCAAGAAACTGCACCTCGCGCAACCAGAACTCACACTTGGAGAACTTTGCGAAAAGTCTCTCCCTCCTCAAAGTCTCCAACACCTCCCGCAGGTGCTCCTCGTGCTGCCCCTGTGTCTTGGAATACACCAAGATGTCATCTATAAACACTATCACCGACCGATCCAGCATCGGTCTGCACACGCGGTTCATGAGATCCATGAATGCGGCTGGGGCATTGGTGAGCCCAAATGGCATCACCACGAACTCATAGTGACCATACCGGGTCCTGAAAGCAGTCTTCTGTACATCTTCATCCCTAACCCTCATCTGATGATAACCGGAGCGTAGATTGATCTTAGAGAACCAAAACGCTCCCTGAAGCTGATCAAACAAGTCATCTATCCTCGGAAGTGGGTAACGGTTCTTCACCGTTACTTTGTTCAACTCCCGATAATCAATGCACATACGATGCAACCCATCCTTCTTCCTCACAAATAAAATCGGCGCTCCCCAAGGCGAACTGCTCGGCCGAATGAAACCCTTGTCTAACAGCTCCTGAAGCTGTGTAGACAACTCCTGCATCTCAGGGGGAGCAAGTCGATACGGTGCTTTGGCTATCGGAGCCGCACCAGGAACTAAGTCGATCCTGAACTCAACCTGCCTCTCTGGAGGTATCCCCAGAAAATCCTCGGGAAACACATCCGGGTAGTCACGAACAATGGGAACATCATCAATCCTCGTCTTTCCCTTCTCCCGGGCATCCAAGACGTAAGCTACAAAACCGGCGCAACCCTGTTGAACATAGCGCCTCGCCCTTGCGGCGGAACAAAAGATCGGTCCTCGCTGGGGCCTCTCGCCCTGAATCACTATCTCTCCCCCACTGGGAGTGCGAACCCTCACTAGCTGTAGCTCACAATCAATCACCACCCCATTGGGGCTTAGCCAATCCATGCCCACAATAACTTTATTCCTACGCAGGGGAATAGGAACCAGGTCCACGGAAAACTGCTCATCAAATATCTGAAGGGAACACCCTTTATGCACTCTGCCGACCCTCATGGTCCTATCATCTGCTATTTCAACCTCTAGTGGGCAATCCAGCTCCCCTGGAGCTCTGCTAAATCTCTTGCTAAGCGCAAGCGATACAAATGATCGGGTAGCCCCCGAATCGAACAATACCAAAGCAGGGATGCCGTTCACCGAGAACGACCCTAGATAAAACATATCATCAAGTAATATTCAAACGATATAACAACAAAAGATGAAGGAAAGATTCATACCCGTCACCACGTCAGGAGTCGCTCGCGCCTCCTCTGCTGTCATCTGAAATGCTCTGCTCTTCGCCACTGGCGCATCAGCTCGGCCCTGCCGGCCATCCGTAATCCTCAAGGTGGCAGGGGCAGGTGCAACCACCTTCCCTGCTGCAACTAAACTGGGACACTGGGACCTTTTATGTCCCCTCTGATTGCACTGAAACAAATCAGATCTGATGCTGTAATCGTAGTAGCAGGGGCCGTACAATCCCTACTCAAATGCCCAGTCCGACCGCACTTGTAGCAGCCGGAACTCCCTGCCTTGCACGCCCCCTCGTGCAATCTCCCACACTTGCCACACCGACCGTGGCTCTGCTGACCTCTAGACCTGTGGTCTGAAACCTTGGGCTTTTTGCCCATACTGCCTGAACCCGAAACCGCCTCCGGTTTCCTCTTCTTCTCCATCTCGAGATCAATCTCCCTCTCTCTGGCTCTAGCAATCATGTCGTCCAGCGTTTTACAACTGGACCGGCTCACAAACATGCGAATGTCACTCCGCAGCATCTCATGATAACGGGCCTTCTTCATCTCCTCATCGGCTGCATACTGAGGAACAAGAAGGGCCCTCTCCCTGAACTTGGCGGTGATCTCCGCCACCGTCTCGGTAGTCTGGGTAAGATCCTGGAACTCCCTCGCTAACTGTTGCACCTCGATGACCGGTGCAAACTCCGCTCTGAACCTGGTAGAGAAATCAGCCCAGGTCATGGCATCCAGTGCCGCATCATCCCCGATGGCATGTCCGATCTCCTCCCACCAGTCTTGTGCCCTGCCCTTTAGAAGACAGGACGCCAATCTGACCTTGTCCCCCTCGGGACATCTGCTAGTGCGGAATGCGTTGGCCACATCCGCCAACCACCTGGTACTCGCTATGGGGTCCCGTGCCCCATGATAGTCAGGAGCCCAGCATGCCCTGAACTCCCTGAACGTAAGTGTGCGCGACCCCATCACGGCCGTCATCTCAGCACGGAAAGTACTCAATCTCTCATCCATCAGCTCTAAAATACCCTCCTTGATCGAACCGAAGATCACAGGAGTCTGCTCTAGTATGATGCGGGTAACCTTAGAAGAAAGGAACTCCCTAGTCTACTCATCCATCTGCCCGGCCTCCGGGCCTGATCCCGATCCTGATCCCCCTTCGGCATCTGAACTGCCGGCTGCTGGCCTCGGACGCAAAACTACCATTCTGAAACATATCATAACAACATCAGAGCACTGAAATATCTCAAGGGATCATGATACTACTACTAGCTTCCTTGTCTTGTCTTGGCCTTCCTTAATTCGAGTACGGATCCTCTGCTTTCAGTAGTATGGGCCCCTACTACCTTCCACATCTATCCGTACTTTCCTCAAGAACTGCCTTGACTCCACCAAGTCACTTCTACTACTGCCATTCTTTGCTACTCTCATCCTAGGCTTGCCCTAGGGAAACTTCAAGCTCAACGCGACTGGTCCTCAGCTGCTGTAGGTCTCCTCATAATGCCAGTTAGCCACCACCTAAACACCATCACATGTGGTGAGGATCAGATAATCCTTCAAGTAAAAGATCCGTCCCTACAACGGTTGGACTCAAACAAGAGCTGCGCAGTAGAGCCAGTTCCGACACTCTGGGATTATTCAAACCTGATCACATGTGGTGTGACGTGTTCACCTAATGGCTAACTCCCACTACTCAGAACCCCACTAAGCACGAAGCAAGTAGCATTCGGACACGGGAAATAGACTCAGGCAAAACTATTCTTATAACAAGAAACTGCACTAGCATAGGTTGCTAAGCTCATACTATCAGGTATAACCTAATCAGGCTATCCTACTGCTGTCTACTCAATTCTAGCATGCAATACTCATAAAGCTGTAACACATAAGCAGGCACATAAGGCATTCTCCTAGATCCTTAGCCCTATACTAGCATGCTGTTCTACTGAAACTGAAACTGAACAAATAACTTGTATGGGTAATTTGGGAGTACTTACTTGAGCTCGGCTGACCGCATGCACACACCTCTATCTTGTTAAAAACAATTCTTTCTTTCCAAGTGCTTTCAAAATTCTTTTTGTAAAACATTTTTATTTTACTAAAATCTTTTATTTCCCTTAGTTTGAGTTCAGATACACCCGGAAGTGTATCCGAATCCCTCAAACCAGGGCTCTGATACCAACTTGAAACGACCCAAAAACACGACCCAAAAATTTTCGTTTTTCAATATAATCTAAACCGTAATATAAGTATCATAACATAAAACATACGCGATGTATCCCCAAAACATAATAAAATATTGTGCGGAAAACTGTATCATACAACATCAATCCAAAACATCAAAAGACATCCCCAGGATAAAAGCTATACTGCGGTGTGTGCGATGCTGTCACCCCGAGCTCTTCCCTCTGCTTGCGGAAGTACCTGAAACTAAAACTGAAACTGTAAGCACGAAGCTTAGTGAGCTCCCCCAAAATACCACATACCAAATAGTAACACATAAACACATATTGGGCCTTGCCCACTGCATCGGGCCGAAGCCCGGAAACTGCATCGGACCGAAGTCCGGAACTGACTGGGACCTTGTCCCCTGCATCGGACTGAAGTCCGGAACTAACTGCATCGGACCGGAGTCCGGAACTGACTGGGACCTTGTCCCCTGCATCGGACCGAAGTCCGGAACTAACTGCATCGGACCGGAGTCCGGAACTGACTGGGACCTTGTCCCCTGCATCAGACCGAAGTCCGGAACTAACTGCATCGGATCGAAGTCCGGAACTGACTGCATCGGACCGAAGCCCGGAACTGACTGGGACCTTGTCCCCTGCATCGGACCGAAGTCCGGAACTAACTGCATCGGACCGGAGTCCGGAACTGACTGGGACCTTGTCCCTTGCATCGGACCGAAGTCCGGAACTAACTGCATCGGACCGAAGTCCAGAACTGACTGCATCGGACCGAAGCCCGGAACTGACTGGGACCTTGTCCCCTGCATCGGACCGATGTCCGGAACTAACTGCATCGGACTGAAGTCCGGAACTGTCTGACTGAACATGGCATAGCATAACACATCAACTAGCATAACACATATACGACATGCTACATCGGGCCGTGGCCCGGAACACATAGTACTTAACACATAAAACATAGCACACAAATCCTGTTCGAACCACGGAGGCATCAAACATACCAACTACTGCATCGGACCTAAGTCCGGAAACTACTGCTAACTGAACGGGCCGGCATTGTGGCCTTAGACCCGTTCCTACTGGAAGGAAACTCACCTCGTAAGCTGGCTGCTGAGTGTGTGGCTCGGGAAGCTAACGGCGGCTGCTCCTGAATCTCCTCGGCTACAAGTCCATAAACACACTCAATCAAATACTAAACACTGCGCTTGGGGTAAAATGACTCTTTTACCCTCGGTCAAAGTCAACTCTCCTTTTGGGCTGACTCGCTGAGTTGGGCCACCCAACTCGCCGAGTCCCACTCTCACTTTTCACTCTTACTCACTGCTACTCGTCGAGTCTGGCATCGACTCGACGAGTACCCTCTTGATCCAAGAACTCAGACAATCTTCATCCGACTCGCCGAGTCAGATGAACAGACTCGACGAGTTGTTCTTGATCCCAAGAAGATTGCCTTGGACTCGCCGAGTTGTATGAACAAACTCGTCGAGTCCCTCCATCACTGAGTCTACTCTCAACTCGCTGAGTCCACTTCCTGACTCACCTCGTACACTCGACACTGATAAAACTGAAGGACTCGGGACTCGCGACCCGACTCGTCGAGTCGTTCTTCCGACTCACCGAGTCGCCGCCATGCAACTGATTTTTACTTGATTTTGTTTGAATCCAATGCATACAATTGATAGATCTGAGTCCAATAAGCTGTTTTACCACGTAAAGTTTCCAACTTTACGTGCACAACCTCATGAATAAGGGAAACAAGGCTAAAAGATGCATAAAATGGGTAGATCTATGGTTATCATGCAATATAACTCCAAAAAGACAGTAGATCTGGGCTCTACAACACCCCAACATTCAGATCCATAGATATATCGACTTAATAAGACGTTCATGCAAGTGTAAGACTTGAATCAAGCACCAACTAGCTCTTAGGAGAGCCCTAATGGAAGTTTAAAGCATATAATAAGATGGAACTCCGAAAATACCTCAATAAACTCTGATTTGGCCTTGGATCTTTGCACTACAACACTTCTCCTTGCTTCTTCCTTCTTCTCCTTCTTCACACCTTCACAAAATGGCACCAAAACACATATAAGCTCTTCAATGGAGGTTTGGGGCTCTATCACTGCGTTCTCAGGGTGAGGGAGGCGAGAATGGGGGCTATAAGGTGGTATAAATAGTGGGCAACCCGGGGATTTTAGGGTTTCACCCAGACAGGTGGACTCGCCGAGTCAGGGATATGGACTCGCCGAGTCCCCGGCTCCCGCGTGCCCTCAGACGCGACCCTACTCGGCGAGTCAGGCTAGGACTCGCCGAGTCCCTCTTGAAAAACTCACTAAAATTACCAATAAATCAACATACCGGGAACGGGTCATTACAATAGGCGACTAAAATGAGAAGATGAAATGATAAAACCATCTAACTAGATACTAATATAAATTGTAAAAGAGTTAGATGAAATGATAAAAGTATTAAAAATAAGGACCTAATGTGGACAAAATTAAAACCTTATTACCTTTTCTTTAAACGGTTATAACAACCACGTTGGTGTAATATGTACAAAAAAAGACCTTAAGGACCTAATGTGGATAAAATTAAAACCTTATTACCCTATCTAAATGGTTATAACAACCATGTTGGTGTAATATGTACAAAAAAAACATTAAGGAACTAATGTGGACAAAGTTAAAACCTTATTACCCACCTTGGTCATTAACCCAATTACATATCCAAACACAGTGGAAAAATCACACCAACCTAAAAATTAAATCCACACAGGGAGAGAGTTGAGTCGAGGACTAGGGTTATTGTAACACCCGGTTCCTAGTACGTATTTAAATTTAAGTAATTTCATGTTTTGCACCGGGACTCCGCGAGTTGGAGGCCCAACTCGTCGAGTAGACTGGATTTTTGGTCGCGGGGTTAAGTGACCTACTCGACGAGTTGGGAGCCCGACTCGACGAGTAGGGCTGCCTGGATGAAACCCTAATATTTAGGGTTTTAGTGATTTTGAACTCTTTGTGCCATTTTGTGTGAGTTAGAAGGTTGAAGAGAAGAAGGAGGAGCTTGGGATTTTAGAAGGAGCAAGGAGATCCAGAGGTTTTGCTTAATTTCCTGTTTATTAAAGGTAAAAGTCAAGACCTTGCTTCTTCTTTCATTAGATACTCTTTTTGGAGTAACTTAGGGTTTTTGGAAGTCATTTTTGGAGTCATTCTTGGATGCAACTATGATTTTGGGGTGAGAACTTCAAATATGGGACCATTAAAGGTTCCCATGGCATAAAGGTGCCAACTTTATGGCCATGGGAGCCCCATGCATCATATAAATCCCATTTTAAGGCCATTTGAGCCAAATCCCCTATGAAAGGAAGTAAAGTTCGTAGCTTTACGTAAAATATGGACCCTAGGAGGTCAGATCTATGGTTTGGATGCATTAAGACCAATTGAAATCAACTGAATAGTTTTGGAAAAAGAGGGACTCAGAAAGTCGCTTATACGACTCGGCGATTTGGGTCGCAGTTTCCCCCATACCTCTTCTGAGAATGGACAATATGTTGAGTTGAAAGAAGCCTCAGCATGTTGGGTTCTTTTTGGACTTGGAGATCACGAACTCGACGAGTTCAAGGATAAACTTGGTGAGTTCAAGGCAATGTCCCAACCACATGAAGACGGACTCGACGAGTCAAAGACTAAACGCCTTAATGCGGATGAAGATGAACTCGACGAGTTCAAGGGTGAACTCGGCGAGTTAGTTGTAGAAGGTCCCGTTTTTGTTGAAGGAGAGCTTGTCGAGCTCTTGCTAGACTCGACGAGTAGGGTCGGGGTTTTAGTAGTTTATTGTGACAACCCGAAACTTCTATCTTGTACACTTAGTCAATTTAATCAATGTTAAGCTTGTTTTGTTGACTTCTAGCACTGTTTGAGGGTTCATTTAAGTGTTCTAAGTTTGAGTATGGCCAAGGTTGAGTTTGGGAATGAGTCAGCAAGCCATAAAGTGAAAAAATCAGGCCGTACACACCCTTAGGGGGAGTGTACGGCCGTACACTCACCTCTTGGCCGCACACTCACTTGTAGACAACATACCAACCCCTATATAAAGGGTAAACCCCTTTCCTTTCATTCCTTTAACACCTTGGCAGCACACAACATCATTTCTCTCAAGCTTCTTCAACCAAAAACCCTCCAAAGCTTCAAAACGTGAGTAATCCATCCTTTAGCTTATTGTGCTTGAAGAACCACTTGATCTAAGCTTTGAATCATCAAGTCCTGACATGTTCATCATCTCTTTGAAGGAGTGCGGCTGCACACCCCCTTGTGGTGGCCTCACACTCCTAAAAGACCCTCCAAAGTGAGAGTTTGACTTCCATACTCGAGATAGACATGACCCTAGCCTTGTTGCACCTTGGAAATTGCATTTTGCACATCATCTTGTGGGGTGTACGACCGCACGCACCTGTGTACGGCCACACACACCCTTGTATGACCACACACTCAAGTGTGCGACCACACACTCCTGTGTGCGACCACACACACACATTCTAGGACCACAAACCCATTTCTAAGACCCTAAACTTGTACTACAACCAAGTATGGACCTAGGACACTTCATGGATGCAAGTATGGACCTTGAAACACCTCAAAGACACTTTCCAACATGAGTGTACGACCGCACACCCCTTGGGCCGCACACCCATGGCCGAACACACCCTTAAGGTGGCCATACACTCCCCTCATGCAATCCTTTAAGGTCCTAACGCTTACTGCAAGTAGTTCCGAGTCCCTAGAATGGTTCTCCATCACATCTAGTGGTGATATACCTTCATTTTACTCTTCTATGTGTCATTACATGTGATTAGGATCAAATCGTGTTCAAGGCTTCACTTGAACATCTAACATTTCGTATCGATCCTTCATTCAAGCCACTTGCCCGAGGTGAGTTCATACCCCTACGTTTTTCCGAGTTTTTCATGTTTTCAGGGGGGGGGGGGGATTCAAGAAAAAGCATAAGGAAACTTGTGCTCAAAATATATTATTTTGTTTAAGATAATTATATTTTCAATATGCTTTTAACATGGAAAACAATTTTTACCAAACGAATAAGAAATCAACTCGTAGAAACAGTTTTCAAAACTAGAGTAACGAACTTGTGAATCATATAGTAAAATGGATTATTTTATAAAGGATTCATGCAAATCATAAAAAGGATTTTCAGTATTATTACTTGTAAATTTGTTAGTCTAAGTTGGAGACACGTCCTTGGTAACACTCCCATAGAATCAGAGTGTAGGACTAGCACTTGTGACCAGAATCTCTTGTAAGGAGAGCGTGACTGTTGTGTATAGATCTATACGGGACTGACTATCCTACACCTGGCTGCTAGCTATAGTTGGACCGGCAGGTCTAAGGGTGACAAAGTCATAAAGGATACCGACCCCAATACGTGCCATATCCAGTCAGTTATGGTCATGACCCTCGCAACCTAGATAACAGGAATTTACTTTTGTAATAATGAATCAAGTGAACTAACCTCAAAGTAATAACCGATAGATTACTAGAGGGTATTAATAATACCCTCAGGATTTAGTTCATCACGTATTCTCTTTATTAGTTTTATTTATGTAATAAGGCTAATATACCTCACTGGGTGTAACCAGGGTTCTTAAAAGAAAACTACGTTTATCGATATAAGTATGGTAGATACTTGTACACTTCAGTTTAGAACGGATAACCACAACCAACTTTTAGGGAAAATATAATATAGGATTTTCCCGGGATAACTCGGCTTTCATAACCAAATTGTTTAACATGTAACCAATGGATATTCATATTCATTCCACGACACCTTGGATTTGTACATATCTTGTATAAATCTGGAAGTCATGGAAGGAATGGGTTTTCAAACACGCTTTTCATAAGAAAATATAGGATTTTCTTGAGGAACACTTTTCAAAAGGATCAAAGAACATTTTTCTTCCAAAACTAAATGCTTATGAACTGACCAACTTTATGCTGATATTCTTCCAAACTGCTTGTATTCTCAGGAAATTAGTAGACAGGTACTTCTTGGATTAGAGGAGCCGGAGCAATAAGAGTCATATTTTTTATATATTTACATACTTTTGATGTACTTAAAACAAGTTTCAAATTGATGTAAACATTTTTCATATATGTATCCACTGTATTGGTTGTGTTGCTATTGTTGCTATTATTCATTAGTTGTGATGCTAAACATGACGTCCTCCGCCCCGGAACGATTCCACCATTCCGGTTTCAGGGTGTGATAGATTGGTATCAGAGCCCTTGTTTATAGCGAACTAAGTATACCGAACCTTACATGGTATACACCTATAAATATTAAGGGGCCTAAGTGCTCTAAAATAAAAAAAAATATACTTTCAAAAATTATAAGTATTTTTATAAAAGTATACAAGTATACCTAGGTACCTGAATCCGTGTCATAGGTAGAACAACACAGTAGTATTTGGATGTTGAGACACTGCGGTTACACCTGGGTAGTTATGTAATCATGTCTAGGGTCAATATAGTCTGATCAATTATATTTAGTCGAGACACGACCAACATGTGCTCGGGAGTGATTGTGGTGTTACAAAAAGCCTAAAACTTACCGATAACAAAAAAAACATTCAACGTAAAATACTATAGGAGTATTTTAGTTAGAGCCAAATTCCGTATATAGATTCGTTCCAAGTGTTGTTACCTTTTCTTTCCTAAGCGGTAATTTACTTGCGTTAGTAACCTTTTCTTTGTTTATCGCTTGGTAGAACACTTTTATTATCAGGATGAGATATATCTTGTTTCATATATCTTTAGGACTTACCATCCTTTTCTTTCTGATTGTTTCTAGAACAAGATGCCTTCCCGAGAAAGACTCATCAAAAGAAACAACAACACTCCACCACCACCACCACCTCCTCAGTTCGACCTCGTCACGTTCCAGGCAGCAGTTATAGCCGCCGTGACTGCAGCAATGGCACAAGTGAACTTTGGTGGGGCTGGAGGTGGAACCAACCCTCAAGGACAAGACGGAAGTCAGGGACAACAAAAGGAGTGTTCCTATAAGAACTTCATGACCGCAAAGCCCAAGTCCTTCGATGGAAATGGAGGTGTTATCGCTCTGACTCGATGGTTCGAGAAAATCGAATCCATCTTCGAAATTTGCGCCTGTTCCGAAGCCAACAAAGTGAAGTTCGCCGCCTGCATCTTCACCTACCGAGCCTTGACCTGGTGGAATGGTCAAGTTAAATCCATGACTCTGCCAGTGGCAAATGCCATAGGATGGGAAAGATTGAAGGAACTCATGTTCACTGAATACTGCCCGAGGGGCAAGGTGCAAAAGTTGGAGCACGAACTCTGGAATCTGAAGATGAAGGGTTCCGACATCGCTGCCTACACCGCTAGATTCTGTGATCTGGATCTTCTTTGTATGGGAATGGTCACCCCATAGAGCAAAAAGATCGAAAGGTACATCTGGGGATTGACGGCCCCAACCAAAGCGAGCGTGTTGGCTGCTAGACCGACTACATTTGATAGCGCCAAGTGCCTGTCGCAGACTCTGATCGATCATAGAGTCGATCTAGATGAGGTAGCAGCTATCTCCGAACCACAAAAGGAGAGTGGTGGGAATAAGAAGAAGTATTGGAACAAATCCAAGGGCTAGTCGTCTCAGGAGCCCTCCAAGAAACAACAAACAATGGCAGTCCATGCTGCTACTACTCCCGCAGCAGCCCCCGACACTTCAACAACCCTAACCGCTATGCTGGAAAACTACCTTGGTGCAACTACCATCATCAGGGGCAGTACCAGGAGATGTCGTGCATCAGTTGTGGCAAGAAGCGACACACGGCCCGATACTGTAGAGCACCAGCCCAACCAACCAATCTGACCCCTGGAGCGGGTGCCAGCCAGGCCTACTATGGATGTGGAGAGGTTGGGCACTTCAAAAGAAACTAAACCAAGGCGAAGACGGGTGGCAATACATGAAGAGTGCTGGGGATGGTTCAGGAGGAAGCGGTTACTGATCCTACCGTTGTTACGGGTACATTCCTCCTTGACAATTCTTATGCGTGCATTCTTTTCGATTCTGGTGCGGAGAGGAGTTTTGTTAGTCATGCTTTCAAACATCTAATAAAATGTAAATCCCAACCTCTAACTAAAATGTTCACCGTCGAGATGGCTAACGGAAAGAAAGAGAGCACTAACAACATATTCATAGACTGTACTCTTACCCTAGGCAATCATTCCTTTCCCATCGATCTTATGCCTGTATTCATTAAGAGTTTCGATGTCATTATCGGCATGGATTGGTTAAGCCCCAATCCTGCTGATATCCTTTTCTTCGAGAAAGCTATCCGTCTCAATCTTCCCTCTGGTGAAGCTCTTATAGTTTATGGTGATAAACCTTGTTCGAACCTTCGTATCATATCATGCATCAAAGCCCAAAAATATTTGCGGAAGGAATGCCATGCATTCCTAGCTCACGTCGTTGATGAGACGCAAAAAGTTAAAGACCTCGAGAGTCTTCCCGAAGCCTGCAACTTTCCTGATGTCTTCCCCGAAGATCTCCCAGGAATTCCTGCAGAGCGTCAAGTCGAGTTTCGTATCGACTTAATCCCCGGAGCTACTCCTGTAGCTAAGTTGATGGGTTTTAGCCATAAGAACTTTCCTATGTGCGCATGCAAAACCCTAATGCTTGGATCTAGGCTTTCTAATTAAACATGCTTTGAATCCAAGACTTCTAATGACTAATTAGGTATAAGAACAATACAAAATTAGATCTGGAAGTTTACCTTTGAACCTCTTGTTTGATCTTGTTGTCTTGGAGCTCTAGAGTCACAATTGTCACTCCTCTAATGGCTTACAAACACCAACTAGCAAAGAGGATGATTTGAGAGAGAGGAGAGGGATGAAATTCGGCCAGGGTTTCTTCTCCTTAGAAGAGATGCCGACCCCCTTAGCTCTAGGGGTCTATTTATACTTGTAGACTCCTTAAGGGTTTCACCTTAAACCCTAGTTGGATAATCTTTCCTTAAAGCAATGCAAATCCCTACCATGGATAAGCCTTGGATGATTTTGAGCTATCCTTAGCTCTAGAATTCGTCCATCCTCTATCCAATAAGGATTTACAGTCTAAAGTGTAACTATCAAACAATTGACAATTTATACCCTCTTATTTAATTAATCTCTTTAAGTCACCAAATTAATTCTAATTAATTCTATGACTTATATTAATCAAATAACAATATTATTATTCCTTATATTATACTTATAATATATTAATAATATTTACTCTCTCATAATAAATCATCCTGTCAAGTTGCTATGGTGAAGGCAACCCAAAAGGACCATGCACAATCGGGTCAAATACTTGCCTAATATAGTTACAGCCTTAGACACTATTCCAACAGTCTCCCACTTGGATAAGTCTAGTAACTATATGCACAAGTACAATTCGATTTGCAATCGTAGCTCTCAAAGACGCTGTCAAACTCTGATCTAATCAATCTTGTCCTTTAGATAAGGGATCGCACAGTCCTCTGTTAGATATCATACTGACAATTCTATGGAATGATTAGTCAAGCATTTAGGTTTCTCGATCTCCGATTTATTCGACATAGAACTTAATCGAACACATCAATTCAGTTCTGACCGAGCCCGGAACATAAGTCAAATCAAATCATCGAGCGGCCGAGATATCGCTTTTAACCTCTTAGGATAAAAGTCACAGATAAACTTCGACCTATATGCATTTACTTATTCATTAATCAACTACACACAACAATGCGTTTTATAACACCGAGTTACTGATGCGTTTTCGCATTATCAATGTACAACCAATTAACAACTAACAAACCATATATCTAGGTTTTAAGACTAAATGATATTATCGTCTTGCGATCACCCTTTTACATCATATTCCATAAGGTGATTCCAGCAAGCGCGGGTTTGTTCCAATGCTCAAAACCAGTTCATAATCACTCATGAACGTCGGAACAATCTTTTGCTATGTCTAATACCATTTAGACAATCTACACACCGATTCATGACAATCTTCATTCATATCTACTTCCGACACATGAACGATTGTGGACAATTTGAATAATTCGATTATTCTCAATAAACTCAATTATTCTGGAAGTCAAAACATGCAAATAAAAACAATAGTTAGACAGTAACATTACTCATAAATAAAACTCCTTTATTTAATCATCAAATGTTAATTACATTTATCTATTACACGTTTCTAATACTATCTAATCTATGCTAATATCATCCTTCAGCCCAATACTCCTAGCATGCTGCAAGTGCTTAACCCTACTCAGTCCCTTCGTAAGCGGATCTGCTGGGTTATCTTCTGATGATATCCTCTTCACTACGAGTTGTCCTACTTCTACACGATGTCTAATAAAGTGGTATTTTCTATCGATATGTCGAGGTCTACCATGATCTCTCGGTTCCTTGGTCAAGGCAATCGCTCCTTCATTATCACAGAAAATCTCCATGGGCTCCTTTATGGCAGTTACAACTCCAAGATTACCAATGAAGTTCTTCAACCATATTGCCTCCTTTGACGCTTCGCTCACTGCAATGTACTCTGATTCGCACGTTGAATCAGCTACGGTTTCCTGTTTGGAACTTTTCCAAGTTACTGCTCCTTCATTCAGGGTAAAGACCCAGCCCAACTGCGAACGGTAGTTGTCCCTGTCGGTCTGAAAACTGGCGTCACTATACCCTCGCACCTTCAAGTCATCACTCCCTCCGAGGACTAAAAAACATTCCTTCGTCCTCCGAAGGTACTTAAGGATATTCTTGACCGTAATCCAATGAGCTCTTCCAGGATTCCCTTGATATCTGCTAACCATGCTCAAAGCAAAGGCTACATCAGGGCGAGTACAAGTCATAGCGTACATGATTGAGCCAACGGCGGAAGCGTATGGTACTCGGCTCATTTCTGCTATTTCAGCTTCGGTACTCGGACTTTGAGTCTTACTCAACTTGGCATTACTTTGTATCGGTAATTCTCCCTTCTTCGAGTTCTCCATACTAAAACGTTTTAGTACCTTCTCTAAGTAAGTGTTCTGACTAAGTCCTATTAGTATCTTACTTCTCTCTCTTACTATCCTTATTCCCAAAATATAGGAAGCCTCTCCGAGGTCCTTCATAGCGAAGCACTTCCCGAGCCAGGACTTAACCTCCTGCAGAGTCGGGACGTTGTTTCCTATGAGTAATATGTCATCGAAATATAGAACGAGGAAGCTTACTATACTCCCACTGGCTTTGACATATACACATGATTCATCTTCGTTTCATACAAATCCAAACTCTTTGACTTTCTCATCGAAGCAAAGATTCCATCTGCGAGACGCTTGCTTAAGTCCATAAATGGACTTCTCAAGCTTACACACTCTATTCGGATGCTTCGGATCCACAAACCCCTCTGGCTGAGCCATGTAAACATCCTCAGCCAACTTTCTGTTAAGGAAAGCGGTCTTGACATCCATTTGCCAAATCTCATAATCATGAAATGCAGCAATAGCTAGCATCACTCTAATAGATTTTATCTTCGCAACTGGTGAGAAGGTCTCATCATAGTCAACTTCGGGAGTTTGAGTAAAGCCCTTCACAACCAATCGCACCTTATACGTGTGTACTTTTCCATCCACGTCGGTCTTCTTCTTGAAGATCCATTTGCACCCAACGGTCTTACGTCCGGGTACATTATCAACAAAATTCCAAACTTGGTTATCATACATGGATTGGATCTCGCTATCCATTGCCTCTTTCCATTTCGCAGATTCTAGGCCTGCCATGGCTTCCTTATAGCTATTAGGTTCATCAAGGTTTAGTAGTGTACTATCACTAATATACGTGTCCCCTTCGGTAGTAATATGAAAACCATACAACTGGGGTTGAAACCTAACTCTTTCGGAACGTCTAACAGGTAACGATACGTCAATCGGTTCAACCGGAGTTTCCTCCTCGGGTTGAGTGCCAGCAGTAGAGGTTCCTTCATCTATCGATTCTTGAATCTCTTCAAGCTCGATTTACCTCCCACTGTCTCCTTGGCCTATGAGTTCTCGCTCTCGGAAAACTCCTCTCCTCGCAACGAAGACTACATTGTCCTTCGGTCTATAGAAGAGATATCCAAAGGATTTCTGCGGGTAGCCGATGAAAATACATCGCTCACTTCGAGGTTCGAGCTTGTCGTGAGTATCTCGTCTTACGAAAGCTTCACAACCCCAAACCTTGATATGTGCCAACGAGGGAGCTTTCCCTGTCCACATCTCGTGAGGTGTTTTGGCAACCTTCTTAGTAGGGACTTGGTTAAGGATATGGGCAGCAGTCTCTAAGGCATACCCCCAAAAATAGATTGATAGTGAAGCGCGACTCATGATAGAGCGAACCATGTCCAACAAGGTTCGATTACGCCTTTCTGCCACACCATTCAATTGTGGTGTCCTAGGTGGCGTCAATGGTGAAACTATTCCACACTCCTTGAGATAATCGTGGAATTCAAGACTTAGGTACTCTCCTCCTCGATCGGATCGAAGCATCTTGATTTTCCTGCCCAATTGATTCTCCACTTCATTCTTGAACTCTTTGAACTTTTCAAAAGTTTCTGACTTTTGCTTGATTAAATAGATATACCCATATCTACTATAGTCATCGGTAAAAGTCACGTAGAAGCGGTTCCCATCCTTCGTGGTTGATCTAAACGGTCCACATACATCGGTATGTATTAGGTCCAATAGACCCTCACCCCTTTCGCAAGAACCAGCGAAGGGTGACTTAGTCATCTTTCCAAGAAAACAAGACTCGCATGTGTCATCTTCCCTAAGGTCGAATGACTCCAACACTCCATCCTTTTGGAGTTGGGCTATGCGTTTCTTGTTGACATGTCCAAGGCGACAATGCCACAAGGATGATTTATCCATACTATTGGAAGAATCTATGTTCAAAACATCATTTCCTAAGCTATCAACAATCATAACAGTTTCATAAATTCCATTACATGGTATAACTTCAAAATAAAAAACACCATTTAGATAAGCCAAAATCGAACCATTCTCATTATTAAAAGAAAATCTAAAACCTTGTCTAAACAAACCATGAAATGAAATGATGTTTCTAGCCATTTCTGGCGAATAGCAACAATTGTTCAAATCTAAACTTAAACCATTCCTAAGCACTAAAGAATACACTCCAATCTTGGTCATAGGTGACGATCTTCTGTTCCCCATGATTATATTTATTCTTCCATCCTCCACATCCCTATTTCTTCTTAGTCCTTGCACATTAGAACAAATGTGGTAACCACAACCGGTATCAAGAACCCAAGAAATAGCATGAGATGAATCATTAGATTTAACTGTGTATATACCTACAAAAGACGGCTTGATCTTTCCTTCCTTGATGGCTTGCAGGTACTCTGGGCAGCTTCTCTTCCAATGTCTTATCTTGTGGCAGTGGTGGCACCCTACGTTTTTCCGACTTTTTCATGTTTTCAGGGGGGAATACAAGAAAAAGCATAAGGAAACTTGTGCTCAAAATATATTATTTTGTTTAAGATAATTATATTTTCATTATGCTTTTAACATGGAAAACAGTTTTTACCAAACAAATAAGAAATCAACTCGTAGAAACAGTTTTCAAAACTAGAGTAACGAACTTGTGAATCATATAGTAAAATGGATTATTTTATAAAGGATTCATGCAAATCATAAAAAGGATTTTCAGTATTATTACTTGTAGATTTGTTAGTCTAAGTTGGAGACACATCCTTGGTAACACTCCCATAGAATCATAGTGTAGGACTAGTACTTGTGACCAGAATCTCTTGTAGGGAGAGCGTGACTATTGTGTATAGATCTATACGGGACTGACTATCCCGCACCTGGCTACTAGATATAGTCGGACCGACAAGTCTATGGGTGGCAAAGTCATAAAGTATATCGACCCCAGTACGTGCCATATCCAGTCAGTTATGGTCATGACCCTCGCAACCTAGATAACAGGAATTTACTTTTGTAATAATGAATCAAGTGAACTAACCTCAAAGTAATAACCGATAGATTACTGGAGGGTATTAAGAATACCCTCAGGATTTAGTTCATCACGTATTCTCTTTATTAGTTTTATTTATGTAATAAGGCTAATATACCTCACTGGGTGTAACCAGGGTTCTTAAAAGAAAACTACGTTTATCGATATAAGTATGGTAGATACTTGTACACTTCAGTTTAGAACGGATAACCACAACCAACTTTTAGGGAAAATATAGGATTTTCCCAGGATAACTCGACTTTCATAACCAGATTGTTTAACATGTAACCAACGGATATTCATATTCATTCCATGACACCTTGGATTTGTACATATCTTGTATAAATCTGGAAGTCATGGAAGGAATGGTTTTCAAACACACCTTTCATAAGAAAATATAGGATTTTCTTGAGGAACTCTTTTCAAAAGGATCAAAGAACATTTTTCTTCCAAAACTAAATGCTTATGAACTCACCAGCTTTGTGCTGATATTCTTCGAAACTGCTTGTATTCTCAGGATATCAGTAGACATGTACTTCTTGGATTAGAGGAGCCGGAGCAATAAAAGTCATATTTTCTATATTTTACATACTTTTGATATACTTAAAACAAGTTTCAAATTGATGTAAACATTTTTCATATTGTATCCACTGTATTGGTTGTGTTGCTATGATTACTATTATTCATTGGTTGTAATGCTAAACATGACGTCCTCTGCACCGGAACGATTCCGCCATTTTGGTTTTGGGGTGTGACATTTTTGGATTAGAGGACTCGATGAGTTGGTGGACCAACTTGACGAGTCGAGTCAACCGGATGTTGACTTTGACCAGGCCTGGTATGGGTAGGTCAGCACCCCAAAATTTCCCGACAATATTTATACTGTATGTTATGTGGTATGATGGGGGAACTCACTAAGCCTTGTGCTTACGATTTTCGGTTTTGGTTTCAGGTACCTCTTCATCAAAGGGGAAGGAGCCGACATGGTAGCAGCGCATCGTACACACATGATTTCCGTTAAGATCCCGGGGATTATACTATGACATTATTACTATTTGATGATATGATTTTGAGACATGTGACTTTGATTTTCTGATTTGATATGATATCGATTATTTTTTTCCGTGACCTATTTTATATGTAACATAACTAAAAAAAAATTTCCAGTCTCGATTTTTGGGATGTTACAAGTTGGTATCAGAGCCTTGGTTTGAGGGATTCGGACACACCTTCGGGGGTGTCTAGACTCAAATCAAGGGTTTGAAAGAGTTTTATGAGAAAAAGGTTTTCTAAAATTCAAAAAATAAGGAGTTTTGAGAAAGAACAAGGTGTGTGATGCATGCGACCAACCGAGCTCAAGTTAGTTTTCCCCAAGATACCCATACATGCTATGTTATGTTATGTGATGTGATTATGAGAACTGCATGCTAGATTAGGGCTAAGGATCTAGGAAGGATTCTTTATATACCTGCCACATGATTATGAGAACTGAATGCTAGATTAGGGCTAAGGATCTAGGAAGGATGCCTTATATGCCTACGGTATGAGTTTATTGAGCTGTATGCTAGGGCTGTTTAGTCAGCAGTATGATAGCCTGATTAGGTTATGCTTAGTTATGGTTACTCGATGCACGAATGCTACTTGCTCTGTGCTTATAGGGGTCCTATCTAGCTTTAACTAACTAGTGAACAAATATGTTAATGTATGCGCAATCTAGTTAGGGAAGGTTGGTAGGGACTCATTGTGCAGTTGATGGAGGATAGTAGGTTAGAGAGTACCCTAGGACAAGCCCAGGATGAGATTAGTTTGGAGAGTAGTATTAGTAGAAGGGACTTGTTGAAGTCGAAGCAATCCTTGAGGAAAGTATGGATATATGTGGAAGGTAGTATGGGCCTGTATTACTGAAAGAAGAGGATTCGTACTTGAGTCAAGGAGGGCTAAGATAGAACTAGGGAACTTGGAGAGTGGGTGATACCTCTCGATATTATGTATGACCCTAACATTTATGTGTTTTGTTTTAGAATGGTGATTACGCGTCATGAGGCAGGAGGTTTAGGGTCTGGATCAGGATCAGGTTCAAGCTCGGGTGCGGAATCCGAGCAGGTTGATGATGGACTACGCGAGTTCATCGCATCTGAGATCACGAGAGGTATCCTTGAGGCGACCATGGTCATTTTCGGGTCGATCAAGGAGGGGATTACTGAGCTGATGGAGGATCGACTTAGGACGTTCAGGAGTGACTTGGCATCCAACCAGTCAGGGACACGCACACTGTCCTTCAAGGACTTCAGGGGAAGTGGTGCGCCAGACTTTCACGGGGTGAAGGAACCTATTGCTGCTAGCAGATGGATTTCAAACATCGAGTCTACACAGCTAACGAGCTTCTGCCCGGAGGAGTCGAAGGTCCGCTATGCTGCAGGTTATTTGAGAGACAGAGCTAGAGATTGGTGGGAGTCGGTTGGTGACTCACTGGGAGCCCCAACCATTTAGGCTATGACTTGTTCGGACATTGTAACCAGGTTTAGGGCTGAGTTTACACCATCCGTGGAGCTACAACAGCTAGATAGGGAGTTTCTTGACATGAGGCAGACTACTGAGACAGTGGTAGAGATTACCGCCAAGTTACGAGAGAGGGCCTTAATGGTACCTCATTATGCAGGAGATAAGGAGATGCGAAAGACCCACTACCATGGCATGGTGAGGGATGATATTTGGGAGCATGTCAGTTACTCAGCCTGCTCGACCCTGGATACCATGATTTCCAGGGCGAGGGAGAGGGAGATTGACTAGAGCACCTCAAGAAAAGGAAGGCAGAGACAGAACAGGTTACTAGGGTTTCAGGGAAGAAACCCAAGGGATCCGACACTAGGTCAAAGGGCCAGATGAGCTAGAGTTGCTGTACGAAATGGGGCAGGCCGCATGAGGGAGCTTATAGACCGGGATCATCGGGCTGCTACAAGTGCGGCAATACTGGGCACTTTGGTAGGCATTATACTACCCGTACCCCACCATTCAGACATCAGACATGATTTGCTTTCATTGTAATTAGAAGGGACATAAAAAGGCCAACTGCCCTAGATTGACAGCAGCAGCCGTAGCGCCAGTGGCAACGCCAGCTCCAGCGACCATGCGGATTACGGATGGCCGGAAGGTCAAGTCAGAGGCTCCAGTGGTGAGGAGCCGAGCCTTCCAGTTGACTGCCGAGGAGGCACGCACCGTGCCCGATGTGGTGATGGGTATGATTTCTTCTCCCTAACTCTTATTATATGTCGCTTGTGATATTGATGTACCATGTTATATGTTTTGTTTAGAATTGTTCCATGTGAACGGTATCCTAGTTTCGGTGTTGTTCGATTCGGGTGCTACCCGATCATTTGTCTCTCTTGCACTTAGCAAGAGGTTCCCTGAGTCTTCAGGCATGTTGGATTGCCCTTTAGAGGTCGAGATTATGGACGACTGGTCAGTACGAGCATTAGAGGTCTTTAGAGATTGTGTATTGAGGTTGTACGAGGAGTGCTACTTGGTAGAATTGGTTCCCATACCATTGCGGGGGAACAAGGTTATTATAGGCATCGATTTGTTGAGCCCTAATGGGGCAGTGATCGACTGCATGTAGCAGTTGGTCCTGGTCAGGACCCCAAGTGGGGGAGAGCCGGTGATTTAGGGAGAGAGGCCACAACGTGGACCAACTTTATGTTCAGCAGCGAGCTAGGCATTATCTCCAGCAGGGGTGCGCAGGGTATGTTGCCTTTGTCTTGGATACCCGGGAGGTGGGTAAGGCGACAGTGAGTGACGTACAAGTAGTGCGAGTGTACGCAAATGTATTCCCAGAGGAGCTGCCTGGGATACCTCCGGAGAGGCGGGTAGAGTTCATGATCGACCTGCTCCCCGGTGCGGCTTCGATAGCCAAAGCACCATATTGGTTGGCTCCTCCTGAGATGCAGGAGTTGTCTACACAGTTGCAGGAGCTGTTAGACAAGGGGTTCATCAAACCAAGCAATTCGCCCTGGTGAGCCCTGATTCTGTTCGTGAAGAAGAAGGACTGGTCGCATCGTATGTGTATAGATTACCGGGAGCTGAGTAAGGTAACGGTGAAGAACCGTTACCCACTCCCGAGGATTTATGATCTCTTCGACCAGCTTCAGGGGGCATCTTGGTTCTCCAAGATTGATCTACGTTCAGGCTAGCATCATATGAGGGTCAGAGAGGAGGATGTGCAGAATACTGCTTTTCAAACTCGATATGGTCATTACGAGTTTGCGGTGATGCCCTTTGGGCTCACCAATGCTCCTGCTGCATTCATGAACCTCAAGAACCGCATATGTAGACCAATGTTGGATCGGTTTGTGATAGTTTTCATTGATGACATCTAGGTCTATTCCAAGACGCAAGAGTAGCATGAAGAGCATTTGCAAGAGGTGTTAGATACTCTGAGGAGGGAGAGCTTGTATGCCAATTTCTCCAATTGTGAGTTCTGGTTACGTGAGGTGCAGTTTCTTGGGCACCTTGTCAACCAGAATGAAATTTTGGTCGACCCGGCCAAAGTAGAGGCCGTGATGAGATGGGAGGTTCCGAGGTCTCCTTCTGAGATTCGGAGTTTCCTGGGACTAGCAGGCTACTATTGGAGATTCATTCAGGACTTCTCCAAGATAGCCGTACCCTTGACCCGGTTGACAAGGAAAGCCATGGTCTTTTGCTGGGGGCCTGAGCAGCAGACCACATTTTAGACACTGAGACAGAGATTGTGCGAGGCGTTGATTTTAGCCCTGCTAGAGAGCGTGGAGGGTTTTGTAGTATATTGCGATGTGTCCCACTCGGGCTTGGGTACGGTCTTGATGCAGAGGGGGCATGTTATCGCATACGCATCGAGGCAGCTGAAGCCTCATGAGGAAAACTATCCGACGCATGATCTGGAGTTGGGGGCAGTAGTTTTCGACCTCAAGATTTGGCGGCATTACCTATATGGGGTCCGTTGTACCATTTACATAGACCACAAGAGTTTGAGGTACCTCATGGATCAGCCGAATCTGAATATGAGCCAGCGTCGATGGCTAGATGTGGTGAAGGATTACGATTGTGAGATCCTCTACCACTTGGGGAAGGCCAATGTCGTGGCCGATGCACTTAGCCGAAAGGTAGCCCTGATCAGAGATACATTCTTGAGGATGACAGTGGTGGCTCCACAATTGGAGCGGATCCGAGAGGCCCAACAGGAGGTTATGAAGGAGGAACGTCGTAAGAGTGAGTGTATTGTGGGTAAGGTTTCCTCATTTGATTATGAATGCCGCAGATTGTTGACGCTACACCGTAGGGTGTTGGTCCCATATCCTGGAGGAGTATGCTAAGTATTGATGGAGGAGGTGCACAAATACAGGTTTTCCATCCATCTCGGGGCGATAAAGATGTACATAGATCTTCGTCTTGATTATTGGTGGCCATGTATGAAGCGGGATGTAGCTTGGTATGTTAAGAGATGCCTGACTTGTAGGAAGGTCAAGGCCGAGCACCAGAGGCCTCACGACAAGAACCAACCGTTGGATATCCCTATGTGGAAATGGGAAGATATTACTATGGATTTCATCACGAAGCTTCCCAGGATCGCGCGGGGAGTGGATTCAATTTGGGTCATCGTGGATCGATTGAACAGGAGCGCCCATTTCATTCCGATTCAGGAGGGTATTTCGTCCGAGAAGTTAGCTGACATCTTCATCAGAGAGGTAGTGGCTCGGCATGGGGTGCCAGTCTCGGTGGTTTCCGACAGAGATGTGCAGTTCACTTTCACGTTCTGGAAGAAGTTTCACGACAAGTTGGGCACTTGTCTGCACTTTAGCACCATTTTTCACCCACAGACGGACGGTCAGAGCGAGCGGACCATCCAAACCTTGGCAGAGTTTTCATACAACAATATCTATCATACGAGTATTGACCGTCCTCCCTTCGAGATTTTGTATGGGAGGAAGTGTAGGACCCTGATATGCTGGGGTGAGGTTGGACAAAGGGTCATGGGGAGTACCAAAGTGGTAGTCCAGACAACGGAGAGGATCCAACAGGTTCGAAGTAGGCTTCAGACTACTCAGAGTCGGCAGAAAAGTTATACCAACAAGCGTCGTTCGGACCTGGAGTTCCAGGTCAGGGATATGGTCCTCCTGAGGGTGTCACCATGGAAGGGTGTCATCCAGTTCAGGAAGTGGGGCAAGTTGGGCCCCAGGTACATTGGACCCTTCAGTATTGTAGCCCAGGTGGGCAAGGTAGCATATAGGCTGGACCTGCCAGCCGAACATAGCCAGCTTCACAATACTTTTCACGTCTCCCAGCTGCGGAAGTGCCTGATAGACGATTCAGCGGTGGTTCCTTTAGAGGATATTCAAGTGGATGATAACCTGAACAATATCGAGCGACCAGTGGCTATCCTCGACAGGAAGTTGAGGAATTTGAGGAACAAGAGGGTGGAGCTAGTGAAGGTGCAATGGCAGCACCACAAGGGCTCGGAGTTGACTTGAGAGCCGGAGGATGAGATGAGGGAGCACTACCCCGAGCTCTTCTCAGATTCAGCAGCAGACTTCGAGGACGGACTCTAAAATAAGTGGGGGGAGATTTGTAACACCTGGTTCCTGGTACGTATTTAAATTTAAGTAATTTCATGTTTTGCACTGGGACTCGGCGAGTTGGAGGCCCAACTCGTCGAGTAGATTGGATTTTGGTCACGGGGTTAAGTGACCTACTCTATGAGTCGGGAGTCCGACTCGACGAGTATGGATGCTTGGATGAAACCCTAATATTTAGAATTTTCACCCTATATAAACACCTTAAGTGGTTCCCTTTACAGCGTCCAACACCCTCAGACAAACCCCACGATACCTTAATCATTTTTAAGTGATTTTGAACTCTTTGTGCCATTTTGTGTGAGTTAGAAGGTTGAAGAGAAGAAGGAGGAGCTTGGGATTTCAGAAGGAGCAAGGAGATCCAGAGGTTTTGCTTCATTTCCTGTTTATTAGAGGTAAAAAGTCCAGACCTTGCTTTTTCTTTCATTAGATACTCTTTTTGCAGTAACTTAGGGTTTTTGTGAAGTCATTTTTGGAGTCATTCTTGGATGCAACTATGATTTTGGGGTGAGAACTTCAAATATGGAACCATTAAAGGTTCCCATGGCTTAAAGGTGCCAACTTTATGGCCATGGGAGCCCCATGCATCATATAAATCCCATTTTAAGGCCATTTGAGCCAAATCCCCCATGAAAGGAAGTAAAGTTCGTAGCTTTACGTAAAATATGGACCCTAGGAGGTCAGATCTATGGTTTGGATGCATTAAGACCAACTGAAATCAACTGCATAGTTTTGACAAAGAGGGACCCGGAAAGTCGCTTATACGACTCGATGATTTGGGTCGCAGTTTCCCCCAAACCTCTTCTAAGAATGGACAATATGTTGAGTTGAAAGAAGGCTCAGCCTGTTGGGTTCATTTTAGACTTGGAGATCAAGAACTCGATGAGTTCAAGGATGAACTTGGCGAGTTCAAGGAAATGTCCCAACCACATGAATACGGACTCGACGAGTTCAAGGAGAACTCTGCGAGTCAAAGACTAAACGCCTTAATGCGGATGAAGATGAACTCGACAAGTTCAAGGGTGAACTCGACGAGTCAGTTGTAGAAGGTCCCGTTTTTGTTGAAGGAGAGCTCGTCGAGCTCTTGCTAGACTCGGCGAGTAGAGTCGAGGTTTTAGTAGTTTATGAATTAGGGGAATCGACGAGTTGGTGGACCAACTCGGCGAGTCGATTCAACCGGATGTTGACTTTGACCAGGGTTTTGACTTTGACTTTAACTTGGACTTGAGTTGACCCTTGTAAGGGGTTGTGAGTATGAAATGGTAATTAAGAAAGATTGTTGTGTAGGAATTGAGGAGAGTTGATTTCTGTACCGAGGACAATGCAGATACTACACAACATTGAGGTGAGTTACCTTCCAATAGAGGCGGGTCTACGACCACAATGACAGTCCACCTGTAGGAGTTGTTGATAGATGATTGTCTTTGTGATAATTATATTGGTATGCTACTACCTGATATGTCTAATGTGCTAGTATGATGTGTTATATGTGATAATGGTAGTAGGAGGGGAATAGTCCCCAAGTTCGGTCATTAGGATCGAAGGGTAGGTCGGGCACCCCAGATATGCCTGACAATATGATTTTGATATGTTATTGTATGGTAGTGGTAGGGGTGAAACAGTCCACGTAGACGATTGAGACAGAGCGTAGGGTAGGTCGGCACCCCAGAATGGCCTGACATGGGAAGGTCAGCACCCTAGAACTGCCTGACAATATTTATGCTGTATGGTATGTGGTAGGATGGGGGAACTCACTAAGCTTTGTTCTTACGGTTTTTTATTTTGGTTTCAGGTACCTCTTCGTCAAAGGGGAAGGAGCCGGCAGGGTAGCAGTGCATCACACACACATGATTTTGTATTTGAGATCCCGGGGATTGTACTCTGACATTATTACTATTTGATGATATAATTTTGAGACATGTGACTGTGATTTTATGATTTGATATGATATCGATGATGTTTTTCTGTGAACTATGTTATAAGTAATTTAACTAAAAACAAAATTTTCGGTCTTGATTTTTGGGATGTTACAGTTACCATCTTCAATGTCCTCTTTTTCCGGTGAGGTTTACCCTAATTAGTTGCAAGTCTTCTCTAAGTCTCTAATGCTTCTTGAAGACACAAGTGAATTACAACCTTTCGACAAAACTATTGGCTGGAGATGATGGTGATGAGGAGACAATGGAGAAAGGAGGCATCGGTGATGCTTGAAGAAGTGATAGAGACAATACTTGAAGAAGTGATAGAGACGACAGAGGTCTCTGTGGTGGTTTTGGGGGTCGATTTCGATGGAAGGGCGATAGTGGAGAAACCCAATGCGGGTTCTAAGTTTTTATTAATTGATCGATGATTTTGATTACAAAAGAAGCCAAGAGTATTTATACCAAGTATAGAAAATATAAATGAAGTAGGAAACTTAGGAAACAATATAAAGATTAAAAATAAAGATAGATATCGAATTAGATGTATCCGATAACTCCTTTACTCCCCCTCAAGTTGGAGCGTGAAGGTTGCGAACGCTCAACTTGGTTAGTAGATAACGAAACCTGTTAGTGCCAAGTGGTTTGGTAAAGAGATCTGCAACCTGGTCATTGGAGCTGATAATACATGTTTGAATTTGATGAGACTCAATTCATTCATGTACAAAGAACAATCCATTTCGACATGTTTAGTACGCTCATGGAAGACAAGGTTGTTGGCAATATGTCTTGCTGCTTGATTATCATAGTAAAGAGGATTCAGGCGTGATTTAAGCGCTTCTAAGTCTTTTAACAACCAACGAAGCCATATAATCTCAATGACAGGAGAAGCCATAACTCGATACTCAACCTATGCAGATGACTTGGAAATAATCGATTGTTTCTTCGTTTTCTAAGAAACAGGAGCACCACCCAAAGTAATAAAGTAACCATTTTTGGAACGTCTAGTGAGTGGAAAACCAAGCCAGTCAGAATCACAGTAGGCCTTTAAAGTAAGATTCCCGGTGGAAGGTACAGAAGTCCCTTGTCCTGGGGTAGCTTTGAGATAATGTAGTATGCGAAGAGCAACATCAAAATGGAGCTGTCAAGAAGCAGAGACAAATTGGCTTAAGGTATTGACTGCGAGGGTGATGTCGTGTCGAGTGACCTGTAAGTATAAAAGATGTCCAATGAGACGACAAAATTGGCTGGAGTCAGCAATAGGAGTTTGGTCGACATCATCAAGACGAATGTTTTGTTCCATAGGAAATGAACTTGGGCGACAAGTTTGGAGACCACAATCAGCAAGAATACCCAAAGTGTACTTCCATTGGCTGAGCACCTTTCCATCTAGAGTCCGTGTTACTTCAACACCAAGAAAATACTTTAATGGGACCAAGTCTTTAATGCTGAATTTTGTTGGGTTATGAGCATTTTAACACCCCTAAGTGTACATGCAACTCTAAATACCTTGGATCTATGTTTTCTCTATTATACATGTCAATATGAATATTCAAGGTATTATCCTAACTAGCATACAAAACATTGATTCATATGAATATAACAAGTTAGAATAACATACCTTTTGGTGTAGCTTGATTCCATGGAGCTTAAGAGCCAAGTGTCCCAAGTGTGACACCTCAAATGGTTCACACAACATCATATGCACTTGTAAGAACTTAGAGAGAAATGATACTTCATGAAATCGACTTGCCCTTTCCTTCACACACTAGTGGCCAATTTTCCCCAAGAATATGATCTTTATATAGTGCGTCACAATTAGGGTTACACCATGTAAACCCTAGTTGTCATGGCCTTTCATTTCCATGATCCATGGGTACAAATACCCTATGGAGCATCCTATGGGTTTTAGCCCAACTTGATAATCCATGGAGCATTAGCCCACTATACAAGTATGGATGATTTACACAATCAATCCATATATTTAATTAGTCTTCTTTTGATCACTTAATTAATTCTTTGTCAATACTAATTAAATAATCTTATTAATAGATTAGAACTTATAATATATTAATAAACCTTAAGTGTTATTTCTCTCATTTTAGTCTATCCAAATGCATGATGCCATGCAACCCAAATGGACCATGCCAAGTCGGGTCAAATACATACCAATTATAGTTGTGGACTTAGACACTCATCTAACAGTCTCCCACTTGGATAAGTCTAAAACTATTATTGCGTATAACTTCAAAACCTGACTGGCAATCGTAGCTCTTTTAATCTGCTACCGTACTCTGAACAAATCAATGATGTGTCCATTAGATAAGGGATCATATATTCCTCCATTCTAGATATCATATGGACTGAGACATGGGTTATAATCATTCTCTCTGTCCATCTGTTGTTTCCCAATTTTCGATTTATGACGACCGACTATTTGAACAAATCACATCAGTCCAGTCTTGGCCAAGCACTTCGGGGGTCATCACTAAATCATCGAGGGGCCCACAATTATCGCTTTTATCCCCTTAAAGGGTAAAAGGAATGGATAAACTTTTACTCATATGGTTGTTCTACTACTTGTTGAATCATACACAAAGGAACATTTTATAACATCGAGTTACCAATGCGTTTTTGTACAATCAATGTATAACCAAATCATAGGCAAAAAATCATATCTCTAGGTTTGAAGAATATAAGATATTATCGTCTCATGATCACTCGTAATAAAATCCATGAAGTGATTCAAATAAGCGTGGGTTAAATCCAATACTCAGAACTTATGAGCACTCATGAATGTTGAAGCACTCTTTGCTATTTCCACTACCTTGGACATCTACAAACTCGATTCATGACAATCTTGCCTTAATACCTACTTCCAACGTATTATCGAATGTGGATGGTTTGAATAACCTAGTCATTCGGAAGAATTGCCTAGTTATTCCGGAAGTTAGAACATGCAAAGTGAAACACAATAATAATCGAATCAAATATGGTCTCAGAACTTATGAATATAAATAGAACACCTTTTATTTATCACCATATTGATTACACATTATTCGTTGCATACTGTTACAAATTAACAACTTTATACTTGAATTAAAACAATAGTTGTCCCATGCTCCAATCATGTAAACTATGTTTTTCTAAACACTAGTCATGCCATACTCCAAGTATGCATACTATGTTTGTGCAAACTTTAGTTATGCCATACACCAAGTATGCTCACTAAGTTTTTCCTATGATATTCACTTTGTGAAATAGATCAACTGAACACAACTCCAATGATCCTCATTTCACAGTTCCAAATCCTTACCGCAAATGCAAGAATTTCAAATACCTGCCATTTACTGTAACATACATGTTTTTGAAATCGTGTTTTGTAATGAATAAAATTGTGAAATACTATGTGAAATTGAGTGTTGAGTTCTAACAGATGTTTTTTACTAGAAATGAAGTAAAACTATATTTAGAATCACTCAGAAAATACTGAAAGTCTTATGAGATTCCAATTAATAACCAAATAGTGAAATTTAGCGAAAATATAAATTTTGAAATAAGTAAAATTTTATTATTTGATGTTGTAGAAAATCTCATTAGAAACTTGTAGGCGAAAACCTCGTCGAAATCCGAGTTATAACAAAGAAGTTATGAACAACCGAAGATCCGCGACAAAACCAGCATGACGCCGAATGACGTAAAAAGTGAGTTTTTGATAAACTATTTTTTAGCCTTAGTGATCTAAATGAAAGTCTTAGTATTTGTTAAACCGAGAAATTCGATAAAAAGAACGCCAAAATTTGACTTCGTATGAGGAAGTTATGATTTTTCGAATTTTCAGCTTAGCAGTAGACAGCTAAAAACTCGAATTTTAGATCCAACGATATTTGACCGATACAACCTAAACGAGAATTGAAGGTCTCGTCATTTGTAGAACAACGATAAAAATTCTGACAAAAATGGATGTCAGATGAAGAAGTTATGAATTTTTAACGGATTTTCCGGTGCTGGTCTGTTAAAAATAATAATATTAAAATTAAAGTCAAAATTAGCCAACGAAGTCTAAATGAAAGTTGTAGAGCGTAATTTTAGCTACGTGTGCATATAAAGAACGTAAAAAACGGAGCTCGTATGCGAAAGTTATAAATTTTAGAAGATTTGGGAGCAATTTTCGAAAAATTCGCATGGATGAGAAGCAGCCACGTCACCCTCGCATGAATAGTGTTCGGACACGTCACTTCGCACGTAGAAGCACCATCACCGGAGACGTGGCCATTCCGAGAAGCAACGCGTGTCGCTTGCTGATTCAACCGAAGTGCGAGCCAATCAACTTCCGATGTGCCTCGCTGCGGTGTCCGAACCTCGCACCGCCGTCACCCCCCACGTTCGAACCTCGTGGCCTTCGCTCCAGCAGCCACGTGCTCGCTTCTCAGCCACAAGAACCGAAGCCTCGGCCCTATATAAAGAGAGGGTGCGAACCCTCCCGGCTAGAATTGGAAAATTGTCACTTTTAGCCCCTAATCTCATATATTCACCATTTTGAGTTTCCCCTAAGCCCCGGTATCAACTTTAGCACCCAAAACATGTCCCGAGACCCCTGAGAAGCCTGAAAATTTTATCTTTTTGGTTTTGAAGCCCTACCTTCACAGAGCCCGGTTTTCAATCAAGCTCCCGGTTTTCAACATAGAAAGTCATATTTAAAGCCGAAGTGCTGCCTAAATTACAATTTTAACCCTCGGTTAACCTAAGTTGAGTTCAATATATAGGAACAATTGTATGTTATGTGTTATATGTGCTATGTGCTTTTCAGTGTTATTATTCTGAGTTATTTTCCCGTGTGATTTTATTCGCTATGTTTATAGCAATTGTAATACCTTTGACCATGTGATCAATGAAAGGACTTAGATTCACATTGGTACTGGTACATAGCCTCTGTCCATGTAGAGCATGTCTCCATAATAGAATGACTTCTATTCTATGGCATTGGCAAATGGTTAGATAGGAATATAAGCCTGAAATCTAACAAGATGTTAATCAGAAATTGCATGTCTTCTATGCCATTTGGGCCAAAGCTTTATTGATGCATATCAAGAATTGAAAAGTATATCTTTGAATAAACTCTTTGATTGATATGAACGCTTGTCACATGATTTCACATATGTCTAGTTGATCCTCTTTGCTTTGCCACATTGAAGTATATATATGGCATAACGTTATATTGTATCTATTATTGAACTCACTAAGCGTCACTGCTTACCCTATCATTGTTTAACAATTGCAGGTGATAAATAACTAGTATGTTCGCATACTATTTAGAATAGTTTGTAAGAGTACTTTTGTACTACAGTTTATGTCTGTATAAATTTACAATATCCTGGGTAGTTATGTAATATATATATATATATATATATATATATATATATATATATATATATATATATATATATATATCACTTTGTAATAGACAGTTTGTATCCAATAGTTTGTAATTCCCTTTATCAATGTAAAATATTGCTTTTATGAATATGCAAATAGCATGTTTTGGGGTAATGATATTGTGAAATATGAAAGTTTGAGTCTTTCAAAAATACGAAAGTTGGGGTCTTTCATTTACCGAAATCTGTTAGATTCTACACTTATATGCATTGTTCCTCTTGAAATGATTATGCATAAAGTCAAAAAGACTTGTCAACAGTCATTATAGAGTATTCCAATGGAGAGCATTCCATGGAAATGAAGTCTCAGATTCCAAGTACAATGCTTTGAACATCCTTCTTGCATTAAGTTTCCTAATCTTACACAGATTTAATGAAAAACTTCTACCTTTGGTAATATTTGTTGGGTTATGAGCATTCTAACACTCCTAAGTGTACATGCAACCCTAAATACCTTGGATCTATGTTTTCTCTATTATACATGCAAATATGAACATCCAAGGTATTATCCTAATCTAGCATACAAAATAATGGATATAACAAGATAGAATACATACCTCTTTACTAGTGCTTGTCTTCATGAAGCTTGAGTGCTTAGTGCCCCAAGTGTGACACCTCAAATGGTTCACACAACACCATAAGCACTTGGAATAACTTAGAGAGAAATTAGAACACTTCATGAAATCGTGTAGCCCTCATACATACACCTAGTGTTAGTAATCGTCACGATTTCTTGAGCCATGGGTTTCTTTTATATGGTGGCTATTAGGGTTACACCATGTAACTCATGACTTTACCCATTCCTTATGCTCCATGGATTTTAACCTCCATGGAGTATCCATGGGTCACCCCATGGACTTAGTCCAACATAAGGAATCTTGGATCACAAGCCCACACATATAAGAATGAATGATTTACACAATCAACCCATATATTTAATTAGTCTTCTTTTGATCACTTAATTAATTCCAAATTAATTCTTGATCAATACTAATTAAATAACCTTATTAATATATTAGAACTTATAATATATTAACAAACCTTAAGTGTTATTTCTCTCATTTTAGTCTATCCAAGTGCATGATGCCATGCAACCCAAATGGACCATGCCGGGTCGGGTCAAGTCTTACCAATTATAGTTATGGACTTAGACATTAATCCAACAGTCTCCCACTTGGATAAGTCTAAAACTATTATTGCGTATGACTTCAGGAACCAACTAGCAATCGTAGCTCTCAAAAGCTTCTGTCGAACTCTGACCTTGTAGATGAACTCTGATCTTTGTCAACGACTTGTCCATTAGATAAGGGATCATATATTCCTCCATTCTAGATATCATATGGACTGAGACATGGATTATAATCATTCTCTCTGTCCATTTGTTGTTTCCCGATTTCCGATTTATGACGACTGACTAATTGAACAAATCAAATCAGTCTTGGCCCGGCCGAGCACTTCCATTTGTCATCATCAAATCATCGAGGGGCCCACAGATATCGCTTTTATCCCGAAGGTAAAAGGAATGGATAAACTTCGACTCATATGGCTTGTTCTACTACTTGTTGAATCATACACAAAGACACGTTTTATAGCACCGAGTTACCAAATGCAGTTTCGTGCAATCAATGTACAACCAACTCATAGTAACAACTCATATCTCTAGGTTTGAAGAATATAAGATATTATCGTCTCATGATCACTCGTGATAAAATCCATGAAGTGATTCCAATGAGCGCGGGTTGAATCCAATACTCAGAACTTATGAGCACTCATGAGTGTTGTAGCCGTTTGTCCAACAACTTAGACCTCTACAAGCCAACCCATGACAGTCTTAATTCATATCTACTTCCAACATATGACCGACTGTGGATGGTTTGAATAACTTAGTCATTCCGGAAGAATAACCTAGTTTATTCGGGAAGTCAAAACATGCAAAGTGAAACACAATAATAATTGAATCCAATATGGTCTCAGAACTTATGAATATAAATAAAACTCCTTTTATTTATCACCATATGATTACACATTATTCATTGTATATTGTTTCAGCTATCAACATTATTCTTGAATTTAAAACAATAGTTGTCCCATGCTCCAAGCATGCACACTATGTTTTTCTAAACAATAGTCATGCCATACACCAAGTATGCATACTATGTTTGTCTATGATATTTACTTTGTGAACTAGATCAATTGAACATAACTTCAATGATTCTTTTCCCACACTCCCAAATCCTTACTGCAAATGCAAGAATTCCAAATTCATGTCATTTACTGAAATCTGTTAGATTCTAAACTTATATGCATCGATCCTCTTGTAATGATTATGCACAAATTCAGAAAGACTTTGCAACAATCATTACAGAGTATTCCAAAGGAGATCAATTCCTTGAAAACATCCTTCTTGCATTAAGTTTCCTTAATCTTAAACAGATTGGAAAAATTCTAACTTTGAAACATTTCCAGATTCCATTTTGACTATCACTTCTGAACAAGAGTTGCCTCCTTACAGATTATGTCAATATGGTCCTTCCAGAATTATCACTATACTTCCAACTGTCCTTGAGTAACCAATCTTTGGTAAGCCTTAGATTGTCCTCGACAATTGTTTAATCCTTTTAGTCATATCCAGTTCTAAACCTTTTCCATTCTTAATGCCCTAGACATTTGGAAAATTTTAGAAAGGATGAATATAGCACATGTAACCGGTCCTATATCCGAAGCATATGGGACACGATTCATGATGTCTCACATAAAGACTAAACCAGTCTTTTGCTATAACATTTCCATTTCTATTTGCCAAGTTCTCATAATTCAGATTATGAAAAGGGATGCCGTAATCATAATTGAATTTAAGAACGCAAATAATGGACCCATATACAGAATTTCCTTATGTTGAGCCATTCCAACATGAAATTCATATATATCCTTGACTAAATGATTAAAACCTCACGATCTAAGCTTATAGATTTGAGATGAAGTATAATTTCCTCTCCCTTAATTATAGCAAAACAACTTTTTCCCAATTGAAACCTTTTGTTTTCTATAATTAACATTGCTAGCTTGCAATACTTATTGTAATTATCATGCTCCCACTAACATGATGATTATTAGCATAACACTTATGCTCCCACTAGCTTTGACATATACTCAGAAAGCTCGACTTCTAGAAATCAATACTTTATTGACTTTCTGACCAAAGTTCAGATTTCTGATACTAGATTGTTTTGATAAGACTTTATCAAAAACATACACCTTCCTTAGATAGCTTATGGGCGTGTCAAAACAATTTTAAGAGCTATGAAAAGGGATGCCGTAATCATAGTCTTGATCGTTTTGACCTTTGCCATTTCTCACAAGTCCATGTTAGTGTGCCGGTTAACCACACGCGCTCCACTAACGACTTTGAGAATGCAAATATCACAATTGCTATCTAGCTAAAATCTACTTAGTGAAAGTGTTTCCTCACCATCACTTTCATGAATCGGAGAGAAACCTTATGACACTTAGATTTAATGGTGTATGAGTTCTTATCCATGTGAATTGTCAAAATCATAGTCACAAGACAAGGATAATGACAAATCCAAACTCATATGGACTGAACTCAATCTTAATTAATTGCCACCTGGTAGCTCAAGGGCCTACCATTGCTTCCAAGTTGTTGTGCAACACATTGAGAACTCTAAGAACTCATATGCAAAGCCAACTTTAACTAGAATGGGCACAGAATATGTCAACACGATAGGTTATAAACCTTAAGTCGTGTGCTAGTGAAGAACTTCAGGTTTCATTCTTGATTAGTTCTTGAGAATTTCAAGACCTTTAAGACTCCCACTATCCTCTTGACCTATAAGACTTCCTTGTCAAACATCCAAGAGATAGTGTGGATTCTAATCAAGACAAACACTTCACACAATTGGCCTTAGTTGGTCTTTGTTTTATCCAAAACATCACAACTTACCAATTTCAAATGTACAAGAGTAGAAAACTTTTACTCTTACATTTGATAAGTGTTTTTAAACCTTCTTAAAGACATGTCACTCAAATTACAATCTTGGAGTATGACTCTAAGACTTGTATTGGAACGAAGTATGACTCATCTTCTTGATTTAACCATTTCAACAATTTCAAGATCCCTTCTTCTTAGTCATAAGAATGCACTAAGACTTTCTTAGAGAACAAATTTTGATATGGTTTCTTAATCATTAAGATGATCACAAAGCTGATACTAAAGTACTCTCCCATCTTTTCAGATTTGAGAAACTTTTATCCTTCTGCCTAATTTGATTCTTCTTATCCGCTCTGCTATGCATTGGAACCTTTTCCAATGTCTCAGAGTTACACTTAAGCTTGTAAGTATAATCATATTTACTGAACTCTAGTAAAATATGACGAATAGCCTTATATCTTTTGTGGTGGACTTAATCAGTGCACATGACTATGTACTCGATCCCTTAGTCCATTACTTGACTCACACATCCATGTGAATAAGTAATTAGTCTTAATTTTTCCAATACTTGAAAAGTTCTCATTCATCATGCTATACAACTTGCATGATTCCAAGTCCCGGTCCAATTGAGACTTGGGTGACGAGAATCTTTCCTTATTTGGTAAATTTAGACATTACCACAAATGAAAGAATCAATTTCATACTTCCACTCTTGCTATTAATGGAATCATATAAGCAACAATTTTCCCTCAAATGCCATTGTAAGGATATTTTAAAATAACTGAAATCAAAATTTTTCTTTATTTTAAAACTTTGCGGAAAACTTATCCTTACAATCCATATGAAAACTTGTTGTTATCTATTCCTAAGCAATATCTCATAACTCCTAAGAAGTAGCTCAAGAATCCGATTTTTCAAACTACGCGATAGAAATCCATCTATGCGTTCAGATTCAGCATATTCTTTCTTTAAGTTCCTTTACTTTTCTTTGATTCTTAAAACATCACCATGTGACCCAGTCACATCATGTATAAGGAATCTCAGAATAGAAACTTAACAGAGTTAGAGTAGTGGATTTTACCTGAAGTAGAGTCAACCTTATTGACTTTAACACCCTCAGGTAAATTTGGCAGCTTCGCAAATAATGACCCTTACTTTGGCAATATAAACATATGGATCCCTTGATAATGGTACACGAGACTATCACATACTTAGCTTTTCTCTTTACCATTTGTTCAACCGAGTTGACTATGGCCGATCCCTTTCCATTGGGAAGAGAATGCTTTTTCTGTATTTCCAGTGTCACCATTGTCAATGTCCATAAAGTTTCAGGAAGTTGATCTTAATAATAGATAAGGTCATTAAGGGTCTTTTCATAGTCTATTTCATAGGTGTCCCAAAGGAACTCACTATGTGACTTAGAAAGTGATTGAACCACCAACTTTCTCAAGACATTGACACCCAACTCTCCCGGCTTGTCAATATGTGACTACATCTCCAAGATGTGATCACACCAAGATCTTTACTTGCCAATAGGGCTCGAGTGACCTTAAACTTTTCAAGAACTTGTGGGTTAGGGAGAATAATCGGAGGAGGAGAAAGAAGTATGATATCCATGGGACATCATCTTCATTTAGGAAAGCTTGTTTCAAGAGATTTGGGAAGATCATAAATGTCTAAAACAGACATCTTTTGGGAGATATTCAAGATAGTTGATCTTAAAGTCCTTAATATGACACCCAATATGAAATATTAAGGCTAGGACCCAACAGACTATTTTATAACTTAGAAGAGGTATGCTGTAATCCAAGTTATAAAACAATTTGAAGGTAGGTGAATGACGATTCAACAATTTCCGCCAAGATAAACGAAATGTATTATTAGGTTTTAATTGGTTTTGAAACTCCTAGATCTTTTGAGATTCATTGAACTGTTCAATGGCATGTTTCAATCTCGAGTGTGCCCTTCAGGTTTTGTGACTGGGATGCCGAGGATCACAAAACAAGGTGTGAAGTAACCATGCAAATTACTGGGTACCCTTAAGTGTTTACCCCTCAATCGATGTGCCGGTTAACCACACACGCTCCATCGATACTATGATAAACATTAAGTTACCCTTTGCCTACCTTGTTAAATACGAGTTAGTGTGCCGGTTAACCACACGCGCTCCACTAACCGACTCAAACAAAGTGCAAAGTGTAATTTCGTGGATTAGCACCTTATTCACATTTTTCTAAGTAACTAAGATTGGGTATTATTAAAAGTTTAGTTACTTAGTATTTATCATTAATACTTTTAATGAAGGGAGAATTATAGTCATGTCAAACCCGTTCGGCTAACGACCCTCCACCAGTCAAGCGAGCGGTGGGTGAGAGTGAACACCCATTAAGTTGCCATTTTATAGGCAACAACCTTATACCCACCTTATAGACCGGCTTCGTGAATGAGGCGTACTAGCGGTAAGACCGACTTTACTCTTATACATATAAATATTATTAACTTATAATATTATAAAGTATAAGGGTTGAATTTTAACTTTTAAAATTCTAAGGGCTAACTTGGAATTAAAGTATTCATAAGAGAAAACTTTACAAATTCCAAAACTTGAGGGCAAGTTTTGAAACTATTCAAAACTAATTAATTCCATAACTTATGTATTTAAAGTAGTTTTAATCCAAAAACTCTTCAAGTTCCATAACTTGTGGACAAATTATGGAAGACTTTAAACTAATAAAGAATTAACTTGTCTTTATTTTATAACTTATGGAATTAATTATGGTTACATATTTTATTTATTTATTTATTAATGAAGTGACTCTTGAACCTCCATAACTTAAGGACAAGACTCTTCATCTTTTTTGTAACCTTTGCCAACTTTATGAGTTTTATGAGTCTTTAATGTGACTCTTCATGTAACTTAAGGATAAGTTACACAAACACATTTTATACTCAACTCTTAGATTAATTTGGATTGAAAACAACTTTTTCACTCAACTTTTCTATTAATCTAAGCAACTCATAAGAACAAGATAATTCAAATTAAACTTTTTCATGTAATTAGTCTAACTTTTAAACTAATACAAAACATGAATCTATTGACAATTATCTTTGAAAATGGATTAGCATGAACATTACCACATTAAAAACAAGTTTATAAGTTCAAAACAACTTAGGGTAATGTTCCTAGTCCATTTATAGCCAAAAACCTCGAAGATATGCTGTCTGGGGTCCAACTCGTCGAGTGCATGAACACAACTCGGCGAGTTGGATGCATTTTGCCTTGGACTCGTCGAGTCCCTTCATGGACTCGGCGAGTCCCTTCATGGACTCGGCGAGTCAGCTGGGCTGACAGCATCAAAACTCGATTTTTCAGCTTCTATTGCAGGTATAACAAGAAAACAAGCCTAGGCTCTGATACCACTGTTGGGTTATGAGCATTCTAACACTCCTAAGTGTACATGCAACCCTAAATACCTTGGATCTATGTTTTCTCTATTATACATGCAAATATGAACATCCAAGGTATTATCCTAATCTAGCATACAAAATAATGGATATAACAAGATAGAATACATACCTCTTTACTAGTGCTTGTCTTCTTGAAGCTTGAGTGCTTAGTGCCCCAAGTGTGACACCTCAAATGGTTCACACAACACCATAAGCACTTGGAATAACTTAGAGAGAAATTAGAACACTTCATGAAATCGTGTAGCCCTCATACATACACCTAGTGTTAGTAATCGTCACGATTTCTTGAGCCATGGGTTTCTTTTATATGGTGGCTATTAGGGTTACACCATGTAACTCATGACTTTACCCATTCCTTATGCTCCATGGATTTTAACCTCCATGGAGTATCCATGGGTCACCCCATGGACTTAGTCCAACATAAGGAATCTTGGATCACAAGCCCAGACATATAAGAATGAATGATTTACACAATCAACCCATATATTTAATTAGTCTTCTTTTGATCACTTAATTAATTCCAAATTAATTCTTGATCAATACTAATTAAATAACCTTATTAATATATTAGAACTTATAATATATTAACAAACCTTAAGAGTTATTTCTCTCATTTTAGTCTATCCAAGTGCATGATGCCATGCAACCCAAATGGACCATGCCGGGTCGGGTCAAGTCTTACCAATTATAGTTATGGACTTAGACATTAATCCAACAATATTTTCATATTCTCATTTTTGACTATCACTTCTGAACAAGAGTTGCCTCTTTTCAAAATATGTCAATATGGTCCTCTCCAAAATTAAACACTATACTTCCAACTGTCCGTGAGCAACCAATCTTTGGTAAACCTTAGATTGTCCTTGAAAATTGCTTAATTATTTTAGTCATATCCAATTCTTAGCTTTTCCCTCCTTAATGATCTAAGCATTTGGAAAATTTAGAAAGGATGAATATTATAGCACATGCAATCGATCCTATGTCCGAAGCATATGGGACATGATTCATGATGTCTCACATAAAGACATGATACTTGACTAGTCTTTTGCTACAATATTTCTATTTCTATATGCCAAGTTCTCATAATTCAGATTATAATAAGGGATGCCGTAATCATAATCGAATTTTAGAACGCAAATAATGGACCCATATATAGAATATCCTTATGTTGAGTCATTCCAACACAAAATTCATATATATATATATATATATATATATATATATATATTCTTGACTAAAGATGATTAAAACCTAAATCTAAGCTTTTAGAATTGAAATGAAGTATAATTTCATCTCCCTTAATTATAGAAAAACAACTTTTCAACCCCTGCAACTTCACGAATTGAAACTTTTGTTCTCTATAATTAACATTGCTAACTTGCAATACTAAACATAATAATCTTGCTCCCACTAACATGATGATTATCAACATAACACTTATGCTCCCACTAGCTTTGACATGTACTCAGAAAACAACTGGACTTCTAGAGATCAATACTTTATTGACTCTTTTACCAGAGTTCAGATTTTTGATATAAGATGCTTCGATAAAACTTTATCGAAAGCATACACCTTTTTTGTTAGATAGCACACATGTGTATCTAAACAATTTTAGAACTATGAAAAGGGATGCCGTAATCATAGTCTCAATTGTTTAGACCTTTGCCATTCCTCACAAGTCCATGTTAGTGTGCCGGTAAACCACACACGCTCCACTAACGACTTTGAGAATGCAAATATCACAATTGCTATTTACTTAAAATCTACTTAGTAAAAGTGTTTCCTAATCATCATTTTCATGAATCCGAGAGAAACCTTATGGCACTTAGATTTTATGATGTATTTGTTCATTTCTATGTGAATTTTGTCAAAACCATAATCACGAGACAAGGTTAGTGACAATTCCAAATTCATATGGACTGAACTTGTGCAATCTTAAACTTCTTGCCACCTGGCAGCACAAGGGCCTGCCATTGCTTCCAAGTTATTGTGCAACCAATTGAGAAATCTCAGAACTCCTATGCAAAATCAACTTTAACTGGAATGGGCACATAATATGTCAACTCGATAGGTTATAAACCTCAAGCTAGTAAGAAACAATAGGTTTTATCCTTGATTAGTTCTTGAGACCTTCAAGACCTTTAAGACTCCCATTATCCTCTTGACATATAAGACTTTCTTATCAAATATTTAAGAGATAATGCAGATTCTTTATCAAGATAAACATTTCACACAATTAGTCTTAGTTGATCTCTGTTTTATCCAAAACGTCACAACTTACCAATTTCAAATGTACAAGAGTAGAAAACATTTTACTCTTACATTTTACAAGTGTTATAAAACTTCTTTAAGATATGTCACTCAAGATACAATCTTGGAGTATGACTCTATGAATTGTTTTGGAACGAAGTATGACCCATCTTCTTGATTTAACCACATCAAGAATTCATGTCTCCTATTCTTAGCCATAAGAATGCACTAAGATGTCCTTAGAGGATGAATTGTGATATGGTTTCTTAATCATTTAGATGATCACAACATGATACCAAAGTACTCTCCCTGTAACACCGTGAAAATTCAAAACAATTTTTCATTTTTCATTTAATAAAATATCTCATTCAAAATTCCTAAAAAACCATATATCAATTGTGTTCACAAATCATAAGTCATAATTCACAAATCCCAGAATCTCAAAACATATCCGCTGCTAGTGTGTACAGATCATGCCGACGCCTTCCCGCGATCATCACTGGTACCTGAAACACATAACACATAAAATGTAAGCATAAATGCTTAGTGAGTTCCCCAAAATACCACATACAACACATACGCCCTTCCAGGCCATAACTCTATGGGATCTTCCGATCCATGTGTCTCAGGGGACTTCCGTCCCAACCGTGGTAGACCTTCCGACCCTACCCGTAATGACCTTCCGGTCCATACTCTGTTGACCTTCCGACCCATAACATGATGACCTTCCGGTCCATAACATACTTGTCATAACATATCATAACACATACATATCACATAACATCTAGCATCATATATCACATACCCTTCACAGCACATAAGACCTTCCGGTCACACATAGTTACCACTCTAGGTACAATATAGTGAGAAGACTCACCTCGAAAGATGTCAGATAATCTCTAACACTTGATGACCCGACCTAGCTTCCTCCTATTAACATAATAACATCTCTTATCAATACTTTCTCATGACTGCATTCTTCAAGGAATGGGTAGAAGACCATTCTATCCCTCACTAGCCTCCTCTGACTTAGTTTGACAAGAACCCTAAAGTCAACGCAAGTCAACGGTCAACCTTAACCAGACTTGTTGAGTACCCTTGAGTGACTCGGCGAGTCCAAGCGGGTTTCCCACCTCCTAATGTCTCACTCGACTCGTCGAGTGAACCTTTCACTTGGCAAGTCAAGCCAGTCCTGAATCGAGGGGCAACCCCAACTCAACTCGTTGAGTTCCTTATGGACTTGGCGAGTTCCTTCCATGGAAATACTCAAGTGACCTTCTGAGGTCAGATCTATTTCTCTAACCTATAGATCTGACCTTCCCAAGCTCAATAATCACGTAAAGGTCCAATCTTAACCCTCATGCAACGTTCATATGGTCTTACTTGATAAAATGGCCTCAAATATGACAATCTAAGTTCATTTTCTCCATTACTCCTTATAAAGCAAGATGGATAAGATTCTCTGGACCTCTTTGGGTCCAGATCTGAATTCTAACACACAAAGGGACCTTATACTCATCAAATCAAGCCAATAAAGGGTATAGAAAACCCTAGATTCAAGGATTCTTCAATAAAACAGAAGAATGATCGATTTATTACCTTAAAGATGAAGTTCCCTGCTTGAAATCCACAGAATAGCAATCCCTTTGACCTTCTGTCACACCCTCGAACCGGACGGCGGAAACGTTCGAGGGCTCGTGTGACTAATAATTGAATATCATTAAAATGAATACGTATGAAACATATACATACATAGCCAACATTTCAAATTACAACCGACATTGTTCACATCAAGTACATTGTATAATTTATTACATTTTCATTAGCACAAATTGTTCGGTTGACGCAAATGATAACATCCTAACAAACTTGATAAACTTTCTTCCGCTTAACGAGTACCTGAGAATACAAGTTATTTTGAAAATGGTCAACGTATATAATGTTGGTGAGTTCATAAGCAAGTTTGATATAAAACGTTTAGTTGTGTTGATAAAACCCAGAAAATCCGATATTTTTTGAAATAATATTTATTACAAAATGATGCGTGGATCCAGTATTTGTATGAGTAAGTGTGTTAATGAAACATGTATAATTCCGGAAAATCCGATATTTTCCAATACAAAAATAGTTTGACATAGTAGTGATGTAAGTCCATGGAAAATCCGATATTTTCCAACTCAAAAATAGTGTAACAGTAGCAATGTAGGTCCATGGAAAATCCGATATTTTCCAATTCAAAAACAGTGTAACAGCTTAAGAATCTTATATAGATCACTAAGCATGGCCAAAAGAGTAAAATATATTCATCCCCAAAACAATGTCAAGGTAATGGATCTATATGTGAGACATTATAACCATACATAATAATGACTAGTTCACCTGTCTTAGCATTTTTCAATGCCGAGATTCGCTCAAGATTTTGTCACCCTAGACTGGCCGAAGTCTAACTGTAGTGAACAACTGAGGTGTAGGGGAGTCACCCCCGTATAGATCTATACACAAACTCTTGCTCTCCCTCCAGGAGATTCTGGTTATAACTACAGGCTACGACTGACACTCATAGGTGCCAGCCGCTTTTACTCACTAAATCCCATTATTACCCCGATTATAGAAAGTGTGTTAATTCACCTTTCCACTTATGAGTTCAATTAACATTGTTTCGCTTGTTAAATGATTTCAAATTTTAATAAGTCCAATAACAGCACAAGATAGGACAAACGTGGTCCATTAATCATGTGTGTTATTTAAGGACTGTCGAGTGTGTGATAGACATTTTAGTCTATCCCATATTTTATTAATATGGGCTATACTAGCGATGCAGATGGGCCACTAAGGCCCAATAGCATTTAATGCCATTGATAGTCCATTAATCATATATTTAGGTTATCAGACCATACTAGTGGTGAAAATGGGCCACTAAGGCCCAATAGCACATAGGACTATTGATGGTCTCTTTAAAACATGAAATCGGGTCACTGAGGATCCAATATGTGACATCCCCAAAATCACGGCCAGAAAAGACCGATTTTGTTTATACTTTATGAAAATCAGAGTACTTCATTTTATAAAAAGGTTGCGGAATTTGTTCCCAGAAAAACACGATAAATACGTTATTAAAACATTTTCGAAGAAACGTATTTTTATTCATCTTAAAACGTTTGGGATGTCATCGTTAATACAGAAACAGAACTTACAATTATTTACACTAGTGATCTACATCTCTTTAAATCTCTCAGTGTAATGTCACTTCATTTCGTCACCTGTGGTATACATAAACTGAGTGGGTCAGGTTGGGAAACCTGGTGAGTACATAGGGTTTTCAACCCACAATAATATAATTATTATGTTTAATCAAACAATAAACCCAATTACCCATCCCCATTATCTTCTTACTCTTTAAGGATTTAACCTAAGAGTCATCTATCCTTCATTCGTTTATTCCGAAGTCCCTTACTTCCAGGGTTCTAGGACTGGCACTATATCCATAGCTGCCAATGTTCGTTCATAAAGCACTAATTCCATAGCTGCTATAGTCTATTCATCGGGTACTAAATCCATAGCTACTAGTCTTTATCTAGTAGGTACTAAGTCCATAGCTACCAATGTTCAACAGGTACTAAATCCTTAGCTACCAGCGTCTAACTAATAGGTACTAAGTCCATAGCTACCAATTCCCAACAGGTACTAAATCCATAGCTACCAACGTCTAACAGGTACTAAGTCCATAGCTACCGGTGTTTGTCCCATAGGCACTAAGTCTATAGCTGCCAATGTATACTCACGTCATCTTCTATCTCTCATCATTTATCTACCCATCATCATACCCAACATATTCGTATATATAAAATACGTATACAGTTTAAATCCTTTAAAACATGTATAAAACGTTCATCCAGCATAGACAGCAAGTATTCAGATAATATGCACACATAGCACGTAGTTTATATAAAATACTTCATATCTATGTGTAAGATGAAAGGGACTATGCACTCACTTGATTAGGTGGTGATTCCGAACTCAGACAGCACTTCGTTATCTCAAAACAATTTTTCCTCGACAAAACCTAGTATCAATACCACTAGGGTTTAGTTTTTAACGTTAACCACGACTAATTAATAGTTTAGCTATTATTACTATTATATAAGCGTTAAATAACACTCAATATAACTCATAATAATAGCCCAAATAATTATTTTAAGGTCCTAATAATGTTACTATAATTAAATAAAATCTATATTAAATATAGTATAGGCGTAGCTCACTTACAACGAGTTTTTATTAAAAACCGGGCTTCGCTGGAGCAGCGTTTCCAAGCTGGAAGCTTTTCTTCTCGGAGCTGTCGAGCGCTCCGGGGCTTTCTTCTCATGCTAGGGAGGTTCCGTAGACTTGGGAGGGGTTTAGGGAGGCTAGAGAGAAGTTAGAGAGAGAAAGAGAGGCTTATGGTGTGAAGAAAATATGAGGAGTTCACCCTTGTATTTATAGGAGTTTTATAGTAAAGTAGTCTCTAAGCTTCGTCCGTAAATTTTGCATACGAGCTCCGTTTTTGTCTGTCTTTTTACCGTTGAGTTCCTATTAATGAGATCTTCAACTTTCATTTAGACCTCGTTGGCTAATTCTCATTCTATCTCGGATTTACAAAACTGTATCGAATTCGCCGCGCTCGAAAAGTAGGGACTAAGCTTCGTCCATAACTTTCGCATACGAGCTCTATTTTTGTCTGTCTTTTTACCGTTGAGTTCCTATTAATGAGATCTTCAACTCTCATTTAGACCTCGTTGGCTAATTCTCATTCTATCTCGGATTTACAAAATTGTATCGAATTCGCCGCGCTCGAAAAGTAGCAACTAAGCTTCGTCTATATGTATCTCATACTATCTCCGTTTTCAATGTTCTTTATATCCATGTGTAGGTAAAAATAATATCTACAACTTTCATTTTGGCTCCGTCGGCTAATTCTCGACCGATCATAAATTTAACAGTAGGAGGCGTTTAGACTGTTAAATGACCACGAAGAATTCGTAACTCTTTCATACGAACTCCGTTTTCGTCCATCTTTTTACTGTTGAGTTCCTATTAATGAGATCTTTAACTCTCATTTAGGTCGCATAAGCCAAAAACCGCTCGAACTAAAATTCGAGTTTCGGGCTGTACACTACTAAGCTGAAACTTTGAAAAATCATAACTTCCTCATACGAAGTCAGATTTGGGCTTTCTTTTTACGGATTTTCTCATTTTAACATACTCTACGACTTTGGTTTAGATAACTAAGGCTAAAAAGTCTTCTATCATAAATTCACTTTTTACGCTTCCCGGTGTCGTGCCGGTTTTGCTGTAAAACTTCGACGGGCCATAACTTCTTCGTTATAACTCAGATTTCGGCGTTCTTTATATGTACGGAAACCTTGTGACATATACTATAAATTGGTTAAAATTATTTATTCTAAATAATATTTTGCTGAAAATTTGTTTTCGACCCATATTGCCTCTAAATTGACTAGCCCGGATCTACGGGCGTTACAATTATCTCCCCCTTAGGATGATTACGTCCCGGAATCATCAACGAAACATGATTGTATAATGACTCCATACATTATCTCTTCACCCTAGGTAATAACTGTAACTTCTATGTTGCTTCAAACGAGTATCTAACTCTTGGACTCCTTGACTGCAGGCGGTGCTCGGTCTTGCACCAGCTCGTTAGACTTTCAATCATGACCTTCGTGTCACAACCTCATTCTTTATCAGAGACTCCTTCTTCTTCTTAATAAACTTAGGATAAGTTAATTTGATTACTACAATTGACCGATATGTCATATTCTAATGACCTATCATCGTATGTAGCAATGCTTAGACTCAGGTCTCTTAGAGTCAAATTCCGGAATGGAATATGCCTTCCTTCATCGTCTAATGTGATATAATCATCTTTTAACATGTAGCATTTCTAGCTACCAACTTATTTAACAACGATCGTGATACTTCTATTGATCGCTTTGATTTCAATCGTTTGGTTTAAGTCGGACGCTACATTAAACTTGGTTCTCTTAACCACGTAACCTACTCATTGTATTCGGATTCAATGTGATATGACCACTAGGGTCGGGATAACAACAATCTTCTTAGTCATTACCGAAACAATGGTAACGACATACTTGAATAAAACAAAATCAATTACTAGTTTCTTGGTAACCTTATAACTTTTCCTGATCCAAGCGTGAGTCCTGTGCTTCCGGTAGTATAGGCCTCTACTACCATTCACACCTACTCATACTCGTCCCAAGTATTGTCTCGCAATTTTTCCCAAGTTATTATCACAAAACAATTTTTAACACATAAAAATGTGTACAAACAATCACAAAATTTTCCCTAGACTCTACTAGGACTTCTTCTATGCATATCTTCAATCATCAATTCTGCTTCAGCTCGGTGGAAATACCATACGATGGGTCAACTTCACGAATTACGCCAATCATTCCATCATCTTGCCAATCGAAGGTGTACTTCGGACGTACTGTACTCCTCTAAACATACAACATGACATATTCTAAAGGCAAGATACCACTCTTATGATATCTTCCGATAGGTGTCATTCACTATCGTAAGCCTTTTCATTTCCTCCACTTACTCAATTCTCTATGAGTCCTTATCATGACATTCTATTCTCCAAAGCAAGCGTTTGGTGTATCGAGACGAGAATATAGATAGAGGAAGAATTAGACACGTATTCCTCCTTATTACTCCAAAAAGTTACATGCCAGTTCTAATATCGTAATTAAACGTTTAGAAACCTAAGCACATAAAATTTCCAGATCCGGTCGGCAACAGACCATAGATCTGATCATATGATGCATATCTTTCGCATACGAGCTCCATTTTTGTCTGTCTTTTTACCGTTGAGTTCCTATTAATCAGATCTTCAACTCTCATTTAGACCTCGTTGGCTAATTCTCATTCTATCTCGGATTTACAAAATTGTATCGAATTCGCCGCGCTCGAAAAGTAGCAACTAAGCTTCGTCTATATGTATCTCATACTATCTCCGTTTTCAATGTTCTTTATATCCATGTGTAGGTAAAAATAATATCTACAACTTTCATTTTGGCTCCGTCGGCTAATTCTCGACCGATCATAAATTTAACAGTAGGAGGCGTTTAGACTGTTAAATGACCACGAAGAATTCGTAACTCTTTCATACGAACTCCGTTTTCGTCCATCTTTTTACTGTTGAGTTCCTATTAATGAGATCTTTAACTCTCATTTAGGTCGCGTAAGCCAAAAACCGCTCGAACTAAAATTCGAGTTTCGGGCTGTACACTACTAAGCTGAAACTTTGAAAAATCATAACTTCCTCATACGAAGTCAGATTTGGGCTTTCTTTTTACGGATTTTTTCATTTTAACATACTCTACGACTTTGGTTTAGATAACTAAGGCTAAAAATTCTTCTATCATAAATTCACTTTTTACGCTTCCCGGTGTCGTGCCGGTTTTGCCGTAAAACTTCGACGGGCCATAACTTCTTCGTTATAACTCAGATTTCGGCGTTCTTTATATGTACGGAAACCTTGTGACATATACTATAAATTGGTTAAAATTATTTATTCTAAATAATCTTTTGCTGAAAATTTGTTTTCGACCCATATTGCCTCTAAATTGACTAGTCCGGATCTACGGGCGTTACACAATATACATGTGTTATTTATGTTGTTATGTTGTTTCGTATCTTATTCGTGTTACAAGGTCGTGTTGTCATTAAAACGAAATGTCGTGAAAATCACAAACTTGTTTTATAACGATTTATAGATTTATATAAAAATATTTTGATATTGAAATCCATAAGTTATAAATTTTGTATATTTGGACCCAATTATTTTAATATAAATATAATTGTCCAAAATATTATTTTGACCAATTCAGCCCCTTTATTCTTGTAAAGTTGGTAGTTTTAGTCCCTTTGTATAGAAAAATGACAATTTAAGTCCTTGAACTATTTATATTGACATTTTTGACCCAAAACTTATTTAAATTGAGATTTCAGCCCAAATTTAAGTCTTGGATAGTTTCAGTCCCTGAAATTGAAAAATTCACGGTTTTAACCCAAAAATCTCAGAATTTTACACTTTTAACCCAAAATCCAAAAACTTTACATTTTTAGTCATTTTTGACAAATAAGGTCATTTACACCCTTGAAATAGAATTATTTACCTTTTTACCCACTGTTTTGAAGAATTTACCATTTTAGTCCCTCAAAACAATTTATTTCGAAATTTTGGGCCTATGGGCCGAAAAGCCCAATAGTTTAGCCCATTAAGCTAAATTTTACGTTTTAAGTCCTTGGAAAAGTGTAATATACATATGACCTTATTAATCTTGTGGACAAAAATAGTCCAATAATGGGTTTTATGTTGTATTATGTTAAATTTAATTTTGTGGGGTTGTTTTTCTTAGTTTAATAAGAGTATTACCTTATTAATCTCTTATTCTTCTTCCTTAAACTTATAGATCTCGATTTTCTTAGAGTTTTGGTATGTTTTTAGTTCACAAATACAAATAAGCACACATATCACACACATACACACAGATCTACACATTTTACTTGTATTCTCCCCCATAAAACATGTAATGTAACGACCGCAGATTCGGGCTAGTCAATTTAGAGGCAATAGGGGTCGAAAATGACTTTTCGACAAAAGATTATTTAGAATAAATAATCTTAACCAAATTGTAGAATATGTCACAAGGTTTCCGTACATATAAAGAACGCCGAAATCCGAGTTATAACGAAGAAGTTATGGCCCGCCGAAGTTTTACGGCAAAACCGGCACGGCACCGGAAGACGTAAATAGTGAATTTACGATAGTAGACTTTTTAGCCTTAGCAATCTAAACAAAAGTCGTAGAATATGTTAAACTAAGAGCGTTGATAAAAAGAACGCCCAAATCTGACTTCGTATGAGGAAGTTATGATTTTTCTAAGATTCGGCTTAGCAGTGTACAGCCCGAAACTCGAATTTTAGTTCGAGCGGTTTTTGGCTTACGTGAAATAAATGAGAGTTTAAGATCTCATTAATAGGAACTCAACGGTAAAAAGACAGACGAAAACGGAGTCCGTATGAAGGAGTTACGAATTCTTCGCGGTCATTTAACAGTCTAAACGCCTCGTACTGTTAAATTTAAGATCGGTCGAGAATTAGCCGACGGAGTCAAAATGAAAGTTGTAGATATTATTTTTACCTACGCGTGGATATAAAGAACGTCAAAAACGGAGGTCGTATGTGAAAGTTACGGATTTTAGAAGTCGGAAGTGTGTTGTGCGAAAATGGGTGATGTGGCACAATCTTGGCCATTGCTTTCTCCCCAAGTCTTGCCACTAGATGGTGACATGTGGCACCAAGTTCAGCCATTTTCACCCTATAAATACCACCTCTCCCACCCTCATTTTCTTCACACCTTTCCCATTCTTTCTTCTCTTTACTCTCTCTCTAGAACCTCTCTCTAGCCCCGAAATCCCCCGAAAAGCCTAGGGAACCTCCCTAGCACGAGGCGGAAGCCCCGGAGTGCTCGACGGCTCCGAGAAGAAGAGCTTTTCGGCTCAGAAACGCTGCTCCAAGCAAAGCCTGGTTTTCTATAAAACCCGCTGTAAGTGAGCTACGCCTACACTATTTTTAATATAGTTTTTATTTAATTATATTAACGTTATTAAGAACATATAATAAATACTTGGACTATTATTATGGGTTATATAAGTATTTTTTTTAACGCTTATATAATAGTAATAATAGCTAGACTATTAATTAGTCTCGGCGAATAATAGACTAAAATCTATTGATGATAATACTAGGTTTCGTCGAAGGAAAATTATTTTAAAGTAAACGAAACGCTGTCTGAGTACCGAGTCACCACCTTCTCAGGTGAGTGCATAGTCCCTTTCATGAACATGATTTTAATACAAGTATTGATTGAAATATTAATTATATGTTTATGTGCGAGTTAATTGATGTTGCTTGAAATTCGTGTTAAAGAACATACCTGATTATATTTGATAATTTAGGATAAAGAGTAGACCTAAATTAAATATGAGGAATATTGGGTAGTATATTCTTACGAGTACAAGTGAGTTAAACTCAGAGAATAGAAGTTAGTATATGTCACTTATCCGGGAGTATGGATTAGACATAGTCATTGTCCCTAGTCCAAGAATATGGATTAGGCATAATCATTCGTTAATCCGAGAGTATGGATTAGCTATTGTCCCTAATCCGAGAGTATGGATTAGGCATAATCATTCATCTTTAATCCGAGAGTATGGATTAGTCATTCGTCCCTAGTCCGAGAGTATGGATTTGGTAAATTCGTTCATTTCTGATCCGAGAGTATGGAGTAGGTAAAACGACTAATCTTAGGTCCGAGAGTATGGATAGCCTCGTTGCGAGGATCGACGGGGTGGGATAAGAGTTGTTTATATATATATGTATGGTGAAATTGTATATTTTGTGAATTTTAAACTATATATATGGTATAACATTGTGGGATTGAAATCCCTATGTGCTCACCAGGTTTCCCAACCTGACCCACTCAGTTTATTTATATCACAGGTGTTGATATGAAGTCACTTTACACTGAGAGATTTAAAGAGATGTAGATCACTAGTGTAAATACATGTAAGTTCTGTTTATGCTTATGTTTCTGTATTAACGATGACATCCCAAACGTTTTAAGATGAATAAAAATATGTTTCTTCGAAAATGTTTTAATAACGTATTTATCGTGTTTTTCTGGGAACAAATTCCGCAACCTTTTTATAAAATGAAGTACTCTGATTTTTATAAAGCATAAATAAAATCGGTCTTTTCTGGCCGTGAAAATGGGGATGTCACAGTTGGTATCAGAGCATTAGTTTAAGCGAACTAGGAATATGGATTTATTTCTAGACTTAAACTTAGAATGCTAAGCGATGATTGTGAGGTGTGAGCACTAGCTTATTTTAGGAATTATGCCTAAAATGCTTTTATGTGCTAAATACTTGTGCCTGATATGCTGTTAGTTGTCCGGATCTATGGTCTGTTACCGACCGGATCTGGAAACCTTATGTGTTTAGGATTCTAAACGTACGACTACGATATTAGAACTAGCATATAAACGTTTTGGAGTGATAAGGATGATTTAACCGTCAATCCTAAGTAAAGATCTAGATTCACCTTATTCGGTGTATAGATCAAGATGGCAAGAACCCGTAGCGGAAACGTGAATGCAAATGGGAACAGAAACCAACCCCCAGTGATTGAGCAAATACTGGTGATGGAAGCCGCCCCTGAGTCAGTCACAATGGCCGGAGTGCAAGCGATGATCCAAGCGATGTTGGATTGTCAAATGGAGGAAACTAGACGTTTGCTCCAGCAAAATCGTGAGGAAGCCACTATTCAGATCAAACAGCCCAAGTTGAACGAAGGGCAGACTGAGGAAGGAAACTACAGTGGGACTGTTGGTCAAGTCAACCCACCAATAGTTCGACAAAACAACCAAGATGACGAGGTCGAGAGGAATGGATGCAAGTACAAAGATTTTCTGACTTGCAAGCCATCGACTTTCACTGGAAAGGAGGATCCGATCGGGGTCATGGATTGGATCTCGGAGATGGAGTTAGCCTTCATGACATGCGGTTGTAGAGGGAAGCTACAGACCACATTTGCAGTGCGTCAGTTTCGAGGAGGCGCTGTATGTTGGTGGAATACCTTGGGGAAGACTCTGAGCCCTAATGAGCCTCTGCAACTGACATGGGCAGAATTTCTGGTGCAATTCAAACAAAAGTACTGCTCAGCTCAAAACCTGCTTGAGCTAGAGAACCAGTTTCTAACCCTGAAGAAGGGAAGCATGTCAATCGATGAATACACCAACAACTTCACAGAGAAGATGGAGTTAGCCTTGCGTCTTGTTCCGGATGAGCTGACGAAAATCGACAAGTACGCAAAAGGACTTCCATGGGAGTACGCGGTGCCAGTGCGTCAAGCACCTACTCTAGAGGCAGCTATCTGGGCTGCCAAGTCTGTCGAAGATATGATCAAGGGAAGAGCCTCCAGCAAGATGGAGGTTGGTGAGAAGAGAAAGTTTGAAGGATCTTCAAGGTCCAGCGAGAAAAGAAAATTCTCGAAGTTTGAAGAAGGAACGCAATGGTGTGACAAGTGTAGAAAGAAGCACATCGGGAAATGCTCTAAATATACGACATGCTTTAAATGCGGGAAGACTGGTCATTACGCCAGCGAATGCACAACCAAGAGAGAAGTCTGCTTTAAGTGTGGAGAAGAAGGACACTTCAAACAAGACTGCCCAAAGAGAGAAGGGGCTACAAAGCCAAATGTACCACCAAAGCCAAAGGCGAGAGCATTTCAAATGATCCTTGACGAAGCAGATGACAATGCAAGGATTCAAGAGTGAAGGCTTGACATCCGAGGATCGAGTTATGGAGTAATCGTGTAGATAGTACCTCACGATGTAGCCCGTTAGAGGCATAGTCTAGGGTGAACTTGAACACCTATGTAACAGTTTCAAGAAATAATATAAAACCTTTGTTTTGTTATCTGATGTGTTAAGTTGTTGTATGGTTTTCTTGTATGGTGACTTGGAAAAAAACTGCGGGACAATACTTGGGACGAGTATGAGTAGGTGTGAATGGTAGTAGAGGCCTATACTACCGGAAGCACAGGACTCACACTTGGATCAGGGAAAGTCACAAGGTTACCAAGAAGCCAGTAATTGATTTCGTTTTATTCAAGTATGCCGTTACCATTGTTTCGGTAATGACTAAGAAGATTGTTGTTATCCCAACACTAGTGGTCATGTCACATTGAGTCCGACTACGATGAGTAGGTTACGTGGTTCAGAGAACCAAGTTTGATATAGCGTCCAACTTAAACCAAACGATTAAAAATCAAAGCGACCAATAGAAGTATCGGCTCGACGCTAAAGAAGTTGGTAGCTAGAAATGCTACATGTTAAAGTGTGATTATATCACATTAGAACGTGAAGGAAGGCATAGTTTATTTCAGAATTTAACTCTAAAAGACCTAAGTCTAAACGAGCATCACATGATGATACGTCGTAATCTGGAGTCTAACCTGAAGAAGATAGCAGGTGCACAATTAAGTACTACTTACAGACAATAAGTCTAAAAGATAGACTCGAAGGAATAAAGAAGTTATAATTATTACCTAGGATGAAGAGATGATGTATGGAGTCATTATACGAGCCCTGTTTCGTTGATGATTCCGGGACGTAATCATCCTAAGGGGGAGATAATTGTAACGCCCGCAGATCCGGGCTAGTCAATTTAGAGGCAATAGGGGTCGAAAATGACTTTTCGACAAAATATTATTTAGAATAAATAATCTTAACCAAATTGTAGAATATGTCACAAGGTTTCCGTACATATAAAGAACGCCGAAATCCGAGTTATAACGAAGAAGTTATGGCCCGCCGAAGTTTTACGGCAAAACCGGCACGGCACCGGAAGACGTAAATAGTGAATTTACGATAGTAGACTTTTTAGCCTTAGCAATCTAAACAAAAGTCATAGAATATGTTAAACTAAGAGCGTTGATAAAAAGAACGCCCAAATCTGACTTCGTATGAGGAAGTTATGATTTTTCTAAGATTCGGCTTAGCAGTGTACAGCCCGAAACTCGAATTTTAGTTCGAGCGGTTTTTGGCTTACGTGAAATAAACGAGAGTTGAAGATCTCATTAATAGGAACTCAACGGTAAAAAGACAGACGAAAACGGAGTCCGTATGAAGGAGTTACGAATTCTTCGCGGTCATTTAACAGTCTAAACGCCTCGTACTGTTAAATTTAAGATCGGTCGAGAATTAGCCGACGGAGTCAAAATGAAAGTTGTAGATATTATTTTTACCTACGCGTGGATATAAAGAACGTCAAAAACGGAGGTCGTATGTGAAAGTTACGGATTTTAGAAGTCGGAAGTGTGTTGTGCGAAAATGGGTGATGTGGCACAATCTTGGCCATTGCTTTCTCCCCAAGTCTTGCCACTAGATGGTGACATGTGGCACCAAGTTCAGCCATTTTCACCCTATAAATACCACCTCTCCCACCCTCATTTTCTTCACACCTTTCCCATTCTTTCTTCTCTTTACTCTCTCTCTAGAACCTCTCTCTAGCCCCGAAATCCCCCGAAAAGCCTAGGGAACCTCCCTAGCACGAGGCGGAAGCCCCGGAGTGCTCGACGGCTCCGAGAAGAAGAGCTTTTCGGCTCAGAAACGCTGCTCCAAGCAAAGCCTGGTTTTCTATAAAACCCGCTGTAAGTGAGCTACGCCTACACTATTTTTAATATAGTTTTTATTTAATTATATTAACGTTATTAAGAACATATAATAAATACTTGGACTATTATTATGGGTTATATAAGTATTTTTTTTAACGCTTATATAATAGTAATAATAGCTAGACTATTAATTAGTCTCGGCGAATAATAGACTAAAATCTATTGATGATAATACTAGGTTTCGTCGAAGGAAAATTATTTTAAAGTAAACGAAGCGCTGTCTGAGTACCGAGTCACCACCTTCTCAGGTGAGTGCATAGTCCCTTTCATGAACATGATTTTAATACAAGTATTGATTGAAATATTAATTATATGTTTATGTGCGAGTTAATTGATGTTGCTTGAAATTCGTGTTAAAGAACATACCTGATTATATTTGATAATTTAGGATAAAGAGTAGACCTAAATTAAATATGAGGAATATTGGGTAGTATATTCTTACGAGTACAAGTGAGTTAAACTCAGAGAATAGAAGTTAGTATATGTCACTTATCCGGGAGTATGGATTAGACATAGTCATTGTCCCTAGTCCAAGAATATGGATTAGGCATAATCATTCGTTAATCCGAGAGTATGGATTAGCTATTGTCCCTAATCCGAGAGTATGGATTAGGCATAATCATTCATCTTTAATCCGAGAGTATGGATTAGTCATTCGTCCCTAGTCCGAGAGTATGGATTTGGTAAATTCGTTCATTTCTGATCCGAGAGTATGGAGTAGGTAAAACGACTAATCTTAGGTCCGAGAGTATGGATAGCCTCGTTGCGAGGATCGACGGGGTGGGATAAGAGTTGTTTATATATATATGTATGGTGAAATTGTATATTTTGTGAATTTTAAACTATATATATGGTATAACATTGTGGGATTGAAATCCCTATGTGCTCACCAGGTTTCCCAACCTGACCCACTCAGTTTATTTATATCACAGGTGTTGATATGAAGTCACTTTACACTGAGAGATTTAAAGAGATGTAGATCACTAGTGTAAATACATGTAAGTTCTGTTTATGCTTATGTTTCTGTATTAACGATGACATCCCAAACGTTTTAAGATGAATAAAAATATGTTTCTTCGAAAATGTTTTAATAACGTATTTATCGTGTTTTTCTGGGAACAAATTCCGCAACCTTTTTATAAAATGAAGTACTCTGATTTTTATAAAGCATAAACAAAATCGGTCTTTTATGGCCGTGAAAATGGGGATGTCACATGTAAAAACCGAAAATAGAGGGGGTATGAACTCACATTGCTTAGTTGTTCTCGGTTTGAAGATGAAAAAGAAGAAGAAGTGATTCTCGGCCCTAGTAATTTCCTTGAGACTTCTTGAGTTTTAGATAAGTTCAAAGGGCATGATCACAAATTTTGCATGAGTTAGGAGTATATTTTTGATGAAATGGAGAAAATATGTTATGGATCAAAGCAACAACTTACCAAAGACGTGAATTAATTGATGAAAATCCTTAGATTCCTAGCCAAATTTTCGAGATCTTGGAAGAAGAAGGAGGTGATCTTGAGAGAGATTTAGAGAGAATTTTGTGAGAGTGTGTATGCTTTGGGTTGTTCTCAGCCGAAGATAAGAGGAAGAAAAGAGAAGATTAGGTTATTACTCTATGGCTATTATCTTGCTTAGATACATGTTATGTAATGGCTTAGAAGTCCTTAAAATAAAAATGAGGTGTCACCACCTCTCTTCATGCAATCCCTTTCATTTTTTACATAGTTGGGCCGAGAAGGGCTAAGAAGAGAAGAGAAAGAGAGAAGTTGGGTCTTATTATGCCTTAGATCAAAATCATGAGACCTTGATTAACATTTTTCGGCCCATTGGGCCCTTAGGAAGGTTCACTGCCCAAATAGAGGTCCAATAAGTAGTTTATGGCCCATTAGAGCTAATAATATAAGTTGGGGTCCATCATGGCCCAAAATGCTAATTTTTTATGAAAGTGGGTCCAATTAGAGCCCATTTAAGAGTTCTAAGCCCAAAGTAGTCAAATAGGAAGCTTATTGGTCTATTAGGCCCAATAAGGAAATCCTAGTCCATTATAGACTCAAATCGGGATTTGTAGGGCTTCCAATCTTTATTTGATTATTTGAAGCGTTTGTATAGAGTGTTTGATGGAATTTTGTTGTTATTGAATGAATATCATGCATGCTTTCACATTTTGTTTACAAGTGTTATCATCCCTGATGTTACAAAGCTTAGAATTTCCTAGTGGTGACACCTTCTCTTGCTGGAATCCCCTTCTTCTTTGCAAAATCACACCAACAAGGATCAAAATGGCCCTTCTTCACTCACAGCATGCAAAAGCTCCTTAGGGTTTCTCTATCTGGACTGGTAGCCGCAAATGAAGGCTATAAGGGTCCTTAAATAGGGCTCAGGCCATAAAATTTAGGGTTTCAACCCCCAGTGCCAACTCGTCGAGTCCACTTCCCGACTCGTCGAGTCGCCTCATTAGTTCGAATCATCATCGCGTCTCAACTCGACGAGTCCATGCTCTGACTCGTCGAGTCCCCTCCTTTTTGACAAAAATAAATAATTAAAATATAATACCTGAAATTCCGGATGTTACAATTCCCCCCCCCCCCCACCACTAGATTCAGACTTCGCCCCCGAAGTCTTGCTCTGCAAACAACTCTGGATACTGCTCACTCATCTCGGACTCCAGCTCCCATGTTAGCTCGGATCCTTTCCTGTGTTGCCACTGAACCTGAACTAGGGGCACTTCCTTATTCCTCAGAATCTTAATTCTCCGATCTAGAATCACGATCGGTCTCTCGACATAATTCAGGCTTGCATCTACCTGAATATCCTCTAATGGAACCACTGCCGATTCATCGGCAATACACTTCCTCAACTGAGACACGTGGAAGGTATCATGTATCTGACTCAACTTCGCAGGTAACTCCAATCGATATGCTACCTTGCCAACTCTCGCAACCACCATGAAAGGACCAATGTACCGGGGCCCCAACTTGCCCCTCTTCCTGAATCGGATCACTCCTTTCCAAGGAGATACTTTCAGGAGTACGAAATCACCTACTTGAAACTCAAGCTTTGACCGACGTCTATCCGCATAACTTTTCTGATGGCTCTGGGTTGTCAACAACCTCTGTCTGACCTGCTGTATCTGCTCAGCCGTCTGGAGCACTATCTCTGTACCACCCATCACTCGCTACCCCACCTCTCCCTAGCAGATGGGAGTCCGACACCTCCTTCCATACAATAAATCAAATGGAGGCATAACAATACTCGAATGGTAGCTATTGTTGTAGGAAAACTCAGCTAATGATAGCTACATGTCCCACCTTCCTCCGAAATCCAATACACATGCACGAAGCATGTCCTCGAGCATCTGAATTGTCCGCTCACTCTGACCCATCGGTCTGAGGGTGGTAAGCAGTGCTAAAGTGCAACCTCGTACCCAGCTCCTCATGAAACTTCTTCCAGAACCTGGAAGTGAAGCGTACGTCTCGATCTGATACAATCGAGATTAGCACTCCATGCCGCGACACCACTTCCCTCACATATATCTCTGCCAATTTCTCCGCAGAAGAGCTCTCACTGATAGCAAGGAAGTGAGCGCTCTTCATCAACCGATCCACAATCACCCAAATTGCATCGACACTCCTCCCAGTCCTTGGCAATTTGGTGATAAAATCCATAGAAATCTGTTCCCACTTCTACTGAGGAATCTCTAGTGGCTGCAACTGACCATGCGGATGCTGGTGCTCGGCCTTAACCTGGCGACAGGTCAAGCACCTGTCTACAACCCATGCAACATCTCTCTTTATATAGGGCCACCAATAGTCCCTCTTCAATTCCAAATACATCTTAGTGGCCCCAGGATGGATCAAAAATCTCGATTTATGCGCCTCCACCATCAATACACCACATGCTCCTCCTCCATACGACACCCAAATCCGGCCATGAAAGGTCATCAACCCACGACTATCACTAACAAACTCTGACACCTGCCCAATCACTCGCTCTTTCTTGCGGTTCTCCAGTTTCACAGCCTCTACCCGGGCCTCTCGAATAGTATCCAATACCAGAATCATCACGATCATCCTCATACATATACCTCGTATAGGGGCACTCTTTTCCCTACGACTCAGAGCATCGACTACTACATTTTCCTTGCCCGGGTGGTACAGGATCTCATAATCGTAATCCTTCACCATATCCAACCATCTCCTCTGACGCATATTCAGGTTGGGTTGATCCATCAAATACTTCAAACTCTTGTGGTCCTTGTATATGGTAAACCGAACCCCATACAGATAGTGGCGCCAAATCTTGAGGGTGAACACCACTGCCCCCAACTCCAGATCGTGAGTGGGATACCTCGCCTCATGAGGCTTCAGCTGCCTCGATGCGTATGCTATCACATGCCCTCTCTACATAAGCACCGCACCCAATCCTGATATCGATGTGTCGCCGTAGACCACAAAATCCTCTACTCCATCTGGAAGGGATAACACCGGGGCTTCGCACAACCTCTGGTGAAGAATCTCAAAAGAGGTCTACTGCTCAGGACTCCATGAAAAAGCAACACCCTTCCGGGTCAACCTAGTGAGTGGCACTGCAATCTTGGAGAAATCCTTGATGAATTGTAAAGCCCGAAAACGGATCTGCCAATGATCAAAGACAGATAACAGAAGTAAAAGATGAAACAATAAGCAAATAACAAACGAACCAAGCGTGCATACACTTTAAAGCAATAAAACGTCAGATACAACTTGGAGAAAATACGAAGGCATCAACAACCTTTAAAGTCTGACACAATACCCTATTTATAGACTAGACTTACAACCACAAGGTGTTTACGGCCGTAAGGAGTTTACGGCCGTAAACACATAACAACCGTAAACTAAAAGTTTTCATAGACTATCACTACCACTAACTGTTATGCCTAGACCAAACTATTATTCAGGGTCTTTCAATCTCCCCCTTGGATTGGACTAGCTCAAACCCATCCCTTTGTTGACAAGCATCACATCCATCTGGACCATCGCTCCATTCCACATCCTCTTGCTTAGAATCTCTGCGACCATTGTTGTATATACCTTGGCTATTTTCTTATAAATATCTTCAACAACTTTAATTTGAAAGTTGCTTAGATAATGAATATCCCACTTCCTGAATTGCAGCAAGTCTCTACGATCATACAAACGGATACATCCATTCTTAAGTTTAATGACTACTCCAGATGTATTTTCATCATAGACCTAGCATTCCAAAGAACTAAGGGATCCATCTTGATAGCCCTGAGAAATTGGAAATTGTTTGATTTGTTTCATAGGAGGCCACATAACCACCTGTAAAGGCTTATCGGTAGATTCTTCAAAGACATCCGGGTGTTCCAAGATAACTGACTCAGCTGTCGGCATTGACGGAAAACCTTTCTTGACTTGATCATCCAAAAAGTGCTTGAACTGTGAAACCTGAGGTTCATTCAAAAGATTGATGAACAGAGTTTGTGACAACTCCGGTAGATCAACTCTTGTTAAAGAACTAAAAGCAGGATATCCTTGTACAACTCTGAATTGCCACTCTTACGAATGATAATCCACAGTCTAAGAGGATCATGAAATCCCCAAGCAGCCACTCCGGATGTATCCCCAAATGTGTCACGAAATCTAACAATTTCAAGATCAGTGACAGTTACCAAAGGTCCACCCCGAGATGCACTTCAAGTAGTATTTCGTTTAAACAATAATTGCCCCATCTGAGCATCGTCTTCTTGACCTCGTCGAATAATCTCTTGAATATATGGAGCCACTGGAGGATCAACTGTAACACGTTCAGCGGTACCAGAGGACTAACCGACCAGCAAGTCTACTGGAAACGCCTGCACGTGATGATTAATTCTTTGTTCTTCAGCAGTCGTCTGATACTTATCACCAAAATCAACCTCTAGCTTCTTCTTCAACTCAAAATAACTTGAAGTCAGTAGATTAAAATGATCTTGTAAATCCGAGATCTGCTTGCTCTTCAGTTTCTTATCCTTCTTAAGTTCAGCCAGTTGTCCACCAAGATAAGATTTATCGAATTGGAGCTTAGACACTTGGATACGAAGGTCGACATTCTGAGCACGAAGCTCTGCCACTTGAATATCGAGTCCAATGTTTTTCTGGCTAAGAACTGAAATTTCTTTTTGCAGACCATCAAGAGAAAGATTTTCACCCCGAGCACCCCCTTCATCTATAGAAACACCCTTTCCTCGAGGAATAGGTGACAAGAGTTGTTCTTCTGCCATATGTAGTGCTAGCCTTTCGGAAGCGGCATCTCGATTAAATCGAGGAACCAAGAAACCGGGTGGTGCTGAGGGACCAGCAACATCAAAAGTTGAACTAGGGCCAGTTGGAAACATTTTTGTAGTGGTGAGTCGTGTAGTGGTAGCAGTGATAGGTGGGATAGGAAGACCACTAACCAAACTTGCGATCAGTTCAGATTGTCTTGCATCAAGTCTTCTTCTTTTGGACTGCGATTGGTCAGCTTCTGGAGAAAACACACTCACAAAGGAGTCTGAAGTAGGAGAAATAGATACAGGAGGGGAACATCCCATAACCATCTCCATAGGAATAGTAGTCGACACCATTTGTTTAGAAGTAGGAGTTCGCATCTCAAATGTCTCGCTCGATTTCCTTGTCTCAGTTGTTTGTACAGCAACATCATCGACATTGTGAAAAGTTGTGTCAAGATTTTCATTGGACACAATATTGGCACTGCTGGCCAAGGAGGCTGTTATATCATCATGATCAAAACCAGTTAGGTCAAGATCATCAAAAGAATCATTTCGCTCTTCACCAATATTCATGTCTCCACCAGCTTGATTTTCACTCAACTCTTGTTCACGTTCTGAGACAGTTTGAGCTTTGGGAGTTGGTGAGTCTTCTTTCTCGGTTTCTTCATCTTCGGATACATCTATCACAATATTGGTTGGAGTTGACTTTTTAGTAGATGTCTGCTCCGAGGAAGTCTGCTCGGACGACTCATATGACTCCGGAGGTTCATCCAATTTAGTAAACTTTCCAAACTTTTCCAACGGATATAGCCCTTGAAATATAAATTTCCCTTTTCTATTCTGTTTGATGAGTCCCACAGTGTGCAGACCCAAGGACTTCATATCCAACGTGTCACCCGTCTTTCTTACTTCAGGAAACTGAATGATGATAAACATTTGTACAAAGCAGGGATACAGTAGAAAAGTATCCCATGTAGAAGCTCTGATGTTAATGATAAATTCCTCAAGAATGAACTTTGAGAAATTAAAACGAAACCCCGCAGCAAGAGATACCAAAGCACCAGTTGTGTGTTGAGAAATCTCATCTGCCCCAGATCTTCTTCCTGAGACGCAGCTTAAAAACACATGGGCGAAGAACCTCCAGTATGGATGAAGCAGCTTTTTCAGCGTTGGTGGAAATGTTCCCTCGTAACTCATTCTTCGTAGAATCCTTTGAGCATCCTCGATTCCGATTTCCGTTGGATAGTTGGGTTGATCATCAATTAATAAAGCTTTACGAATAAAGCCTTCATTAATAACAATTTCTCGACCCTGCACTTTTGTCGTAACTGTAAAATTGCCGTCATTATCCATACGTGTCTTCGTAGTCGCCCAAAACTTGCGTATTAGATTCTGATAGACCACCAGATTGACTGTTATTGCAGACGCTAAACAACATTCACGCAATCTATGAATCATTGATCGCATGTCCGAATGAATGACCGGTGGATCCGTGGGTACAATCGCTAAGTTGTGCATATCTGCAAATTTTAGATTCGCCATAGTCTGCACTCAAACACAACTGTAAGAAACCTTAAAGAAAAGAATTTATTTTGACAAAAAAAAAAAAAAACTGTTCTTGGGCCGTAAACTCGAAGTTTACGGCCTAAGAATTTTCTTGTAAAAGCAACACATTATATTCCCGTAAATATTTTATACAAAAACACAAGCAGTAAACACAAAGTTCCTGGGCCGTAAACTCTGAGTTTACGGCCTGTGAACCTACAGTATGAATTTCTCCCAAAAATCAATTATATATTTCGAATAAACGACTGATACTTGAAAATACATAATTATAATCATCAATTGCATCAAAATAAAATAAAACCAAGTCGAAAATTCAAGTTCTCGGAGTTTACGGCCTATGCTTACGGCCGTAAACTTCGCCAAATCAGTTTTTTCGAGATTTCAAGCACAATGACACGGTGAAACACAAAACAAATTACATATTTGTGATCTAGAATTAATTACCTTTGTGATGATGTATTTGTTTTTCCGAAAATCAACAAGAAAATTTTCAGCCTTTTGAGAGGGTTTGAGACTTAGTTTGCGGCCGGAATCTCATGAGTGAGGAGATTCCGGCAGTAAACCCCTTTTTACCCTATCTTACCTTTCCTTACCCTCTTACTTGATAACTACCTAGTATTTCCAACTTCCAACAATTAAAATTAAAAAAACTTTCAGGATTAAATTAATTTCGAAAATAAACTAAAATAAAAATAAAAATAAAACCTAACAAAAATAATTTAAATTCTAGAAAAATAAAACCAGACAAAAACAAAAATAAAATAAAACTAAATAAAATAAAATTAAATAAAACAGTAAAAAGTATAAATAAAATAAATTAAAATTTGAAATTGCAAACTAAGAATTAAAAATAAAATAAAATAAAAATAAAAAATAAAACTAAAAGTAAAATTAAAATTCAAATAAAAATTTTAACAGAAAAAAACTTAACTACTATTTCTTTTGTGATTCTTGGATCAAAGTTATTGGACAATCTGATTTACTTCTCGGTACCCTCGTCTTCACATCTCCGTCTGATTGATTACCAGTATTGTGGTCCACTTAAACACGAAAAAACTTTTGACATATTTGGACACTTTACCAATGACAAGATTCATTATGATAAATCCTAAATCTTAAATAAATTTACCTTACGACCATTTAACTGACTACGACCAGGGATATTGTTGTCCACTTAAATCGAGCAGCGACATCTACAGACAACCTGTATGTGTTCAATTGTTAAGTGTACCAGAACATGTTTCCCATGTCCTGATATGCTCCAGCCTTCAAGAACTCCAGAGTACTCCTGACACCGGGTGAGCAGACAACCATTCAGAGAGAAGATAGATTTAGAATGCATATGCTGTACATCCAGGTCAGATCTCTTCCAATTACGCAAAGGATGAAACATATGGCTAACTGAAATTTCAGAGGGATTGAGAAGAGAATGGTGCATATACTATGTACCAGGTCGGATTTAACATCACGCAGAGGAGACAGTATATGGCTAACAGATAGAAAGAATTGCATAGAAAGAAGATGCAGAGAAATAGAATTGCATATGTTATAGTCCAGGTTGGATCTCTCGATCACACAGAAGAGATAACATATGACTGACAGTAAGAAAGAAAGAAAATGATATTCTACAGACCTAATTTATCGGAATTTACTAGTCGCCCCATCCAACCAGAATTAAGGACAGAATCTGCACATTGAGGAAAAGTGACTCCACGGTTTCAGATACGGTTTATTTAATGTGACCGATAGATTCCCATGTTTATCTCCCTGCTCAACCTATCCGAGCGTCGTGACATCAGGTTAAACAGATCTAACTAGGTCTAAGTTTGTCAAGTCCATAAGATTTATTAGGTTCATCTTTTCCTAGTCAGGTCCATTTAAAGTCTTTCATTCCTACCAGCACATTGAATACAGAGCGTAGACAATTCAACTTGGCTACATTATGCCGATTTAGATTGTCCGTTATCACTAGATGATTTCATTTCCCATCACAAAACCTACAATCGAAGTTGTCAACAATAAATTTTAAAATGCTAAAAAGAAATGACACTATTTTTGGATTTTTATTATTTTTTAATTTTTTTGTTGTTTTTGGATTTTTATTTCTCCCCCTAAATTTGTGCATGGGTGAGAATACGAAACAAAGTAATGCGCAAATTTAAACTATCCTAAAAAATTGAAAATGTAAATTAATAAAACCAAAAATAAATGAAGAAAAGAAAAAAAGAAAAGAAAGAAAGAAAAAAAGAAAAAAAACTTAATCCTCAAAACATATCATTTTCAAAAATCCCACAAGCACATCGAAGCGAGCTTTGTTAAAAGGTTTTGTGAACAAGTCCGCCACATTGTTATCAGTGTGAACCTGTTCTATTCGAATTAAAGAACGTTCATAACAGTCTCTGATAAAGTGAATTTTAATATCGACGTGCTTGGTTTTTGTAACAACAGCAAAATTTAGGTCAAAATTTAAAATTTTATAAAACCATAATTAAGTATACTAAGTGGTAGATATTGTAACAAGGTTTTCATACATATAAAGAACACTAAAATCCGAGTTATAACGAAGAAGTTATGACCATTCTAAGTTTCCCGACAAAAACCGGCAATACGAAGTTACGTAAAAACGCAAAGTTTCAACAAAACACTTTTTGACCTTAGGTGTCTAAATGAAAGTCATAGATATCGTCAAACCGTAACCATACATGAAAAGAACGCTCAAGTCGGACATCATTTGAAGTCAATTGGGTTAATATTCGCAAATGGGAGTCATAAATGATGAAATTGTAGAAATTCTAAAGAGATAAATGCGAAGGTGATAAATGCGAAGGTGATAAATGCGAAAGTGATAAATGCGAAGGGATGCGAAGGGTGTAAGAATGAAGATGCGAAGTATTTCACAGTAGAATGCGAATTGGGGAAGAAAACAGAAGATTTCAAATATTGTCCCTGAAGTTTCGCATTTTTGGAAATCAATACTCAACTTCGCAAATGGGAGTCATAAATGATGAAATTGTAGAAATTCTAAAGAGATAAATGCGAAGGTGATAAATGCGAAGGTGATAAATGCGAAAGTGATAAATGCGAAGGGATGCGAAGGGTGTAAGAATGAAGATGCGAAGTATTTCACAGTAGAATGCGAATTGGGGAAGAAAACAGAAGATTTCAAATATTGTCCCTGAAGTTTCGCATTTTTGGAAATCAATACTCAACTTCGCAAATGGGAGTCATAAATGATGAAATTGTAGAAATTCTAAAGAGATAAATGCGAAGGTGATAAATGCGAAGGTGATAAATGCGAAGGGATGCGAAGGGTGTAAGAATGAAAATGCGAAGTGCACGAACCCAGGGACACGTCCCATCCGACCCGCGTGCCAGCGACACGTCCCATCCGACCCGCGTGCCAGCGACACGTCCCATCCGACCCGCGTGCCAGCGACACGTCCCATCCGACCCGCGAACCCAGGAACCCGTCCCATCAGACTCGCGTACCAAGGCTGACCAGCCTCCCTATAAAAGGGCATGCGAAGGCTTCCGAAAAGGAGGCTCATTCTCTCTCATTTTTCTTGCGTATTTCCTCATTTTCCGTGCTCGTACTACCACGAAGCCCTGGTCACTTCGTGCAAGATCTGAAGGTCGATTTTCTCCCGAGAAATCCCGAGATTTCCGAGGAAAAATCCATTTCCCGAGACCTAACTCTGCCGTTTTTCCATCTCGCTATCTTCAAGTTGTCAAGTGAGTTCATACCCCTATAATCCACACTTTTAAATGTTTTATGAATATTTTTATATGCTTTTAAGGGGGGGAATACAAGTAAAACACACGATGATTATCGTATGTTATATAAAGTTTCGTTTTATACTTTTTATCAACGGAATCATATGTGATTTATAATCATTATAAAGAAACTTTTGTGTGCAAAATGCATCACGATGATATCATATCTTTCGGTAACTGAAAAGTGTTGTTATTTATATATAAATCAAACACTCCGCGTATACTATATGTATATGTGTCCACCTTTGGTACTACAAACATACGATTATTTTAGTACTACAAACATGCGATTATTTTAGTACTACAAACATGCGATTATTTTAGTACTACAAACATACGATTATTTTGGTACGAAAAACATCAATATTTTGGGATACTTCTTGTTAATAAATCAATCATATGTGATTTATAACTAGTATACAAATAGATTTATTACAAGTTCAACAGTTTCACTAAACATATTACTTCAAATGACTTTCTTAAACGTGTTTACATGATTAAAGCTCGTTATCAAACTGTCTTACATACTGTAAGCTTCCTTTCAAAATCGGTTACAAAGGTGTTTTCAAACAATGGTTTTACGTGTACTTAAACTGTCTTATCAAACAAAATACTTTCAATCATTTTATAAACTGACATCAAGTCACAAATCTTTATTAGACTTTTCAACGGTTTTACAAAACTTCTTTATGCTTTTATATTATAAATTGCATGCCTCTATATGTATAGTTATATAAGAAATGTTTAAAAGACTTAGAAAGGCTATCCACCCTATTTCCTTTTCGCGCCTTGAGATGTGGTCTGGTGGGATATTGGGTATTCGTCCGAAAGTCGTTTAAATATTAGTTATATATCATGTATACATATATGGTCATAAATGTTCCCTCAGTAATTTAGCTCCGATACAAATAGATAACAATAGTGTATAAACCTACTTGGTCGCTCATCAATTACATTCTAGTAAACTATTATAGGAATAGTTTAAAGTAAGCAAAACATGTTCACTACTACAAGAAATTACACCAGAGTCAGTTCATTCATGAGTCCAAACTACATGTTATATGAAGGAATTCTCTTACTTGAATACTTATACATGAATACTTGTACATGAATACTCTTACTTGAATACTTATACATGAATACTTTTACATAGACATTATATGGCAATTTAATATTACATGTTATATGTCTAGATATGGTTATATCGTTCGCCTTTCTATCCTTACCTTGTGATTCAATCACAACATCGACGAGGAAGACTGGGACTTTATCTCCTAGTACCACATCATACTTTGAGGGACTAACCATTCCGAAAACCACTGCTAGCTACAGAGGTAAATGAACAATCTACGGATGTTCTAGGTTGATACCATCGTGGGTATACATAAGGGACTAACTATTCCTACACCCGGCTGTTAGCAACAGAGGTAAATGAGCACTCTACGGATGTTCTAAGTTGATACCATTTCAGGTATACTACAGGGGCTCCTAATATGAGATAAACAAGGAAAAACCATCACATTTTCAAAGAGATACGTACTGTCAAAATAGTCAGGTCTAGGTAAAAGACTACTTTCATACTAGTAGGAAATATGGGATTTTCTAGAGCTTTTCATACTTATACTAAATGTTTCATCATTCATTTACTAGTCTTTCATATCAACTAATCAAAGTAATGACATTAAATACTTATGAACTCACCAGCTTAAATGCTGATAAACTCTTTCAAAATAACTTGTATTCTCAGGTTACAAATAAACAGGTGTCAATACAAGGTTTAGAGAAGATGGAGCACTCAAGACTCGTCTTTTATTTTGATAAGTTATTATCATATCTTGTACAATGAAAGAAACCACTTGTAATTAAAATGTTTATATTTAATGCAATGGATGATGTTGTTTGCTTATTTACAATTACTGTGTTGTGATACTACACATGACGTCCTCCGCCCCAGAATGTTTCCGCCATTCTTGGTTTTGGGGTGTGACAGATTGGTATCAGAGCATTGTTTATAGTGAATTAAGTATATCAACCCATAAAAGATATACTAACTATAAATACATAAGGGATTAAAAATACTCTGACCAAGAGTCTATACTTTAAATAGTAAAATATTTAAGTAGGTATACGTGCTGCATTCATACTAAAATCAGTGTCACTAGGACAATACAAAAGAATTACGATTGTTGGACAACACAAGTGGGCTTAGAGACATATGGTCAAAACTGGGAAGATATAGCCTGATCGCCTATATTATCCGAGAGTTGACTAGCATGTGCCTAAGTTTAAGTGTGTGGTTGCAACAATGCTAAAATCTTACCAACCCTACCACAAAGAGAACAATAGAACCTAACAATAAATTTAAAAATACTATAGGTGTATTTTGGTGTTACTATGATTACTTTATACTTGAGAATTAAAACGGGATCTTCATTACTAAATTGATAGTTGCTAAGTGGATACACTAAGGCTGCATGTAATTAGGATGTTATAGACTTAGAATCTATGATAATTTTGCCTTACCCCTATTCTGTGTGAATTTGGAATTAAGGTTACTTATTCGAAGGTCTATCATATTTAGATTACACATAGCTGGTATGCACTTCACAAATAGAGATGTAACTGATGAAGGTTTTCTACATAATTATCTAGATAGTTCGTCTAATAATTTTCCACTTACCCTAAATTCTCGCATAGAAATCACAGTTGGACTCCATCCCCTTGACAACCAGTATCTTTCGAATGAAGTTATAGCTGGTTGGTTTGGAGAAGAACCATAGAACGATCATCCTATGGGATGACCACCGTGATGAAGGCTTTTCTTACGATGCTAAATCCGAACTAGAGTTTGAGAACCTACCCCGAGCAGCTCCCTTTCCAATTCCTAACCCTCGTCCGACTCTTCATGGCCCGACGCCTGATTCGGTGGAATGCTTGGAACCATGGAGCCAAGGACAAGATCAGCCTATGCTATTTAATGGCGACCGAAGTTTTTACGACTTGAGCAATGAGGGCTTAGCAGATATAGTCTTGCCAATCTTGGTCCGCAGAGTGGCCCAAAATGAGATTCAAGGCAGGTCAGCCCAACATCAGATTGCCGAAGTTGTCACCGATGCGAGGATGCATACCCTCCACACCATTCATCTAGAAGATGCCCACGAGAGATCAGAGAGAAACCATGAAATCCTGTTGCAAACACTAGCTGGATCACGAGCCGAAGGCTAAGAGCTCCAAGTACGCCAGATGGTGTGCGAAAGACACCTACTTGACATGGAACGTCAATTGGTTGAACTAAGAGTTCACCAGAGGGATGACCGTCGCCGTAGTGGACGCTTTACTTTATTTCCCTTATAAAAAGAAATCGTGTTCTTCTGTTTATGCCCGATGTGGCATTTTCTATGAAATTATCTTGTTCCGTAAGTACTTTAGCTAGGTCTTTATGCTGTCAGGAACTATCTTCTATGGATATGATGTAAGACCTTTACAAGGTCATTTTCCCGAATCTTTAACATCGTGAATATCAAAGATATTGACAGCCGGCTAACTTTTGGCATCATTCCTCATATAAGTACTTTTATCTTACTTTCATTGGAGTCTATCTGAATCATACTTTAGTCAAGTCATTGGACTAAGGTAATTTATTTCAAGAGACACTTCCAAGTCTCTTTCAGTGGTTGGATCTTGTTATTCACCAACCCACGATACCTCAACTTGTACAACAAACGTCTTGAGAACATTCTACGAACTTACCTCTATTCATTACTAGGACTGCATCATAGGGATGTAGGTCAAACCTTCGCGAACATACTCTCATTCTGTACTAGGACTGCATCATAGAGATGTAGGTCAAACTTTTGAGAACATCGTGGTACTCTTAACATGAACAATCTAAGTACATCAGGGTCAACCAGAATCGCTTACAAATCTTTACCCTTTTATGTTACAGAATCATGTCGCCAAAGAAAAACGAGCAACCCATCAACCAAGCACCAACCCTCCAGATCGATGCAACTACCGTTCAAGCTGCAGTCTCGGCTGCTGTGTCAGCTTTTCTGACCCACCTTCATGCTAACAATGCGAATGGTAGCGGGATTAGTAACAACAGTTCCAATCCAAGTAACAATCAAGTACCACAGCGAACGACAAGCTACCATGACACCCCAATTTCCAAGACAAAGAGAAACAAACGAAAGTTTTGGGATAGGATGAAGGACAAATCGCGTAAAGGGACGAACAAGAAACAACCACGAGTAACGACCTCCACAACTACGGTATCTATACCTCCTACTACCGTCCCTTCAGAAACACCAGTTGTCCCTAACCCAGCCCGACAATATGCTGGAAACCTCCCAAATTGCATCAAATGTAATTATCACCACTTTGGACCTTGTCGGGGGAAGCAGTGCTCAAACTGCAACAAAAAGAGGCACACCAAACGTTACCGCAAGAGTCTATCAAAACCGATCAACAACCCGCCCAACGCCGATGGAAATCCGACTTGCCATCACTGTGGTGAGTATGGGCACTATAAAAGAGATTGCTCGAAAAAGGAAAGAACCTACGTTCCCATAACTCCTACCCGACGTTTCACTTCCACCACCAATATGGGTACTGTCCATATATGTCACCAATGCGGTGAAATTGGACACCTCCAGAAGGATTGCCCGATAACGCAGAACTCTGGCGCAGACGGGAAGATTCTCAGAATCACAGCTGCAGGAGAGCCTGCTCAAGAACCACGTTAATATAATTAAGGTGTTTCGTTGTAACAGACGTATAAACTATCTAGGACTAGTGCAACTAGAGTCTTACCTTTTGCGAGATCCTGTCTGTAAATGAATTCTCGTGCTGCGTATACTTGTCTTTTGTAGTATATCTTATTCGCAGCAATAGTCTAGTGGTAAACCTAAAGTACTGTAACTCTGTTCGTGGGTGCACGGTTGTGTTTTGTCTGTAAACGTCTTATGTTTAATTCTAATGTCTATAAAGTTTTTGTATGATTCCGACATTATCATACAATCAGATTCCATTTGATCGACGCGAAAACAACTTCACACGTACGTCCCTATCTTCTAGATCACTTTTCCAGGAGTACCTCTTAGTTATTGTTTCTCATCCTTTCCGAAGAAAAATTCAACAAACCGCCCCGAAGTACCACTCGTACAACATGTCAAGTTCAATCCAAAGACCCATACGGTTGATCTATTGTTGAAGAATGTATACATAAGGGTAGTATATAATCAAGGTTCTACAGGTTTAGAATTGATGATTCCACTCTAACTTCTTTTCCTCGTTGGGATGTGAGCTTAAAGAAGAATCATTTATTCGACTACCTTTTCAATCTTAATTATATACGACTCGTATACGCAAAACTGAAATTGATGAACCAGGTATGAGTTCTAAGATGAACTTCAAGATGGAGACTACTTAAGAAGACTACGAGTGATCATGCTGCCATGCGAGTAAACTTAGAAGCCCAATGCGTATCCTTTCTGTCGATTGGGACAAGAAAGTCAGATAGAACAAAAGTACCTACCATTTTTCCTTAAGTCATGAGCAATCATACTTTAGTTTAGATCTTCACGTCACCTAATCAACCACAAGGTTTTGACTTCATAATCAGTATGAATTGGTTTTGTTCTTATACAAGAGGAAAGGTCACTGCCTATACCTCAAGACAACTTAAGACACAGGGAGTTAACTATACAACACGTGATCTTGAGTCAGGAGCAATGATAATCGCTCTGAAGATCTGGAGGCACTACTTGTAGGGTACAAGGTGTATTAATTTCACAGTCCACAAAACACCCAACATATCATTTAGAAATACCACGCTTACAACAAGTCAAATCCAAGCTCAAAAACTAGCAGTGAATCCAACCATGAATTTCAAAACATAGCTGCCCTAATTCATCGAGTGAATATGCTAACAGTTAGAAGAACATAAGTAAATAAAACCAAAACCGCACGATCCCGATCGGTCGAAGTGATAGGTGGAGTAATGAAAGTCCGCTGAAATACACACATTAGGATCTAGATTCATAAAGGAACAAGAGGAACAAATGGACCATAAGCACTCACGCCTGCCTGCAAAAATTGGAGTCCCAGTCAAAATGCGAATTTCGGGACGAAATTCTCTCTAACGAGGGGATAATGTAACAACAGCAAAATTTAGGTCAAAATTTAAAATTTTATAAAACCATAATTAAGTATACTAAGTGGTAGATATTGTAACAAGGTTTTCATACATATAAAGAACACTAAAATCCGAGTTATAACGAAGAAGTTATGACCATTCTAAGTTTCCCGACAAAAACCGGCAATACGAAGTTACGTAAAAACGCAAAGTTTCAACAAAACACTTTTTGACCTTAGGTGTCTAAATGAAAGTCATAGATATCGTCAAACCGTAACCATACATGAAAAGAACGCTCAAGTCGGACATCATTTGAAGTCAATTGGGTTAATATTCGCAAATGGGAGTCATAAATGATGAAATTGTAGAAATTCTAAAGAGATAAATGCGAAGGTGATAAATGCGAAGGTGATAAATGCGAAAGTGATAAATGCGAAGGGATGCGAAGGGTGTAAGAATGAAGATGCGAAGTATTTCACAGTAGAATGCGAATTGGGGAAGAAAACAGAAGATTTCAAATATTGTCCCTGAAGTTTCGCATTTTTGGAAATCAATACTCAACTTCGCAAATGGGAGTCATAAATGATGAAATTGTAGAAATTCTAAAGAGATAAATGCGAAGGTGATAAATGCGAAGGTGATAAATGCGAAAGTGATAAATGCGAAGGGATGCGAAGGGTGTAAGAATGAAGATGCGAAGTATTTCACAGTAGAATGCGAATTGGGGAAGAAAACAGAAGATTTCAAATATTGTCCCTGAAGTTTCGCATTTTTGGAAATCAATACTCAACTTCGCAAATGGGAGTCATAAATGATGAAATTGTAGAAATTCTAAAGAGATAAATGCGAAGGTGATAAATGCGAAGGTGATAAATGCGAAGGGATGCGAAGGGTGTAAGAATGAAAATGCGAAGTGCACGAACCCAGGGACACGTCCCATCCGACCCGCGTGCCAGCGACACGTCCCATCCGACCCGCGTGCCAGCGACACGTCCCATCCGACCCGCGTGCCAGCGACACGTCCCATCCGACCCGCGAACCCAGGAACCCGTCCCATCAGACTCGCGTACCAAGGCTGACCAGCCTCCCTATAAAAGGGCATGCGAAGGCTTCCGAAAAGGAGGCTCATTCTCTCTCATTTTTCTTGCGTATTTCCTCATTTTCCGTGCTCGTACTACCACGAAGCCCTGGTCACTTCGTGCAAGATCTGAAGGTCGATTTTCTCCCGAGAAATCCCGAGATTTCCGAGGAAAAATCCATTTCCCGAGACCTAACTCTGCCGTTTTTCCATCTCGCTATCTTCAAGTTGTCAAGTGAGTTCATACCCCTATAATCCACACTTTTAAATGTTTTATGAATATTTTTATATGCTTTTAAGGGGGGGAATACAAGTAAAACACACGATGATTATCGTATGTTATATAAAGTTTCGTTTTATACTTTTTATCAACGGAATCATATGTGATTTATAATCATTATAAAGAAACTTTTGTGTGCAAAATGCATCACGATGATATCATATCTTTCGGTAACTGAAAAGTGTTGTTATTTATATATAAATCAAACACTCCGCGTATACTATATGTATATGTGTCCACCTTTGGTACTACAAACATACGATTATTTTAGTACTACAAACATGCGATTATTTTAGTACTACAAACATGCGATTATTTTAGTACTACAAACATACGATTATTTTGGTACGAAAAACATCAATATTTTGGGATACTTCTTGTTAATAAATCAATCATATGTGATTTATAACTAGTATACAAATAGATTTATTACAAGTTCAACAGTTTCACTAAACATATTACTTCAAATGACTTTCTTAAACGTGTTTACATGATTAAAGCTCGTTATCAAACTGTCTTACATACTGTAAGCTTCCTTTCAAAATCGGTTACAAAGGTGTTTTCAAACAATGGTTTTACGTGTACTTAAACTGTCTTATCAAACAAAATACTTTCAATCATTTTATAAACTGACATCAAGTCACAAATCTTTATTAGACTTTTCAACGGTTTTACAAAACTTCTTTATGCTTTTATATTATAAATTGCATGCCTCTATATGTATAGTTATATAAGAAATGTTTAAAAGACTTAGAAAGGCTATCCACCCTATTTCCTTTTCGCGCCTTGAGATGTGGTCTGGTGGGATATTGGGTATTCGTCCGAAAGTCGTTTAAATATTAGTTATATATCATGTATACATATATGGTCATAAATGTTCCCTCAGTAATTTAGCTCCGATACAAATAGATAACAATAGTGTATAAACCTACTTGGTCGCTCATCAATTACATTCTAGTAAACTATTATAGGAATAGTTTAAAGTAAGCAAAACATGTTCACTACTACAAGAAATTACACCAGAGTCAGTTCATTCATGAGTCCAAACTACATGTTATATGAAGGAATTCTCTTACTTGAATACTTATACATGAATACTTGTACATGAATACTCTTACTTGAATACTTATACATGAATACTTTTACATAGACATTATATGGCAATTTAATATTACATGTTATATGTCTAGATATGGTTATATCGTTCGCCTTTCTATCCTTACCTTGTGATTCAATCACAACATCGACGAGGAAGACTGGGACTTTATCTCCTAGTACCACATCATACTTTGAGGGACTAACCATTCCGAAAACCACTGCTAGCTACAGAGGTAAATGAACAATCTACGGATGTTCTAGGTTGATACCATCGTGGGTATACATAAGGGACTAACTATTCCTACACCCGGCTGTTAGCAACAGAGGTAAATGAGCACTCTACGGATGTTCTAAGTTGATACCATTTCAGGTATACTACAGGGGCTCCTAATATGAGATAAACAAGGAAAAACCATCACATTTTCAAAGAGATACGTACTGTCAAAATAGTCAGGTCTAGGTAAAAGACTACTTTCATACTAGTAGGAAATATGGGATTTTCTAGAGCTTTTCATACTTATACTAAATGTTTCATCATTCATTTACTAGTCTTTCATATCAACTAATCAAAGTAATGACATTAAATACTTATGAACTCACCAGCTTAAATGCTGATAAACTCTTTCAAAATAACTTGTATTCTCAGGTTACAAATAAACAGGTGTCAATACAAGGTTTAGAGAAGATGGAGCACTCAAGACTCGTCTTTTATTTTGATAAGTTATTATCATATCTTGTACAATGAAAGAAACCACTTGTAATTAAAATGTTTATATTTAATGCAATGGATGATGTTGTTTGCTTATTTACAATTACTGTGTTGTGATACTACACATGACGTCCTCCGCCCCAGAATGTTTCCGCCATTCTTGGTTTTGGGGTGTGACAGTTTTAGAGTGTTGGACTGGGTTCTTAGCAATTTGAATTGCTACTTCATTATCACAATATATAGAGGTTTCTAAGTAATTCAAACCGTAGTCCAACAGCTGATGTTGGATCCAGATAACTTGAGAACAACAAGCTGATGCAGCAATGTATTCCGCCTCTGCTGTTGAAGTCGAGACAGTGTGCTGCTTCTTGCATTGCCATGAAACTAACCTGTCACCTAGGTATTGACATCCTCCTGAAGTTGATTTCCTATCATGCTCACAGCCTCCATAATTGTTGTCAGTAAAAGCATAAAGATCAAATTCAGAATTCTTCGGATACCAAAGACCTAATTTAGGGCTTCCTTTGATATACCGAAAAATTCTTTTAACAGCAATAAAATGAGAAAGTTTAGGATTAGCCTGATAACGTGCGCATTGACAGACTGCAAACATAATGTCCGGTCGACTTGCAGTAAGATACATCAACGATCCGATCATCGATCGATAGAGAGTTTGATCTACGGGCTCGCCTTCTGGATCTCGAGTCAGGAGAGGTCGTTCAACCATCAATGTAGAAGTAGATTTAGCATCGTGAAGTGCGAACTTCTCAAGAATATCCTCCACTTACTTGGCCTGATGTAGTAGGATTCCGGTTGAATTCTGTTTAACCTGAAGCCCCAAAAACGTGGTCATTTCTCCCAAAGAACTCATTTCAAATCTTTTCTTCATTACACTTTCGAACTCTTTGCAAAGCTGTTGGCTAGTTGATCCAAAGATTATGTCGTCGACGTATATTTGTATGAGTATCTGGTCCTTGTCGACATGCTTTATGAACAATGTTTGATCGATAGTGCCGCGAGTGTAACCATGTTCGAGCAAGTGCTTTGTTAGAGTTGCATACCATGCTCTAGGAGCTTGATGCAGCCCATATAACGCTTTGTCCAACTTGTAAACATGATTAGGATACTTCGAGTCGACAAACCCTAGAGGTTGATCAACATAGATTTCTTCCTTCACTTTGCCATACAAGAAGGCAGTCTTGACATCCATTTGAAAGACAGTGAAGTTCATATACGAAGCATACGCTAGGAAGATACGAATCGCCTCCAGGCGAGCTACGGGAGCATAAACTTCAGTGTAGTCAAGACCCTCGACTTCTCGAAACCGACGGACTACCAGTCTAGCTTTGTTTCGCACAATAACCCCTGAATCATCCTGCTTGTTACGATAGACCCATCGTGTGTCAAGAGACTTTTTGCCCTTCGGTAACTCAACTAACTTCCAAATACCGAGTTTTTCAAATTGGTGCAATTCCTCATGCATTGCATCCACCCAGCTAGGTTCGTGTAGAGCCATTTCTACATTCTTGGGCTCAATTTTTGAGATAAAGCAGGAATACAGACATGTATTTACGTCTCCACTCTGGCTTCTAGTTTTAACACCATCATCTAGCTGGCCAATAATGTTTTCGATCGGATGATCGCGTTGAACTCTTGAGGGTATTTCTTGGCTGATATCATTTAGAGAAACAGGAAGAGTGTGAATGTTGATACCTCCTTCATTTGCTGGTTGCGCAGCACCAGATGGTTCTGCGACATATTCATCTGCAATAAGATCAGGAAAGAGCAATTCCATAAAGGTAGTAGAGATAGCGGAAGCATCATTTGGAACAAAATCTTTCTCTATAGATATATGAGGTATCGTTCCAGCATTAGAAGAATCAGTATGGACTGATTGAGGACTATCATGTTCCAAGAACGGGTCCCTTGAGGAGTAGAAGAAGACTCTCCCGAAAATATTGTAGAAGGCTCCCCCTCAGATGTAGTAGAAGGCTCCCCCTCAGATGTAGCAGGAGATCCTCCCTTATGCGAACCAGAGGTCTCTCCCCCAAGTGAAGGTTTGGCTTTCTCTTTTGATGAAGCAGAGGATTTAGATACAAGCTTGTACACGACTTCTTCGTCTTCATCTTCAGAGATGCTCTTCCAATGCGAACCAGCTCTAGATACATTATTTGAGTACACGTTTAAGGATTTGAAAAGTGACGTGTAATCAAACAACCAATCTGGACCCACTCTTGCGTCTGTCTCATTCTCTTCCAACCAACGCACGTCATAGGATTCCACAATCTGCTTGGTTTTCTTATTGTAGACTCTATAAGCGGTGCGAGCAGCTTACCCCACAAAATAACAATCATCGGCTTTGGCATTAAACTTCAGGTTGGCATCTAGGTGAAGAAGGGTGCAAGGACAGCCAAATACTCGGAAATGACTGACTGACGGCTTGTTTCCATAGTAAATTTCATACAAAGTTTTCATTTGAGCTTTGTTGATAAGCACACGATTATGAACATAACAGGCAGTGTTTATCACCTCCGCCCAAAAGAAAACAGGCAGCTTTGAGTCACACAAGATCGTTCTTGCAGCGTCTTTGAGTGTTCTGTTCCGCCTTTCAGCAACACCATTTTGTTGAGGTGTATGAGCTAAACTAAATTGACGCATGATACCCTTTTCAGCACAGAAGTGATTGAGAACAAAATTCTTAAACTCTGTTCCATTATCGGTACGAAGCGCCTTTACCTTATGATTGGTCTGATTCTCAACAAGTATTATGAACTTTTTGATCAATTCAGTGACGCCAACTTTGTTGGATAGAAAGAAAACCCACGTAAATCAAGAGAAATCATCAATCACAACTAAACAGTAAGAACTTCTGTTGATGCTTAGCACGTTCACTGGACCAAACAAATCCATGTGAAGTAGTTGAAGAACTTGACTGATTGAGTTAACCTGTTTTGGCAAATGCGGATTTCGATGATGCTTTCCTTGAGCGCATGACACACATTTGTCAAACGTGATAGAGTCTTTGACAGGCAATCCACGGACCATCTCATTATTCGCAAGACAATTTATATTCTTGGCGTTAGCATGACCTAATCTTCGGTGCCACAACATTGCAGCTTGCTCGGAGATCTTGGAGAATAGACAAGTAACTTGTTCTGGGAGATTGCTATTCATATCAATGATATAGGCGTTCCCATCCCTTTTCGACTTTACGAGAATCCATTCTTCTGGGATGACAAAGCCTGGCTTTAAAATCATGCATTCCTTGTCAGTGAAATACGTAGAATAGCCCTTGTCACAGATCTGAGAAACGCTTAACAGACTGTGTTTCAACTCGGGATCGAAATTCACGTTTTCGAAACTTAGAACTCCATTTGACACAGTTCCCTTTTGAGTGATTTTCCCTCCATCTCCACCTGCAAAAGAGACATACCCCCCATTAAATGATTGAATGCTGTGCAGTTGGGTGATATCTCCCGTCATATGCCGGGAACAGCCACTGTTGACGAACCATGGTTCGATGACATTTCCCCGCAACTGTCCCTACAAAATGTGCGGGTTTAATTAGATTTGGGCACCCAGGTCATGATCTTCCTAGGTGATCCCGATGCCTTTTTAGATTTATGACTCTTAAACTTCTCAGGGGACACAGATGATGTACTGGGAACAGGTTTGGGCCTCCATTTATAATTAGGTTTTTTGTATGTCTCAGTTAACTTTGTCATTTTATGCTTAACAGTCTGCTTACAGCATGTGTGACTTCTACCAGAGTTGGTTGAAGATCCACTACTGCTTTGGGATGAGCCTGAACTTGGCGTGGCTATGCTCCTTTTTGGCTGACTGCTTGGGCCATGGTGATTAAAAACCCTTTTATGTCTGTTAAAAATATCCCTTTTTCTATTTCATTCATCTGCCCAATCATCATTTCGAGAATGACTTCTAGAGGAGTTTCTATTTAAAGACCTTCCTCTGAACTCGTTCTCCCCTCTTGGAAGATTATGACTTACAAACATTCGATTAAGATAATTTCTAGCAATATGACCACTAGTGCCACAATTAAAACAAATCTGCTTGTTATTGTTGGAACTAGTACTACATTGATCAGATTTGTTTTCCCTACCAACGCCTTTGCTTCTCTCACAAGAACGAGCAACAATATTAGGTTGTGAGGCAAATAAGGGTGCTTTACTGATGGAGGGTTGTGAAACTAGTGGTGTCTCAACATTTTTATCACAAACATTCAAATTGTCAACCAAATTGTTCAAAAATTTATCAGACATATTAAAAGCATTCAAAACTGTATCAGTATCAGAAGAAATAAAAACAGTATCAGAAGAATCAAAAACATCACAAGAACTATTGTCACTCAAAACATTTGAAAAAGAATTGTCTTTGTTTAAAATTAAAACTTCAGGTTCGGACTCAGGTTTATGTTCAGACACAGATCCTTTAACTTCGTGCTGTGACTGATTCAAGGATTGATCTGCAGGAGAAGTAGAAATGTTAGTACTTTCAACATTAATAAATCCTCCCGAAACAAAACCATAAGATTTGTCATAAACCATAGAAGATTCATTGGCAATTTCTTCCTTGGACAGTGGCTTATGTAGATATGAATGATTAAAGGGAGGTGGCACATTATTATATCCTAGACCTTTTGATTGATTTCTCTTAAATTTCATGGTGTGATCTATCATATTTGCAACTACTTCACTTGAATGATCATAACTTCGAACATCAAGCTTGGCAGTTTCAAATTTGCCACTCAAGGATTCAATTTCAGCCACTAGTTCTGTGTTTTGTTTGACTACATAAACATAGTTTTCACATTTATTACTGTAGTCCTCCTGTAGTTTTCTAAAGTCTTTTATTTTTGATTCTAGTTGAGCTGAAAGACCCTAACTTTCGTATTTATGAAAGACCCAAACTTTCATATTCGACATTATAGTTACTCCAAAACATGCTACTTGCATATTCATAATAAAACAATATTTTACATTGATAAAGAGATTACAAACTACTAGATACAAACCGAATAATTTAAAGTGTTATATATTACATAACTTCCCAGGATTCTATAGTTTTATACATATGGGAGTGCAAAATACAATAGTTTCAAACTATTCATAAACTTCTATCGATACAATAGTTTCAAACTATTCAAAAATCTTCTACCAGTATATAACTATACTGGATGTTTATCTCCTGCAATTTATTAAAAATCGAGAGGGTAAGCGGTGACGCTTAGTGAGTTCAATAATAGATACAATATAACGTTATGCCATATATATACATTAATAGGGCAGAAGCAAAGAGGAACAAGGAACAACAAGGGCATATGTGAATCCTATGACAAACATTCCATATCAATCATTGATTTGATTTAAAGACATACAATCAATGAGACATAACAATTTCCATGCTTGATATACATCAATAAAGCTTTGGCCCAAACGGCACAGAAGATATACAACTTCGGATTAACATTTCGGTAGATTTCAGGCTTATAGCCCTGTCTAACCTTCTGCCATTACCATAGAATAGAATTCATTCTCTTACGGAGACATGTTCCACATGGCCAAAGGCTACATACTAGTACCAACGTGAATCTAAGTCCTTTCACTGATCACATGGTCAAAGGTATTTCTTTGCTATTAAAAATAGCAAATAAAAATAACCCGGGAAAATAACCTGGAATAATAACACTGAAAAGCACGTAGCACATATAACATATAACATACAATTATTTCTATATATTAAACTCACCGTGAAATAACCGGGGGCTAAAATATTAATTTGGACAGTACTTCGGCTCTAAATATGACTTTCATCGTTGAAAACCGGGCTCTGCGAAGGTAGACCTTTGAAACCGAAAAGATAAATTTTTCGGGCTTCTCGGGAGTCTCAGGGCGTGTTTCGGGCTTTAGAATCAGTACCGGGGCTTCGGGAGAAGTGGAAGTAGAAGAAATATAAGTTTAGGGGTGAAAAGGGGCAAATTTCAAACATTTACCCGGGAGGTCTCGCACCCCTTATATAGGGCCGAGGTTCGGATCCGAAGCGAAGGGAAGAGGACAGGTGGCTGCGAGGCTCGGACCAGATGGCAGCTTCGGCGAGGCTCGGATGCGAGGAGTCATCAGCTTCAGGCGTGTCATCGGCTGGGTCTTCGGCTCGGTCTTCGGCTCGGATGCGGGGTGGAGGCCGATGCGAGGCGCGTCGGATAGCCATTGGACCGCACCCTCGGTCGAATCAGCATGCAACACGCGAGTTGGGCACGAGGCAGGTATGCGAGACTCACGTGACGACTTCGAACTCCTATGCGACACGCGTCGCTTCTCGGATGCTCCACGCAGCAGCTTCGTACACGTGGCCAGCTTAGAGCGAGGGTGACGTGGCTGACACTATTCATACGAAAATTAAATGAAAAATGTGCCAAATCTTGTAAAATCCATAACTTTTGCATACGAGCTCCGTTTTTAACGTTCTTTATATGCACGCAAAGCTAAAATTATGCTCTACAACTTTCGTTGAGACTTGGTCGGCTAATTTTGACTTTAATTTTAATATTATTATTTTTAATAGACCGGGACAGGAAAATCCGTTAAAATTCATAACTTCTTCATCCGACGTTTGGTTTCGTCAGACTTTTTACCGTTGCACTACTAAAGACGAGACCGTCAATTCTCGTTTAGGTTGTGTCGGCTAAAAATCACTCGATTTAAAATTCGAGTTTTTAGCTATCTACTGCTAATCTGAAACTTCGAAAAATCATAATTTTCTCATACGAAGTCAGATTCAAACGATCTTTATATGAAAGTTGATTATTTTCACGAGTTCTACAACTTTCATTTACATCACTAAGGCTAAAAATTAGTTTATCGAAAACTAAATTTTTACGCGACAAAGTATTTTCCGGATTTATCACGGATCTTCGTTTGGTCATAACTTCTTCGTTATAACTCGGATTTCGATGAGGTTTTCGCCTAAATGTTTCTAACGAGATTATCTATAACTTTCAATAATAAAATTTTACTTATTCCAAATTTTATATTTTCACTATATTTAGTATTTTGTTTTTAATTGGAATCTCATAAGACTTCCAACATTTTATGAGTGATTCTAAACATAGTTTTACTTCATTTCTAGTAAAACTATCTGTTAGAACTCAACATTCAAATTCACTTAATATTTCATAATATTATTTAGTTAAAACAAGATTTCAAAACGTGTATGTTACAAATACCTCCTCCTTTTGAGGATTTCGTCCCCGAAATTACATCGATTAAAATAAATGGGGATATTTTGCTCTTATCTCATTCTTATTTTCCCAAGTATAATTTGGGCCTCGATGGTGTTTCCACTTGACAAGCACCAACTCCACTTCTTTATTACGTAGATTAGTTGTTCTTTCATTCACGATCTCTTCCGGCTCTTCTCCATATCTTAACTTATTATCCAATTTCACCTCGGATAATGGAACTGTCTCATCATTGATGCTCAAGCATTTGCGCAGATAGCTCACATGAAACACATCATGAATACCTGCCAAATCTTCAGGTAATTCTAAGCGGTATGCTTGCTTTCCAATTCTCTGGATGATTTTGAAAGGACCAACAAATCTAGGACTTAACTTTCCTTTCTTCCCAAATCTCATAAGGCCTTTCCATGGAGATACCTTCAGCATCACGAAATCACCCACTTGGAATTCTATGGGTCGTCTTCTCTTTTCTGTATAGGACTTCTATCGATCCTGGGCCGCTTTCATTCTTTCTCGTACGATTTGAATTTTGTCGGTGGTCTCTTGAATCATTTCAGGGCCTCCAAGGATCTTTTGTCCTATATCTCGCCAACATAATGGAGTACGACACTTGCGACCATATAATGCTTCATATGGTGGCATTTTGATTGAAGCGTGGTAACTATTATTATATGAGAATTCGACAAGAGGTAAGTATTTATCCCAGTTACCACCGAACTCCAAGACACATGCATGAAGCATATCTTCTACTGTTTGGATTGTTCTCTCTGTTTGACCATCTGTCTGGGGATGATAAGCTGTGCTGAGAGCAACTCAATATCCTAATTCACGTTGCATGCTCGCCCAAAAGTGAGAAGTGAAGCGAGTATCTCGATCAGCAATGATCTTTAGTGGCACACCACGTCTTGCCACAATTTCATCCGAGTATACTTGTGCGTATTTCTCCATTGGTGCCGTTTCACGCATGGCAAGAAAATGAGCACTTTTAGTCAGGCGGTCGACGATTACCCAAATGCTATCATGTTGTCTAGCAGTCTTTGGCAATTTGGTAATGAAATCCATGGACAATTCCTCCCATTTCCATACAGGAACACTAAGACTTTATGGGGTTCCATAAGGTTTTTGGTGCTCTGCTTTGACTTGTAAGCATACTAAGCATTCCTGTACATATCTTCCAATGTCTTTCTTTAATCCAGGCCACCAATAATCAGCTCTTACATCATAGTACATTTTACTTGTACCAGGATGGATTGACAGTTTAGATTTATGGGCTTCATCTAAAATCTTCTGTCTCAATCCACCGATGTTTGGAATCCACAGCCGATTCTTGAATACTTTTAATCCTCACGGATCATCAAGTAGAGCATCATTATAATGTATCATCCCTTCTTTCTTCACATTTTCTGGCTTTAGGGCCTCTTCTTGCCATTTCTCTAATTCATCTAAAATAGTGAATTTTACTGTAGTATGAGTAATGGCATAACACATACTATTGCGATAAACTTTTCTGCTAAGTGCATCAGCAACCACGTTAGCTTTTCCAGGATGATATAGGATTTCACAATCATAATCTTTGATCAGCTCCATGGATCGTTGTTGTCTCATATTCAAAGTTTGCTGACTGAATTTGTACTTGAGACTTTTGTGGTCGGTAAATCATTGACACTTTGTACCAAAAAGATAATGCCTCCAAAGTTTTAGGGCAAATACCACTGCAGCGAGTTCGAGATCATGAGTGGGATAATCCTTTTCATAATCTTTTAGTTGTCTTGAGGCATAGGCTATCACTTTGCCAAGTTGCATCAACACACAACCGAGTCCCAATCTTGAAGCATCACTATAAATGGAGAAGTCATCATCACCTTCTGGGAGTGATAAGATTGGAGCATGAGTCAAAAGATCTTTTAGAGTTGAGAAAGCTCTTTCTTGGGTTTCACCCCATTCGAACTTCACTTCTTTCCGTGTAAGACTCGTGAGAGGTACGGCTATACGAGAAATGTATTTAATGAATCTCCGGTAATATCCTGCGAGACCTAAGAAACTACGAATTTCGGAAGCATTATGGGGCACTTCCCAATTTTGAATGGCTTCGATTTTGATAGGATCTACGGATACACCATCACTAGAAACAACATGGCCGAGAAATTGAACTTGGCGAAGCCAAAATTCACATTTCAAGAATTTAGCATATAGTTTCTCCTTTCGAAGAAGTTCCAATACCGCACGAATATGAATGGCATGATCAGCTTCAGACTTGGAATAAATTAGAATATCATCAATGAATACGATGACTGATTTATCAAGCATTGGGCGGCATACCCGATTCATCATATCCATGAATACAGCCGGAGCGTTTGTTAAACCAAACGGCATAACAAGGAATTCATAATGCCCATATCGAGTACGAAAAGCAGTCTTCGGTACATCCTGCTCGTGAACTTTCAACTGATGATAGCCAGATCTTAAATCAATTTTTGAGAAATAGCTAACACCATGAAGTTGATCGAAGAAATCATCGATGCGAGGTAGTGGGTACTTGTTCTTGATAGTCACCTTATTCAGCTCACGATAATCAATGCACATCCGCATCGATCCATCTTTCTTCTTGACAAACAGTACTGGAGCACCCCAGGGAGAGGTACTCGGTCGAATGAAACCCTTGTCAAGTAGTTCTTGCAGTTGGATCATCATTTCTTTCATCTCAGCTAGCGCAAGACGATAATGAGTCTTTGCAATCGGAGCAGCACCAAGCACAAGGTCAATTCGAAATTCTACTTGCCTCTCCGGAGGAAGACCAGGCAAGTCATCGGGAAAAACGTCAGGATATTCGTTAAGAACTAGAACATCATTTACAATTTTCTTCTCCTCTTTTGAGACATCAACTGTGTAGGCCAGATAGATGGAACACCCTTTTGATATGAATTTACGAGCTTTAAGGAAAGAGATTATTTTTAAGAGCCTTTGTTCACCGTAGACATAGATAGGATTCTCCCCTTCAACAGGAATGCGTACTATCTTTTCAGAGCACAAAAGTTTTGCGTGGTTCTTTGATAACTAATCCATGCCGAGAATAATATCAAAGTTGGGCAAGGAGATAGGGATCAGGTTAGCGAGAAAAGTGTAGCCTTCAATTTCTATAACACAATCCCTATAGACTTTATCAACAAGTAATGATATACTTCCCACAGCATCTACGTGAAATGGTTGCGCGAGTACAAAGCATGCAATTTGAAAGGAATGCGCAAATTCGTAAGACACAATAGAATCTGAGGCACCAGAATCAAATAAGATGTGAGCAGGTCTAGAGTTGACAAGAAATGTACCCGTCACAACATTCGGGTCCTCGCGGCGCTCGTCTGAGGTAATCTGGAATGCACGACCCCTAGCTTTTGGCACTTCCTCCTTTTTAGTTGGAGTACCCTTTGATTGTTGAACAGCGATTTGGCTTCTCGCCGGTTGTTAAACAGAAGCTTGACTTCCCGTCATCTGACTAGTAAGAGTAGGGCAAAAACGCTTCTTGTGGCCCGTAATACCACATGCATAACAAGTAACATCCTTTCTTGGGTAAGCTGGCTTTATATGACCCTTTTCTCCGCATCCATAACAGACAATGGATTCCTTGTCTATTTTGCATTGGCCCGTATGATTCCTTCCACAAATACGACATGAAGGCGATTGAATAGAAAAAGATTGTGATCTACCGCGTCCACGAGAGACACTTTGAGTTTGAACTTGATTACCAGGCTCAGTCCGAACGGATCGAGCTGGTAGAAAAGAAGGAACAGTTCTTTCAGTACGTGGATGCTTCGGAGCAGTAACAGCGGCACCACGTATTTCTAAGTCATGCTCACGTCTTCGAGCATATTTAACGGCTTTATCGAATGACAAAACTTCTCGATTGGCAACGAAATCATGGATCTCATGTCGTAGTCCCTCCATGAATAACTGAATTTTCTCGTCTTCAGTTGAAATATACTTTGTAGCAAACCTTGATCTTTGATTAAACTGAGTTTCATACTCATTCACAGTCATTCCTCCTTGTTTAAGTTCGAGGAATTCCTTCTCCAATCTCCTCCTCATGTCTAGAGGACAATACTTCTCTAGAAAATGAGTTTTAAACATTTCCCAGGCTAAATTCTCTTGGTCAAACCCGTTGAGAGCTTCATATGTTGCTTCCCACCAGACCAAGGCTTCTCTGGTGAGCATTGCGGAAGCATAGTTAGCCTTGTCTTCATTATCCACATGAGAAAGACGAAACACTTTCTCTGTGTTCTGGATCCAAGTAAGAAAAATAATGGGATTGAGAATACCGGAAAACTCTGTAGCACCACTACCCTTGAAATCTTTGAACGAGGGACGCTTCACCTCTCCTTTTGAAGATTCTCCAGTGGCTTTCTCTTTTCCTTTATCACCGTTCTTTTTGTGTTCTTCGAGAGTCTGTTGAATAACACTGGTAAGTTTACCCAAGAGTCGCTCCTCACGAGGAGATACTAGAGTATTCACTTCCTCGGGTTGAGGACCTCCACCAACCTGAGGGGTATGGTTACTAACCTGTTAAGCCATTGCTCTGCAATACAGAGTAACATTGTATTTTAGAATATTAGGGTTTATTATTACCTAATACTTTTACTTATATATTTCCTATGGTTTGTATCCCTATACTTACAATGATTAAGTTTATATATTGAACTTCCAATAGTTTAAGTCTAAATACCAATCCGTGGAATTTAGTTCACTCAAACTACTGCTCTGATACCATGATTGAAAGACCCTAACTTTCGTATTTATGAAAGACCCAAACTTTCATACTCGACAATATAGTTACTCCAAAACATGCTACTTGCATATTCATAATAAAACAATATTTTACATTGATAAAGAGATTACAAACTACTGGATACAAACCGAATAATTTAAAGTGTTATATATTACATAACTTCCCAGGATTCTATAGTTTTATACATATGGGAGTGCAGAATACAATAGTTTCAAACTACTCATAAGCTTCTATCGATACAATAGTTTCAAACTATTCAAAAATCTTCTACCAGTATATAACTATACTGGATGTTTATCTCCTGCAATTTGTTAAACATCGAGAGGGTAAGCGGTGACGCTTAGTGAGTTCGATAATAGATACAATATAACCTTATGCCATATATATATATACTTTAGTAGGGCAGAAGCAAAGAGGAACAAGGAACAACAAGGGCATATGTGAATCCTGTGACAAACATTCCATATCAATCATTAATTTGATTTAAAGACATACAATCAATGAGACATAACAATTTCCATGCTTGATATACATCAATAAAGCTTTGGCCCAAACGACACAGAAGATATACAACTTCGGATTAACATTTCGGTAGATTTCAGGCTTATAGCCCTGTCTAACCTTCTGCCACTACCATAGAATAGAATTCATTCTCTTACGGAGACATGTTCCACATGGACAAAGGCTACATACCAGTACCAACGTGAATCTAAGTCCTTTCACTGATCACATGGTCAAAGGTATTTCTTTGCTATTAAAAATAGCAAATAAAAATAACCCGGGAAAATAACCTGGAATAATAACACTGAAAAGCACGTAGCACATATAACATATAACATACAATTATTTCTATATATTAAACTCACCGTGAAATAACCGGGGGCTAAAATATTAATTTGGACAGTACTTCGGCTCTAAATATGACTTTCGTCGTTGAAAACCGGGCTCTGCGAAGGTAGACCTTCGAAACCGAAAAGATAAATTTTTCGGGCTTCTAGGGAGTCTCGGGGCGTGTTTCAGGCTTTAGAATCAATACCGGGGCTTCGGGGGAAGTGGAAGTAGAAGAAATATAAGTTTAGGGGTGAAAAGGGGCAAATTTCAAACATTTACCCGGGAGGTCTCGTACCCCTTATATAGGGTCGAGGTTCGGATCCGAAGCGAAGGGAAGAGGACAGGTGGCTGCGAGGCTCGGACCAGATGGCAGCTTCGGCGAGGCTCGGATGCGAGGAGTCATCAGCTTCAGGCGCGTCATCAGCTGGGTCTTCGGCTCGGACGCGGGGTGGAGGCCGATGCGAGGCGCGTCGGATAGCCATTGGACCGCACCCTCGGTCGAATCAGCATGCGACACGCGAGTTGGGCACGAGGCAGGTATGCGAGACTCACGTGACGACTTCGGACTCCTATGCAACACGTGTCGCTTCTCGGATGCTCCACGCAGCAGCTTCGTACACGTGGCCAGCTTAGAGCGAGGGTGACGTGGTTGACGCTAAAATTATGCTCTACAACTTTCGTTTAGACTTCGTTGGCTAATTTTGACTTTAATTTTAATATTATTATTTTTAACAGACCGGGACAGGAAAATCCGTTAAAATTCATAACTTCTTCATCCGACGTTTGGTTTCGTCAGACTTTTTACCGTTGCACTACTAAAGACGAGACCGTCAATTCTCGTTTAGGCTGTGTCGGCTAAAAATCACTCGATTTAAAATTCGAGTTTTTAGCTATCTACTGCTAATCTGAAACTTCGAAAAATCATAATTTTCTCATACGAAGTCAGATTCAAACGATCTTTATATGAAAGTTGATTATTTTCACGAGTTCTACAACTTTCATTTACATCACTAAGGCTAAAAATTAGTTTATCGAAAACTAAATTTTTACGCGACAAAGTATTTTCCGGATTTATCACGGATCTTCGTTTGGTCATAACTTCTTCGTTATAACTCGGATTTCGATGAGGTTTTCGCCTAAATGTTTCTAACGAGATTATCTATAACTTTCAATAATAAAATTTTACTTATTCCAAATTTTATATTTTCTCTATATTTTACTATTTTGTTTTTAATTGGAATCTCATAAGACTTCCAACATTTTATGAGTGATTCTAAACATAGTTTTACTTCATTTCTAGTAAAAACTATCTGTTAGAACTCAACATTCAAATTCACTTAATATACCATCAAGGCAAACTGAAGCTTCATTACGCTGTCCTCCGCTGCAACAATCCCTGCTGGTGTATCATCCCTTACCTGTGCCAAGTGAGCATTTTCTGGTCCAGAGATGTTGAGAGCTTGTATTTGATCTTCCCAGTCAAACGATTGTGCAACCATAGCCTTCTCATTGTTTGGTTGCCCACTGCTTCTGCTGTTTCCCACTGCAACAATTGTTCTGTCATTATTGAGTCTTCTATCGGGATGAGGACAATCACGAGCAAAATGCCCTGGCTCGTGATAGTTGAAGCACCCAACCTTCCTGTCAGCGCTCATTCCCCAATTATTCTTTCCTGTCTTTTTGGCAAACTGTTTTGCCCTAAAGACAACCATGGCAATTTGCCTTGTGATGTCCATCTCCTCAACGTCCTCCGAATGGATTTGATCAAGATCTGCAAACGACAATTGAGGAAGCTCCCCAGCTACAAGAGCATTGTAGCAATTGATTAGCCCTGCAGCAAAGACAATGTTCTCATCAAGCTCCTTTCCCTTTGAAAAGGAAGCCACATTTGAAGGAGCAGTCAAAAATGATTGGTTCTGTGGTTGGGGTATAGCTGAGCATCTGAGCAGATGAGAAGGTGCATTGAAGGATAAACCTGCAGATGAATAAGAGAGTGAAGAAAAAGCATTGTTAGATGAAATGCCAAGGTTTGCAGCTGAGTATGAATTGACATGATTCATCTCTCTTTGCTTGTCATCAATATCACATGCTTTGATGACAGCCATCACTTCAGCTAGGGTAACGCGATTGAGATCTTTAGTCTTTTTTATTACATCTACATTCATGTCCCAAGATTTTGGGAGGGCATTCAGTAGCTTCTTGTTAATTTCAGACTTTGTATAGAAGATCCCTTCAACTGTCATTTCCGTGTTGAGAGTTGTAAATCGCTGCAGTTGGGCTTCCAGGGTCTCTCCAGGCACATAATTGAACATGTTAAACCGTTGCCTTAATATGTCTTGGCGACTTTCTCGCATCTCCTCGTTTCCCGCATATACTTCAATCAGTGCCTCCCATAATGATTTAGCAGAAGTGTATTCCCTGAAACCTTGAGCAATGTCTGGTGAAAGAGCCATAGTCAAAATGGCCAATGCCTTTTCTTGTTCCTCGATAGTCTCGAAATCTTCATCGGTGTAGTTTTCGAGTTTCTTGTCCTCCACCTGTCCTGCGACTGTAGTGGTGATTCTGATCGGGTCCTTTACTATGCATTTCCATACTTTGAAATCCTTCATTTTTATATACTTTTCGATCCTGTATTTCCACTCGGGGAAACCATCAGCGGACTTGAGTCGTGGTATGCGCGTGGTTGTTCCCATCACAACATCGAGTTCTTGGTATTGACTAGGATTTTGTGATTCCATTTTTTAATTAAGATAAAAGTTAATTTTTTGATTTAAAAAAAACTGTTTACTGTAAATTCCAAAAGAAATTACCGAGATGTCCTTACGGCCGTAAACTTGAGTTTACGGCCCAAGAATTATTTCGAATTCAGAGTTAGAAACTTAAGAATGCAATTTATCGATTATCAGATAATCGATTTACGGTAAACCTTGAGTTTACAGCTAATGAATTTCTGTTAAAAATATTTTGTTTATTCAGAATTAAACGCAGTGAAGTGTGATTATTAAAGCCTTAAAATCAGAAACTCGATTGACTGTAGGAGAAAACTGTTTGCTGTGATTGAGCCTTTAATAGCTTGCGGCCGTGAACTAGGTGTTTACGGCCGTAAGCTATGACCCTAAACTTCTGAATACTCTTGATTCGACTGGAATAAAACCCCTTTTATCGCTGTGAATATCGTTTTGATAAAAAACACAACTGTAGGACGTCTTTGACACTGGTCTCGCTCTGATACCAATTGTAAAGCCCGAAAACGGATCTACCAATGATCAAAGACAAATAACAGAAGTAAAAGATGAAACAATAAGCAAATAACAAACGAACCAAGCTTGCATACGCTTTAAAGCAATAAAACGTCAGATACAACTTGGAGAAAACACGAAGGCATCAACAAGCTTTAAAGTCTAGCACAATACGCTATTTATAGACTAGACTTACAGCTGCAAGGTGTTTACGGCCATAAGGAGTTTACGGCCGTAAACACATAACAACCATAAACTACAAGTTTTCATACACTATCACTACCACTAATTGTTATGCCTAGACCAAACCATTATTCAGGGTCTTTCATGCATCTCTGATAATAACTAGCCGACCCCAGAAAACTCCTGATCTCGGTGGCGGACTTTGGCACCTCCTGTCACACCCCCAAACCGAATTGGCGGAAACATTCGGGAGCGTTGGACATTATGTCAAGTATCACAACACATGCAATATAGTAAATCAAAGTACAATAATCATTGCATTAATAGTATAAGTTTTACTTATGATAATCATTTAGCATACAACATCAAAAGTAGATATAGAGAATAACAATATATGCAGCTTGGTACAAGGTTGTCTTCGCAAAAGCTCCGGGAGTGTACCTGTCTACTGGATTTCCTGAGAATACAAGTTATTTTGAAAGAGGGTATCAACATTTTTAAGGCTGGTGAGTTCATAAGTGTTTTAATGAAATTTGACATAACTACATGAATTTTACTCAACTTGTTCACATTAAAAGATTCGGATAAAAGTGTATAAATTTATTGTAAACCTTCCAAAAACCTTTAGTTCCTTATAAAAACAGTCTTCTACCAACACTTAACAGTTTTCCTATTTAAAAGAATGAGTCGTCTATTAAAAGTAGTGTTCTACCAAAATTCGACTGTTTGTGGAAAGGAAGGTGTGTTCTACTAAAAGCAGTCTTCTATCAAGATTCTACGTTTTGTAAAAAGGGAGTAAGCAGTCTTCTAACAAGAATCTAGGTTTTGTATAAAATGGGTGTAGGCAGTCTTCTACCAAGACTCCAGGTTTCTTATAAAATGGGTGTAGGCAGTCTTTTACCAAGACTCCAGGTTTCGTATAAAATGGGTGTAAGCAGTCTTCTACCAAGACTCCAGGTTTCGTATAAAATGGGTGTAGGTAGTCTTCTACCAAGACGCTAGGTTTCGTATAAATGAGCATTTTTCCCAATTATTACTATCATTATCACAATATAGTTTTGTTCATTATCGTTTAATGTGAAAACATTTCAAATCATTTGAACAGGGAAAAATATCATAGTATTATTAGTTTTATATGTCAAAACCACCGAAATACTACTACCTTAAGGCCTATGAATTATAATTTACTCTTATTGAGAATCATAACCATACTGATCGACGAGGTAGTTACATGACGCCCTCCAGGCATCATAAAAGGTTAAGAAACTTGTTACCCCTGGCTTGGTGTAACATCCCGGAATATCAGAAGTAGAGTTGAAGGGCTAAAAGTGTAAGTGTGAAAGGGCCACTCGGTGAGTCCACGAGTGGACTCGGCGAGTAGGGTCGCGACTCTGGTCGCGTGTTAAGTGGCCAACTCGGCGAGTCGCAGGATGGACTTGGCGAGTAGGCGCTGAGTGGAGAAAACCCTAATTTCGGAGGATGAGCCCTATATAAAGGACATTATACCCTCTCCCCAACCTCTTTACCCTCTGTTGAAGTCCAGAAAACCGTAAGACGCGATTGTGAGGGATTTGAGTGCATTTGAACCTTGGAGAAGAGATTTTGGAGGAGATCTTGGAGAGTTAGGAGGCTTGGAGCAAGGGGCTTTGCTAAGATTCGGATTTCTCTTTTGTTGGGGCTTCCTTTTGAGGTATTACTTCATTTCTTGGACTGTTATTCTTCTAGATTCATCATTTTGAAGTGTGTGGAAAGTTTGGTTTGTGGTATTTCGAGTTTGAAGGTTAGATCTGAGGTTGCTACCTCAGATCTGGAATGGAGAAGGTCTAAAGTGCATTAAAGTCCCTGTTCTTGAGTGTTTGGTGAAGCTATCTTGTCCCACACCCTATCCCTAGAGTGTAAATGCCTAGATCTCTTTGGATTCACGTAAAGTTTGCCACTTTACGTGATGGATGGGTTGTAGAAGGGTAGATCTATGTTTTGGATCAACTGCATGGCTTGGAAAGCCTTTGTATGGATTCAGATCTAGAGGTACTCTGCGATTCACACGGGTGTACTCAGCGAGTTGCTTGAAGATAGGCTGGAACTCGGCGAGTTGGAAGAACAACTCGGCGAGTTGGATGAATATGGTCTGGAACTCGACGAGTTGGAAGAACAACTCGGCGAGTAGGTTGAAGATAGCCTTGGACTCAGCGAGTCTGTTCTTGGACTCGACGAGTCTGGTCGTGAGGTCCTAACCTTTCTTCTAGTTGAGCTGTGAATCAGTGAGTCAAGGGATGACTCGGTGAGTCGAGTGTGAAAGGACTCAGAGTTTTTGGACTCGGCGAGTCTTGGGGTGACTCGGTGAGTTGAGCCACGGATTGGGGAAGTTCTGTGCATGGGATTCGGCGAGTTATCGGGTTGACTCGGCGAGTAGAGTCAGTTAGGGGTTGACTTTGACTTTGACTTTTACCAAGGGTTGACCAGTTGATTTCTAGGGGCATTTTGGTAATTGTTGGCCTTTGTATTGAGTTCAGAGTTTTGGTGTTGGCTAGTGTTGGAGATCGTATCAGTGGTCGGAGGAGCTTGGGTTTATCTATTCAGTCGACAGTTGTGAGGTGAGTTATCCTCACTATATCAACAGGGTTTACGGCACCAAGGTCGGCCCTTTATCGGATTGTGATCCGGGTATCGTTGTTATGTTATTCCTTTGCTATGTTTGCATCCTGGTAGTTAGGATGGTATATGTTAGAGACCTGGTTAAGGTAGGTATCCTGGTATATAGGATGATGCTATGCTAGTGACTGGTTAGGTCGGTATCCTGGTTAGGATGATGTTATGCTATGTGATCTGTTAGATCGGTTTGATTGGATGTGATATGTTATATGATTGAATGTTTATGTGCACATGGTTGTTGGACTGGGGTTGGGTTGAGGTGGGACCTGCTTTGTGCAGTAGGCTAACATACCCAGGGTGGACCGGTTATCCCGAAGGCCCCACAAGCGGTCCGGATAGGCTGTAGGCCCCAAGATGTCACACCCCGCTAAAGCGGAAACGCAAGGTATGACAGCGATAACGGTTTCAATGCAAAAGATAAAGATACATCACCATAGCAGTATTTAAAAGTTTACAACCCATAGCTTCAAAAGAAACAAAATACAAGTTTTTCAATAACATTGTTCAAAATATAGCTTCATAATAGCTTCAACACGATGCAACATGCTCTATGATGATGAATCTTTACATCCACTTACTAATTACTTCCTGAAAAAGCATGTAAAACGAGCGTCAACTATGAAAATAGTTGGTGAGTATCACAAGTTTATAAATCGAGGGTACAATAATGCTTTTCGTAAGTACAAGTACATTGCTTTAATGATAAAACAAAGTTGATTGCTATTAAGGTATACAAGTTTATTGCTAGAACGGGAAACGCGTTTGTATGTGTATGAGCAAAAAATGAGTCTCAACCAAACCTATGACTGAAGCCCTATCGAGATCTATGCTTATCGTTCCATAAATGAATATGGTATCATGCACTCCAGCGATTCGGGCGAGTGAGGAGTTGTCAATTCCTAATAGCGCTATCCATAAGGACCATTGGCTCAAAGAGTTAATGGTTAGGGATAAGGGAAGGGCCTTAGTACGATAAGTTCTCATGTTCTGTGTTGCATAGACATACATAAAGAAACATAGCAATACAATAGCAATCATGTTTGATACAATTCAATTTAAATACAACATGCAAACAGTAGTTTTTCTGGACATGCTTTTCCACCCCAAAACATAAAAACCGAAAATAGGGGAGTGCGTGAATACTCACGATGTTTTGTGTAGACACAAGCGGTACTTCGGGATGCACCAACGTCTTACTACCGGGATCCTACGACATCAAACACACGCACTAGTGAGTTTCCATGTCGATATCTAATGCTAATATACTAAACTCTACATATAGGGAAATGCCAATTTATGTTTTAGTATTGGATTTTATATCAATTAGTTACACTTTTTATGAAGTAATGAAATTCTATATATCGGGCGATTAATTACAACCTTGGAATATAAACTTTCCAAATTTTTAAGTCCTTATTACAACAGAAATTCACGAAAATAGCATTCGAGGGATAAAAATTCTCAAACTTTTTATTTAACTGTTATTACACAATACTAAGCTGGGAAAATTATAAAAATGGATTTCCAAGCTATTTAATTATATTTTATAATTTTTGAGCATTTATTTCAATAAAAATTGAAATAAATAGAAAACAGTTTCCAAAATTACCCAAACTTTTTATTTAATTGTTATTATACATAAATAGGCTGGGAAAAATATAAAAGATATTTTTCAGTGGGTATTTCTATTTTTCCTTGCTTTATTCTTTTAAATAGTCATTAATTAAAGAAATAATATTAAACAGTTAAAATAAATCACCATAAATTTTTGTAACATCATTTACAGTATAAATATCCTGGGAAAAATATCAAAAGTGGTTTTCATAATGTATAAACTGGTTTTGGGTATTTATGTATATTTAAGTGTATTTTAGTGCAATTAACTTTAGAAAATAAGAGAAAAACAGTTTACAGTAGAGAAAAATATTCAAAATTTTTATGTAACCTCCTACTCTATAATATTATATCCTGGTAAATTTTCATGAATTTTGGATAATCAGAACTATTTCTCCCATTTTTAGACCATTATAATTACCAAAAATTGGGAAAAATAGTAAAACATGATGGAAAATCTTGAAATTATTTTCTGGAGTCACCCATCACAGGTAAGGTATGCGAAAATTGTTAGATACAATTTTCACATCCTATAAAGTGGTTTTGTAATTTATCATGTCCTAAATAAAAGAAAATTAGAAATCATATGAAACAGTAACAAAAATTGCTGAAATTTAGTGAGGGGTCATTATTCCCCATAAGGATCATCCATGAATTTATTTAGGATTTATTGACCTCTGGAAGTATTTTATATGATTTATGCCCTTGGTTTTAGCAATAATTCTAATAAATCAAAGAAATACCAAAAGCTCTTGAAATATTCCAGATTATCTCATGCATGCAAGGGCTTTCAAAAGGAAAAATGTAAAAAAATGTATTCAGAAGAGAAATGAGGGTAATGATTCCAAACAATTTAAGAAAAGTTGCATGCAATAATGCATGAAGTGTAGATGTGGCTGAAGTTCATGAATTTTTGTAGTCCATTCAGTGGGGTTTTAAGCCACGAAATTTCAACCATAATTCACTAGATATGTTAAGTTTCTAAGGTATTTTTCCTCAGATTTATGGTTGGGGTTAAGGCCATTGTTTAAGCAAGATAAAAATAGTGATCACAGAAAAAGAGCTGTATGCGCAACCTTTTTGTAAAATCTGCTAAAAATCGGATATTTAATATTTTACAGTGATACCAGTTGGGTTTGAAAGTTAACTCGTGGAACTAACCAATACAAAAAGAATATCATGATTTGGTTAAGAAATGACTGAGTTATGACTGTTCAAAGTCGAACAAAGTAATCTGGCATATTGCATGTTTGCTTGTGTGCATTATTAGGGTATTTCAACAAGAACATCATGCATGTCTTTGGTAAGGCCCGATTTCTAACACATGCATGGAATGAATGAGCATCCAAGATGTACTAGAAATGGTTTAAATGCTTTTGTTCATGCATGAACACAACAGAAATGGAGAAGAACATGAAATATTAGGTTTTGATGTCACATGATCATATGTGCATCTTTTCCACTCCTTGCATGGGTTTGATCCTGGATTTTCACCATCTCTAACACATGCATTGTGCTATGGTGAGAATCTACAAACCACAAGGGGAGAATAAAGATTTCTAGCCATGGAAAGGCATAGAATCCGAAAAGTAGAGAAGACTAAGAAGAAAAAGAGGTTTAACCATGAAACTATGGAAGAAGATGTTGTTGTTTACCTTGGTTTTGACCTTGAGAGAAGTAAGAACACTTCAAGGGCTTCACAATCTCGAAATTTTGCAGAGAAATGAGAGGATTTTCGTGAGTTTAGAGAGAGGGAAGAAGAGAGTGAAGTGTGTGAAGAGAGTGAAGTGAGAGAGTGAAGAGGGAAGAGGTGGAGTAAGGGTTTAAGCTTAATGATTGTGTTTTGGGGAAGAGAGAGGGCATGGGGAGAGGTGATGGCCGATTTTTGCATGCATTTTGGCCTCCTCTCTCCTAAGTTTTAAACTTTATAAACTTCCGTCCTATATTTTATATAAAAACATTCATTTTTATAAAATGTTTATTAAGCAATTTGATTTATTTAAAAATCTTGTTTTCAACAAATAATTTATGATTAATACTTGTAATTTATATTTCTAGTTCATTGGTATAATCCATAATTTGATTAATAAAATTTGATATTAGGAAGTTTATAGCCAAATTTTATAAAGTTTTTAAGCTTTATAATTCATAACTTTGGATTTTTGGCTCTTTAGGGTTTTTGGAATATTGTTTGATATTCAACAACATGTTGAAGTATAATTAGAATGTTTTAATTTATTTTTAGAGTTTTATACCCTATTTCAATTATAACAAAGCTTCAGCTTTATTCTAATTATAGTATTGGCATTTCCTATTGTAGCTAAGCAACTTACTAGAATTGTAAGTATCAAGTATATTAGTCCTAGACCTTAGTTGGATCCTAGTTTATGCAAGATTTTTGACCTAATTTATACTACTAGGTCATGGCATGTTGTGCATGAATGGTTATTATAAAGATGCATGAGTCCAGGAATGACCTGAATTGGCAGTTGTCACAGTATCCCCCACTTAAAAAGAATTTCGTCCCGAAATTCATTCTATGTCATCGCTTGTCATCGCAAGGGAAAATTTGCGGATACTTTTCCTTTATGAAGTCCTCGCGCTCCCAGGTGTACTCCGGCCCGCGTTTTGAGTTCCATCGAACTTTCACAATTGGGATCTTACTCCGCTTAAGTTGTTTTACCTCCCTGTCAAGGATTTCTATCGGTTCCTCAACGAAGCTCAGCTTATCATTGATCTTAATTTCCTCCAGGGGTACTATCAATGTTTCGTCGGCTAGACATTTCTTAAGGTTGGAGACGTGGAATGTGTCGTGAATGGCGCTTAACTCTTGGGGCAATTGGAGTTTATACGCTACTGGACCAATCCTTTCAAGGATTTCAAAGGGTCCAACATATCTCAGGCTTAGTTTTCCTTTCTTACCAAAACGCACAAGCCCTTTCCAAGGCGACACTTTTAAAAGTACCTTGTCTCCTACTTGGAATTCTAATGGTTTTCGACGATTATCTGCATAACTTTTCTGACGATCTCTAGCAGCTTTAAGCTTATCCTTGATGATAGCAATCTTGTCGGATGTTTCCTGGATAAGTTCGACTCTAGTCAACTGTCTATCTCCGATTTCTGTCCAGCATAAGGGCGAACGACACTTGCGTCCATACAATGCTTCATATGGAGCACATTGGATACTCGTGTGGTAACTGTTATTGTAGGAAAACTCAATTAGGGGTAAATGAGTATCCCAATTTCCTTTGAACTCAATGACACACGCTCGTAGCATGTCTTCCAATGTTTGTATTGTTCTCTCTGTTTGCCCATCTGTCTGAGGGTGGTAAGCTGTGCTCAAATCTATCTTGGTTCCTAGTGCCCTCTGTAACATCCACCAAAATCGAGATGTAAAACGACTATCTCTATCAGAAATGATAGATAAGGGTACACCATGCAGAGAAACAATTTTGTCGATGCAAATTTGGGCCAATTTTTCCATCTTGAAATCTTCTCGAATGGGGAGAAAGTGTGCAGATTTCGTCAGTCGATCCACTATGACCCAAATTGAGTCATGACCTTTAGCATTTCTAGGAAGTTTGGTAACAAAGTCCATAGATATTTGCTCCCATTTCCATTGGGGAATTTCAGGTTGTTGCAACAACCCGGATGGTTTCTGATGTTCAGCTTTGACTATTGAGCATGTCAAACACTTCCCAACGTACAAGGCAATATCCTTTTTCATTCCAGGCCACCAATAGTACTCTTTAAGATCCTTGTACATCTTATCTGCTCCAGGGTGGATGGAGTATTTAGATCGATGAGACTCCTCTAGTACCATGTCTCTCAGGTTGTTAACCCTTGGAATCCAGACCCTGTCTTTAAAATAACGAACTCCATCAGGTTTGGTTTCAAATCTTTCTTCCAAACCATGTAAAGTTTCGCCTGGAAGATTTTCCTTGCATAACGCTTTCTCCTGGGCATTAATGATTTGAGATTTCAAGCTTGTCTGAATTACCATTCCCAAAGCTCTCACATGGGAAGGTTTCACTCTTTCTTTCCTACTAAGAGCGTCGGCTACTACGTTAGCCTTCCCTGGGTGATATCGTATCTCACAATCATAATCACTAAACAACTCTACCCATCTTCTCTGCCGCATGTTTAACATTTTCTGATCCAGGATATGCTGAAGGCTTTTGTGATCGGTATAAATGGTGCACTTGGTTCCGTACAAATAATGCCTCCATATCTTAAGGGCGAAAACTATTGCTCCTAGTTCTAGATCACGGGTGGTATAATTCTTCTCGTGCGGTTTGAGTTGTCTGGAAGCATATGCAATGACCTTATCTTTTTGCATCAGCACACATCCTAATCCTTGATGAGACGCATCACAATACACCACAAAGTTCTCTAATCCTTCTGGTAAAGCCAGAATTGGTGCATTGCACAGCTTGTTTTTCAGGATTTGAAACGCCTCTTCGTGTTTCTCTTCCCAGAGAAATTTTCTATCCTTTTGGGTCAAAGATGTTAATGGTTGAGCAATCCTAGAGAAATTCTCAATGAAGCGTCTGTAGTACCCAGCTAATCCTAGGAATTGTCGTATTTCTGTCGGGGTTTTGGGGGCCTCCTATTTCTTGATTGCCTCTATCTTAGCTAGATCTACATGGATTCCTCTTTCACCGATCACATGACCAAGAAAATGTACTTCCCGAATCCAAAATTCACACTTAGTGAACTTGGCATACAATTTCTGTTCCTTCAACAGCTCCAACACTAGCTTTAGATGTCTATTGTGATCTTCTTTGGTTCGCGAGTAAACATGTATGTCATCGATAAATACAATTACAAACCTGTCTAGGTATGGTCTACATACCCTATTCATCAAATCCATGAATACAGCGGGTGCGTTCGTTAGTCCAAAAGGCATGACTAAGAACTCATAATGTCCATAACGGGTTCTAAATGCTGTTTTGTGAATGTCCTCTTCGTGAATTCTTAGCTGATGATACCCTGACCGAAGGTCGATTTTTGAGAAGTAGGAAGCACCCTGCAACTGATCGAACAAGTCATCTATTCTAGGGAGGGGATATCGATTCTTGATTGTTAACTTGTTCAATTCTCTGTAATCAATGCACATTCGGAACGAACCATCTTTCTTTTTGACGAATAACACTGGGGCTCCCCAAGGTGAAGAACTTGGTCGAATAAACCCTTTGTCTAGAAGTTCTTGAAGTTGTCCGGATAGTTCTTGCATCTCGGATGGTGCAAGGCGATATGGTGCTTTTGCTACCGGTGCCGCTCCGGGAATTAAGTCTATCCGAAATTCGACCTGTCTATAAGGGGGTAGACCGGGCAATTCCTCCGGAAATACTTCGGGATACTTTTGAACCACTGGAATCTCCTTGAGTTGCTTAGCTTCAGGTTCTCTTTCTAGCACGTGGGCCATGAATGCAATACAATTCTTCTTCAGGTACTTGTGAACCTTCACGCTTGATACTATGTTTAAACTTCTTCCTGGCTTCTCACCGTGTATGATAAGGGTTTCTCCATTAGGGAGAGGCACTCTGATGACTTTCTCATAACAACCAATGTCCGCTCTATTTTTGGATAACCAATCCATCCCTACTATCACATCAAAACTACCTAGCTCTATAGGAATTAGGTCAATGCTAAAGAGTTTATTAGCTAAATTCAAAGTACAACTAGGAATTATATCACTAGCCCTGATTTCATACCCATCAGCAAGTTCAATAGCATAAGCATTCCTCATATTTACCGATTTCAAGCCAATTAACGGTCTAAATGCTAAAGAAACAAAACTCCTATCTGCTCCCGCATCGAATATTACTGATGCAAAATGGTTGTTCAGGAGGAACGTACCTGTTATCACTTCAGGGTTCTGACGAGCTTCTTCTGCACCAATCACAAAGGCTACACCTCTTGGCTGTCCAACTTGATTTCCTTGAAAGTTTTGCCTGGCTTGGCCTTGTCCATTGTTACTAGGTCCATTGTTCAGTTTAGGACATGCTCTATGGAGATGATCATTACTCCCGCACTCGTAACATGTCCTTTTTCCCTCCTTATTCACCTTACAATACTTCGAGTAATGGCCTGTTTTCTTACAGTTTTGGCACACCGGGCAAGCTCCCTTGTGATGGAAGTTACACTTATTGCACTTCGGAAGCGGCCCTGAGTACTGCTTTCGCTCCTGCACTTCTTGTCCTTGAGTTTTCACTGGTTCTTGCTCCTGGGCTCTTACCATAAAGTTTCTTGAGACTTTCTGCTTCCTCCCTGACTTGCCTCCATACTTCTTCTCTCCCTGATTTGTTGGCTTCCTCTTGCTACTAGAGCTTTCCTTTGCTGATGCTCCCATCCTTATCACATCATTGGTTAGTCGATTTGCTAGGCTTACTGCACTTTGAATGGTAGTTGGGTTTGCTGAGGTAACCATTCCCCGAATCTCTGGTGCCAGACCCCAGATGTAACGATCTATCCGTTTCTCCTCAGGAGTAACCATGTGAGGTACTAGTTTTGCTAGTTCATGAAATCGGACTGTGTACTTCTCTATTTGTGTTCCAACCATAGAATGGTTCCAGAATTCATATTCAAGTTTCTGAAGTTCATCCTTGGGACAATACTCCTATATCAGCAGCTTCTTTAGGTCTTCCCAAGTTAGTTGATATGCTGCTGTACGGCCTCGGGTTTGCACTAGAGTATTCCACCAGGTTAATGCCCTATCTTGGAATAGGCAAGATGCATACTCAACTTTGTTGCGCTCGAGGCATTTGCTAATATGAAGGACCGACTCCATGCTGTCAATCCATTTCAGTAACCCGACCGCACCTTCCTTTCCATGGAACTCCTTAGGTTTACAGGCCATAAAGGACTTGTAGTTGCATTCTCTTTCATTGTTTCCCCGGTTTCCTCCACTACTTCCTTGGTTAGCATTAAGTCCTGCAGTTACTTGAGTAACAATGTTTGGGATTGCTTGCATGAGTTGTTGTGCTACCATTTGAGCAACATCGTGCGTTTCGTTCTGTGGGCGCCCGCGATTAGACCTTCCTGACATGGTTCTATGACACAGGAGAAGAAATACGTATAAATACATAAAATAATGTATAATATGTATTTCACTACCATTTTGAAAACCGTAAGTGTTGTCAAATTAATGGGTTGCATTAATACTATGCATATAGATTTGAGAAAGGAAAGAAAAGAAAAATCTCTTTTATTCAACCATTTACCAAATAAATTTTAGGGTTTGACCTCATAGTAAAAGTTTTCAAACATAAAATAAAATTTTTCATTACCATTTGAAATAATCTTAAAACCAAACCAATACGTCAATCCCAAAATAAAGTTTTAAATATTTTTCCCAAAAGACACCCAACATGGGTTTTCATTTCAAAACAAAATAAAACAAAATACTGAAATCAGAACCAAAAGCCAATCGCTATCCCAACAAGAAGCATCAACACCACAATCAGGAATAGCCCACCAAACACATAATATACTGTCACCGCATGACCTGCCACTCGTCTAGCAGTACTAGCAGTGTCAACAGTCTCCATCGAATGCTGATACAGGATTTCCATTCCTGCCAAGACTTCATCCAAAACTTCTCGATGCCCAGCTATCACAGCGAGACTGTGACGTAGGCCCGCTGCTATGGACTGCAATCTCCGGGACTCCTCCGGGGTCATACCTGGCTGTCTGACAGGTATCCCTATGACTTGCTGAGGTGAGGGTGCTCTCGGTCCTGCATCGCTGGGTTCTGCTCCGCTAGGTCCTGCCGTGCCATGTCCTGCTGTGCTGGCGGGTATCCTTCCTGGAATGGGAACACTCTTCCTCGCTGTCCTCCGAATGCGAAGTCCATAGAGCGGTGGCTGTGGCAACACCGATGTCGGTGATGCCTCACGTCGTTGACTCGGGGCGTTGTCATTGCTGATCTCCACCGAGTTCCCAGTATCTTCCGTATCCTCTGATGGGTCTTCTTCTACCGAGGCGGGGGGATTACGTCGAGGGATAACAGTGACGTAGCCGGATTCATCGGCTGAGGCGGTAGCGCGGGAAGATGACGATGTTGACATAGTGGACTGTGACATAGTTTCAATGAGATATGAAATAAATGACAATGCATGCCTATAATATGCAATGCTTACACACACCAAAATTAACCTTTTGAAATTTTGAAATAAAGTTTCTCAAATATTTTTGTTGAACATATTCCCATTATAATTAGCTCAAGCTTTGTATAAATCTTTTCTTAATTAAACATAGGTGATCAGGCTATGTTTAATCAAGGTCCAATAATACAACTCCCGACCTAATTATACTAGTAATATGTTTGATGTAAAAAGAATTTCTTTGTAAGTTTTAGTTATAGGTTGTGTTTTCTTAAAGAAAAACCGATGTTCTCTATAAATTTAGCTCTGATACCACTTCTGTCACACCCCGCTAAAGCGGAAACGCAAGGTATGACAGCGATAACGGTTTCAATGCAAAAGATAAAGATACATCACCATAGCAGTATTTAAAAGTTTACAACCCATAGCTTCAAAAGAAACAAAATACAAGTTTTTCAAAATAACATTGTTCAAAATATAGCTTCATAATAGCTTCAACACAATGCAGCATGCTCTATGATGATGAATCTTTACATCCACTTACTAATTACTTCCTGAAAAAGCATGTAAAACGAGCGTCAACTATGAAAATAGTTGGTGAGTATCACAAGTTTATAAATCGAGGGTACAATAATGCTTTTCGTAAGTACAAGTACATTGCTTTAATGATAAAACAAAGTTGATTGCTATTAAGGTATACAAGTTTATTGCTAGAACGGGAAACGCGTTTGTATGTGTATGAGCAAAAAATGAGTCTCAACCAAACCTATGACTGAAGCCTTATCGAGATCTATGCTTATCGTTCCATAGATGAATATGGTATCATGCACTCCAGCGATTCGGGCGAGTGAGGAGTTGTCAATTCCTAATAGCGCTATCCATAAGGACCATTGGCTCAAAGAGTTAATGGTTAGAGATAAGGGAAGGGCCTTAGTACGATAAGTTCTCATGTTCCGTGTTGCATAGACATACATAAAGAAACATAGCAATACAATAGCAATCATGTTTGATACAATTCAATTTAAATACAACATGCAAACAGTAGTTTTTCTGGACATGCTTTTCCACCCCAAAACATAAAAACCGAAAATAGGGGAGTGCGTGAATACTCACGATGTTTTATGTAGACACAAGCGGTACTTCGGGATGCACCAACGTCTTACTACCGGGATCCTACGACATCAAACACACGCACTAGTGAGTTTCCATGTCGATATCTAATGCTAATATACTAAACTCTACATATAGGGAAATGCCAATTTATGTTTTAGTATTGGATTTTATATCAATTAGTTACACTTTTTCTGAAGTAATGAAATTCTATATATCGGGCGATTAATTACAACCTTGGAATATAAACTTTCCAAATTTTTAAGTCCTTATTACAACAGAAATTCACGAAAATAGCATTCGAGGGATAAAAATTCTCAAACTTTTTATTTAACTGTTATTACACAATACTAAGCTGGGAAAATTATAAAAATGGATTTCCAAGCTGTTTAATTATATTTTATGATTTTTGAGCATTTATTTCAATAAAAATTGAAATAAATAGAAAACAGTTTCCAAAATTACCCAAACTTTTTATTTAATTGTTATTATACATAAATAGGCTGGGAAAAATATAAAAGATATTTTTCAGTGGGTATTTCTATTTTTCCTTGCTTTATTCCTTTAAATAGTCATTAATTAAAGAAATAATATTAAACAGTTAAAATAAATCACCATAAATTTTTGTAACATCATTTACAGTATAAATATCCTGGGAAAAATATCAAAAGTGGTTTTCATAATGTATAAACTGGTTTTGGGTATTTATGTATATTTAAGTGTATTTTAGTGCAATTAACTTTAGAAAATAAGAGAAAAACAGTTTACAGTAGAGAAAAATATTCAAAATTTTTATGTAACCTCCTACTCTATAATATTATATCCTGGTAAATTTTCATGAATTTTGGATAATCAGAACTATTTCTCCCATTTTTAGACCATTATAATTACCAAAAATTGGGAAAAATAGTAAAACATGATGGAAAATCTTGAAATTATTTTCTGGAGTCACCCATCACAGGTAAGGTATGCGAAAATTGTTAGATACAATTTTCACATCCTATAAAGTGGTTTTGTAATTTATCATGTCCTAAATAAAAGAAAATTAGAAATCATATGAAACAGTAACAAAAATTGCTGAAATTTAGTGAGGGGTCATTATTCCCCATAAGGATCATCCATGAATTTATTTAGGATTTATTGACCTCTGGAAGTATTTTATATGATTTATGCCCTTGGTTTTAGCAATAATTCTAATAAATCAAAGAAATAACAAAAGCTCTTGAAATTTTCCAGATTTTCTCATGCATGCAAGGGCTTTCAAAAGGAAAAATGTAAAAAAATGTATTCAGAAGAGAAATGAGGGTAATGATTCCAAACAATTTAAGAAAAGTTGCATGCAATAATGCATGAAGTGTAGATGTGGCTGAAGTTCATGAATTTTTGTAGTCCATTCAGTGGGGTTTTAAGCCACGAAATTTCAACCATAATTCACTAGATATGTTAAGTTTCTAAGGTATTTTTCCTCAGATTTATGGTTGGGGTTAAGGCCATTGTTTAAGCAAGATAAAAATAGTGATCACAGAAAAAGAGCTGTATGCGCAACCTTTTTGTAAAATCTGCTAAAAATCGGATATTTAATATTTTACAGTGATACCAGTTGGGTTTGAAAGTTAACTCGTGGAACTAACCAATACAAAAAGAATATCATGATTTGGTTAAGAAATGACTGAGTTATGACTGTTCAAAGTCGAACAAAGTAATCTGGCATATTGCATGTTTGCTTGTGTGCATTATTAGGGTATTTCAACAAGAACATCATGCATGTCTTTGGTAAGGCCCGATTTCTAACACATGCATGGAATGAATGAGCATCCAAGATGTACTAGAAATGGTTTAAATGCTTTTGTTCATGCATGAACACAACAGAAATGGAGAAGAACATGAAATATTAGGTTTTGATGTCACATGATCATATGTGCATCTTTTCCACTCCTTGCATGGGTTTAATCCCGGATTTTCACCATCTCTAACACATGCATTGTGTTATGGTGAGAATCTACAAACCACAATGGGAGAATAAAGATTTCTAGCCATGGAAAGGCATAGAATCCGAAAAGTAGAGAAGACTAAGAAGAAAAAGAGGTTTAACCATGAAACTATGGAAGAAGATGTTGTTGTTTACCTTGGTTCTGACCTTGAGAGAAGTAAGAACACTTCAAGGGCTTCACAATCTCGAAATTTTGCAGAGAAATGAGAGGATTTTCGTGAGTTTAGAGAGAGGGAAGAAGAGAGTGAAGTGTGTGAAGAGAGTGAAGTGAGAGAGTGAAGAGGGAAGAGGTGGAGTAAGGGTTTAAGCTTAATGATTGTGTTTTGGGGAAGAGAGAGGGCATGGGGAGAGGTGATGGCCGGTTTTTGCATGAATTTTGGCCTCCTCTCTCCTAAATTTTAAACTTTATAAACTTCCCTCCTATATTTTATATAAAAACATTCATTTTTATAAAATGTTTATTAAGCAATTTGATTTATTTAAAAATCTTGTTTTCAACAAATAATTTATGATTAATACTTGTAATTTATATTTCTAGTTCATTGGTATAATCCATAATTTGATTAATAAAATTTGATATTAGGAAGTTTATAGCCAAATTTTATAAAGTTTTTAAGCTTTATAATTTATAACTTTGGATTTTTGGCTCTTTAGGGTTTTTGGAATATTGTTTGATATTCAACAACATGTTGAAGTATAATTAGAATGTTTTAATTTATTTTTAGAGTTTTATACCCTATTTCAATTATAACAAAGCTTGAAGCTTTATTCTAATTATAGTATTGGCATTTCCTATTGTAGCTAAGCAACTTACTAGAATTGTAAGTATCAAGTATATTAGTCCTAGACCTTAGTTGGATCCTAGTTTATGCAAGATTTTTGACCTAATTTATACTACTAGGTCATGGCTTGTTGTGCATGAATGGTTATTATAAAGATGCAGGAGTCCAAGAATGACCTGAATTGGCAGTTGTCACACAAGAGGGAGGACCAGACGTACCGAGGCTCGGAGAGTGGACCAGGCCGACTGAAGGCCCAGTGCGGGCGGACCAGTCATACTGTAGACTCAGAGAGTGGACTAGGTGGATTGGAGGCCCGGTGCGGGCGGTCCAATCACACTGTAGACTCGATGTATGTGGTTAGACTCGGAGGGTGGACCAGGTGGACTGAAGGCCGGTGCGGCGGACTAGTCGCACAGTAGACCCGAAGTGCATGGCTTTTCTATGTTCTGTTATGATATGGCATGTTATGCGTGTATGGTATATGTGGTTGGTATTTTGGGGATATCTCACTAAGTTTTCGGGCTTACAGTTGTGGTTTAATGTTTTTCAGGTTCTTCAGGAGACCGTGGCAAGGCAAAGGAGTGATCTTACTGCTGCTCATGATTATGTTTTGTGATGTGATTATGGGAAGACTCTGAAATAATTGTATTGAAAACCTTTTTGTAATAATTTTATGAAATCGGGTTGTTTTTGAAAAATTTAAATTGGTTGAAATTTTATTGTCGTTACAAATTGGTATTAGAGCCTTGGTTTGAGTGAATTGGAGGAACATTCGTGTGAATCCAGTCTCAAATCGAGGAGGGTTTTCAAAAGAGAATTTAAAATGGTTTTCAAAATGAGTAAAGGAGGACGCGGAGGTACGATTAGCCAGAGCCAGTAAGTAACCCCAAAATACGATACATGATATTTGTTTTGAGCTTTGATAGAACAACATGCTAGTATTAGGCTAGGGATCTTCAGGATTTCATGATAATGTTGCCTGATTTATCATGCATGTTAGCCTAGAGTTTCCTTTGTAGGAGATTTCTAGTGTTCGTCTAGGATTGAGGGTTGACTGCTTGTTATGCATGTTTTTCGCTAGGGTGTTGTGGTAGTACTTAATACGAATATGGGTAGGTATGGAAGGTAGTATGGGCCCGTACTATTGAAAGCACAAGACCCATACGCGTATTAGGGAAATCATGACCCCTAGGGTTGGTTTGGGAGTAGGTTCCCGGGTTAGTGGCAAGTATCTGAGATCTTGCAGTGTTTTTCAGTATGGAGATTCCGAGGCATGCTGGGAGTGGATCCGGGTCAGGATCGGGAGTTCAGGGAGGGTCAGTACCGCCCAAGGTTATTGGTCAGATGAGCACAGGCGAGTTGGATGCTAGGATTTGTGAGATCCTGCATGATGAGGTTGCCGCGTTGTTCCGGGTCGAGCTGCCGGAACTGTTTGGGTCGGTCAAGACCGCCATGGTTGAGTATTTTGATGATCGCTATGCGACTCTCACAGAGACGGCTGCTGCGGCAGCTACAGCGGCTGTAGCAGCGGCAGGGGGAGGAGCTGGTTAGGGTTTTCAGTTTCAGGACTTCGATAATATGAAGCTTCCTACCTTCGATGGAGTTCAGGACCCGATTGTTGCTATGAGATGGTTGTCGGACATGGAGGGGTGTTTCTTCACGTGTTTGTGCCCTGCTGATCAAAGGGTGAGGTGTGCTCTGAACCTGTTGAGGCTCGGGGTGAAGGATTGGTGGAGATTGACCACGGGGTCATATTCGGATGCGCAGAGGGCTATGGTTTCATGGGATCAGTTCTGGGAGATGTTCAACACTCGTTATGTTCTACGGGTTGAGGGGGAGAGATTGACTCAGGAGTTCCTGGAGCTGAAGCAGGATTCGGAGTCGGTGACGGAGATCACCAGGATGTTCACTAAGAGGGAAATGTTTTTCCCGGAGTTTGCTTAAGAGCAGGCTCAGATGTCCCAATATCTGAGTATGATCAAGAGGGATATTAGGCAGTTTGTGTCTATACAGAGGTGCGAGACCTTGTTAGAGTTGCAGGAGGCCGCCAGACGGCGTGAGTTGGGGAGTGAGTTGCAGTTGCAAGAGTAGAGGCAGGCTCCGATACAGTCGCAATCGGCGCTGAAACGGTCCAAGACCGTTGATTCTAGATTGGGAGATCAGAGCAGCCACACTTGTGGGAAGTGTGGGAAGCGTCACACCGAGGTCTGTAGGTCCGGTGGTGCATGCCGCAAGTGCGGAAAGGAGGGGCACTATGTGAGGGATTGTCGGCAGGCAGCCCCGGGTTGGGATTTGAGGATTTGTTATCATTGTCATCAGGTTGGAAACTTGAGGGTCAACTGTCCACAACTTGCTGTAGGACCGGTGTAGGCTCCATCACCAGCCACATTGAGGATCACGGATGGAGGTCAGGGTGGAGCGGAGCCCCCAAGGGCTCAGGGTCGTGCTTTTCAGCTTACAGCAGAGGAGGTCAGGGCAGTGCCAGATGCAGCTGCAGGTATGTTTCTTGCTTGATGTCTTGTTATCTTATGATTATTGTGGAGTATTGTATATCTTCTAGTCTTGTTGTGTGATTTCTGGTATGGTTAAGGGTTTGGTGTTAGGAATTTCATTGGTTATCGTTTATGAGGGTTATTAGTGGGAATTTGGCTTTTAGTCTGAACGTCGGGTATCATCTGCTGTCTGAGGAGTGGTTGCAGAAGGTCGGGCTTCTTTTGAGCCGAGGTGATTTATGTTGATATGTGATTTTGTGAAGGTTGCTTGTTCTAGTGGGAACCAGATCGCGTGTAAGGGATTATGTTGTGTAGGGTTGATAAGGAAGGTCGGTGATGTCAACCGGTAGTTGATAATCAGTGCTCTAAGTGGGGGAGAAGTGGAAAATTCTCCGGAAGATCGATGGGCATGAGAGGTTGTTTAGCTACATGGGATTCAGCAGTAGCTCTGTCAGCCAAGAGTGTAGGCTGGTATGAGTAAGTGGCAGGAATGCGGGGCGGGATACAGACCAAGGGTGATTGATCGTGGAAGGCCTGGGATCGGGCCGGGATTGAGTATGTAGGGTGGAGATAGAGTCCGTAACCCCTAGAGGGCTAGAACAATATGCATGGGAGAGTTTTCTTGGAGGGATAATTCAGGATGTTGGATGCTGGTTGAGCGGTCCGGATAGACTGAAGGCCGATGGGCGTACCAGTCAGGCCGAAGGCTCGGAGAACGGTCCAGACAAGCTGAAGGCCCTGGAGGGCGGTCCAGACCTGCTGAAGGTTCCGAGAGTGGTCCAGATGGGCTGAAGGCCTGGAAAGGAAGTCCAGTCATACTAAAGACTCTGCATGTGTTGATAAATCAGTACGAAGATATGGATTGAGTATGTCGCGACGTGTTAGCGTCAGAAGGTCTGGCCCCGGGTATTGATCTTGGTAAGTGGAAGGTAGATCATGGACATGAGAGTCTCTGCGAGTGAATCCAGAGCATGTGTGGTGCATGGGATAGCGGTTATGCTATAAGAGAATGGTGTAGTATTGGGTGACCGCTGTGGCACTTGTCATAGTGACAAGGCGGCCAGGTGGATTTCCTTGGTAAGGAAAGGGAAATAAATGTAGCTCCGAGAGGGAGTGTAAAGTGAAAGCTGTGGTGCGGAGTTATGATTGGGGTATTCCCAATTACGGTTATTGAGCAGTATGTTGCGGTGGTGGTTTGGAATCACATCCGGGTTGGATTTCTACTGAGGTCGCGGAAGAAATTTCCGTGGGTGTGGAGCCAAAAGGCTCGGAAGGAATGCAGGAATGGCATCTTGGATTTCCAGTTTGAATTCGATCAAGGATTTATGTATGTTGTGGAAATTCATCCTGGGGATGTTTGGAGGTGTTGTCAGTGTATCGGGTTTTCCCAACCCGAAGATGTTGGAGCCAGTTCAGCATGAATATGAGATTGCGGTGGAGAAACTCATGGGATTTGCTCTAAGGCGGAAGGATGTATCATCCTGTTAACATGGAATGGATAAAGTTAGGCTCAGACCGGGAATTCCGTTGGTTCATGGTTATTTCTAACCCGTTGAGTCGAGTGATTGTTGTGATTTGGAATGGGTGAAGTATCATGGAATGATACTCAGTTGATAAGTTGGTAAGTGTGGTTGTTAGAGGGCGAGGCCAGTGGCCAGCTTGAAACGGTGGTGAGAACACCGCGGGAAGGAAAATTGGGTTTTGGATTTCGGTGGTTGTGTTTTGAGGAACCTGGTTTGGTTACTGCCAGGTGGTGCATTGCGAGAGTAGTTCTGGAGTTGTATTGCCGCAGGCTTCGAGGATGAAGCCTAATTTAAGTGGGGGAGAATTGTAACATCCCGAAATATCAGAAGTAGAGTTGAAGGGCTAAAAGTGTAAGTGTGAAAGGGCCACTCGGCGAGTCCACGAGTGGACTCGGCGAGTAGGGTCGCGACTCTGGACGCGTGTTAAGTGGCCAACTCGGCGAGTCGTAGGATGGACTCGACGAGTAGGTGCTAAGTGGAGAAAACCCTAATTTCGGAGGATGAGCCCTATATGTAACAGCCCGGAATTTCAAGTATTGTTAAAATTATATTTTTGGGATGTTTTAAGAGGGGACTCGGCGAGTTGGAGCCAGACTCGCCGAGTAGGATCGCAGACCTGATCGCGGATTTGCGACTGGACTCGACGAGTCCAGATAGGGACTCGGCGAGTCTACGCTGTTTAGCGAAAACCCTAGCCGTTTAGTTTTGGGACGTATAAAAAGGACTTATAGGCCGTCATTGTTCGTTTTAGCCTTCTGAGAAGAACCCTAAATCGATTGTGTGCATCTAGAGCAAGATTAAAGGCCATTGGTGATTTTGAAGGAGTTGTTGTGCAAGGAAGAGAAGGGCTTGGCTAAAGGAACAGCAAGGGAATCACGTTCTGAGGATTGGGGACACAGAGAGTACATTATCCAGGTAAGAATTCGAGTATACTCTGCTACGGTGATGTATTTAGAGGATTAGGGTTTATGGAACCCTTTTGTGGATAGATTGAATGTTACCCTAGTCCCCCAAACGATTGTAACCCCGTGTTGGGACCCTTGGAGGTCCAGAATGTCCCATATCTGTGCATTTCGGGAATTGATGAAGGTTTTGGATTGAAATCCTTATGCATTAGGTCAACACGTGAATTATAAGTCTCGGGGTGTAGCATGAGCACCTAAATGAAGACCTTACGTAATGGACCAGTCGAAGAAGGCCAGACCTATGAATGGTCGGAGCAGTTATGACCTTAGGAAGCAGTTTGAGCGGCTGCATAGCATGGACTCGCCGAGTCAGATGAGCAGACTCGGCGAGTAGCTTGAAGAATAACTGGGACTCGTCAAGCTGTTCCTCAGACTCGGCGAGTGGAGTCGGGGTGGCCCCGCGATTCTTCCAGAAGTAACTCGTCGGGTCAAGGAGGATACTCGACGAGTAGAAGGGAAACCTTAGAGGATTGAAGGACGACTAGACTCGCCGAGTCGCCAGAGTACTCGCCGAGTCCGGTCGAGTTGACCGTGGACTGTTGACCAGAGTTGACCTATGTGTGATTTCTTAGGGTCAGTTAACTTGGAAGATAAAAGTGTTAATAAGAGATATATGATGTTATAGGGAGTTTGTAGCTCGGCGGATCAAGTACGAGTGATTTCAGGAGTTGCTAACTTTCAGTATCCACGAGGTGAGTCTTCTCACTATACTATACCCAGAAGGGTTTGACTGTGTGACCGGAAGGTCAGATATGATATGTCATATACGTGCTATATGTGGTAAGACAATTGCGATGCGTGCTATGTATGTTTATATGGGCCGGAAGGCAATACGTTATGTGACCGGAAGGTCGGATATGATATGTGATATATGTGCTATATGTGGTAAGTTAATTGTTATGCGTGCTGTGTATGTTTATATGGGCTGGAAGGCAATGTGTTATGGGCCGGAAGGCAATGTGTTATGGGCCGGAAGGCAATACGTTATGGGCCGGAAGGCGATTATGTTACGGGCCGGAAGGCGTTGTGTTGTGGACCGGAAGGTCAGGGCCTGGAAAGGCGTATATGCGTAAGTTGTATATTGGGGAACTCACTAAGCTTCGTGCTTACAGTGTTTTGTGTTATGTTGTTTTCAGGTTCTTTCAGTAACACGGGACGACACCGGCTCGATTGTACACACCAGAGAAAGAGTTATATTTTGGAGGATCCTGGTTTTCTATTCAAGTGAAAATGAAACTATGTTTTGTAATTCAATTATGAATGAGATTTTAAACAAGTGTTTAATATTAAAATGATAACTTTAAATGAAAATTTTGTCTTGAAACTTACGGTGTTACAAATTGGTATCAGAGCCTTGGTTTGAGGGATTCGGATGCGCCTTCGGGTAAATCTGGACTCAAACTGAGGAAGTAAGAAAAAGTTTTTTTTAAATAAATAGTTTTCTAAAAGTGAATAAGAGTTCAAAGAGAAAGCAAGAAAGAGCAGTGTGTACAATCAGCCAGAGCCAAACGGTGATTTCCCAAAATACCCTTACTTTTGTGTTATGAAATATCTATGATGCATTTTATGAGATATTATTGCATGCTAGAGACAGGCTAGGTATTTCATATCTTAGGACTAGAGTGGCCTGATTTGTGATGCCTTAGCCTAGGATTTGTTGTTATATGTGTTATGCTTTTGAGTATGTGATGAGTGAGAGTATCCATTTAGAACACATGAGGGTTAGAGTTACAGAGTTCAGTGGTACTTCCGAGGATGAGCCGAGAAGGTGGAGTTATCACAGATGGGGAGTCCTATGTATTCTTCGATGCTTGAATGTTGCTTGCTTTGTGCTTTGTAGAACTCTCGATGATGGGAGTCAGCTACTAAGTGAGTATGACGATATTCAGGAGGTAGATGGCTGACATCATTAGGAGCTCTTCAGCAGCTGATAGCAAAGAAGTGGGAGGACAACGGGAGAGACTAGGGAGTAAACCTAGCCAGATGAGTGCACTGGTAGAGTAGAGGATTTCGCTGGGGAGCGAGCACGTGCGATGGGATTGGTGAAAGAGCAGGTCGAGCAGCTACTTAGGAGCTCTGGGATGGTCCGTGTGGAAAGTATGGGTAGATGTGGCAGGTAGTATGGGCCCGTACTACTGAAAGCAGAGGACCCATACTTGATACAGGGAGTATTCTGAAGGTCCTAAGGAGCGGATTGAGGAGTGATGTTATGGTTCGAGTACCATACATCGGAGCAGATTGAGGAGTGATGTTATGGTTCGAGTACCATACGTCGAAGCAGATTGAGGAGTGATGCTATGGTTCGGGTACCATACACCGGAGCAGATTGAGAAGGGATGTCATGGGACGAGTACCATGGTTCGTAGTGAATGATGCTGGTGATTATCTTGTTATCCGGTAATGATCGATGAGGTAGAGATCGGACGCTATGGGTTTTAGGCCTGTAGACCATGATTGAGTATGGAGAGGCGTCCCTCGAGAGGAAAGGCGAGTGCCTATCAGAGTATTTTGGTAAGGAGTTAAAGAAAGAGGAAAAAAAATTTCGGTCTGAGTTGAGCAATCAGTCAATAGAGGAGAGGTCACCTTCTAGGTGGGTAGTGCTATTTATGTTCGTGTGCAAGACATTAGCGGCCTAATGTTTCAGTTTTGGGTTTGAGGGTACACCCTGCAGGTCGTTATCGGTGATGATTTCCCCCAGAGTATCAGGTAGCATGCGTGCCGCGAGGCAGTGACTCATCGTGAGCAGACAGTCAGTTGGGACTGAGGTAGTCGAGGACCACACCACACCTAATTGAGAATAGTAGGTTGTGTTATAGTGGTAGCAGTGGGGAGTTCAGTCGAGTTTTGCAGTGCAGAGAGTTTTCGTCTATGTTGGGAGTGGGTCCCTGTCCTTGGGACAATTCCGGTGTTGGAACATTGGTTGATGAGTTGAGGTGAGAGGAACGATGATTTTGCGGTGCAGTCTATGAGACAGGGATGTTATTGAGCAGTTGAGATGCTTAGTGTTAGATTGGTATGAGATTTGGAATGATTAGAGGCAGTCGTGATGAGAGGTTCTTGAGGAGTTCATCAGAGGTTCAGAGTATAGGGGGTTGATTGAGTTCCTTAAGGGGGAATTATCGGGCGTTGCGTAGCACTTTCCGGGGGCGGGTGCGAGTTCGCTGGTGAAAAATAGTCGTGGGTTGGTGGTGTGCTAATTGGTGATGGTTCGAACCCTAAGTGGGGGAGAACCGGGTGCAGTATGTAAGAAAGCAAAGATTTGTCAAGAGTAGTTATAAGTGGAGTATAGAGATATGCTGTAAGAAATCATGAGACCAGAGATGTCGGTGATCGAGGAAAGGGGTCAGAGTGAGTTAATGCGGGAAGTACTTGAGGAGGAGGACGGATGTATCCATGACAGGTGATTGGTGTTGTTGCAAGTAGATAGAGAATGATTGGGCGGCCAACTCCCGGGGTCGGTATGCGTATCCTCGTTTGGATTTTGAGCGTTGGGAAAAAGGGGTTTCGGAGAATTATCAGCATATTTCGTAGCGTCAGCATTTTCTCGTATTCCAATCGAAAAATTAGATGCACCGTAGTTGTATTGTGGGAAAAATGTAGATCTAATTATGGGGTTCAGAGGAAATGTATTATTGTGTCTATATGATGCTTGGGGCAGGAGATCAGTGGTTGTGGCAGGATCTTGTGATGTTCTGTTGGGGTATTCTGAGATATCCGGGTATGATATCTTTATTTCGGAGTTACTTGTGAATCCTGAATTGAATCGACGTGTGGCATATCAAGTATCTGTGGGTCTAGTGGGAGCCCTTCGAGTATGGGCATCCAGGGAGATTACTTGAGAGAGTGGATTTTCGCAAAGATGGGCGTTTGTTATGTTGATTGCCTCCAGAGTCTGTGATGGAAATTCGAGTCGCAGTACTCACTAGTCAGAGGGTGTTGTGATACTGCGAGGAGCCGTAGTACTCACTAGATGGAAAGAGAATTTCGATGTTGGAACGTTTTTCGAGCATTGTATGATGTGGAAGAGTTGGGTTTGAGTAGCCCTAGTATTGAGTCTTTGGAGCTTGGATGTTGAGTCGGGGGCGAGACGGGGGTCTCCGTCTCTGTCGGGAGATGCGGGGAGATACGCAAGGAAGATGCGCAGCAGAAACCAGAGATTAGAGTCGAGACGATCCTTGGTTGGATTGTATTTTTCTCGCATGAGGAAAAGAGGATTTCGTGACTTGCGTGTCACTGGGCCGGGATAGTGGTCACGGGGAGGAAGTTAGTGGGATATTTGGATCATGATATGGGGGACCGTTGGGGGCTCAGCTGTGGAGCCAAAAGCTGACCTGGTACTCAGTCTCGAAGAGGAATATGAGAAATGAGCTTATCATGATGACGTCTGGGGACACTTTAGAGAGAATGAACGATTCAGACGCTCGAAGACGTGCTTCGGGCAAGTGTATTAGATTTCGGAGGAAGCCGCGGCACGTATTTATCCTTGGTTGAGTTGTCCCATATCAACAGCCATCATTAGTGCATTGGTATGCCACCCTTTGAGCTGTTGCATAGGAGGTGGTGTCGGACCCTCGTTTGCTGAGGAGAGGTAACGCATGGATCCGAGAGTCCTTGCGAGCAGATCCAGAGCATGTGCGATACATGGAGTAGTGGCAAGGTCGTCAAGCGGATTTCCCTAGGCAAGGGAAGAGAAAGGTATGTTGGGGCTAGTGCAGCATGGGTATGCGATTGCAAGAGGAGAACTCGTGAGAGTTGCTCTGAGAGTGAGAATGGGTCTCTCAGTCGTTCTGAAATGGATAAAGTGGGCTTTGGATCGGGGATCCGGTGATTCAGGTTTCCTAACCCTTATGGGCCGAGTGATCGTTGAGATTTAGAGCAGAGTTGCATCTTGGGTAATTCTCGGTTACAGGGAGTGGTGGGCAGTACAGAGATCGTGCTTCAGTCGACAGAGCAGATTCAGCAGGTTAAACAGAGGTTATTGACCGCCTACATCCGACAGAAAAGTTATGCAGACAGACGCTGGTTCGAGCTGGAGTTTCAGGTCGGCGACTTCGTATTCCTGAAGGTCTCTCCTTGGAAAGGAGTGATTCGATTCAGGAAGAAGGGCAAGTTGGGGCCCCGGTATATTGGGCCTTTTCGTGAGATTGCGAGGGTAGGACGGGTGGCCTACCGTTTGGAGCTGCCAACGGAATTGAGATAGATCCACGACGCTTTTCATGTGTCGCAATTGAAGAAGTGTATAGCCGATGAGTCAGCAGTGGTTCCACTAGAGAACATTTAGGTGGATGCGAGCCTGAATTATGTTGAGCGACCAGTGACCATCAGGGATCGGAAGATCAAGGTTCTGAGGAACAAGGAGGTACCTCTGGTGTTGGTTCAGTGGCAACCCCGAAAGGAATCGGAAATGACTTGGGAGCCGGAACGTGAGATGCGGGAACAGCATCCGGAACTATTTTCAGAGTGAGACTTCGAGGGCGAAGTCTGATTCTAGTGGGGGAGAATTGTAACAGCCTGGAATTTCAAGTATTGTTAAAATTATATTTTTGGGGTGTTTTAAGAGGGGACTCGGCGAGTTGGAGCCAGACTCGCCGAGTAGGATCGCAGACCTGATCGCGGATTCACGACTGGACTCGACGAGTCCAGATAGGGACTCGGCGAGTCTGCGCTGTTTAGCGAAAACCCTAGCCGTTCAGTTTTGGGACGTATAAAAAGGACTTATAGGCCGTCATTGTTCGGTTTAGCCTTCTGAGAAGAACCCTAAATCGATTGTGTGCATCTAGAGCAAGATTAAAGGACATTGGTGATTTTGAAGGAGTTGTTGTGCAAGGAAGAGAAGGGCTTGGCTAAAGGAACAGCAAGGGAATCACGTTCTGAGGATTGGGGACACAGAGAGTACATTATCCAGGTAAGAATTCGAGTATACTCTGCTATGGTGATGTATTTAGAGGATTAGGGTTTATGGAACCCTTTTGTGGATAGATTGAATGTTACCCTAGTCCCCTAAACGATTGTAACCCCGTGTTGGGACCCTTGGAGGTCCAGAATGTCCCATATCCGTGCATTTCGGGAATTGGTGAAGGTTTTGGATTGAAATCCTTATGCCTTAGGTCAACACGTGAATTATAAGTCTCGTGGTGTAGCATGAGCACCTAAATGAAGACCTTACGTAATGGACCAGTCGAGGAAGGCCAAACATATGAATGGTCGGAGCAGTTATGACCTTAGGAAGCAGTTTGAGCGGCTGCATGGCATGGACTCGCCGAGTCAGATGAGCAGACTCGGCGAGTAGCTTGAAGAATAACTGGGACTCATCGAGCTGTTCCTCAGACTCGGCGAGTGGAGTCGGGGTGGCCCCGCGATTCTTCCAGGAGTAACTCGTCGGGTCAAGGAGGATACTCGATAAGTAGAAGGGAAACCTTAGAGGATTGAAGGACGACTAGACTCGCCGAGTCGCCAGTGTACTCACCGAGTCCGGTCGAGTTGACCGTGGACTGTTGACCAGAGTTGACCTATGTGTGATTTCTTAGGGTCAGTTAACTTGGAAGATAAAAGTGTTAATAAGAGATATATGATGTTATAGGGAGTTTGTAGCTCGGCGGATCAAGTACGAGTGATTTCAGGAGTTGCTAACTTTCAGTATCCACGAGGTGAGTCTTCTCACTATACTGTACCCGGAAGGGTTTGACTGTGTGACCGGAAGGTCGGATATGATATGTGATATACGTTCTATATGTGGTAAGATAATTTCTATGCATGCTATGTATGTTTATATGGGCCGGAAGGCAATACGTTATGTGACCGGAAGGTCAGATATGATATGTGATATATGTGGTAAGTTAATTGTTATGCGTGCTGTGTATGTTTATATGGGCCGGAAGGCAATGTGTTATGGGCTGGAAGGCAATGTATTATGGGCCGGAAGGCAATACGTTATGGGCCGGAAGGCGATTATGTTATGGGCCGGAAGGCGTTGTGTTGTGGACCGGAAGGTCAGGGCCTGGATAGGCGTATATGCGTAAGTTGTATATTGGGGAACTCACTAAGCTTCGTGCTTACAGTGTTTTGTGTTATGTTGTTTTCAGGTTCTTTCAGTAACACGACGGCACCGGCTCGATTGTACACACCAGAGAAAGAGTTATATTTTGGAGGATCCTGGTTTTCTATTCAAGTGAAAATGAAACTATGTTTTGTAATCTAATTATGAATGAGATTCTAAACAAGTGTTTAATATTAAAATGATAACTTTAAATGAAAATTTTGTCTTGAAACTTACGGTGTTACACTATATAAAGGACATTATACCCTCTCCCCAGCCTCTTTACCCTCTCTTGAAGTCCAGAAAACCCTAATACACGATTGTGAGGGATTTGAGTGCATTTGAACCTTGGAGAAGAGATTTTGGAGGAGATCTTGGAGAGTTAGGAGGTTTGGAGCAAGGGGCTTTGCTAAGATTCAGATTTCTCTTCTGTTGGGGCTTCCTTTTGAGGTATTACTTCGTTTCTTGGGCTGTTATTCTTCTAGATTCATCATTTTGAAGTGTGTTGAAAGTTTGGTTTGTGGTATTTCGAGTTTGAAGGTTAGATCTGAGGTTGCTACCTCAGATCTGGAATGGAGAAGGTCCAGAGTGCATTAAAGTCCCTGTTCTTGAGTGTCTGGTGAAGCCATAATGATTTAGCAGAAGTGTATTCCTTGAAACCTTGAGCAATGTCTGGTGAAAGAGCCATAGTCAAAATGGCCAATGCCTTTTCTTGTTCCTCGATAGTCTCGAAATCTTCATCGGTGTAGTTTTCGAGTTTCTTGTCCTCCACCTGTCCTGCGACTGTAGTGGTGATTCTGATCGGGTTCTTTACTATGCATTTCCAGACTTTGAAATCCTTCATTTTTATATACTTTTCGATCCTGTATTTCCACTCGGGGAAACCATCAGCGGACTTGAGTCGTGGTATGCGCGTGGTTGTTCCCATCACAACATCGAGTTCTTGGTATTGACTAGGATTTTGTGATTCCATTTTTTTAATTAAGATAAAAGTTAATTTTTCGATTTAAAAAAAAAACTGTTTACTGTAAATTCCAAAAGAAATTACCGAGATGTCCTTACGGCCGTAAACTTGAGTTTACGACCCAAGAATTATTTCGAATTCAGAGTTAGAAACTTAAGAATGCAATTTATCAATTATCAGATAATCGATTTACGGTAAACCTTGAGTTTACAGCCAATGAATTTCTGTTAAAAATATTTTGTTTATTCAGAATTAAACGCAGTGAAGTGTGATTATTAAAGCCTTAAAATCAGAAACTCGATTGACTGTAGGAGAAAACTGTTTGCTGTGATTGAGCCTTTAATAGCTTGCGGCCGTGAACTAGGTGTTTACGGCCGTAAGCCATGACCCTAAACTTCTGAATACTCTTGATTCGACTGGAATAAAACCCCTTTTATCGCTGTGAATATCGTTTTGACAAAAAAACACAATTGTAGGACGTCTTTGACACTGGTCTCGCTCTGATACCAATTGTAAAGCCCGAAAACGGATCTACCAATGATCAAAGACAGATAACAGAAGTAAAAGATGAAACAATAAGCAAATAACAAACGAACCAAGCTTGCATACGCTTTAAAGCAATAAAACGTCAGATACAACTTGGAGAAAACACGAAGGCATCAACAACCTTTAAAGTCTAACACAATACCCTATTTATAGACTAGACTTACAACTACAAGGCGTTTACAGCTATAAGGAGTTTACGACCGTAAACACATAACAACCCTAAACTACAAGTTTTCATACACTATCACTACCACTAATTGTTATGCCTAGACCAAACCATTATTCAGGGTCTTTCATGAATCTCTGATAATAACTAGCCGACCCTAGAAAACTCCTGATCTCGGTGGCGGACTTCGGCACCTCCTGTCACACCCCCAAACCGAATTGGCGGAAACATTCGGGGGCATTGGACGTTATGTCAAGTATCACAACACATGCAATATAGTAAATCAAAGTACAATAATCATTGCATTAATAATATAAGTTTTACTTATGATAATCATTTAGCATACAACATCAAAAGTAGATATAGAGAATAACAATATATGCAGCTTGGTACAAGGTTGTCTTCGCAATAGCTCCGGGAGTGTACCTATCTACTGGATTTCCTGAGAATACAAGTTATTTTGAAAGAGGGTATCAACATTTTTAATGCTGGTGAGTTCATAAGTGTTTTAATGAAATTTGACATAAATACATGAATTTTACTCAACTTGTTCACATTAAAAGATTCGGATAAAAGTGTAGAAATTTATTGTAAACCTTCCAAAAACCTTTAGTTCCTTATAAAAACAGTCTTCTACCAAGACTTAACAGCTTTCCTGTTTAAAAGAATGAGTCGTCTATTAAAAGTAGTGTTCTACCAAAATTCGACTGTTTGTGGAAAGGAAGGTGTGTTCTACTAAAAGCAATCTTCTATCAAGATTCTACGTTTTGTAAAAAGGGAGTAAGCAGTCTTCTAATAAGAATCTAGGTTTTGTATAAAATGGGTGTAGGCAGTCTTCTACCAAGACTCCAGGTTTCTTATAAAATGGGTGTAGGCAGTCTTTTACCAAGACTCCAGGTTTCGTATAAAATGGGTGTAAGCAGTCTTCTACCAAGACTCCAGGTTTCGTATAAAATGGGTGTAGGCAGTCTTCTACCAAGACTCTAGGTTTCGTATAAATGAGCATTTTTCCCAATTATTACTATCATTATCACAATATAGTTTTGTTCATTATCGTTTTATGTGAAAACATTTCAAAGCATTTGAACAGGGAAAAATATCATAGTATTATTAGTTTTATATGTCAAAACCATCGAAATACTACTACCTTAAGGCCTATGAATTATAATTTACTCTTATTGAGAATCGTAACCATACTGATCGACGAGGCAGTTACATGACGCCCTCTAGGCATCATAAAAGGTTAAGAAACTTGTTACCCCTGGCTTGGTGTACCATCCCGGAATATCACAAGTAGAGTTGAAGGGCTAAAAGTGTAAGTGTGAAAGGGCCACTCGGTGAGTCCACGAGTGGACTCGGCGAGTAGGGTCGAGACTCTGGTCGCGTGTTAAGTGGCCAACTCGGTGAGTCGCAGGATGGACTCGGCGAGTAGGCGCTGAGTGGAGAAAACCCTAATATCGGAGGATGAGCCCTATATAAAGGACATTATACCCTCTCCCCAACCTCTTTACCCTCTGTTGAAGTCCAGAAAACCGTAAGACGCGATTGTGAGGGATTTGAGTGCATTTGAACCTTGGAGAAGAGATTTTGGAGGAGATCTTGGAGAGTTAGGAGGCTTGGAGCAAGGGGCTTTGCTAAGATTCGGATTTATCTTTTGTTGGGGCTTCCTTTTGAGGTATTACTTCGTTTCTTGGACTGTTATTCTTCTAGATTCATCATTTTGAAGTGTGTGGAAAGTTTGGTTTGTGGTATTTCGAGTTTGAAGGTTAGATCTGAGGTTGCTACCTCAGATCTGGAATGGAGAAGGTCTAGAGTGCATTAAAGTCCCTGTTCTTGAGTGTTTGGTGAAGCCATCTTGTCCCAAACCCTATCCCTAGAGTGTAAATGCCTAGATCTCTTTGGATTCACGTAAAGTTTGCCACTTTACGTGATGGATGGGTTGTAGAAGGGTAGATTGATATGTGCATAATTAGTTAATTATTTAGCATACATTTTTATTCATTTTTAACTAATTATGTGAATAATATGGACAAAAGGTACTTAATATTGTTTAAATTTTGTTTTCAGTCCAAAAGACATGCTTGGGAATGAAAGGGAACATGGGAAAGCAATTGGAGACCAAAGAATGAAGATTGAGGGACAAAAGTTTACCTACTCGGCGAGTAAACGAGCTTACTCGGCGAGTTCATCAGAATATTCCAGAAGATAGCCACGACTCCTGATTTAAGGCGGATAACTACGAGCTACTCGGCGAGTTGGGTCTGCTACTTGCTGAGTACACCCTGTTTTGAGATATCTATAAAAACCGACTCTTTATCCGATGGGACTACTTTTCTGGCGTTTTTTGAAGATCCATCTGCGATTGAGAACCCTGGAAGGCACTGAGGAATTCTACTCTTCAACCTTTTGAAGAATCAAGGCAACTAGGTTAATCATTCCACTTAGCTTTAGGAATTAAGTATGTTTAATCTAGCTAAACTTGTTTTTGTGTTTGTTTTTACTACAACTATGAGCTAAATACAATTTTGTTTCTGTTTGGGGAATACCAAGGAACTCCTATGGTTTAATTCTTAGCTTTTGATTGACTGTTTATTAGTGATCTATTAAATTAAGTTTGTTAAAGAACCTTATGCATTAATCAAAACTATTTTCTGTTAATTGGAAGACAATTAAGCTGCATGAACATCTCTTAGTTGTTAACCTCATATGTCTATGTGAATACTTAACCATATGCTTAGTAATAATGATTATGAAACTAAGATTAATAAGACAATAGTTAGATTAATGTGTGAGCTTGTTTGAGAAACCATCAAACAAGAGGTTAATTGAACCACTAAATTGATTAACCACTACAAGTCTTATTTAATCCAAATAATTAATCTAGGGTATTAATTAGCTTAAACACTTGATCACTGCTTGAATTAATTAATTGTCTAAGGGTTAGGAGTAATGAACACGAACCTGACCACTATAATTGGTAGCCAATAACAATTAATCTATCATAAATACCAAATAACCATAGGAGTGAATTGGTTGAACCTAGATAGAAACATCCTTGTCAAATTTGGTGAATTAGTTGTTTGCTTAGTTATTTAGTTAATTAGTTAATTAAGTGTTTCTGTGGTGTGCTTAAGTTTCTAGTCTTGCAAAACTAGAGAAAAACCTTTTACTTTCATTAATTGCTTAGTTAAAATTAGCCATTAGTTTAATTTTCCGTTCCCTGAGTTCGATACCCTACTTACTCAACTATACCACTAAAAGACAGGTTCACTGCCTTTGTGTGCTAAATTTATTAATAAAAAGTAGGAATAAAACAAGTGCATTTTACACACATCAAGTTTTTGGCGCCGTTGCAGGGGAACGGTTCTAAATAATTAGTCTAATCCCTAATTTTTTCGATCCTTTATGTGAGTTTACTGGCAGAAAGTTAATTTATCACAATTTAGTAGTTAGAAATTAGGTTTTAGCATCTGTTTTAGTTTTAATATTATGTTTCTAATTTCTTCAAAATTACACTGATACTTGCTGAGTGCAGTCGCACCTACTCGGCGAGTACAAGTGTATTTGGCAGATTAATTTTCGATTTTTTAGTACACTTTTTTGTTCTTTTTACGTTTTTATCTTGTTTATTTCAGGACTTTCATGACCAGAGGATCAAACACCCCGCTGGTACCCCCGTTTGAAGATCCCAAATCCGCATTGAAAAGGAACAAAGGAAAGGACGTGGAGAGCTCGAGTACACAAAAGAAGTCACCTTTGTCCAATTTGAAGACTGTTTTTGGGAAAAAGAAGAGCAGCAAATCAGGAGCATCCAACGCTTCTTTAGTAATCGACGAACCGGTTAAGGAAGATATTGAGTACGAGACCGAGGAAGAAGAGGAGCCTACATACGAGCACGAAACCGATTCCGAAGAAGAGTTAGGTATCACAATGGCTAACATTGATGTAATCCCCATGGGAGAATGGAAGAAGAGGATGCGCGACGACACTGGCCCGGGACTTGTGCAACCCGCAATTCCCGCGGCCGCTACCTTTGAGCTCAAGGGTCATATCCTAGCTTTACTTAAAGAAATACCTTTTTATGGAAAGGACCATGCCTACAAGCATTTGGATGAAGTCAATGATGTAGCTGATTACTTCAATGTTCCAAATGTGCCCCGCAAGACTCAGCTACTTTGTATGCTTCCGGTGACATTCAAAGGTGCTGCAAAAGACTGGCTCAAGTCACATCCCCCCGGATCAGTTACCACATAGGCCAAGATGAAAGAAGAATTCATTGATCACTTTTGCCCACCTTCCAAAATAGCCAAGTTGAAGAAGGACATTGCTAACTTTGAACAACAAGCTGGAGAATCACTATATGAAGCTTGGGAGAGATACAAGAGCTTACTAAGAAACTGCCCACACCATGACCTAAACAGCCAGCAAGAAGTCTCCATCTTCTATGATGGAGTCAATGTCACAACCAAGCAGCTACTAGACTCGCAAGGCTTGCTTACAATGAAGCTGCCCCCGGTGATCAAAGAAGTGATTGAAGAGTTCTCTAAACACTCTAGAGAATACCACAACCCTAGACATGATGTCACTAGGGGAGCCGCTTATGCAGCTACTGAAGACTTATCCGCGGTCATGGCTATGCTAAAAACCATGGATAGGAGGATGGATAAAATGGATCAAACATTCCATGCTATTAATCAGTGTATACAAGTCATATATAATTGAGATTGACATGATGTTTAGATGTGTGGCCCCACCCTAAACCCACAACCAGATAAGGAACAGGGAGTAGAGCGAAAGCACACATCTTAAGTCTTACCAATCTAAATTATATACCACCCTAATGTACATACTCCGTAGTAGTAAGTTAATCCCATGAGTTCTTACTCTTGATTCAAGAACTTGGTTTCACGGGGCAAGTGGTCTTTCTAGGGAATCTATGGGGTAGACCTCGGGTGGTTATCGCCTTCTGGAGTATCTGCAGTGCTCTTTCGATTTAGTTTCTAATGTCAACTGGGGTTGGTTAACAGCGCGCGGTACCCCTCTCATGGGTACTTCTGAAGGTTTGAATGAGAGAGACGACGGATCGCTCGCATGGAGTTTTCCATTTGGCTCGAAATTTTTTTACTTGACACTTACGATAAGGTGGAAGTTCTTTTTACACAGCACTAGGAAGTTCTCGCATGGTCGAAGCACATCGAACCATGACTGACAGGAGTGTCGAAAATAATAGGCATTGACACAATATGGAATGAAGCTTGATAGGACCATGTGCTGGACAGGGCACACAAATTTTTAACGTTTCAGGTTCGTCCATGGTATTACTATCGCGAATACTTGGACCGACATGATTGACACTGAATGCTAGGGGTCTTGATGCTTTGGAATGATGTACTTTTCACGAATAGTTTTCCCACAAGGCCTCTCTATAACTGCCTAGTATACACTAGTCATGTATAATTAAGATTAAAAGGACTGTTGACTGAGCGACTTCGCCCTAAATCCACAACCAAACAAGGAACAAGAAATAAGGCCGCATCACTCACTCGAGGTCTATCAATCTTAATTATAAATGGCCTTAACGTATATACTAAGCCATCACAGCTTTACCTAATGGGTCTTTAAGTTTTATAATAGTGCTGCGACTTTTTCCTTAACGAGGAAGTAACTACAATTGGAATTTATTATTTATTGTTTTCGATTAGCTACGAAGGTTGAGAAACGTACCAAAATTCTACCGGGTCCTTTGATGCTACTTTATGTATCAAGGTCAAACTCCTCCTATGCCTTCGTTATTTCTTTTTCAGTGGGGCAGTCCCTCTTTAAATGCCCTATCTCACCACATAGGTGGCATATTGGACTGGTCCCAACATTGGTGGTTGATGTGAAGTGCCAAGTGGGGATGTTGCAGAAAGGGGCAGTGTGTCCTTTTTGGCTGCAGTTCGTGCAATGGAGCACTCGGCAGTCTCCATTATGATGGAAGGTGCACTTCAAGCATAGGGGTAGATTCCCGTAATACTTCTTCCTTTCTGTGGTAGCAGTAGAGGTGGTAGTGGCAGTAGATGTTGTGGCTGCGGAGGCTGCCACCAGGTGTTGTCTCTTATTCCTGAAGAGAATTGAAATCGAGATTTAGAAAGCAATCATGATTATATGAATGAAAAGTACGAACACAAGGAGTAAATATTAATCAGATCTTATATTGATGAAGAAACTGATTACAGACTTAAGTAGAGAAACATGCAAATGACTAGTGAATCACTCATTGAATCAATCGTTTCTCTACTTCTAACCTCAATCCCTATTTATAGGAAACATGAATGTACAAAAAATATACTAAGTCCTTAACAATACGCTTCGCAAAATTGAAGACTTAGTAACATAATTAACATGCGAAACTAAGAACAGACACTTCAACTTTTAAAATTTCTAGACTCTACATTCTCCCCCATTGTAAATAGTTGAAGCTATTCAGTTTGTGAGATTCTGAACAACTGAGTGCATTGTTCTACGGATTTCTGAATACCAAGTGATGATCTTTTTAAGCTCCTTCCTATCTCCTTGATTATTCTTTGTGTAATTATTCATACAAACAATGAAATTCATATATTGCGAAGTGGTGTATCTTTCAATCTCTGAGACTTGAAACAAAAATCTTTTAGGCTTCCCCTTGGTGTCTTTGCCTGCGAAAACCTTGCCAAAAGGTTTAAGGCATATCTCTCCGTCTACAAACTTCTTCAATTCTGGTTGAGGCAATGTTGATTCCCAAGGAACTGTGACTTTTCTTTGAAGGCCTGATGCGAGTTCTTCATCAGTTAACGCCAAACAATCATAGTAGTTATCTATGAATATTTTGATATGTGTGAAACCAAATCTGAACACATCAGTATCATATCCTTTGAGCTTGTTTTCTTCCATGTCTTTCAGGATAAGAGCCACTTGAATGAGATCATTTATATTCATTAAGGGAAAGTCAGCAATGCTAAAATCGAAAGGCTTGTTATCTGCTCGGACAACGAAGTATCGAAAATTTTGAAGCATGTTTTCGAACATTTCATCCTTCTTGATAGTTAACACTTTCTTTATCTTTATCAGAGACCAAACTTCCTGTTGATCCATTGCATGTACAACATGAATATGATTTTCTTGTAGGTATATTCATTAGCATTTTCAAAATTTTCACTGATCTTGTACTGCGCTGTGATAAACATCATTTCGTTTATAGGGAAGTCAAGTTGGCATCTGTCTGAATTTGAAACATCATAACTTCTTCTAGGCTTTTTCTCAAAATCGTACAAGTGATTTCCCAAGACTTTGGATTCGATGGTTTCGAATGAGTACAACTTCCCAGGATCACCCTTGTTCAAAGTTGATGGATCATTTGCTCTTTGCCTTAGAATGCTCTGAATCTGTCTTTGTTTTTCCATTTCAGCTTTAGCCTCTGCTTTCTTTTCTTCTTTGGACTTTTCATAAGCTACCTTTTTACCTTTTCCAGTATTCACTGTTTGAGGTTTCTCACTCGAACTCCCTCCTTCTGTTGAACCAATTATAATTCCCTTAGGAATTGGCTTTGTAAATGGCTTTGTTGTTACTATTGTTGAAGGAATTGGTTTCGTGAGTACAGGCAAAGTTATTTTAAGCTGAGTCGAATACAGCTTTCCAATGGTTTTCGCATCATCCCCTTTACTTCCTTTTCTTTCTCCCTCTTGCACCCCTGTGAAATTCACAGGTGGGACATTCTTCGGTAAAATGGAAGTAAAATTTGTTATTGGGGCCAATGCCTTCTAAATAGCTTGCTCCAAAGTATTGACTTTAAGCGTTAAGAATTCCGGAGTAAGAATTGATTGTTGAGAAGGCTTCGAAACACAACTTTTTAATTCAGTCACCAACTGAATTAGTTTTGCGAACTGCTCCTAATCTTCTTTGTGCTTGGCTTTGATAATTGGAGCAGGTGAATGATAATCAGTGACAATTTTAGTAAGTGCTTCAGCAACAACATCAACACGTTTTTGCACTTCCAAGTTTTGCGAATTAAGATCTTGAAGCTCTTTTGAAATCTCTTTCTTTAACTCCTCAACCTTGAAGTTGACATCTTCCCTGACCTTCTTCACATCTTTTACAAAAATAACATATAGTTCTTTTGTAGCAGTTGTCAGATCTTTTACAACACCATCAAAAGATTTCCCTTGAGCTTGAATGCGAAGCTCATTATTCTTATCAGAGTCATCAACTTTCATAGCGATTCTTTTCTCTGCAGCTTTGATCATTGTTTCAACCTCCAAACCCGATACAGAAGACTTTGTACCAAAATCAGCTTGTGATTGAAGGATTGCATTCAACTTTCGATTCAGGATTTTAAATTGCTTACCTGACATAAGCATATGATCAGGGATTTCCTCCTCCTCTAAATCAAAGTGTAAAGCTTCAAATATTCCTCCAAAACCTCCTCCTTCGGTTTCTTCATCATACCGGGCTTGCGAAGATATAGGTTATGTGTTTCAGGGGATTATGATGGAAACAATGTAGTGAAGGGATGTTGTAAAGGATGATCAAAGATGGATGATGTGGTTATATTTGTATTCGGGAGAATGAATGGTGGTAATGAAGTAGATAGGTTTTCAGATGAGATGGGTAATGAAGTAGATAAAATGATTGGTATTGTAGTTTCGACACTCGTGATAGGTGCCCACATATCAGATATATTAACAACCATATCAGAAGTAGGCACCTCCTCAAGAACTAATTTGGTAGTGACTACTTTGAGTGGAATGGTTTTTGTAGTGGAAATTTACGAAGTAATGGGAAGAGAGATGTTTACCATTGATGAAGTTGAAACAGGTGGAGTCTCAGGAACCACTTCATCATTTGATGACTCATTGCGAATAATCATCTTCCTTTTCTTGTACAACTTCTTAGTGATGTGCTTCGCAACATATTGAGCTCATCTTTTCTTTGACATAGGAGAAATAGGAGCCGAAAATTCTATAAACATAGCCCCCTTACTACTCACTTCAGTTTTGCGAATAGTAGGAGAGGCAGTCTTCTTATGTGATAACTTGCGAAGCTTCTTTAAGACCCCTGACTTGGTCGGTATGATCTCCTTCGCAGGTTTGGAAGAAGGCTCAACTTTCTCAACCTCTCCAGCCTTTGATACTTTTGGAGATTCGCGTTTTTCCGCCTTTTGAATCTTCTTCTTCTTCTTGGATGACTCACCATTGACTTCAAGTAGCACTCCAGTTCGCACATTAGGATCAAAAGTCTTCATGTATCGAACTAACACCTTGTGAGTAGAGGACACTTTGCGAAGCATTGCATCAGGAATTCTTGCAACACTTGTGAAGATATTCGCATCATCTTCAACAGCTTTGGGAAATTGGTACAAAGAGAACTCTACAACATCTTCTCCTTCAGGAACTTGAATTCCTTCTTTCGCATATACTTTTTCCAAAATAAAACTCCAGTACCTTGCACAAGAAATCCCCTTATCAACACTGGTGTTTTCTAAGCTTTTGTTGAACTCCTTCCAAAGCTGAGTTCCATAATCAACACTTAGATCGTAGTAAAGTCCCATAACCATTGCATAAACCTCCATTCTTCCCCTGTGTAGACCGACACTCCTTCCGGTCAAGCATCGTAGAAAGATTCCAAACAAGAAGTTCCAAATACATGGTAATCTTGATTTCTTGAAATCACTTATCTTTTCAAGAGTGGGTTGATGTCCCATCTCATTGAACATGAAGATAATCTGTGAGTTGGTTGGCTTAAAGAACGGTGGGTGATGAGAAATGTTCAAGAAGTCGATGAACATGTTCTTGGTAAGACGAACCCTCTTGTTATTCACCAGGTTGAAGGTTATCACATCTGTTGCATAGTTGTATGACGCAGTTGATGCCGCCATTGAGAACCAAGTCATAGGACCTGGGAATGAACTGAACATAGCAGTTGACAATGCTGATCTTTTCAGTGCAACGATCAACATCTTCAATTCTTCTGGGTAAGATGAGACATTGGGATCAACTTGGAAATTTGTGCTTTGAATCTTCATGAGGGATTGTGAAATAACTTCTTATGTGTTTGATGGAGTAGCAACCATTGTTAATCTGAGAAATTTCTTGAAAGAAAGATTAGGGCTTTTTGTTCATCTGAGAATTTTGAATCGCGTAATGATTCTCAGAAAAGATTATCCCTTTTATATGTTAATCCCAAAGATGAACCGTTTCCAAAAATAGAGTAGGCTACGTGTTCCTGGAAACGTGCAATCAATAGCCATTGTAATGATCATGCCCCATAAAGTGCCTTGAAACTAGGGCCAACGGTTACTGGAAACTGTTCGTGAGTACAACTGTGTAAAAAAAAGACCCTTCGGTATCGAGGTTAGGCTCTTTCATTCTTGGGATTTTAAACGAAGTCATTTACCAGTATTGCGAAATCTTCAGCCTAAGTTGGTATTACTTATAACCTCAAGGATTTCGTGAGTGCATGTGATTCAAAGAAATGATATAAGAAGCAAGTTAAATTTTTTTTTGGGATTCTGTGATGTCAAAATTTATTGACACAAAGTAGTAAATCCCCAGGCAAAGGTTACTTCATTAATTACCAAGAGAGGTAGTCAACTGCTTTCGCATTTTCCCGTGACATACAATCGAATACTTAAAGAGAAGTATCGAAGGGCTTCTTTTATAGGCTTAATATGGTGGTTTGCAGATTTTGTTACATATCTTACTAAACGTAAGGTGAGTAATTGTAACCAAAATTACTTTTTTGAACATTGTGTTCAGGGACAAGATTGCTTTGGATTATTTTTGAAAAGTGACAAGGATTTCAGATATATACTCACATGGAAATTATATTCAAAAAAATTTAAGTGCTGGACCCTGTTGGGAAACAAACTTCGTGGGCTTCGAAAATTTGATCAGGATCACTCATAAGAATGAATATAATTTGGAGTATATGAAATATTAGGTACAGAAACAAATGTTTCGTAAAAATATGGAACATAGTTCCCCGTCAATTCCTTAATTTGCGAAGTTTGTAGGTTTCACTTATTTCACGGACTCATGAAACAAGATCATTAACACAGAATGATGACATGTCTAAATCACGATTGGTTTGATCAAGTAACCTCATGGACATGTGTCTTTGTGTGTGTATCGTGTTAAGAAATTTTGTGATGAAAAAGATTGGTTATAAGATCGAATGTACCTCTGTTATTTGTGGACCAAACATAAAACTCTTTACTCATTTAAGAAGAGTAGGGTAGCTCTTTTGACTAATGCGAATATAAGCCTGATTGGGAAGAAATTTTTATAAGATAATTTCATTAAGGCTATCGTTTCTCACACATAGAGTCATATGAGGCTTGGGTCAACATGCTGCAACATGCTTCTAGGGACATCCTAACTAGTACATAGTTGAAAGAAATGATACCTTCCCATAGAACCATAAGCATGACCTCTTCTCATGTTGCTTTTGACTAATATTGAAAACACACAAAACTTAAAGAACAGAGTTAAAAGAAAAATATATTTGTGATTTTGTATTTTTCAAATATAAAAGAACAAAAACGAAATCTAATTTTAACAATCTTAAGAAAATATTTTTGAGTTTTATATTTTTCGAAAATGAAAGACAAAATAAAAGAAAATCTTTTTATTGTTTTTGAAGTTATGAAAAAATAGACAAACAAATGAAAATATTTTTGGTTTTTCGTCTTTTTCGCAAAGCAGAAAAGAACAAAATTAAATTTAACCTCAGTTACCAAATGTGCGAATGCGAAGCCGCTAAACGCACAGTAACTGCTGAATGATTCTGATCCAGAGCTTCCGAATGGACCTTTCATTCTTGAGTGATTGATTTTGGCACTGAATTCGCATCGATCATCCCTAAACCTGCTAAAATTCTCACAAATGATTTTTCATCAAGAGGTTTAGTAAAAATATCAGCAAGTTCTTCAGTGGTTTTAACAAAATTTACTTCGATATTCCCATCTTCCACATGATCTTTGATAAAGTGATATCGAAGAGCAATATGTTTTGTCTTTGAGTTTGTACTGGATTATGACAAATGCGAATTGCACTTTGAGAATCACAATACAAGGGAATCTTTTTCATATTTATAGCATAATCACGAAGTTGACTCTGAATCCAAATGATTTGCGAAGTGCAAGCAGCAACTGAAATATATTTAGCTTCAGCAGTTGATATAGCAACAAAAGTTTGCTTCTTCGACTACCAACTCACCAATTTTCCATCCAATAGTTGACATCCACCACTTGTACTTTTTCTATCCAAAGTACATCCTCCTAGATCAGAATATGAAAAAAAGCTTGAATGAAGAATCCGGATTTCGAAGGATACTAAAGGCCTAACGAAATTGTCCCTTTAAGATAGCGAAAAATATTCTTCACTGCTGTTAAGTGAGGTTCTCTGGGATTAGCTTGATACCTAGCACAATTACATAATGAAAACATAATATCAGGTCTGCTTGCAGTTAAGTACAATAAAGACCCTATCATGCTTCGATAAAGTGTTAAATCAACAACAGGAGTATCTAACGAAGCAGTTAATCTTGTTCCCACTGCCATTGGTACTCTAAGCTTCATGTTGTTTGTCATTCCAAACTTTTCGAGCAGATTCTTTGTATATTTTTCTTGGTTGATTAAAATTCTATCCCTGTTCTGTCTTATATTTAAACCAAGAAAATTATTAATTTTTCCCATCATGCTCATTTCAAAATGACTCTTCATGAGATTTTCAAATTCAGTAGGCAATGATGGGTTAGTTGAGCCAAAAATAATATCATCAACATAAATTTGAACAAGCATAAGATGATTCCCAACTTTCTTGCTAAATAATGTGGGGTCAACTGATCCTTGTTTAAATTTAGATTGTTTCAAAAAATTTGTAAGTGTTGCGTACCAGGCTGTTGGTGCTTGTTTTAACCCATAAACTGCTTTGTCTAGTATGTAAACATGATCAGGATGTTCCTCATTTATAAATCCCGGTGGTTGTTCAACATAAACTGTTTCTTCTAGTTCTCCATTTAAAAATGCACACTTAATGTCCATTTGAAAAACATCGAAGTCTTTGTGAGTTGCATAATCTAAAAATATGCGAACTGCTTCGAGTCTTGCGATAGGAGCAAATGTTTCTTCATAGTCTATTCCTTCTTGTTGCGAATAGCCTTTAACAACTAGTCTAGCTTTATTTCGAATAATATTGCCATCTTTGTCAGTTTTATTTTTGAAAATCCATTTTAATCCGACAATCAAAACATCAGAAGGTTTAGGAATTAATCTCCAAACCTTGTTTTGTTCAAACTCAGCCAGTTCAGATTGCATAGCAACAACCCAATCTGAGTGTTCCATAGCATTCTTTACTGTCTGTGGCTCTATTTTCGAAATAAAAATATTAAACATACATAATTCTTGGTTCGCATTCAGTACCTCATTTTTCACATGGATTTGAGCTCTTGTCAACACCCCATCTTATGGATTCCCAATCACCTATTCTTTGGGATGATTCCCTGTTCATTTCTCAAGTGGTGGAAAATCAGGATTGAATTCCAATGGTGCATCTTCGTACATATCTTCATTTTCAGATCCTGCAACAGAAAAATTATCATTTAATTCATGAAATTCATCATTTTCATCAAGATTAATCGTCACTGTTTCATCATGTTCCCCCTCAACATGATGTTCATCTTGATGCTCCCCCTCAAAATGATGTTCCTGTTGATCATTTAAAGGTAACTGCAAATGCTCCCCCTCAACTTGACGACTCATAGTCTCATTCTACTCCTCGAAAGTTTGCTCTCCCTGTATATTTGTGGTCGTATGCTCCCCCGCCATACGAAATTTAGGCACACTTTCGCAAGATATTGAATTTGTAGTAATTGTTGAATCATCAGTATGTTTTGATGATTCTGATGTTTGGTTATCAGGAGCATGAACTTTTGCATCATTTGCCCTGTCAGGAATTCCAAAAATTAAATCATAATCAAAATCATTGATATCTTAATTTTCAATTTGAGTATCTGAATCAACAAGAATTTATTTATTTTCAAATTTACTATCCGTTTGTTTGAGATAGTAATCATCGAAGGTTAAGTTGAAAGTTTCTTCAACTTTTCTTGTTCGCTTGTTTAACACGCTGTATCCAACTGAATTTTGCGAATATCCTAAGAAGATGCCTTCATCAGCTTTCGCTCGGAACTTGGTCAAATTATCTTTTAGATTCATTATAAAACACCTGCAAACAAAAACATGGAAAAATTTTATATTAGGTTTTTGATTGTTGAGTCTTTCATATGGAGTAATATTGAATCTTCGATGAATGAATGAACGATTCTCAGTAAAACATGCAGTCGACACAGCTTCAACCCAAAGATATTGAGGTAAGTTCGCATATGTTAGCATGGTCCTTGCCGCTTCGCATAGAGACCTATTTCCTTTTTCAATAACACCATTTTGTTGTGAAGTATATGGTGATGAGAAATTATGCGAAATGCCTTTGGCTGTGAGAAATAAATCCAGCGTTTGATTTTTAAACTCAGAACCATTGTCACTTTTAATTCTACGAACATTCTTTTTAAGGCTCATCTCAATCTTTTTGATAAAATCAATCATCGTCTGAGCAACTTCATATTTTAACCTGAGAGAGAATACCCATGTAAATCGAGAAAAATCATCAACAATAACTAAAATGTACCGCTTTTTATTGATTGTAGCAACAGTCGACGGTCCACATAAGTCAATGTGAAGAAGTTCCAACGGTTCCACGATTTTTGAATCTATCACAATTGGATGACCTTTTCTATGTTGTTTTCCTTGTTCGCAAGCTGCACACAAAGTATCATTGTCAAATTTCAGTACAGGTAAACCTCGAACCAAATCTTCAGTGACAAGTTTGTTAATATTGTGAAAGTTCAAATGAGACAATCTTCTATGCCAAAGCCAACGAGCATCATTAGAGGCCTTCGACAATAGACACATTGCAGGTTTGCCCACAATCGGTTTGATGTCGAGTGTGAACATGTCTCCATATCTTTTGGATTTGAGAAGTACTTCATTTGTCTCTACTTTCGAAATGACACTTCCTTTTTCATTGAACACAACCTGATTTCCAGTACCCACAACATGTTGCGAAACACTAATCAAGTTATGTTGAAGACCTTCGACATAAGCAACCCGGTTAACTGTGAATTGTCAATTTGTGACTTTTCCATAACCTTTCACTTTACACTTGTGATTGTTTCCAAATTTGACTACTGCAGTATTTTCCAAGCTTCTATAATCTCGCAAGTTTTCCTTTCTTCCAGTCATGTGACGAGAGCAACCACTATCAATATACCATTTCGCATCATATTGCTCATTACATATCACCTGCATTTAATGAAAGAATTTAGGAACCCAAGACTTATTGGGTCCTTCATTAGTAGCATTGAACAAATTCTTTGAATTTAAAAACCACGTTTTCACTTTGTCTGTGATACTATCGATTAAATCAACATCATCAAATCTAGATATTGAGATATAGTTGTTTGATAGTTTTGGATTTCCATTGACTTTCACCTCATCCTTCACAACCTTCGCAACTTTCACAACTGGTTTCCACTTTTGTACTGGAACTTGCGAATCATGAGATGATGAACTACCAGTAGAAGACTCATTCACAAACTTATTGAATGTAGTCTTTATCTGTTGCTTTGAAAACTTTCCATTTTGGTATTGTTTTCCTTGCCCTTTAAGCCAATTGTTGATCGTATATACATCATATTTTCCTTTTGTATACGAAACTTTGGTTGGTTCTGTGATCGAAGGATTTGGAAAATTTGGTTGTTTGGGTGAAAATTTTGGTTTTGTTTGAGTTTGGACATTCAAAGAGGAACAAAGAGGAACAAGGAACAACAAGGGCATATGTGAATCCTGTGACAAACATTCCATATCAATCATTGATTTGATTTAACGACATACAATCAATGAGACATAACAATTTCCATGCTTGATATACATCAATAAAGCTTTGGCCCAAACGGCACAGAAGATATACAACTTTGGATTAACATTTCGGTAGATTTCAGGCTTATAGCCCTGTCTAACCTTCTGCCACTACCATAGAATAGAATTCATTTTCTTACGGAGACATGTTCCACATGGCCAAAGGCTACATACTATTACCAACGTGAATCTAAGTCCTTTCACTGATCACATAGTCAAAGGTATTTCTTTGGTATTAAAAATAGCAAATAAAAATAACCCGGAATAATAACACTGAAAAGCACGTAGCACATATAACACATAACATAAAATTATTTCTATATAGTAAATTCACCGTGAAATAACCGGGGGCTAAAATATTAATTTGGACAGTACTTCGGCTCTAAATATGACTTTCGTCGTTGAAAACCGGGCTCTGCGAAGGTAAACCTTTGAAACCGAAAAGATAAATTTTCCGGGCTTCTCGGGAGTCTCGGGGCATGTTACGGGCTTTAGAATCAGTACTGGGGCTTCGGGGGAAGTGGAAGTAGAAGAAATATAAGTTTAGGGGTGAAAAGGGGTAAATTTCAAACATTTACCCGGGAGGTCTCGCACCCCTTATATAGGGCCGAGGTTCGGATCCGAAGCGAAGGGAAGAGGACAGGTGGCTGCGAGGCTCGGACCAGATAGCAGCTTCGGCGAGGCTCGGATGCGAGGAGTCATCAGCTTCAGGCGTGTCATCGGCTGGGTCTTCGGCTCGGTCTTCGGCTCGGTCTTCGGCTCGGACGCGGGGTGGAGGCCGATGCGAGGCGCGTCGGATAGCTATTGGACCGCACCCTCGGTCGAATCAGCATGCGACACGCGAGTTGGGCACGAGGCAGGTATGCGAGACTCACGTGACGACTTCGAACTCCTATGCGACACGCGTCACTTCTTGGATGCTCCACGCAGCAGCTTCGTACACGTGGCCAACTTAGAGCGAGGGTGACGTGGCTGACACTATTCATACGAAAATTATATGAAAAATGTGCCAAATCTTGTAAAATCCATAACTTTCGCATACGAGCTCCGTTTTTGACGTTCTTTATATGCACGCAATGCTAAAATTATGCTCTACAACTTTCGTTGAGACTTCGTCGGCTAATTTTGACTTTAATTTTAATATTATTATTTTTAATAGACCGGGACAGGAAAATCCGTTAAAATTCATAACTTTTTCATCCGACGTCTGGTTTCGTCAGACTTTTTACCGTTGCACTACTAATGACGAGACCTTCAATTCTCGTTTAGGTTGTGTTGGCTAAAAATCACTCGATTTAAAATTCGAGTTTTTAGCTATCTACTGCTAAGCTGAAACTTCGAAAAATCATAATTTCCTCATACGAAGTCAGATTCAAACGATCTTTATATGAAAGTGGATTATTTTCACGAGTTCTACAACTTTCATTTACATCACTAAGGCTAAAAATTAGTTTATCGAAAACTAAATTTTTACGCGACAAAGTATTTTCCGGATTTATCACGGATCTTCGTTTGGTCATAACTTCTTCGTTATAACTCGGATTTCGATGAGGTTTTCGCCTAAATGTTTCTAACGAGATTATCTATAACTTTCAATAATAAAATTTTACTTATTCCAAATTTTATATTTTCGCTATAAGTATTTTGTTTTTTATTGGAATCTCATAAGACTTCCAACATTTTATGAGTGATTCTAAACATAGTTTTACTTCATTTCTAGTAAAAACTATCTGTTAGAACTCAACATTCAAATTCACTTAATATTTCATAATGTTATTTAGTTAAAACAAGATTTCAAAACGTGTATGTTGCAAATACCTCCTCCTTTTGAGTATTTCGTCCCCGAAATTACATCGATTAAAATAAATGGGGATATTTTGCTCTTATCTCATTCTTATTTTCCCAAGTATAATTTGGGCCTCGATGGTGTTTCCATTTGACAAGCACCAACTCCACTTCTTTATTACGTAGATTAGTTGTTCTTTCATTCACGATCTCTTCTGACTCTTCTACATATCTTAACTTATTATCCAATTTCACCTCGGATAATGGAACTGTCTCATCATTGATGCTCAAGCATTTGCGCAGATAGCTCACATGAAACACATCATGAATACCTGCCAAATCTTCAGGTAATTCTAAGCGGTATGCTTGCTTTCCAATTCTCTGGATGATTTTGAAAGGACCAACAAATCTAGGACTTAACTTTCCTTTCTTCCCAAATCTCATAAGGCCTTTCCATGGAGATACCTTCAGCATCACGAAATCACCCACTTGGAATTCTATGGGTCGTCTTCTCTTTTCTATATAGGACTTCTGTCGATCCTGGGCTGCTTTCATTCTTTCTCGTACGATTTGAATTTTGTCGGTGGTGTCTTGAATCATTTCAGGGCCTCCAAGGATCTTTTGTCCTATATCTCGCCAACATAATGGAGTACGACACTTGCGACCATATAATGCTTCATATGGTGGCATTTTGATTGAAGCGTGGTAACTATTATTATATGAGAATTCGACAAGAGGTAAGTATTTATCCCAGTTACCACCGAACTCCAAGACACATGCATGAAGCATATCTTCTACTGTTTAGATTGTTCTCTCTGTTTGACCATCTGTCTGGGGATGATAAGCTGTGCTGAGAGCAACTCAAGATCCTAATTCACATTGCATGCTCGCCCAAAAGTGAGAAGTGAAGCGAGTATCTCGATCAGGAATGATCTTTAGTGGCACACCATGTCTTGCCACAATTTCATCCAAGTATACTTGTGCGTATTTCTCCATTGGTGCCGTTTCACGCATGGCAAGAAAATGAGCGCTTTTAGTCAGGCGGTCGACGATTACCCAAATGTTATCATGTTGTCTAGCAGTCTTTGGCAATTTGGTAATGAAATCCATGGACAATTCCTCCCATTTCCATACAGGAACACTAAGACTTTCTGGGGTTCCATAAGGTTTTTGGTGCTCTGCTTTGACTTGTAACCATACTAAGCATTCCTGTACATATCTTCCAATGTCTTTCTTTAATCCAGGCCACCAATAATCAGCTCTTACATCATAGTACATTTTACTTGTACCAGGATGGATTGACAGTTTAGATTTATGGGCTTCATCTAAAATCTTCTGTCTCAATCCACCGATGTTTGGAATCCATAGCCGATTCTTGAATACTTTTAATCCTCACGGATCATCAAGTAGAGCATCATTATAATGTATCATCCCTTCTTTCTTCACATTTTCTGGCTTTAGGGCCTCTTCTTGCCATTTCTCTAATTCATCTAAAATAGTGAATTTTACTGTAGTATGAGTAATGGCATAACACATACTATTGCGATAAACTTTTCTGCTAAGTGCATCAGCAACCACGTTAGCTTTTCCAGGATGATATAGGATTTCACAATCATAATCTTTGATCAGCTCCATGGCTCGTTGTTGTCTCATATTCAAAGTTTGCTGACTGAATTTGTACTTGAGACTTTTGTGGTCGGTAAATAATTGACACTTTGTACCAAAAAGATAATGCCTCAAAAGTTTTAGGGCAAATACCACTGCAACGAGTTCGAGATCATGAGTGGGATAATTCTTTTCATAATCTTCCAGTTGTCTTGAGGCATAGGCTATCACTTTGCCACGTTGCATCAACACACAACCGAGTCCCAATGTTGAAGCATCACTATAAATGAAGAAGTCATCATCTCCTTCTGGGAGTGATAAGATTGGAGCATGAGTCAAAAGATCTTTTAGAGTTGAGAAAGCTCTTTCTTGGGTTTCACCCCATTTGAACTTCACTTCTTTCCGTGTAAGACTCGTGAGAGGTACGGCTATACGAGAAATGTATTTAATGAATCTCCGGTAATATCCTGTGAGACCTAAGAAACTACGAATTTCGGAAGCATTATGGGGCACTTCCCAATTTTGAATGGCTTCGATTTTGATAGGATCTACGGATACACCATCACTAGAAATAACATGGCCGAGAAATTGAACTTGGCGAAGCCAAAATTCACATTTCAAGAATTTAGCATATAGTTTCTCCTTTCGAAGAAGTTCCAATACCGCACGAATATGAATGGCATGATCAGCTTCAGACTTGGAATAGATTAGAATATCATCAATGAATACAATAACTGATTTATCAAGCATTGGGCGGCATACCCGATTCATCATATCCATGAATACAGCCGGAGCGTTTGTTAAACCAAACGGCATAACAAGGAATTCATAATGCCCATATCGAGTACGAAAAGCAGTCTTCGGTACATCCTGCTCGTGAACTTTCAACTGATGATAGCCAGATCTTAAATCAATTTTTGAGAAATAGCTAACACCATGAAGTTGATCGAAGAAATCATCGATGCGAGGTAGTGGGTACTTGTTCTTGATAGTCACCTTATTCAGCTCACGATAATCAATGCACATCCGCATCGATCCATCTTTCTTCTTGACAAATAGTACTGGAGCACCCCAGGGAGAGGTACTCGGTCGAATGAAACCCTTGTCAAGTAGTTCTTGTAGTTGGATCATCATTTCTTTCATCTCAGCTAGCGCAAGACGATAATGAGTCTTTGCAATCGGAGCAACACCAAGTACAAGGTCAATTCGAAATTCTACTTGCCTCTCCGGAGGAAGACCAGGCAAGTCATCGGGAAAAACGTCAGGATATTCGTTAACAACTAGAACATCATTTACAATTTTCTTCTCCTCTTTTGAGACATCAACTGTGTAGGCCAGATAGATAGAACACCCTTTCGATATGAATTTACGAGCTTTAAGGAAATAGATTATTTTTAAGGGCCTTTGTTCACCGTAGACATAGATAGGATTCTCCCCTTCAACAGGAATGCGTACTATCTTTTCATAGCACAAAAGTTCTGCGTGGTTCTTTGATAACCAATCCATGCTGAGAATAATATCAAAGTTGGGCAAGGAGATAGGGATCAGGTTAGCGAGAAAAGTGTAGCCTTCAATTTCTATAACACAATCCCTATAGACTTTATCAACAAGTAATGATATACTTCCCACAGCATCTACGTGAAATGGTTGCGCGAGTACAAAGCAGGCAATTTGAAAGGAATGCGCAAATTCGTAAGACACAATAGAATCTGAGGCACCAGAATCAAATAAGATGTGAGTAGGTCTAGAGTTGACAAGAAATGTACCCGTCACAACATTCAGGTCCTCGCGGCGCTCGTCTGAGGTAATCTTGAATGCACGACCCCTAGCTTTTGGCACTTCCTCCTTTTTAGTTGGAGTACCCTTTGATTGTTTAACAAGGACTTGGCTTCTCGCCGGTTGTTAAACAGAAGCTTGACTTCCCGTCATCTGACTAGTAAGAGTAGGGCAAAAACGCTTCTTGTGGCCCGTAATACCACATGCATAACAAGTAACATCCTTTCTTGGGCAAGCTGGCTTTATATGACCCTTTTCTCCGCATCCATAACAGACAATGGATTCCTTGTCTATTTTGCATTGGCCCGGATGATTCCTTCCACAAATACGACATGAAGGCGATTGCATAGAAAAAGATTGTGATCTACCGCGTCCACGAGAGACACTTTGAGTTTGAACTTGATTACCAGGCTCAGTCCGAACGGATCGAGCTGGTAGAAAAGAAGGAATAGTTCTTTCAGTACGTGGATGCTTCGGAGTAGTAACAGTGGCACCACGTATTTCTAAGTCATGCTCACGTCTTCGAGCATATTCAACGGCTTTATCGAATGACAAAACTTCTCGATTGGCAACGAAATCATGGATCTCATGTCATAGTCCCTCCATGAATAACTGAATTTTCTCGTCTTCAGTTGGAATATACTTTGTACTAAACCTTGCTCTTTGATTAAACTGAGTTTCATACTCATTCACAGTCATTCCTCCTTGTTTAAGTTCGAGGAATTCCTTCTCCAATCTCCTCCTCATGTCTAGAGGACAATACTTCTCTAGAAAATGAGTTTTAAACATTTCCCAGGCTAAATTCCCTGGTCAAACCCATTGAGAGCTTCATATGTTGCTTCCCACCAGACCAAGGCTTCTCTGGTGAGCATTGCGGAAGCATAGTTAGCCTTGTCTTCATTATCCACATGAGAAATACGAAACACTTTCTCTGTGTTCTGGATCCAAGTAAGAACAATAATGGGATTGAGAATACCGGAAAACTCTGTAGCACCACTACCCTTGAAATCTTTGAATGAGGGACGCTTCACCTCTCCTTTTGAAGATTCTCCAGTGGCTTTCTCTTTTCCTTTATCACCGTTCTTTTTGTGTTCTTCAAGAGTCTGTTGAATAACACCGGTAAGTTTACCCAAGAGTCGCTCCTCACAAGGAGATACTAGAGTATTCACTTCCTCAGGTTGAGGACCTCCACCAACCTCAGGGGTATGGCTACTAACCTGTTCAGCCATTGCTCTACAATACGGAGTAACATTGTATTTTAGAATATTAGGGTTTATTATTACCTAATACTTTTACTTATATATTTCCTATGGTTTGTATCCCTATACTTACAATGATTAAGTTCATATATTGAACTTCCAATAGTTTAAGTCTAAATACCAATCCGTGGAATTTAGTTCACTCAAACTACTGCTGTAACGACCCAATTTTCATGTCCAAAAATTTCATTTTAAAATATTACTTTTAGAAAACATTAATAAATAAAAGCATTGTTTGATCACGCCATAACACATCGCAAACCATGTTTTAATATTCAAACCATACAATCCATCAAATATCAGAGTACAATCCCAGTGAATCTCGTAAATGCGGAAACCGAAGAGTGTGTGTGTGTGACATGCTGCTACCGTGCCGGCTCTTTTCCCCTAGCTGAGGAGGTACCTGAAACCAAAACTGAAACCGTAAGCACAAAGCTTAGTGAGCTCCCCCATAATACCCCATACCATACAGCATATAACAAATAACATGCAATTAGGAGATACGGGCCCCGCCCACACTCGTGAAGATATGGGCCCCGCCCACGCCTCACTTTCTGAGAGATACGGGCCCCGCCCACACTCGTGAAGATACGGGCCCCGCCCACACTTCGCTATCTGGGAGATACGGGCCTAGCCCACACTCCATTCTCGGAGGGATACGGGCCTCGCCCACACCCAACCATCAGCACATATCATACAAGTATCACGCAGACAACAAGTATAAACAGTTCTATCATACTGGTATATATCACAATCAACTCGACTAATAGATACGGGCTCGGCCCACACTATAATACTAACGTCTCATCTATACGGGCCGACCTTGGTGCCTTAGACCCGTTACTAATGAAAGGAAACTCACCTCGAAATAGTTGCTGGTCTGTGTGGGAATTGATCACCTACTACTGCTGCTGCTGCTCCGGAAACTCCCCGGCTGTAATTCCCACAATATACTTAGTCATACACTGCTAACTGTCCTTTGGGTAAAAAGACCATTTTACCCCTGGTCTAGCCCTAAGTCAAATCGAAGTCCACTATTAGTTTACCCGACTCGCCGAGTGGATCTCCACTCGCCGAGTCCCTAGCAAACTATTGTCCTGGGTCCCTGATTCTACTCGTCGAGTTGTATGAACAACTCGTCGAGTTCATCTTCATCCGAAGAACACTTTATGCTAAGACTCGCCGAGTTGTATGAACAACTCGTCGAGTCTGTTCTTGATCTATGAAGATTGCCTTGGACTCGCCGAGTCCGGGCATTGACTCGCCGAGTCCTAACATGGGTGAGTTCAGCTCCCAACTCACCGAGTCACCCCCTGTGACTCACGGCTCAACTCGATACATCATGAAGGGACCAAATCGGTGACTCGCGACCAGACTCGCCGAGTCGCCAATACGACTCGCCGAGTCGCCGCCATGCATCCACCAAATACACCGATTTACTCGATTTCAGTCCATGCCATTCATAGATCTGGACTTCTAGGACACAAATCACACGTAAAGTTTCCAACTTTACGTGTGGATATTCACTAATGTGGATTTTAGGGTGCAAAATGCCTCAAAAGGGTAGATCTAGGATGAACAAGCCACATGGGGCCATAAAGCTAACAGATCTGAGCTCCTGGAGCTCAATCTTGCCTAGATCTAAAGGTTAATCCACTTGATACGAAACATTACGCACAAACAAGCTTGAAGAATTGCTCAAGAGTGTCTCAAATGAAATCCTAAGCATAGAAACAGGGGAAAAACGAGATATACCTCAAGGAAAATGTTGAAATGACACAAAGATGGCTGATCTCCTTCTCCTCTTCTTGATCTACTCCTCTTTCTCCTCAAAACCTTCAAGAACACACCAAGAACACTTCAATCTCTCAAGGAAATAAGGGAAAACGATGTTGGGGGAGTTCTGGGGGTGAATGGGGACGAGTTGTTGCGGAATGAGGGTTTAAATAGGGTGCAAACCCTTGAAACTTAGGGTTTCATCCAGCAGCGGTGACTCGCCGAGTCCAGGATATGGACTCACCGAGTCGCCCACTTAAACGTGTCCTGAGTCTCGTCCCTACTCGGCGAGTCGGACCTTATGACTCGCCGAGTCCAAGGCTAAAATAGGGCAATGCTCAAATAAAATTCACATACCGGAAACCAGGTGCTACAAATCTCCCCCACTTATTTTAGACTTCGTCCTCGAAGTCTGCTGCCCGGTCCTAAAACAGCTCGGGGTAATGCTCCATCATCTCGTCCATCGGTTCCCAAGTCTACTCCGAACCCTTGCGGTGCTGCCATTGCACCTTTACTAGTTCTACCCTCTTGTTTCTCAACGTCTTGATCTTTCTGTCAAGTATTGCGACTGGGCGCTCAATGTAATTCAAGCTGTCATCAACCTGAATATCCTCCAACGGTACTACTGCTGAATCGTCCACCAGGCACTTCCGCAGCTGCGAAACATGGAAGGTGCTGTGGATCTGACTGAGCTTGGCTGGCAGGTCCAGCCTATACGCCACCTTGCCCACCCGGGCTGCAACCCTGAACGGCCCGATGAACCTTGGGCCCAACTTGCCCCGCTTCCTGAATCGAATGACACCTTTCCAAGGCGACACTTTCAGGAGGACCATATCCCCGACTTGGAACTCCAAGTCGGATCGACGTCTATCGGCGTAGCTTTTCTGCCGACTCTGTGCAGTCTGAAGTCTGCTACGAACCTGCTGGATCCTCTCGGTCGTCTCTAGCACCACCTCGGTGCTTCCCATGACTCTCTGGCCAACCTCCCCCCAACATATCGGGGTTCTGCACTTCCGCCCATACAACGTCTCGAACGGGGGTCGGTCAATACTCGCGTGATAGCTGTTGTTGTAGGAGAACTCAGCCAAAGGAAGATAGGTATCCCAGCTACCACCGAAATCCAGCACACACGCCCGCAACATGTCCTCCAAAGTCTGGATGGTCCGCTCACTCTGACCATCTGTCTGCGGGTGAAAGGCGGTGCTGAAATGTAGACGAGTGCCCAACTCGTCATGAAATTTCTTCCAGAATCTGGAAGTAAAACGCACATCCCTGTCCGAGATTACCGATACTGGCACCCCATGCCGTGCCACAATCTCCCTGATATAGATGTCGGCCAATTTTTCGGCCGATATGCTCTCCTGAATTGGAATAAAGTGAGCACTCTTGGTTAATCTATCTACGATGACCCAAATCGAATCCACTCCACGTGCGGTCCTGGGAAGCTTTCTGATAAAATCCATCGTGATATCTTCCCATTTCCACAGTGGAATGTCCAACGGCTGCATCTTGCCATGCGGTCTCTGATGTTCGGCCTTGACCTTCCTGCAGGTAAAACACCGCTCAACGTACCATGCCACATCCCGCTTCATGCAAGGCCACCAATAATCCGGACGAAGATCCCTATACATCTTCGTCGCCCCGGGATGAATAGAAAATCGGGACTTGTGCGCCTCCTCCATCAAAATCTGACACACGCCACCGTGATACGGCACCCACACCCTACGGTGTAATGTCAAAAGTCCTCTGCCATCATAATCAAAGGAGGAAACCTGACCCACCACACGCTCGCTCTTCCGATGCTCCTCCTTGATAGCCTCCTGTTGAGCCTCCCGAATCTGCTCCAACAGGGGAGTCACCACAGTCATCCTCAAACAAACGTCCCTGATCGGCACCGTCTTGCGGCTAAGCGCATCGGCCACCACATTGGCCTTCCCCGGGTGGTAAAGGATCTCGCAATCATAATCCTTCACCACGTCCAACCACCGCCGCTGCCTCATATTTAGATTCGGTTGGTCCATGAGGTACCTCAAACTCTTGTGGTCCGTGTAGATGGTACACCGAACCCCGTAGAGGTAATGTCGCCAAATCTTGAGGGCAAAGACCACCGCCCCCAACTCCAAATCGTGCGTCGGGTAATTTGCCTCGTGAGGCTTGAGCTGCTGCGAAGCGTAGGCAATGACATGCCCTCTCTGCATCAGAACCGCGCCCAACCCCGAAATGGATGCATCGCAGTAAACCACAAAATCCTCAACGCCATCAGGCAGGGCTAGGATAGGCGCCTCACATAATTTCTGTCTCAGCATCTCAAACGCGGCCTGCTGCTCGGGTCCCCACCGAAAGACCACGGCTTTCTTCGTCAGTCGCGTCAGGGGTACGGTTATCTTGGAGAAATCTTGGATAAACCTCCGATAGTAGCCTGCCAATCCCAGGAAGCTCCGAATCTCAGATGGAGACTTCGGGACCTCCCATCTCATCACGGCCTCGACCTTGGCCGGATCAACCAGAATCCCGTTCTGGTTGACGAGGTGTCCAAGGAATTGCACTTCGCGCAACCAAAACTCACACTTGGAGAACTTGGCATACAAGCTCTCCCTCCTCAGGGTCTCCAATACCTCCCTCAGATGCTCCTCGTGTTCCTCCCGAGTCTTGGAATAGACCAAGATATCATCGATAAAGACTATGACAGACCGATCCAGCATCGGTCTACACACGCGGTTCATGAGGTCCATGAACACGGCAGGAGCATTGGTGAGCCCAAACGGCATCACCACAAACTCGTAATGACCATAGCGCATCCGAAACGCAGTCTTCTGCATATCCTCCTCCCTGACCCTCATCTGATGATACCCGGAACGCAAGTCAATCTTGGAGAACCAAGATGCTCCCTGAAGCTGGTCAAATAGGTCGTCAATCCTCGGAAGCGGGTATCGGTTCTTCACCGTTACCTTGTTCAACTCCCGATAATCTATACACATCCGATGTGACCCGTCCTTCTTTCTTACAAACAGAATCGGGGCTTCCCAGGGTGAACTGCTCGGTCGAATAAATCCCTTGTCCACCAGCTCCTGCAGCTGCGTAGACAACTCCTGCATCTCGGGAGGAGCCAACCGATATGGTGCTTTGGCTATCGGAGCCGCACCGGGAATGAGGTCAATCCTGAACTCCACCTGTCGCTCCGGAGGTATCCCAGGTAGTTCCTCCGGGAAAACATCAGCAAAATCTCGAACCACCGGGACCTTGCTCACGGTCGCCTTACCCGCCTCCCGGGTATCCATCACATACGCGACATAACCCGCGCATCCCTGCTGAAGGTAGCGCCTATCCCTCGCTGCTGAACATACAGTGGGTCCACACTGCGGCCGCTCTCCATGAATCACTAATTCTCCCCCGCTTGGGGTCCTGACTCGCACTAGCTGCTGCGCGCAATCTATCACTGCCCCATTAGGGCTCAACCAATCCATACCAATAATCACCTTATTCCCACGCAATGGGATAGGAACCAAGTCTACCAGGTAACGCTCCTCAAACATTCGCAGAACACAATCCCGAAACACCATCGATGCTCGCACCGATCGATCGTCAGCAATCTCTACCTCTAACGGGCAATCTAACTCGCCTGAAGTCTCATGAAATCTCTTGCTAAGAGCAAGAGAAACGAACGATCGGGATGCACCCGAGTCGAACAATACCTGAACCGGGATGCCGTTCACATGGAACGATCCTAATACACATGAATACACACGGAGCACATATCAATATCATAACAACGTAAAATAAAAGATAGAAGGAAGGAATCATACCCGTCACCACATCGGGCGCGGCGCGTGCCTCCTGGGCAGTCAACTGAAATGCCCGACTCCTCACCACTGGAGCCTCTGCCTTGCCCTGACGGCCATCCGTGATCCGCAGGGTCGCTGGAGCTGGCGCCTTCACTGGCGCTGAAACTGTCAACATGGGGCAATTGGCCTTCTTGTGGCCCCTCTGGTTGCAGTGAAAACACAGCAACTCGGATGTCTGAATAGCTGAAACTGGAGCAGTACAATCCCTGCTAAAGTGCCCTGTCTTGCCGCACTTGTAGCAGCCTCCTGATCCCATCCTACACATCCCCACGTGCGTCCTGCCGCATTTCCCGCAGCGGCTCGATCCCGAATGACCTTTCGGTCTACTGTCTGGTCCCTTGGGCTTCTTCCCCGAAGCCCCTCCTGCCTGACCGTCCTCTAGTTTCCGTTGCCGGATGTGCTCCAAATCTATCTCTCTCTCCCTAGCCCTGGCAATCATGGAGTCTAGGGTGGGGCAAGCCGAAAAACTAACATGCTCCCGGATGTCAGCTCGTAGCATATCATGGTAACGAGTCCTCCTCATGTCCTCGTCACCGGCATACTGGGGCACCAATAAAGCCCTCTCCCGAAACTTGGCGGTGATCTCCGCCACGGTCTCTGTCGTCTGCCTCATGTCTAGAAACTCCCTGGCCAGCTGCTGAAGCTCGACCGCCGGCGCAAACTCTGCCCTGAACCTAGCCACAAAGTCCGACCAGGTCATTGCCTCGATAGCCGAGGCTCCCAATGAGTCACCCACTGACTCCCACCAATCCCAGGCTCGGTCCCATAAACACCCTGCTGCGTACCTCACCTTCGACACCTCGGGGCAGAAACTGGTCAACTGGGCGGACTCAATATCCGCAATCCACCGCCTGGCGACAATGGGGTCCTTCACCCCATGGAAATCCGGCGCACCACTGCCCCTGAAGTCCTTGAAGGACAGTGTGCGAGATCCCGACTGGCTAGAGGCCAAGTCGCTCCTGAATGCCCGTAGGCGATCCTCCATCAACTCCATGATCCCTTCCTTGATCGACCCAAAGATGATGGGGGTCGACTCAAGGATGCCCCTAGTGATCTCCGACGTGATGAACTCACGTAGCCTCTCATCAATTGGCTCGGTGCCTGATCCCTCTCCTGATCCCTCTCCTGACCCGCCATCTGTCGGTCTCGGTCGAAGTACCACCATTCTGCAAAACATCATAATAATCATTAGTGGTACTGCTACTTTCTGAGGAATCTCAACTACTTACAGGTTCCTTGGTCTCGTCTTGGCCTTCCTCGGCTCGGGTACGGATCCTCTGCTCTCAGTAGTACGGGCCCATACTACCTTCCACATCTATCCGTACCTTCTCCGAGGAATTCCTCGACTCTACCAGTTCCCCTTTACTACTGCTACTCTCTGTTATTCTCATCCTAGGCTTGCCCTAGGGAAAACTCAAGTTCAACACGACTGGTCCTCAGCTGCTGTAGGTCTCCTCATAATGCCAGTTAGCCACCACCTAAACACCATCACATGTGATGAGGACTAGATAATCCTTCAAGTAAAAGATCCGTCCCTACAACGGTTGGACTCAAACAAGAGCTGCGCAATAGGGCCAGTTCCAATACTTTGGGATTATTCAACCCTGATTACATGTGGTGTGACGTGTTTACCTAGTGGCTAACTCCCATTACTCAGAATCCCACCAAGCACGAAGCAAGCAGCATTCGGATAAGGGAAAAACAGACTCAAGCCAAAACTATTCTTATAACAAGAAACGACACTTAACATAGGATGCTAAGCTCATATTATCAGGCATAACCTAAACAGGCTATCCTACTGCTGTCTACTCAATTCTAGCATGCAATATTCATAAAGCTGTAACACATAAGCAGGCACATAAGGCATCACTCCTAGATCCTTAGCCTATTCTAGCATGCAGTTCTACGTAAGCTGATAAACATAACATAAACTTGTATGGGTACTATGGGGAATACTTACTTGAGCTCGGCCGGTCGCGCATGTCACACACTTCGCTCTTTCTTATGACTCTTTTCCGGGTTTTAAAGAACAATTTTTTTGGAAAATCTTTCAATCCCTCGATTTGAGTTCAGACACTCCCGAAGGCGTGTCCAAATCCCTCAAACCAGGGCTCTGATACCAACTTGTAACGACCCAATTTTCATGTCCAAAAATTTCATTTTAAAATATTACTTTTAGAAAACATTAATAAATAAAAGCATTGTTTGATCACGCCATAACACATCGCAAACCATGTTTTAATATTCAAACCATACAATCCATCAAATATCAGAGTACAATCCCAGTGAATCTCGTAAATGCGAAAACCGAAGAGAGTGTGTGTCTGACATGCTGCTACCGTGCCGGCTCTTTTCCCCTAGCTGAGGAGGTACCTGAAACCAAAACTGAAACCGTAAGCACAAAGCTTAGTGAGCTCCCCCATAATACCCCATACCATACAGCATATAACAAATAACATGCAATTAGGAGATACGGGCCCCGCCCACACTTCGCTATCTGGGAGATACGGGCCTAGCCCACACTCCATTCTCGGAGGGATACGGGCCTCGCCCACACCCAACCGTCAGCACATATCATACAAGTATCACGCAGACAACAAGTATAAACAGTTCTATCATACTGGTATATATCACAATCAACTCGACTAATAGATACGGGCTCGGCCCACACTATAATACTAACGTCTCATCTATACGGGCCGGCCTTGGTGCCTTAGACCCGTTACTAATGAAAGGAAACTCACCTCGAAATAGCTGCTGGTCTGTGTGGGAATTGATCACCTACTACTGCTGCTGCTACTCCGGAAACTCCCCGGCTGTAATTCCCACAATATACTTAGTCATACACTGCTAACTGTCCTTTGGGTAAAAAGTCCATTTTACCCCTGGTCTAGCCCTAAGTCAAATCGAAGTCCACTATTAGTTTACCCGACTCGCCGAGTGGATCTCCACTCGCCGAGTCCCTAGCAAACTATTGTCCTGGGTCCCTGATTCTACTCGTCGAGTTGTATGAACAACTCGTCGAGTTTATCTTCATCCGAAGAACACTTTATGCTAAGACTCGCCGAGTTGTATGAACAACTCGTCGAGTCTGTTCTTGATCTATGAAGATTGCCTTGGACTCGCCGAGTCAGGGCATTGACTCACCGAGTCCTAACATGGGTGAGTTCAGCTCCCAACTCACCGAGTCACCCCCTGTGACTCACGGCTCAACTCGATACATCATGAAGGGACCAAATCGGTGACTCGCGACCAGACTCGCCGAGTCGCCAATACGACTCGCCGAGTCGCCGCCATGCATCCACCAAATACACCGATTTACTCGATTTCAGTCCATGCCATTCATAGATCTGGACTTCTAGGACACAAATCACACGTAAAATTTCCAACTTTACGTGTGGATATTCACTAATGTGGATTTTAGGGTGCAAAATGCCTCAAAAGGGTAGATCTAGGATGAACAAGCCACATGGGGCCATAAAGCTAACAGATCTGAGCTCCTGGAGCTCAATCTTGCCTAGATCTAAAGGTTAATCCACTTGATACGAAACATTACGCACAAACAAGCTTGAAGAATTGCTCAAGAGTGTCTCAAATGAAATCCTAAGCATAGAAACAGGGGAAAAATGAGATATACCTCAAGGAAAATGTTGAAATGACACAAAGATGGCTGATCTCCTTCTCCTCTTCTTGATCTACTCCTCTTTCTCCTCAAAACCTTCAAGAACACACCAAGAACACTTCAATCTCTCAAGGAAATAAGGGAAAACGATGTTGGGGGAGTTCTGGGGGTGAATGGGGACGAGTTGGGGTGGAATGAGGGTTTAAATAGGGTTCAAACCCTTGAAACTTAGGGTTTCATCCAGCAGCGGTGACTCGCCGAGTCCAGGATATGGACTCGCCGAGTCGCCCACTTAAACGTGTCCTGAGTCTCGTCCCTACTCGGCGAGTCGGACCTTATGACTCGCCGAGTCCAAGGCTAAAATAGGGCAATGCTCAAATAAAATTCACATACCGGAAACCAGGTGCTACAACTGCTCTGATACCATGATTGAAAGACCCTAACTTTCGTATTTATGAAAGACCCAAACTTTCATACTCGACAATATAGTTACTCCAAAACATGCTACTTGCATATTCATAATAAAACAATATTTTACATTGATAAAGAGATTACAAACTACTGGATACAAACCGAATAATTTAAAGTGTTATATATTACATAACTTCCCAGGATTCTATAGTTTTATACATATGGGAGTGCAAAATACAATAGTTTCAAACTACTCATAAGCTTCTATCGATACAATAGTTTCAAACTATTCAAAAATCTTCTACCAGTATATAACTATACTGGATGTTTATCTCCTGCAATTTGTTAAACATCGAGAGGGTAAGCGGTGACGCTTAGTGAGTTCAATAATAGATACAATATAACGTTATGCAATATATATATATACTTTAATAGGGCAGAAGCAAAGAGGAACAAGGAACAACAAGGGCATATGTGAATCCTGTGACAAACATTCCATATCAATCATTAATTTGATTTAAAGACATACAATCAATGAGACATATCAATTTCCATGCTTGATATACATCAATAAAGCTTTGGCCCAAACGACACAGAAGATATACAACTTCAGATTAACATTTCAGTAGATTTCAGGCTTATAGCCCTATCTAACCTTCTGCCACTACCATAGAATAGAATTCATTCTCTTACGGAGACATGTTCCACATGGCCAAAGGCTACATACCAGTACCAACGTGAATCTAAGTCCTTTCACTGATCACATGGTCAAAGGTATTTCTTTGCTATTAAAAATAGCAAATAAAAATAACCCGGGAAAATAACCTGGAATAATAACACTGAAAAGCACGTAGCACATATAACATATAACATACAATTATTTCTATATATTAAACTCACCGTGAAATAACCGGGGGCTAAAATATTAATTTGGACAGTACTTCGGCTCTAAATATGACTTTCGTCGTTGAAAACCGGGCTCTGCGAAGGTAGACCTTCGAAACCGAAAAGATAAATTTTTCGGGCTTCTAGGGAGTCTCGGGGCGTGTTTCAGGCTTTAGAATCAGTACCGGGGCTTCGGGGGAAGTGGAAGTAGAAGAAATATAAGTTTAGGGGTGAAAAGGGGCAAATTTCAAACATTTACCCGGGAGGTCTCGCACCCCTTATATAGGGTCGAGGTTCGGATCCGAAGCGAAGGGAAGAGGACAGGTGGCTGCGAGGCTCGGACCAGATGGCAGCTTCGGCGAGGCTCGGATGCGAGGAGTCATCAGCTTCAGGTGCGTCATCGGCTGGGTCTTCGGCTCGGACGCGGGGTGGAGGCCGATGCGAGGTGCGTCGGATAGCCATTGGACCGCACCCTCGGTCGAATCAGCATGCGACACGCGAGTTGGGCACGAGGCAGGTATGCGAGACTCACGTGACGACTTCGGACTCCTATGCGACACGCGTCGCTTCTCGGATGCTCCACGCAGCAGCTTCGTACACGTGGCCAGCTTAGAGCGAGGGTGACGTGGCTAACACTATTCATACGAAAATTAAATGAAAAATGTGCTAAATCTTGTAAAATCCATAACTTTCGCATACGAGCTCCGTTTTTGACGTTCTTTATATGCACGCAAAGCTAAAATTATGCTCTACAACTTTCGTTTGGACATTGTTGGCTAATTTTGAATTTAATTTTAATATTATTATTTTTAACAGACCGGGACAGGCAAAATTCGTTAAAAATTCATAACTTCTTCATCCGACGTCTGTTTTCGTCAGACTTTTTACCGTTGCAATACTAATGATGAGACCTTCAATTCTCGTTTAGGTTGTGTCGGCTAAAAATCACTCGATCTAAAATTCGAGTTTTTAGCTGTCTATTGCTAAACTGAAACTTCGAGTTTCTGTTGTTTCCCACTGCAACAGTTGTTCTGTCATTATTGAGTCTTCTATCGGGATGAGGACAATCACGAGCAAAATGCCCTGGCTCGTGATAGTTGAAGCACCCAACCTTCCTGTCAGCGCTCATTCCCCAATTATTCTTTCCTGTCTTTTTGGCAAACTGTTTTGCCCTAAAGACAACCATGGCAATTTGCCTTGTGATGTCCATCTCCTCAACGTCCTCCGAATGGATTTGATCAAGATCTGCAAACGACAATTGAGGAGGAAGCTCCCCAGCTACAAGAGCATTGTAGCAATTGATTAGCCCTACAGCAAAGACAATGTTCTCATCAAGCTCCTTTCCCTTTGAAGAGGAAGCCACATTTGAAGGAGCAGTCAAAAATGATTGGTTCTGTGGTTGGGGTATAGCTGAGCATCTGAGCAGATGAGAAGGTGCATTGAAGGATAAACCTGCAGAAGAATAAGAGAGTAAAGAAAAAGCATTGTTAGATGAAATGCCAAGGTTTGCAGCTGAGTATGAATTGACATGATTCATCTCTCTTTGCTTGTCATCAATATCACATGCTTTGATGACAGCCATCACTTCAGCTAGGGTAACGCGATTTAGATCTTTAGTCTTTTTGATTACAGCTACATTCATGTCCCAAGATTTTGGGAGGGCATTCAGTAGCTTCTTGTTAATTTCAGACTTTGTATAGAAGATCCCTTCCACTTTCATTTCGGTGTTGAGAGTTGTAAATCGCTGCAGTTGGGCTTCCAGGGTCTCTCCAGGCACATAATTGAACATGTTAAACCATTGCCTTAACATGTCTTGGCGACTTTCTCGCATATCCTCGTTTCCCTCATATACTTCAATCAGTGCCTCCCATAATGATTTAGCAGAAGTGTATTCCTTGAAACCTTGAGCAATGTCTGGTGAAAGAGCCATAGTCAAAATGGCCAATGCCTTTTCTTGTTCCTCGATAGTCTCGAAATCTTCATCGGTGTAGTTTTTGAGTTTCTTGTCCTCCACCTGTCCTGCGACTGTAGTGGTGATTCTGATCGGGTCCTTTACTATGCATTTCCAGACTTTGAAATCCTTCTTTTTTATATACTTTTCGATCCTGTATTTCCACTCGGGGAAACCATCAGCGGACTTCAGTCGTGGTATGCGCGTGGTTGTTCCCATCACAACAACGAGTTCTTGGTATTGACTAGGATTTTGTGATTCCATTTTTTAATTAAGATAAAAGTTAATTTTTCGATTTAAAAAAAACCGTTTACTGTAAATTCCAAAAGAAATTACCGAGATGTCCTTACGGCCGTAAACTTGAGTTTACGGCCCAAGAATTATTTCGAATTCAGAGTTAGAAACTTAAGAATGCAATTTATCGATTATCAGATAATCGATTTACGATAAACCTTGAGTTTACAGCCAATGAATTTCTGTTAAAAATATTTTGTTTATTCAGAATTAAACGCAGTGAAGTGTGATTATTAAAGCCTTAAAATCAGAAACTCGATTGACTGTAGGAGAAAACTGTTTGCTGTGATTGAGCCTTTAATAGCTTGCGGCCGTGAACTAGGTGTTTACGGCCGTAAGCTATGACCCTAAACTTCTGAATACTCTTGATTCGACTGGAATAAAACCCCTTTTATCGCTGTGAATATCGTTTTGATAAAAAACACAACTGTAGGACGTCTTTGACACTGGTCTCGCTCTGATACCAATTGTAAAGCCCGAAAACGGATCTACCAATGATCAAAGATAGATAGCAGAAGTAAAAGATGAAACAATAAGCAAATAACAAACGAACCAAGCTTGCATACACTTTAAAGCAATAAAACATCAGATACAACTTGGAGAAGACACGAAGGCATCAACAACCTTTAAAGTCTAACACAATACCCTATTTATAGACTAGACTTACAACTGCAAGGTGTTTACGGCCATAAGGAGTTTACGGCCGTAAACACATAACAACCGTAAACTACAAGTTTTCATACACTATCACTACCACTAATTGTTATGCCTAGACCAAAAAATTATTCAGGGTCTTTCATGAATCTTTGATAATAACTAGCCGACCCCAGAAAACTCCTGATCTCGGTGGCGGACTTCGGCACCTCCTGTTACACCCCCAAACCGAATTGGCGGAAACATTCAGGGGCGTTGGACGTTATGTCAAGTATCACAACACATGCAATATAGTAAATCAAAGTACAATAATCATTGCATTAATAGTATAAGTTTTACATATGATAATCATTTAGCATACAACATCAAAAGTAGATATAGAGAATAACAATATATGCAGCTTGGTACAAGGTTGTCTTCGCAAAAGCATCGGGAGTGTACCTATCTACTGGATTTCCTGAGAATACAAGTTATTTTGAAAGAGGGTATCAACATTTTTAATGCTGGTGAGTTCATAAGTGTTTTAATGAAATTTGACATAAATACATGAATTTTACTCAACTTGTTCACATTAAAAGATTCGGATAAAAGTGTAGAAATTTATTGTAAACCTTCCAAAAACCTTTAGTTCCTTATAAAAACAGTCTTCTACCAAGACTTAACAGTTTTCCTGTTTAAAAGAATGAGTCTTCTATTAAAAGTAGTGTTCTACCAAAATTCGACTCTTTGTGGAAAGGAAGGAATGTTCTACTAATAGCAGTCTTCTATCAAGATTCTACGTTTTGTAAAAAGGGAGTAAGCAGTCTTCTAACAAGAATCTAGGTTTTGTATAAAATGGGTGTAGGCAGTCTTCTACCAAGACTCCAGGTTTCTTATAAAATGGGTGTAGGCAGTCTTTTACCAAGACTCCAGGTTTCGTATAAAATGGGTGTAAGCAGTCTTCTACCAAGACTCCAGGTTTCGTATAAAATGGGTGTAGGCAGTCTTCTACCAAGACTCTAGGTTTCGTATAAATGAGCATTTTTCCCAATTATTACTATCATTATCACAATATAGTTTTATTCATTATCGTTTTATGTGAAAACATTTCAAATCATTTGAACAGGGAAAAATATCATAGTATTATTATTTTTATATGTCAAAACCACCGAAATACTATTACCTTAAGGCCTATGAATTATAATTTACTCTTATTGAGAATCGTAACCATACTGATCGACGAGGTAGTTACATGACACCCTCCAGGCATCATAAAAGGTTAAGAAACTTGTTACCCCTGGCTTGGTGTAACATCCCGGAATATCAGAAGTAGAGTTGAAGGTCTAAAAGTGTAAGTGTGAAAGGGCCACTCGGTGAGTCCACGAGTGGACTCGGCGAGTAGGGTCGCGACTCTGGTAGCCTGTTAAGTGGCCTACTCGGCGAGTCGCAGGATGGACTCGGCGAGTAGGCGCTGAGTGGAGAAAACCCTAATTTCGGAGTATGAGCCCTATATAAAGGACATTATACCCTCTCCCCAACCTCTTTACCATCTGTTGAAGTCCAGAAAACCGTAAGACGTGATTGTGAGGGATTTGAGTGCATTTAAACCTTGGAGAAGAGATTTTGGAGGAGTTCTTGGAGAGTTAGGAGGCTTGGAGCAAGGGGCTTTGCTAAGATTCGGATTTCTCTTTTGTTGGGGATTCCTTTTGAGGTATTACTTCGTTTCTTGGACTGTTACTCTTCTAGATTCATCATTTTGAAGTGTGTGGAAAGTTTGGTTTGTGGTATTTCGAGTTTGAAGGTTAGATCTGAGGTTGCTACCTCAGATCTGGAATGGAGAAGGTCTAGAGTGCATTAAAGTCCCTGTTCTTGAGTGTTTGGTGAAGCCATCTTATCCCAAACCCTATCCCTAGAGTGTAAATGCCTAAACCTCTTTGGATTCATGTAAAGTGTGCCACTTTACGTGATGGATGGGTTGTAGAAGGGTAGATCTATGTTTTGGATCAACTGCATGGCTTGGAAAGCCTTTGTATGGATTCAGATCTAGAGGTACTCTATGAGTCACACGAGTGTACTCAGCGAGTTGCTTGAAGATAAGCTGGAACTCGGCAAGTTGGAAGAACAACTCGGCGAGTTGGATGAATATGGTCTGGAACTCGACGAGTTGGAAGAACAACTCGGCGAGTAGGTTGAAGATAGCCTTGGACTCGGCAAGTCTGTTCTTGGACTCGACGAGTCTGGTCGTGAGGTCCTAACCTTTCTTCTGGTTGAGCTGTGAATCAGTGAGTCAAGGGATGACTCGGTGAGTCGAGTGTGAAAGGACTCAGAGTTTTTGGACTCGACGAGTCTTGGGGAGACTCGATGAGTTGAGCCACGGATTGGGGAAGTTCTGTGCATGGGATTCGGCGAGTCATCGGGTTGACTCGGCGAGTAGAGTCAGTCAGGGGTTGACTTTGACTTTGACTTTGACCAAGGGTTGACCAGTTGATTTCTAGGGGCATTTTGGTAATTGTTGGCCTTTGTTTTGAGTTTAGAGTTTTGGTGTTGGCTAGTGTTGGAGATCGTATCAGTGGTCGGAGCAGCTTGGGTTTATCTATTCAGTCGGCAGTTGCGAGGTGAGTTATCCTCACTATATCAACAGGGTTTACGGCACCAAGGTCGGCCCTTTATCGGATTGTAATCCGGGTATCGTTGTTATGTTATTGCTTTGCTATGTTTGCATCCTGGTAGTTAGGATGGTATATGTTAGAGACCTGGTTAAGGTCGGTATCCTGGTATATAGGATGATGCTACGCTAGTAACCGGTTAGGTCGGTATCCTGGTTAGGATGATGTTATGCTATGTGATCTGTTAGATCGGTTTGATTGGATGTGATATGTTATATGATTGAATGTTTATGTGCACATGGTTGTTGGACTAGGGTTGGGTTGAGGCGGGACCTGCTTTGTGCTGTAGGCCAACATACCCAGGGTGGACCGGTTATCCCGAAGGCCCCACAAGCGGTCCGGATAGGCTGTAGGCCCCAAGAGGGAGGACCAGACATACCGAGGCTCGGAGAGTGGACCAGACCGATTGAAGGCCCAGTGCGGGCGGACCAGTCATACTGTAGACTCAGAGAGTGGACTAGGTGGATTGAAGGCCTGGTGCGGGCGGACCAATCACACTGTAGACTCGATGTATGCGGTTAGACTCGGAGGGTGGACCAAGTGGACTGAAGGCCGGTGCGGCGGACTAGTCGCACAGTAGACCCGAAGTGCATGGCTTTTCTATGTTCTGTTATGATATGGCATGTTATGCGTGTATGGTATATGTGGTTGGTATTTTGGGGATATCTCACTAAGCTTTCGGGCTTACAGTTGTGGTTTAATGTTTTTCAGGTTCTTCAGGAGACCGTGGCAAGGCAAAGGTGTGATCTTACTGCTGCTCATGATTATGTTTTGTGATGTGATTATGGGAAGACTCTGAAATAATTGTATTGAAAACCTTTTTGTAATAATTTTATGAAATCGGGTTGTTTTTGAAAAATTTAAATTGGTTGAAATTTTATGGTCGTTACAAGTTGGTATTAGAGCCTTGGTTTGAGTGAATTGGAGGAACATTCGTGTGAATCCAGTCTCAAATCGAGGAGGGTTTTCAAAAGAGAATTTAAAATGGTTTTCAAAATGAGTAAAAGAGGACGCGGAGGTACGATTAGCCAGAGCCAGTAAGTAACCCCAAAATACCATACATGATATTTGTTTTGAGCTTTGATAGAACAACATGCTAGTACTAGGCTAGGGATCTTCAGGATTTCATGATAATGTTGCCTGATTTATGATGCCTATTAGCCTAGAGTTTCCTTTGTATGAGATTTCTAGTGTTCCTCTAGGAGTGAGGGTTGACTGCTTGTTATGCATGGTTTTCGCTAGGGTGTTGTGGTAGTACTTAATACGAATATGGGTAGGTATGGAAGGTAGTATGGGCCCGTACTATTGAAAGCACAAGACCCATACACGTATTAGGGAAATCATGACCCCTAGGGTTGGTTTGGGAGTAGGTTCCCGGGTTAGTGGCAAGTATCTGAGATCTTGCAGTGTTTTTCAGTATGGAGATTCCGAGGCATGCTAGGAGTGGATCCGGGTTAGGATCGGGAGTAGGAGAGGGAGTTCAGGGAGGGTCAGTACCGCCCGAGGTTATTGGTCAGATGAGCACAGGCGAGTTGGATGCTAGGATTCATGAGATCCTGTATGATGAGGTTGCCGCGTTGTTCCGGGTCGAGCTGTCGGAACTGTTTGGGTCGGTCAAGACCGCCATGGTTGAGTATTTTGATGAGCACTATGCGACTCTCACAGAGACGGCTGCTACGGCAGCTACAACGGCTGTAGCAGCGGCAGGGGGAGGAGCTGGTCAGGGTTTTCAGTATCGGGACTTCGATAATACGAAGCCTCCTACCTTCGATGGAGTTTAGGACCCGATTGTTGCTATGAGATGGTTGTCGGACGTGGAGGGGTGTTTCTTCACGTGTTCGTGCCCTGCTGATCAAAGGGTGAGGTGTGCTCTGAACCTGTTGAGGCTCGGGGTGAAGGATTGGTGGAGATTGACCACGGGGTCATATTCGGATGCGCAGAGGGCTACGGTTTCATGGGATCAGTTCTGGGAGATGTTCAACACTCGTTATGTTCTACGGGTTGAGGGGGAGAGATTGACTCAGGAGTTCCTGGAGCTGAAGCACGATTCGGAGTCGGTGACGGAGATCACCAGGATGTTCACTGAGAGGGAAATGTTTTGCCCGGAGTTTGCTTAAGAGCAGGCTCAGATGTCCCAATATCTGAGTATGATCAAGAGGGATATCGGGCAGTTTGTGTCTACACAGAGGTGCGAGACCTTGTTAGAGTTGCAGGAGGCCGCCAGGCGGCGTGAGTTGGGGAGTGAGTTGCAGTTTCAAGAGTAGAGGCAGGCTCCGATGCAGTCGCAGTCAGCACTGAAACGGTCCAAGACCGTTGATTCTAGATTAGGAGATCAGAGCAGCCACACTTGTGGGAAGTGTGGGAAGGGTCACACCGAGGTCTGTAGGTCCGGTGGTGCATGCCGCAAGTGCGGAAAGGAGGGGCACTATGTGAGGGATTGTCGGCAGGCAGCCCCGGGTCGGGATTTGAGGATTTGTTATCATTGTCATCAGGTTGGAAACTTGAGGGTCAACTGTCCACAACTTGCTGTAGGACCGGTGCAGGCTCCAACACCGGCCACATTGAGGATCACGGACGGAGGTTAGGGTGGAGCGGAGCCCCCAAGGGCTTAGGGTCGTGCTTTTCAGCTTATAGCAGAGGAGGTCAGGGCAGTGCCAGATGCAGCTGCGGGTATGTTTCTTGCTTGATGTCTTGTTATCTTATGATTATTGTGGAGTATTGTATATCTGCTAGTCTTGTTGTGTGATTTCTGGTATGGTTAAGGGTTTGGTGTTAGGAGTTTTATTGGTTATCGTTTATGAGGGTTATTAGTGGGAATTTGGCTTTTAGTCAGAATGTCGGGTATCATCTGCAGTCTGAGGAGTGGTTGCAGAAGGTCGGGCTTCTTTTCAGCCGAGGTGATTTATGTTGATATGTGATTTTGTGAAGGTTGCTTGTTCTAGTGGGAACCAGATCGCGTGTAAGGGATTATGTTGTGTAGGGTTGATAAGGAAGGTCGGTGATGTCGACCGGTAGTTGATAATCAGTGCTCTAAGTGGGGGAGAATTGGAAAATTCACCGGAAGATCGATAGGCATGAGAGGTTGTTTAGCTACTTGGGATTCAACAGTAGCTCTGTCAGCCAAGAGTGTAGGCTGGTATGAGTAAGTGGCAGGAATGCGGGGCGGGATACAGACCAAGGGTGATTGATCGTGGAAGGTCTGGGATCGGGCCGGGATTGAGTATGTAGGGTGGAGATAGAGTCCGTAACCCCTAGAGGGCTAGAACAATATGCATGGGAGAGTTTTCTTGGAGGGATAATTCAGGATGTTGGATGCTGGTTGAGCGGTCCGGATAGACTGAAGGCCGGTGGGCATACCAGTCAGGCCGAAGGCTCGGAGAACGGTCCAGACAAGCTGAAGGCCCTGGAGGGTGGTCCAGACCTACTGAAGGTTCCGAGAGTGGTCCAGATGGGCTGAAGGCCTGGAAAGGCGATCCAGTCATACTGAAGACTCTGCATGTGTTGATAAATCAGTACGAAGATATGGATTGAGTATGTCGCGACGTGTTAGCGTCAGAAGGTCAGGTCCCGGGTATTGATCTTGGTATGTGGAAGGTAGATCATGGACATGAGAGTCTTTGTGAGTGAATCCAGAGCATGTGTGGTGTATGGGATAGCGGTTATGCTATAAGAGAATGGTGTAGTATTGGGTGACCGCTGTGGCACTTGTCATAGTGACAAGGCGGCCAGGTGGATTTCCTTGGTAAGGAAAGGGAAATAAATGTAGCTCCGAGAGGGAGTGTAAGTTCACGGAAGTGAAAGCTGTGGTGCGGAGTTATGATTCGGGTATTCCCAATTATGGTTATTGAGCAGTATGTTGCGGTGGTGGTTTGGAATCACATCCGGGTTGGATGTCTGCTGAGGTCGCGGAAGAAATTTCCGCGGGTGTGGAGCCAAAAGGCTCGGAAGGAATGCAGGAATGGCATCTTGGATTTCCTGTTTGAATTCGATCAAGGATTTATGTATGTTGTGGAAATTCATCCTGGGGATGTTTGGAGGTGTTGTCATTGTATCGGGTTTTCCCAACCCGAATATGTTGGAGCCAGTTCAGCATGACTATGAGATTGCGGTGGAGAAACTCATGGGATTTTCTCTAAGGTGGAAGGATGTGTCATCCTGTTAACATGGAATGGATAAAGTTAGGCTCAGACCGGGAATTCCGGTGGTTCATGGTTATTTCTAACCCGTTGAGTCGAGTGATTGTTGTGATTTGGAGTGGTTGTCAGAGGGCGAGGCCAGTGGCCAGCTTGAAACGGTGGTGAGAACACCGCGGGAAGGAAAATTGGGTTTTGGATTTCGGTGGTTGTGTTTTGAGGAACCTGGTCTGGTTAATGCTAGGTGGTGCATTACGAGAGTAGTTTTGGATTTGTATTGCCGCAGGCTTCGAGGATGAAGCCTAATTTAAGTGGGGGAGAATTGTAACAACCCGGAATATCAGAAGTAGAGTTGAAGGGCTAAAAGTGTAAGTGTGAAAGGGCCACTCGGCGAGTCCACGAGTGGACTCGGTGAGTAGGCTCGCGACTCTGGACGCGTGTTAAGTGGCCAACTCGGCGAGTCGTAGGATGGACTCGATGAGTTGGCGCTAAGTGGAGAAAACCCTAATTTCGGAGGATGAGCCCTATATAAAGGACATTATACCCTCTCCCCAGCCTCTTTACCCTCTCTTGAAGTCCAGAAAACCCTAAGACGCGATTGTGAGGGATTTGAGTGCATTTGAACCTTGGAGAAGAGATTTTGGAGGAGATCTTGGAGAGTTAGGAGGCTTGGAGCAAGGGGCTTTGCTAAGATTCAGATTTCTCTTCTGTTGGGGCTTCCTTTTGAGGTATTACTTCATTTCTTGGGCTGTTATTCTTCTAGATTCATCATTTTGAAGTGTGTTGAAAGTTTGGTTTGTGGTATTTCGAGTTTGAAGGTTGGATCTGAGGTTGCTACCTCAGATCTGGAATGGAGAAGGTCTAGAGTGCATTAAAGTCCCTGTTCTTGAGTGTTTGGTGAAGCCATAATGATTTAGCAGAAGTGTATTCCCTGAAACCTTGAGCAATGTCTGGTGAAAGAGCCATAGTCAAAATGGCCAATGCCTTTTCTTGTTCCTCGATAGTCTCGAAATCTTCATCGGTGTAGTTTTCGAGTTTCTTGTCCTCCACCTGTCCTGCGACTGTAGTTGTGATTCTGATCGGGTCCTTTACTATGCATTTCCAGAGTTTGAAATCCTTCATTTTTATATACTTTTCGATCCTGTATTTCCACTCGGGGAAACCATCAGCGGACTTGAGTCGTGGTATGCGCGTGGTTGTTCCCATCACAACATCAAGTTCTTGGTATTGACTAGGATTTTGTGATTCCATTTTTTAATTAAGATAAAATTAATTTTTCGATTTTAAAAAAAACTGTTTACTGTAAATTCCAAAAGAAATTACCGAGATGTCCTTACGGCCGTAAACTTGAGTTTACGGCCCAAGAATTATTTCGAATTCAGAGTTAGAAACTTAAGAATGCAATTTATCGATTATCAGATAATCAATTTACGGTAAACCTTGAGTTTACTGCCAATGAATTTCTGTTAAAAATATTTTGTTTATTCAGAATTAAACGCAGTGAAGTGTGATTATTAAAGCCTTAAAATCAGAAACTCGATTGACTGTAGGAGAAAACTGTTTGCTGTGATTGAGCCTTTAATAGCTTGCGGCCGTGAACTAGGTGTTTACGGCCGTAAGCAATAACCCTAAACTTCTGAATACTCTTGATTCGACTGGAATAAAACCCCTTTTATCGCTGTGAATATCGTTTTGATAAAAAACACAACTGTAGGACGTCTTTGACACTGGTCTCGCTCTGATACCAATTGTAAAGCCCGAAAACGGATCTACCAATGATCAAAGACAGATAACAGAAGTAAAAGATGAAACAATAAGCAAATAAAAAACGAACCAAGCTTGCATACGCTTTAAAGCAATAAAACGTCAGATACAACTTGGAGAAAACACGAATGCATCAACAACCTTTAAAGTCTAACACAATACCCTATTTATAGACTAGACTTACAACTGCAAGGTGTTTACGGCTATAAGGAGTTTACGACCGTAAACACATAACAACCGTAAACTACAAGTTTTCATACACTATCACTACCACTAATTGTTATGCCTAGACCAAACCATTATTCAGGGTCTTTCATGAATCTCTGATAATAACTAGCCGACCCCAGAAAACTCCTGATCTCGGTGGCGGACTTCGGCACCTCCTGTTACACCCCCAAACCGAATTGGCGGAAACATTTGGGGGCGTTGGACGTTATGTCAAGTATCACAACACATGCAATATAGTAAATCAAAGTACAATAATCATTGCATTAATAGTATAAGTTTTACATATGATAATCATTTAGCATACAACATCAAAATTAGATATAGAGAATAACAATATATGCAGCTTGGTACAAGGTTGTCTTCGCAAAAGCTCCGGGAGTGTACCTGTCTACTGGATTTCCTGAGAATACAAGTTATTTTGAAAGAGGGTATCAACATTTTTAATGCTGGTGAGTTCATAAGTGTTTTAATGAAATTTAACATAAATACATGAATTTTACTCAACTTGTTCACATTAAAAGATTCGGATAAAAGTGTAGAAATTTATTGTAAACCTTCCAAAAACCTTTAGTTCCTTATAAAAACAGTCTTCTACCAAGACTTAACAGTTTTCCTGTTTAAAAGAATGAGTCGTCTATTAAAAGTAGTATTCTACCAAAATTCGACTGTTTGTGGAAAGGAAGGTGTGTTCTACTAAAAGCAGTCTTCTATCAAGATTCTACGTTTTGTAAAAAGGGAGTAAGCAGTCTTCTAACAAGAATCTAGGTTTTGTATAAAATGGGTGTAGGCAGTCTTCTAGCAAGACTCCAGGTTTCTTATAAACTAGGTGTAGGCAGTCATTTACCAAGACTCCAGGTTTCGTATAAAATGGGTGTAAGCAGTCTTCTACTAAGACTCCAGGTTTCGTATAAAATGGGTGTAGGCAGTCTTCTACCAAGACTCTAGGTTTCGTATAAATGAGCATTTTTCCCAATTATTACTATCATTATCACAATATAGTTTTGTTCATTATCGTTTTATGTGAAAACATTTCAAAGCATTTGAACAGGGAAAAATATCATAGTATTATTAGTTTTATATGTCAAAACCACCGAAATACTACTACCTTAAGGTCTATGAATTATAATTTACTCTTATTGAGAATCGTAACCATACTGATCGACGAGGCAGTTACATGACGCCCTCCAGGCATCATAAAAGGTTAAGAAACTTGTTACCCCTGGCTTGGTGTAACATCCCGGAATATCAGAAGTAGAGTTGAAGGGCTAAAAGTGTAAGTGTGAAAGGGCCACTCGGTGAGTCCACGAGTGGACTCGGCGAGTAGGGTCATGACTCTGGTCGCGTGTTAAGTGGCCAACTCGGCGAGTCGCAGGATGAACTCGGCGAGTAGGCGCTGAGTGGAGAAAACCCTAATTTCGGAGGATGAGCCCTATATAAAGGACATTATACCCTCTCCCCAACCTCTTTACCCTCTGTTGAAGTCCAGAAAACCGTAAGATGCGATTGTGAGGGATTTGAGTGCATTTGAACCTTGCAGAAAAGATTTTGGAGGAGATCTTGGAGAGTTAGGAGGCTTGGAGCAAGGGGCTTTGCTAAGATTCGGATTTCTCTTTTGTTGGGGCTTCCTTTTGAGGTATTACTTCGTTTCTTGGACTGTTATTCTTCTAGATTCATCATTTTGAAGTGTGTGGAAAGTTTGGTTTGTGGTATTTCGAGTTTGAAGGTTAGATCTGAGGTTGCTACCTCAGATCTGGAATGGAGAAGGTCTAGAGTGCATTAAAGTCCCTGTTCTTGAGTGTTTGGTGAAGCCATCTTGTCCCAAACCCTATCCCTAGAGTGTAAATGATGGGTTTTGAGCATTCTAACACTTCCTAAGTGTACATGCAACCCTAATAACCTTGGATCTATGTTTGTCTAATTTGTCATGCAAAGTTGAATTCCAAGGTTATATCCTATCTAGCATACATGGGGAACAATTTTAACATAAACTATAGATAGAATAACTTACCTTGTTGTTGCTTGTGTTCCTTGAAACCTTGTGAGCCTAGCACCTCAAGTGGTGATGCCTCAAATGCTTCACACAACACCAAATGCTCTTGGAAGAACTTATGAGAGTATACTCACTTCTTCAAATCGGCCAAGCCCTCTTTTCTTTGTGTGCAACCGATTTGGGAGGAGATCATATTCCTTATATAGTGTTGACACATCTAGGGTTAAACCCTAATGTGTCATGACTCTTCATTTCCATGACCCATGGGTTTGTAACTCCCATGGGGCATCCATGGAGCATCCTATGGGTGGAACCCAACTTGATGATCCATGGAGCCTTTAAGCCCACTATACAAGATATGGATGATTTACTTAATCAACCCATATATTTAATTAGTTATCTTTTGATCACTTAATTAATTCTAAATTAATTCTTGATCAAACTAATCAAATAATATTATTAATATATTAGAACTTATAATATATTAATAATCTCCAAGCGTTATTTCTCTCATTTAGTTTATCCAATTGCATGGTGCCATGCAACCCAAATGGACCATGCCGGGTCGGGTCAAGTACATACCAGAAATAGTTATGGACTTAGACACCTTATCCAACAGTCTCCCACTTGGATAAGTCTAGTAACTATTACTGCAAGTATGACTTCAGGAACCGATCGGCAATCGTAGCTCTTTACAAGGTTTCTCGAAACTTGAGAAGACGATGGTACGCCATTTAAGATAAGTGATCATATAATCCTCTGTTCTAGATATCAGTCGGACAAATACATGGAACAATGTCTTACTTATTGTCCAACATTTGTTTCCCGATTTCCGATTTGTTTGACAAAGAACTTTATTGAACACATCAATCTAGTTCTGACCGGGCCCGGTACATAGGTCAAAACAAAATCATCGAGGGGCCCAGATATCAGCTTCTAATCCAAGAAGGAACAGATAAACTTCGACTCATATGTTTGTTCTACTACTCATTGAATTACACATAAGAGCACGATTTTATAACATCGAGTTACCAATGCGTTTTTTGTACAATTAATGCATAACCAACTCGTAAGTAACAAATCATATCTCTAGGTTTAAAGACTTATATGATATTACCGTCTCACGATCACTCGAGATAGAATTCCATGAAGTGATTCCAGTGAGCGTGGGTTGTGTCCAATGCTCAGAACTTATGAGCACTCATGATTGTTGTAGCCTTTTCCCAGACCTCTACAACCAATCATGACAGTCTTGATTCATACCTACTTCCGACATATGACCGACTGTGGAGGTTTGAATAATATGTTAAACCAAACAAAATTATTCTGGAAGTCAAAACATGCAAAAGAAATATAGTAAACGATCGACAAGAGATAGCAACACTTTACTCATAAATAAAACACTTTTATTCATCATCAAATGTCAATTACACTTTACAAATTTCAAGATTATCTAACTACTAAATCTAATATCATCCTTCAGCCCTATGCTCCGAGCATGCTGGAGATGCTTAACCCGAGTCAGTCCCTTCGTGAGGGGATCTGCTGGGTTCTCATCCGATGATACCCTCTTTGCCACGAGGAGTCCTTCTTTGATCCGATGTCTGATGAAATGGTATTTTCTGTCGATGTGTCTGGATCTCCCGTGATCCCTTGGTTCCTTGGCTAAGGCAACAACACTTTCACTATCACAGAAAATTTCCATCGGCTATTTAATAGCTGGTACAACTCCAAGGTCTCCAATGAAGTTCCTCAGCCATAACGCCTCCTTTGCCGCTTCGCTAGCTGCAATATACTCCGATTCACAAGTAGAATCTGCCACTGTCTCTTGCTTGGAACTCTTCCAAGAAATTGCTCCTCCATTTAGGGTAAAGACCCAGCCCGACTGAGAGCGGAAGTTATCCCTATCATTCTGGAAGCTAGCATCACTATACCCTACAACTCTCAAGTCATCACTCCCACCTAGGGTAAGGACCCAGTCCTTAGTCCTTCGTAGGTACTTGAGAATATTCTTTACCGCAGTCCAGTGTGCCTTGCCAGGATTCCCCTGAAACCTGCTAACCATGCTCAAGGCAAAGGCTACATCAGGTCGAGTACACGTCATAGCATACATGATCGAACCTACAGCCGAAGCATAAGGTAATCGACTCATTTCTGCTATCTCAGCCTCATTGCTAGGGCTTTGTGTCTTACTCAGCTTGGCGCTACTCTGGATGGGCAACTCTCCTTTCTTGGAGTTTTGCATTCTGAATCTCTTCAGAATTTTCTCCAAGTAGGTACTTTGACTAAGTCCAATTAGTCTTTTACTCCGATCTCTCAAGATTCTTATCCCCAAAATATAGGCAGCTTCACCAAGGTCCTTCATAGCGAAACACTTTCCAAGCCAGGACTTTACTTCCTGCAAGGTTGGAATGTCGTTTCCTATGAGTAGTATGTCATCCAAATACAATACCAAAAAGCTAACTATACTCCCACTAGCCTTGACATATACACAAGATTCATCTTCACTCCTAGAAAAGCCAAATTCCTTGACCTTTTCATCAAAGCAAAGATTCCATCTGCGAGGTGCTTGCTTTAATCCATAAATGGATTTCTCAAGCTTACACACTCTATTAGGGTACTCGTTACTGACAAAACCCTCTGGCTGACTCATGTAAACATCTTCAGCCAACTTTCCATTAAGGAAAGCGGTTTTGACATCCATTTGCCAAATTTCATAGTCATGAAATGCGGCTATGGCTAACAGAACCCGAATAGACTTAATCTTGGCTACCGGAGAAAAGGTCTCATCATAGTCCACTCCAGGAATTTGAGAGAAGCCCTTTGCAACCAGTCTAGCCTTATAAGTGTGTACTTTACCATCCATGTCGGTCTTCTTCTTGAAGACCCATTTGCACCCTACAGTCTTTCGACCTGGTACATTCTCAACCAAGTTCCAAACTTGATTGTCATACATGGATTGTATCTCGCTATCCATAGCCTCTTTCCATTTAGCAGACTCGGGGCCCGCCATGGCTTCCTCGTAGCTGTTAGGGTCATCATGACTTACTAGTGTCTCATCACTAATAAGTGTCTCACCTTCTGCAGTAATATGGAATCCATAGTAATGCTCAGGTGCACTCCTAACTCTCGTGGAACGCCTCAGAGGTACAGATTCGTCAATTGGCTCAACAGGAGTTTCCTCCTCAAGTTGAGGGCTAGAGTTTAAAGTTCCTTCACCACTTGACTCTTGAATTTCTTCAAGATCAACTTGCCTCCCACTGTCTCGTTGGCTTATAAACTCTCTTTCTCGAAAGACTCCTCTTCTTGCTACAAAGACCACATTGTCACTAGGTCTGTAGAAGAGGTAACGAAAGGATTGTTGTGGGTAGCCGATGAAAATACACCTCTCGCTTCGGGGTTCGAGCTTATCATGAGTCTCGCGTCTCACGAAAGCCTCGCATCCCCAAATCTTGATGTGGTCTAGTTTAGGTACTTTACCAGTCCACATCTCGTGAGGAGTTTTGGCAACTTTCTTTGTAGGGACTAGATTGAGGATATGGGCGGCAGTCTCTAAGGCATACCCCCAGAATGAGATTGGTAGCGAAGCTCGACTCATCATGGAACAAACCATGTCCAACAAGGTTCGATTACGCCTCTCAGCCACACCATTCAATTGCGGTGTCCTGGGAGGTGTCAATTGTGAGACAATCCCACATTCCTTTAGATAGTCGAGGAACTCTGAACTAAGATACTCACCACCTCGATCGGATCGAAGCATCTTAATGTTCCTGCCCAATTGATTCTCGACTTCCTGTTTAAATTCCTTAAACTTCTCGAAAGTCTCTGACTTATGCTTGATTAAGTAGACATATCCATATCTACTGTAATCATCGGTAAAAGTCAAATAATAACGATTAGCATCTCTTGTGGCATGTTTGAATGGTCCACACACATCGGTGTGTATAAGGTCCAACAAACCTTCACCCCTTTCACATGAGCCTGTGAAGGGTGACTTTGTCATTTTTCCAAGTAAGCATGATTCGCAACTATCATTTGACTTTATGTCAAACGACTCCAAGACTCCATCCTTTTGGAGTTGGCCTATGCGTTTCTTGCTTATATGTCCAAGACGACAATGCCATAACGATGCTTTATCCAAGTTATTATTATTAGTAGAATCAATACACAAAACATTATTTCCTAAGTTATCTACAATAGATACAGCTTCATACACACCATCACAAGGTAATGCTTTAAAATAAAGTACATTATTAAAGAAAGCATTAATCGAACCAACTTCATTATCAAACGAAAAGGTGAAACCTTGTTTGTACAATGCATGAAAGGAAATAATATTTCTTGCCATTTCCGGCGAATAACAACATTTATTCAAATCTAAATTTAACCCACTACTTAGCGATAAAGTATAAACTCCAATCTTGGTGACAGGTGTAACTTTCCTATTCCCCATGATTAAGTTTATTCTTCCTTGCTCCACATTCTCACTTCTTCCTAGTCCCTGCAAGTCACAGCAAATATGAATTCCGCAACCTGTATCAAGGACCCAAGATTTCGAATGGGGTGAGTTATTAGAAATGATAGTGTAAATACCTGCATGGTTGGGTTTGACTTTCCCATCCTTTACATCTTGCTGGTACTTTGGGCAGTTCCGCTTCCAATGAGCTTTTTCATGGCAATAGAAGCATTCAGCCTCTTTTGGGTCAGAGGAAGGAGTAATGAAACCTTTCTTGGTTCCACTTGAAGAAGAGCCATCAAGGGTCCGAGCCTTGGTACCCTTTGAAGATCTCTTTCTCTTCCTCCCTCGACTCTGCCCGATTGCCAAGACCGGAGTTGTTTCTGGAGTAGGAGTGATAGCAACCGACTTCCCCTTAAGACCTGTTTCTGCGGTCTTGAGAAGTCCCTAAAGTTTGCTGAAGGTGACCTCTTCCTTGTTCATGTGATATGTCATGCGGAATTGATCATAGCACGATGGTAAGGAGTGCAAAATGATATCTATTGCAAGCTCCTCAGGGAAGTTCACATTGAGCTTCAGCAACCGATCCACATACCTTTGCATTTTCTGCATGTGGCTCGTGACGGACTCTCCGTCCTTCATCATGGTTGTTATCATGGAGCAGATGACTTCGTACCTCTCTTGTCGTGCACTTTGATGGTATCTTTCCATCAAATCTTGGTGCATTTCATAAGGGTAGAAGTCTTCGTAAGACTTTTGGAGTTCAGCTGTCATGGTGGCTAACATGATGCAAGCCACCTTGGTTGCATCTCTTTCATGAGTATGAAAGTCAGCGATCTCCTGGGGAGTTGCAGTGGACTCGTCAATTTCCTTAAGCTCCTTGTCAAGGACATATTCTTTGTCCTCGTAGCGGGTAATCATCCTGATGTTTCTGATCCACTTATTGAAGTTGGATCCATCAAAGGTGACTTTCCCACATAGACTCATAAGAGTAAAGGAGCCATTAGGATTCGAGCCAGAAGCATTAGTTGAAGACATCTGAAAAGAAGAACAAGTTTAGTTTAGATTTAAGAGAGTCCTTAATAAAACACCCAAATGTAATATTAAGGCTAGGATCCAATCACAATATAATATAACTTAGAAGAGGTATGCCGTAATCTAAGCTATACCATATTTGAAAGGTAGGTGAATGACGATTCACCAATTTCCACCACGAAAACCGAAATATTAAATATTTAGTTTTTATTGGTTTTAGAAATTCCTAGATTCTTTGAGATCCAATGAACTTTTCAAAGGCATGTTTCGATCTCGGGAGTGCCCTCCAGGTTTTGTGACTGGGATGCCGAGGATCACAAAACGAGGTGTGAAGTAACCATGCAAATCACTTGGTACCTTTAAAGTTTATCACTCAATCGATGTGCCGGTAAACCACACACGCTCCACCGATACTATAATAAACTTTTAAGTCACCCTTTACCTACCTTGTTAAGTCCAAGTTAGTGTGCCGGTTAACCACACACGCTCCACCAACGACTCAGACAAAGTGTAAAGTGTAATTTCATGGATTAGCACCTTATTCACATTTTTCCTAAAGTAACTAAGATTGGGAATTTAATAAAATGTTTAGTTACTTTATATATTCATCATACTTTGAATGAGAATTTATAAGTCCTTGTCTTACCCGTTCGGCTAACGACCCTCCACCAGTCAAGCAAGCGGTGGGTGAGAATATACACCCATTAAGTCACCATTTTATAGGCAACAACCTTATACCCACCTTATAGACCGGCTTCGTGAATGAGGCGTACTAGCGGTAAGACGACTTGTTCTTATACATATATATATAATTATTAAATTATCATAATATAAGTATAAGGGTTGAATTTTAACTTTTAAAATTCTAGGGGTTGGAACTAAAGTTTTAACTTAACTTTACTTGTTCCAAAACTTGAGGGCAAGTTTTGTAACTTTCAAAACTTTTCATTTCTTGTAACTTATGAGTTTAATAGAGTCATAAAATGAAGACTCTTCATTTTTATAACTCTTGTGTTTTCTTAATGGTTTTTAACTCAAGTGTGACTCTTGGTTTTCCATAACTTAAGGATAAGTTATGGACTCCATTAAAACACATTATGATCAAGAATTAAACTACCAAATAGGTTACAAATAATTCCTATGATCATCTAAAACATCATAAGAACAAGAACATGAATATGAACATAATCAAAAATTACATAAAACTTTGTAATTTTGATAACTAGTTGTTGTAAATGAATTAGCAAAACATTACACCACCAAAAACAAGTTTACATTTACTAAAACAGTTTAGGGTAATGTTTCTAATTCATTTTCCAGCAACTGAATCGAAATTCTGCACTCATTCGACCCTACTCGCCGAGTGCATAAACTTGACTCGCCGAGTTGGTTGAATATACACATGGACTCGGCGAGTCCCACCTATGGACTCGACGAGTCCGATCGCAGACAGCAAATTTTTCGATTCTGTTTTCAACTTTTAAGCACGAATAAGAACAAACAAGCCTAGGCTCTGATACCACTGATGGGTTTTGAGCATTCTAACACTTCCTAAGTGTACATGCAACCCTAATAACCTTGGATCTATGTTTGTCTAATTTGTCATGCAAAGTTGAATTCCAAGGTTATATCCTATCTAGCATACATGGGGAACAATTTTAACATAAACTATAGATAGAATAACTTACCTTGTTATTGCTTGTGTTCCTTGAAACCTTGTGAGCCTAGCACCTCAAGTGGTGATGCCTCAAATGCTTCACACAACACCAAATGCTCTTGGAAGAACTTATGAGAGTATACTCACTTCTTCAAATCGGCCAAGCCCTCTTTTCTTTGTGTGCAACCGATTTGGGAGGAGATCATATTCCTTATATAGTGTTGACACATCTAGGGTTAAACCCTAATGTGTCATGACTCTTCATTTCCATGACCCATGGGTTTGTAACTCCCATGGGGCATCCATGGAGCATCCTATGGGTGGAACCCAACTTGATGATCCATGGAGCCTTTAAGCCCACTATACAAGATATGGATGATTTACTTAATCAACCCATATATTTAATTAGTTATCTTTTGATCACTTAATTAATTCTAAATTAATTCTTGATCAAACTAATCAAATAATATTATTAATATATTAGAACTTATAATATATTAATAATCTCCAAGCGTTATTTCTCTCATTTAGTTTATCCAATTGCATGGTGCCATGCAACCCAAATGGACCATGCCGGGTCGGGTCAAGTACATACCAGAAATAGTTATGGACTTAGACACCTTATCCAACAGTAAATGCCTAGATCTCTTTGGATTCACGTAAAGTTTGCCACTTTACGTGATGGATGGGTTGTAGAAGGGTAGATTGATATGGGCATAATTAGTTAATTATTTAGCATACATTTTTATTCATTTTTAACTAATTATGTGAATAATATGGACAAAAGGTACTTAATATTGTTTAAATTTTGTTTTCAGTCCAAAAGACATGCTTGGGAATGAAAGGGAACAAGGGAAAGCAATTGGAGACCAAAGAATGAAGATTGAGGGATAAAAGTTTACCTACTCGGCGAGTTCATCAGAATATTCCAGAAGATAGCCACGACTCCTGATTTAAGGCGGATAACTATGAGCTACTCGGCGAGTTGGGTCTGCTACTTGCCGAGTACACCCTGTTTTGAGATATCTATAAAAACCGACTCTTTATCCGATGGGACTACTTTTCTGGCGTTTTTTGAAGATCCATCTACGATTGAGAACCCTGGAAGGCGCTGAGGAATTCTACTCTTCAACCTTTTGAAGAATCAAGGCAACTAGGTTAATCATTCCACTTAGCTTTAGGAATTGAGTATGTTTAATCTAGCTAAACTTGTTTTTGTGTTTGTTTTTACTGCAACTATGAGCTAAATACATTTTTGTTTCTGTTTGGGGAATACCAAGGAACTCCTATGGTTTAATTCTTAGCTTTTGATTGACTGTTTATTAGTGATCTGTTAAATTAAGTTTGTAAAAGAACCTTATGCTTTAATCACAACTATTTTCTGTTAATTGGAAGACAATTAAGCTGCATGAACATCTCTTAGTTGTTAACCTCATATGTCTATGTGAATACTTAACCATATGCTTAGTAATAATGATTATGAAACTAAGATTAATAAGACAATAGTTAGATTAATGTGTGAGCTTGTTTGAGAAACCATCAAACAAGAGGTTAATTGAACCACTAAATTGATTAACCACTACAAGTCTTATTTAATCCAAATAATTAATCTAGGGAATTAATTAGCTTAAACACTTGATCACTGCTTGAATTAATTAATTGTCTACGGGTTAGGAGTAATGAACATGAACCTGACCACTATAATTGGTAGCCAATGACAATTAATCTATCATAAATACCAAATAACCATAGGAGTGAATTGGTTGAACCTAGATAGAAACATCTTTGTCAAATTTGGTGAATTAGTTGTTTGCTTAGTTATTTAGTTAATAAGTTAATTAAGTGTTTATGTGGTGTGCTTAAGTTTCTAGTCTTGCAAAACTAGAGAAAAACCTTTTACTTTCATTAATTGCTTAGTTAAAATTAGCCATTAGTTTAATTTTCCGTTCCCTGAGTTCGATACCCTACTTACTCAACTATACCACTAAAAGACAGGTTCACTGCCATTGTGTGCTAAATTTATTACTAAAAAGTAGGAATAAAACAAGTGCATTTTACACACATCAAGTTTTTGGCGCCGTTGTAGGGGAAGGTTCTAAATAATTAGTCTAATCCCTAATTTTTTCGATCCTTTGTGTGAGTTTACTGGCACAAACTTAATTTATCACAATTTAGTAGTTAGAAATTACGTTTTAGCATCTGTTTTAGTTTTAATATTAAGTTTCTAATTTCTTCAAAATTACACTGATACTTGCTGAGTGCAGTCGCACCTACTCGGCGAGTACAAGTGTATTTGGCAGATTAATTTTCGATTTTTTAGTACACTTTTTTGTTCTTTTTACGTTTTTATCTTGTTTATTTCAGGACTTTCATGACCAGAGGATCAAACACCCCGCTGGTACCCCCGTTTGAAGATCCCAAATCCGCATTGAAAAGGAACAAAGGAAAGGACGTGGAGAGCTCGAGTACACAAAAGAAGTCACCTTTGTCCAATTTGAAGACTGTTTTTGGGAAAAAGAAGAGCAGCAAATCAGGAGCATCCAACGCTTCTTTAGTAATCGACGAACCGGTTAAGGAAGATATTGAGTACGAGACCGAGGAAGAAGAGGAGCCTACATACGAGCACGAAACCGATTCCGAAGAAGAGTTAGCTATCACAATGGCTAACATTGATGTAATCCCCATGGGAGAATGGAAGAAGAGGATGCGCGACGACACTGGCCCGGGACTTGTGCAACCCGCAATTCCCGCGGCCGCTACCTTTGAGCTCAAGGGTCATATCCTAGCTTTACTTAAAGAAATACCTTTTATGGAAAGGACCATGCCTACAAGCATTTGGATGAAGTCAATGATGTAGCTGATTACTTCAATGTTCCAAATGTGCCCCGCAAGACTCAGCTACTTCGTATGCTTCCGGTGACATTCAAAGGTGCTGCAAAAGACTGGCTCAAGTCACATCCCCCCGGATCAGTTACCACATAGGCCAAGATGAAAGAAGAATTCATTGATCACTTTTGCCCACCTTCCAAAATAGCCAAGTTGAAGAAGGACATTGCTAACTTTGAACAACAAGCTGGAGAATCACTATATGAAGCTTGGGAGAGATACAAGAGCTTACTAAGAAACTGCCCAAACCATGACCTAAACAGCCAGCAAGAAGTCTCCATCTTCTATGATGGAGTCAATGTCACAACCAAGCAGCTACTAGACTCACAAGGCTCACTTACAATGAAGCTGCCCCCGGTGATCAAAGAAGTGATTGAAGAGTTCTCTAAACACTCTAGAGAATACCACAACCCTAGACATGATGTCACTAGGGGAGCCGCTTATGCAGCTACTGAAGACTTATCCGCGGTCATGGCTATGCTAAAAACCATGGATAGGAGGATGGATAAAATGGATCAAACATTCCATTCTATTAATCAGTGTATACAAGTCATATATAATTGAGATTGACATGATGTTTAGATGTGTGGCCCCACCCTAAACCCACAACCAGACAAGGAACAGGGAGTAGGGCGAAAGCACACATCTTAACTCTTACCAATCTAAATTATATACCACCCTAATGTACATACTCCGTAGTAGTTAGTTAATCCCATGAGTTCTTACTCTTGATTCAAGAACTTGGTTTCACGGGGCAAGTGGTCTTTCTAGGGAATCTATGGGGTAGACCTCGGGTGGTTATCGCCTTCTGGAGTATCTGTAGTGCTCTTTCGATTTAGTTTCTAATTTCAACTGGGGTTGGTTAACAGCACGCGGTACCCCTCTCCTGGGTACTTCTGAAGGTTTGAATGAGAGAGACGACGGATCGCTCGCATGGAGTTTTCCATTTGGCTCGAAATTTTTTTACTTGACACTTACGATAAGGTGGAAGTTCTTTTTACACAGCACTAGGAAGTTCTCGCATGGTCGAAGCACGTCGAACCATGACTGACAGGAGTGTCGAAAATAATAGGCATTGACACAATATGGAATGAAGCTTGATAGGACCATGTGCTGGACAGGGCACACAAATTTTTAGCATTTCAGGTTCGTCCATGGTATTACTATCGCGAATACTTGGACCGACATGATTGACACTGAATGCTAGGGGTCTTGATGCTTTGGAATGATGTACTTTTCACGAATAGTTTTCCCACAAGGCCTCTCTATAACTGCCTAGTATACACTAGTCATGTATAATTAAGATTAAAAGGACTGTTGACTGAGCGACTTCGCCCTAAATCCACAACCAAACAAGGAACAAGAAATAAGGCCGCATCACTCACTCGAGGTCTATCAATCTTAATTATAAATGGCCTTAACGTATATACTAAGCCATCATAGCTTTACCTAATGGGTCTTTATGTTTTATAATAGTGCTGCGACTTTTTCCTTAACAAGGAAGTAACTACAATTGGAATTTATTATTTATTGTTTTCGATTAGCTACGAAGGTTGAGAAACGTACCAAAATTCTACCGGGTCCTTTGATGCTACTTTATGTATCAAGGTCAAACTCCTCCTATGCCTTCGTTATTTCTGTTTCAGTGGGGCAGTCCCTCTTGAAATGCCCTATCTCACCGGTGGCATATTGGACTGGTCCCAACATTGGTGGTTGATGTGAAGTGCCAAGTGGGGATGTTGCAGAAAGGGGCAGTGTGTCCTTTTTGGCTGCAGTTTGTGCAATGGAGCACTCGGTAGTCTCCATTATGATGGAAGGTGCACTTCAAGCATAGGGGTAGATTCCCGTAATACTTCTTCCTTTCTGTGGTAGCAGTAGAGGTGGTAGTGGCAGTAGATGTTGTGGCTGCGGAGGCTTCCACCAGGTGTTGTCTCTTATTCCTGAAGAGAATTGAAATCGAGATTTAGAAAGCAATCATGATTATATGAATGAAAAGTACGAACACAAGGAGTAAATATTAATCAGATCTTATATTGATGAAGAAACTGATTACAGACTTAAGTAGAGAAACATGCAAATGACTAGTGAATCACTCATTGAATCAATCGTTTCTCTACTTCTAACCTCAGTCCCTATTTATAGGAAACATGAATGTACAAAAAATATACTAAGTCCTTAACAATACGCTTTGCAAAATTGAAGACTTAGTAACATAATTAACATAATTAACATGCGAAACTAAGAACAGACACTTCGACTTTTACAATTTCTAGACTCTACATTCTCCCCCATTGTAAATAGTCGAAGCTATTCAGTTTGTGAGATTCTGAACAACTGAGTGCATTGTTCTACGGATTTCTGAATACCAAGTGATGATCTTTTTAAGCTCCTTCCTATCTCCTTCATTATTCTTTGTGTAATTATTCATACAAACAATGAAATTCGTATATTGCGAAGTGGTGTATCTTTCAATCTCTGAGACTTGAAACAAAAATCTTTTAGGCTTCCCCTTGTTGTCTTTGCCTGCGAAAACCTTGCCAAAAGGTTTAAGGCATATCTCTCCGTCTGCAAACTTCTTCAATTCTGGTTGTGGCAATGTTGATTCCCAAGGAACTGTGACTTTTCTTCGAAGGCCTGATGCGAGTTCTTCATCAGTTAACGCCAAACAATCATAGTAGTTATCTATGAATATTTTGATATGTGTGAAACCAAATCTGAACACATCAGTATCATATCCTTTGAGCTTGTTTTCTTCCATGTCTTTCAGGATAAGAGCCACTTGAATGAGATCATTTATATTCATTAAGGGAAAGTCAGCAATGCTAAAATCGAAAGGCTTGTTATCTGCTCAGACAACGAAGTATCGAAAATTTTGAAGCATGTTTTCGAACATTTCATCCTTCTTGATAGTTAACACTTTCTTTATCTTTATCAGAGACCAAACTTCCTGTTGATCCATTGCATGTACAACATGAATATGATTTTCTTGTAGGTATATTCATTAGCATTTTCAAAATTTTCACTGATCTTGTACTGCGCTGTGATAAACATCATTTCGTTTATAGGGAAGTCAAGTTGGCATATGCGAACTGCTTCGAGTCTTGCGATAGGAGCAAATGTTTCTTCGTAGTCTATTCCTTCTTGTTGCGAATAGCCTTTAACAACTAGTCTAGCTTTATTTCGAATAATATTGCCATCTTTGTCAGTTTTATTTTTGAAAATCCATTTTAATCCGACAATCAAAACATCAGAAGGTTTAGGAATTAATCTCCAAACCTTGTTTTGTTCAAACTCAGCCAGTTCAGATTGCATAGCAACAACCCAATCTGAGTGTTCCATAGCATTCTTTACTGTCAGTGGCTCTATTTTCGAAATAAAAATATTAAACATACATAATTCTTGGTTCGCATTCAGTACCTCATTTTTCACATGGATTTGAGCTCTTGTCAACACCCCATCCTGTGGATTCCCAATCACCTGTTCTTTGGGATGATTCCCTGTTCATTTCTCAAGTGGTGGAAAATCAGGATTGAATTCCAATGGTGCATCTTCGTACATATCTTCATTTTCAGATCCTGCAACAGAAAAATTATCATTTAATTCATGAAATTCATCATTTTCATCAAGATTAATTGTCACTGTTTCATCATGTTCCCCCTCAACATGATGTTCATCTTGATGCTCCCCCTCAAAATGATGTTCCTGTTGATCATTTAAAGGTAATTGCAAATGCTCCCCCTCAACTTGACGACTCATAGTCTCATTCTACTCCTCGAAAGTTTGCTCTCCCTGTATATTTGTGGTCGTATGCTCCCCCGCCATACGAAATTTAGGCACACTTTCGCAAGATATTGAATTTGTAGTAATTGTTGAATCATCAGTATGTTTTGATGATTCTGATGTTTGGTTATCAGGAGCATGAACTTTTGCATCAATTGCCCTGTCAGGAATTCCAAAAATTAAGTCATAAGCAAAATCATTGATATCTTAATTTTCAATTTGAGTATCTGAATCAACAAGAATTTATTTATTTTCAAATTTACTATCCGTTTGTTTAAGATAGTAATCATCGAAGGTTAAGTTGAAAGTTTCTTCAACTTTTCTTGTTCGCTTGTTTAACACGCTGTATGCAACTGAATTTTGCGAATATCCTAAGAATATGCCTTCATCAGCTTTCGCTCGGAACTTGGTCAAATTATCTTTTAGATTCATTATAAAACACCTGCAACCAAAAACATGGAAAAATTTTATATTAGGGTTTCGATTGTTGAGTCTTTCATATGGAGTAATATTGAATCTTCGATGAATGAATGAACGATTCTCAGTAAAACATGCAGTCGACACAGCTTCAACCCAAAGATATTGAGGTAAGTTCGCATATGTTAGCATGGTCCTTGCCGCTTCGCATAGAGACCTATTTCCTTTTTCAATAACACCATTTTGTTGTGGAGTATATGGTGATGAGAAATTATGCGAAATGCCTTTGGCTGTGAGAAATAAATCCAGTGTTTGATTTTTAAACTCAGAACCATTGTCACTTTTAATTCTACGAACATTCTTTTAAGACTCATCTCAATCTTTTTTGATAAAATCAATCATCGTCTGAGCAACTTCAGATTTTAACCTGAGAGAGAATACCCATGTAAATCGAGAAAAATCATCAACAATAACTAAAATGTACCGCTTTTTATTGATTGTAGCAACAGTCGACGGTCCACATAAGTCAATGTGAAGAAGTTCCAACGGTTCCACGATTTTTGAATCTATCACAATTGGATGACCTTTTCTATGTTTTTTTCCTTGTTCGCAAGCTGCACACAAAGTATCATTGTCAAATTTCAGTACAGGTAAACCTCGAACCAAATCTTCAGTGACAAGTTTGTTAATATTGAGAAAGTTCAAATGAGACAATCTTCTATGCCAAAGCCAACGAACATCATTAGAGGCCTTCGACAATAGACACACTGCAGGTTTGCCCACAATCGGTTTGATGTCGAGTGTGAACATGTCTCCATATCTTTTGGATTTGAGAAGTACTTCATTTGTCTCTACTTTCGAAATGACACTTCCTTTTTCATTGAACACAACCTGATTTCCAGTACCCACAACAAGTTGCGAAACACTAATCAAGTTATGTTGAAGACCTTCGACATAAGCAACCCGGTTAACTGTGAATTGTCCATTTGTGACTTTTCCATAACCTTTCACTTGACACTTGTGATTGTTTCCAAATTTGACTACTGCAGCATTTTCCAAGCTTCTATAATCTCGCAAGTTTTCCTTTCTTCCAGTCATGTGACGAGAGCAACCATTATCAATATACCATTTCGCATCATATTGCTCGTTACATATCACCTGCATTTAATGAAAGAATTTAGGAACCCAAGACTTATTGGATCCTTCATTAGTAGCATTGAACAAATTCTTTGAATTTAAAAACCACGTTTTCACTTTGTCTATGATACTATCGATTAAATCAACATCATCAAATCTAGATATTGAGATATAGTTGTTTGATAGTTTTGGATTTCCATTGACTTTCACCTCATCCTTCACAACCTTCGCAACTTTCACAACTGGTTTCCACTTTTGTACTGGAACTTGTGAATCATGAGATGATGAACTACCAGTAGAAGACTCATTCACAAACTTATCGAATGTAGTCTTTATCTGTTGCTTTGAAAACTTTCCATTTTGGTATTGTTTTCCTTGCCCTTCAAGCCAATTGTTGATTGTATATACATCATATTTTCCTTTTGTATACAAAACTTTGGTTGGTTCTGTGATCGAAGGATTTGGAAAATTTGGTTGTTTGGGTGAAAATTTTGGTTTTGTTTGAGTTTGGACATTCAAAGTGTGTGAATTGTTCGTTAATTTTTTAACATTTTGAAACTTACGATCATTCACAAAATTTTGCGAAGTCTCAAATTTTCGAATAGATTCATCTTTATTTTTCATTGAAATTTTGTCAACAGAATATATTGGTTTGTGAAAACTTGTATTCTTTTGTTTGTTTGTTCTCTGAAATTTTGATGGTTTTGTTCTTGGAATTTGTGCTTTCGCAACTTTAGGTTTATCATTAGACACAACTTGCCAAAAGATTGTTTTTCTTGCTTTTCTTTTTAAAACATTGTTTTCTTTTGAATACTTTCCAACCATTAACTTAAATTCATGAGAATTCAATTTCACTTCCATCTTTGGTTTTTCATCTTTTTCAAAAACTTTGTTTTCTTTTTCACTTTTAACCATCCATTTTTGTGATAACTTTTTGGTGTTGAAAAACATAAGAGTTTTGAGTTAAATTGTTTTCTACCGTATTTTGATTTGCAAAGAAACCTTCGGTAATTGACCTTTTGTTGTCATTTTCAACCATTATGTTGAATTCAGGCTTGATTTTCTCAACATTTCCAGTTGTGACAAATACTTGATTTTGAAAAACCGTGTTATCAGTGCATGTAAAATTCAGATAGACCACAGTGTTGGTTTCCAAATAATATGCACCTTTTTCATTAAGAACTTTGTCGAATTCATTTGTATCACCAAACACTTGATTAACAACAACACGTTGAGGTGATTCATGCGAATCTTTCACTTTTTCTTCGTCTTCATCAGTATCATCTGACTTACAACTTTCAACTTCCACATTGTCAAAATCACAAGTTTGCGAAGTAGAGGGTTTATCATTTTCATCCTTCACTATCGAATCAACTATAATTTCTTTACCTTTGACCTTAGATGTTATATTAATGATAGACAGTTGAGAACAATCAACATCTTCTCCCTCTTCGATCTCACTGATTTCACTCACATTATCTGAATTGTCATCGACATCAGCATAATTGTGTTGAGAATCAAGAGCTGAAGTTTCAGTTTTCTTTAAGATTTTCATTTGTTCATTCATTGTCAAACTTTCATTAACAATATTAACAAATTCATTCGCATTCAAAAATTCATCAATTTTGACAATACCATATGCGAATCTATCATTAGGTATTTTGTCAAATTGAGCAATAGTATTCTCGCAGTCATAAGAACCAACATCAACTTTTTCGTGTTCAAAATCAAGAAAAGGTAGTAGTTTCCTATGTTGTTCTTTGCTTATCTCAGATGAATGATGTAAAGCTGTTAACTTCGCATATAAACGTTTGGCAGAGTTACAATAAATGTTTCGTTGTGCGAGTAACAACCTAACTTCTTTATCAAGATTATCCCTATCACAATTTACATTTGTCATTTGTAATTCAATTTTATCTACTCTGCTTCATTTTATTTCTATTTGTCTTCTTGTCTCAACTAGTTGCGAATTTAGATTTTGTGCTAAAGTACTAGCATGCACAATAACAGCATCAAAGTAAGAAACAATATCATCAAATGAAGTTATTTCAGCATCATAAGCAGATAAAGGAATATTAAAGGATTCAAGAATAGCACATACCTTAGTGGTCATTGGAGATTTATCGGTGGACTTGGACACAAAACATCATCTAGAAACATTCTCTTCGCAATTCTTCATAACTTGCGTACATTGCACCATGAGTTGGGTGCGTCATCTCTTCATCATCGGATCCTCAGGACCAGATCTGATAAGTTTCACTTTCTTCTTCTTCTTCAGACTCTCCTTTCGCATCCAAAGACAATCCTTTCGCCTTCGCACACACCTCCTCAAGCTTCTCTGAGTAGTAGGCTTCGTCTTTGATTTTGCTCTTCTTCTCCTCTTTCTTCCTTAACATGCAATCGGCTGTGAAATGATTCGCACCATTGCAGTAATGACAATCAATTCCAGAGTCACCTTTTAGTCTCTTCTCTGCTTTCGCATCTTTCTGCTTTTCTTCAACCTTCTCAAATTTCTTCTCTCCTCACCTCCAGATTTTTTGAAACCAATCTTCGCATCAGTTTGCTTTCCTTTTGGATTGAAAGGATTTTTGAAAAATTTATTAACTCTGTTATTCGAATAAAATGCAACTGCTTCATCATCCAAATTCATTAAGAAACCTTCATTGTCTGATTCTTCCTTCTCACCAGCATCGATTTCAGTAACCTTCGAAACTAATGCCAATGGCCCTCCTAGACTCTGTTTCGATTCTTCAAACATTTTTGTAACTTCGCTTTCATGTGTTTTCAGCTGGTTGTAGAGATCATTCAAGGTGGAAGTATCAAAACTTTGTTGGTTCTTTATCATCATACTCACATTACGCCATTCGTTGCGAAGACCCATGATGAATGTCAGATTGAATTCCATGAGAGATCTTGTGATTCCATACCTGTTGCAATGATAATCAAGCTCATTCAGACGATCATAGTAGTTTTCAATTGTTTCAACATCCTTTTGTCTGAATTCCTTAAGCTCAACAAGGCATTGCTTAACGGAATTGATCTTTGTCTTCTCACTTCCTTGATACTTCTCTTTCAGTGTGATCCAAATCTCCTTGGTTGTTTTACAACTACGAATGTAATTGTAAACCACAGGAGGTAGTGCACCTGTTAGCTCCCTCATACATCTTTTGTCATTCTTCTTCAGGCGATTCTGTTATTCAGTAACATTGATTGAAGAAGCAGATGCTCCAATTAATTGAACATTTACAGGAGGTAGAACTGTTCCATTCATACAATTCCATTTAAGTAATCCTCCATCCTATCAACCCACTAATCATAGTACTCAGGGATTAACATTGGAATTTTGGTTGAAGAACCAAGCAAGCGAGAGAAAGAAGTCATGGTATTCATGTTGAAGTTCCCCATTGATGAACACGAGAATTTTTCAGAAAAACTTGAAAAACTTGATGAATTTGTGAATTGATCACCGATTGCTAATCAATCACTCGACTAAACAATTCAAATGCAGAATTGATTCAAATCTGAAGATCAAGAGGAATTTTCAGAACCAAAATGCACGGAAATTTTTTGAGTAAAATCACTACTCAAAAAGCAAATGATTCAAAAACGAAAATCGGATCAATGCAGTTTGAATCCTGCTTTGATACCAATTGAAGAGAATTGTAATCGAGATTTAGAAAGAAATCATGATTATAAGAATGAAAAGTATGAACACAAGGAGTAAATATTAATCGGATCTTATATTGATGAAGAAACTGATTACAGACTTAAGCAGAGAAACATGCGAATGACTAGTGAATCACTCGTTGAATCAATCGTTTCTCTACTTCTAACCTCAGTCCCTATTTATAGGAAACATGAGTGTACAAAAAATATACTAAGTCCTTAACAATACGCTTCGCACAAATGAAGACTTAGTAAAATAATTAACATGCGAAACTAAGAACAGACACTTCGACTTTTACAATTTCTAGACTCTACAATTCCTCTTCTGAGGTGATTTGCACTTTTTCTTATTCCCGAAATGTCATTTCTTACCCTTAGCCTTGATGTTTGGTGCATTCCTACAAGTAGGCACTTGCACCAGTACTCTATCATTACACTGATCGGGGTTGCTGCCCATGTTTCCACTAGCATTTGCGTTGCTGGTGTTCAGATGAGCCATGGCAGCTGCTACGGTTGCTAAGACTGCAGCTTGGAATGTAGCTTCGTTAATCTGAAGAGTCGGTGTCTTGTTGGCGGGTTGGTTACATTTCTTCGGAGGCATGGTTTTTGCTACACGGCGAGGAACACGTATTTGTGAGCGACGATGGTTACCTTTAGATGTATCTTTCCTTATAGTAGTAGATATAAATTTTTCCGTGTATTGAACTATGTTTCTCTAAGTGTCGACGTACATCGCTATGATGTAGTCCTGGAAATAGGGTAGAAATAAGTATATAGGAAGGTCATAAATCGAGTTTCACTCGGACTAAGTTATCTTATATTGGAGAGTTTCACTCTCCAACTTTGGAAAGATTCGAAAGAACTTTGGAACGGAGATTACAAAAGAAAAGACTCAAGAATGCTTAGGTCTAATTACTCTCAACTGATATTTTGTGATCCGATCTATTTATCTTAGTCGCGACAAGAAAGACGATTTACCTAACACATAGGGTGAGTAGTGTAACCACTAACTCACTAAGTTGTATTATTTTAAGGCGTATTAGTGTGACGTTAAAAGGGGTGGAAACACTTCTCAGGTTTCATGCATGGGCTCCTTCAGTTCACCGCTTACTCTTGGCCAGTATAACTATGGTTTCCTATAGGTATCTTTATAGGGTTCTCTTCTTCTATAGAAATATAGAATTTCCACTCCGTCTTACTTCTGTTTCTGACTCCAATTGGCATTACTTCATAATGGAGAACTGGAATCTCGAAAGTTCAGGGGGATTTCCCACTGGTGTCCCTAAAAAGGTATAGGCAGATGGTGATCTGAATAGTCTCATAATTGTTCATTTATTTCCTATTTGGAAATCTTCTCAATGAACCTCTTCTGGGTCTTTGTCGACTCCTCTGTCGATTACTGAAGTGGATAAGATTTTCTAAAAGGGTTTATGTGAGAATGGGAATGTATAAAGAATCTTAAGAGATTATTACAACATTTTACTGTGCGATCCTTATCGAGTCCTTCTACAATTACATAGTGTACACAAGCCATATATAACTTAGATCTAATAGGCCTTTGAATATGTGGTACTCCTCTATATCCACATCCAAACAAGGAAAAGGAAGTAGAGTGAAACCACACATTCTTAGTCTATGAGATCCTTACTATAGATAACCTTAGGAGTATACACTTTTTTAATCATAGATCTATCAATAGGGGTATTTTTAGTTTTCACACAATGTTATTTATGGTTCCAAAAATACTCCTATAGTATTTTAATTACATGTTTTAAGTTTATTGTTAGTCTATAGCATCATAAAATACTCCTATAGTATTTTAAACTTTATGTTCGGCTCTGAAATCCTATATGGTGAGTTTCAGATTCATTGCAACATCACTATCACTCCCAAACACACGTCGGTCGCATCTCGAATAAATATAGTTGATCAGGCTATATTTATGTTGGGTTTTGAGCAATCTAACACTTCCTAAGTGTGCATGCAACCCTAATAAACCTTGGATCTATGTTTGTCTAAATACATGCAAAATATTAAATTTTCCAAGGTTTATAACCTATCTAACATGGCATGGGGAACATTTCAACATAAAAGAGTTAGAAGAGATTACATACCTTTTGATGAGTTTGGTTCTAAGGAGTTTGAGGGCCAAGCACCAATAGTGTGAATGCCTCAAATGGAATCACAAAACACCACAAACTCTTGGAAAACTTTGAGAGAGTATACACACTTGTATAATTTCGGCCACACACAAGCTTACACACACTAGTTCACTAGTTGCCATTTCATGCTCCATAAGCTTGCTTATATAGTGTGCATGGTTAGGGTGAAACCCTAATAACCCATGTCTTTTCCTTTCCAAGGATCCATGGGTTAAAAGCTCCATGGATCATCCATGGACTTCCATATAAGCCTAGCCCATTAACAAATGAGTATTAGTCCACACCATATAAAACAAATAGCCCATAATCTAATTAGTCTTCCTTTTAATCTCTAAAGTAATTCATAATTAATTTAAGACTAAAACTAATTAAATAACATAACTTCATATTAATATATTATAACTTATAATATATTAATAAACATATGTGTATAACTCTCATAAAATTATCCATAATAGTTTGGATGAGATGAAACCCAAATGGACCATGCCGGTTGGGTCAAGTATATACCAAATAAGTTATGGACTTAGACACCTTATCCAACAGACTCCCACTTGGATAAGTCTAATAGCTGTATTTGCCTATATAACTTCAGGAACCAACCAACAATCGTAGCTCTCGAAAACTCCGTCGAACTATGAAGCGCCATTTTAAGACAAGTGATCACATAATTCTCTGTTGTCATGATATCAGCCGGACAAACACATTGAACTATGTCTTGCTTATTGTCTAGCAGTTGTTTCTCGATTTTCCGATTTGTTTGACGAAGAACTTCACTGAACACATCGGTTTAGTTTTGACCGGGCCCGGTACATGGGTCAACACAAAATCATCGAGGGGCCCAGATATTGCTTCTATTTCTAGAAGGAACAGATAAACTTCGACTGATATGCTTGTTCTACTACTTATTGAATTGTACACAAAGGCACGTTTTATAACATCAAGTTACTGATGCGTTTACGTGCAATCAATGGACAACCAACTCATAGGAAACATCTCATATCTCTAGGTTTAAATATTTATATGATGTTATCGTCTCACGATCACTCGAGATAAATTCCATGAAGTGATACAAGTGAGCGTGGGTTTACATTAATACTCATAACTTATGAGTACTCATGAATGTTGCAGCAACCATTGCCATATCTAAACACCTTTTGGCCATTTACAAACCCAATTCATGACAATCTTGATTCATACCTACTTCCGACGTATGATCGATTGTGGAGGTTTGAATAAATTAATTATTCTGGAAGTCAAAATATGCAAAACTGAAACAATAGTAAATAATTAACAATGATAGTAACACTTTACTCATAAATAAATCACAAATTTTATTCATCATCAAACGTCAATTACATTTTTACAAGTTTCAAAAAAACTATCTAATCTGTAAAACTAATATCGTCCCTCAGCCCGATGCATCTCGCATGCTGAAAATGCTTAACCCTCGTTAGTCCCTTCGTAAGGGGATCTGCAGGATTCTCATCCGACGATATCCTCCTTGCCACGAGGAGTCCTTCTTCAATCTTGTGTCTTATGAAGTGATATTTTCTGTCAATGTGCCGGGATCTGCCATGATCTCTTGGTTCCTTGGCTAAGGCAACCGCACTATTATTGTCATAGAAAATCTCCATAGGTTCCTTAATAGCTGGTACAACTCCAAGGTCTTTGATGAAGTTCTTTAGCCATATCGCCTCCTTCGCTGCTTCACTCACTGCTATATACTCTGATTCACAAGTCGAATCAGCCACCGTCTCCTGCTTGGAACTCTTCCAAGAGATTGCCCCTCCATTTAAGGTAAAGATCCAGCCCGACTGAGAGCGGAAATTATCCCTATCAGTCTGAAAACTAGCATCACTATACCCTAATACTCTCAAGTCATCACTCCCACCAAGGGTAAGGGCCCAGTCCTTAGTCCTCCGCAGGTACTTGAGAGTGTTCTTTACCGCGGTCCAATGAGCCTTGCCAGGGTTCCCCTGATACCTGCTGACCATGCTCAAAGCAAATGCCACATTAGGGCGGGTACAAGTCATAGCATACATGATCGAACCAACAGCGGAAGCATACGGTTGTTGGCTCATATCAGCTATCTCTGCCTCTGTACTCGGACTCTGAGTCTTACTCAGTTTGGTATGGCTTTGGATCGGTAAATCTCCTTTCTTGGAATTCTCCATGTTGAACCTTTTCAACACCTTATCCAAGTAGGTACTCTGACTAAGTCCAATTAGTCTTCTACTCCTTTTTCTTAATATCCTTATCCCTAGGATATAGGCAGCCTCCCCTAGGTCCTTCATAGCAAAGCACTTCCCAAGCCAGGACTTAACCTCCTGCAATGCTGGGATGTCATTTCCTATAAGTAGTATGTCATCCACATACAGTACCAAGAAGCTAACTATACTCCCACTAGCTCTGACATACACACAAGACTCATCTTCGCTTCTCGAGAAGCCAAACTCTTTTACCTTCTCATCAAAACAAAGATTCCAGCTACGAGATGCTTGTTTTAATCCATAAATGGATTTCTCAAGCTTGCATACTCTATTGGGGTACTCTGCACTGACAAAACCCTCTGGCTGATTCATGTACGCATCCTAAGCCAACTTTCCGTTAAGGAAAGCGGTTTTGACATCCATTTGCCATATTTCATAATCATGAAATGCTGCGATGGCTAGCATAACTCTAATAGACTTAATTTTTGCTACCGGCGAGAAGGTTTCATCATAATCAATACCTTGAGTTTGAGTAAAACCCTTCGCAACCAGTCGAGCCTTATAAGTATGCACTTTTCCTTCCATGTCTATCTTCTTCTTGAAGATCCATTTGCACCCGACTGTTTTATGGCCTGGTACATGGTCAACCAAGTTCCAAACTTGATTGTCATACATGGACTGTATCTCGCTGTCCATAGCCTCCTTCCATTCAGCAGACTCCGGGCCTTCCATGGCTTCCTTAACACTGCTGGGTTCATCCAAATTTACCAATGTACTATCACTGATAAACGTATCAGCTTCCGTAGTAATATGAAAGCCATAATAAAACGAAGGTGTGTTTCTAACCCGTGTAGAACGCCTCGGAGGTACAGACTCATCAGCTGGATCAACAAGAGTTTCCTCCTCAGGTTGATTGCTAGTGTCTGAGGTTCCTTCACCAATTGATTCTTGAATTTCTTCAAGATCAATTTGCCTCCCACTGTCTCCTTGGCTTATAAATTCTCTCTCACGAAAGACTCCTCTTCTTGCTACAAAGACCACATTCTCACTGGGTCTGTAGAAGAGGTAACCAAAGGATTTATGTGGGTAGCCGATGAAAATACACCTTTCACTTCGGGGTTCGAGCTTATCATGAGTCTCACGTCTCACGAAAGCCTCGCAACCCCAAATCTTGATGTGGTTCAAATTGGGAACCTTCCCAGTCCACATCTCATGAGGTGTTTTGGTAACCTTCTTTGTAGGGACTAGATTAAGGATATGGGTGGCAGTCTCTAAGGCATACCCCCAAAAAGAGATTGGTAACGAAACTCGACTCATCATTAAGCGAACCATGTCCAACAGGGTTCGATTACGCCTCTCAGCCACACCATTCAGCTGTGGTGTCCTGGGAGGAGTCAATTGTGAGACAATCCCACACTCCTTAAGATAGTCAAGGAACTCGGTACTAAGATACTCACCACCTCAATCGGATCGAAGCATCTTAATGTTCCTACCCAATTGATTTTCTACTTCCTGTTTGAATTCCTTAAACCTTTCAAAGGTTTCTGACTTATGTTTGATTAAGTGGACATACCCATATCTACTAAAATCATCAATAAAAGTCACATAATATCGGTTAGCATCCCTTGTAGCGGTTTTGAATGGCCCACATACATCAGTATGTATTAGGTCCAACAAACCCTCACCCCTCTCACATGTTCCAGTGAAGGGTGATTTTGTCATCTTTCCAAGTAGACAAGATTCAGAACTAATCCGATTTAAGGTCAAATGATTCCAAGACTCCACTCTTTTGGAGTTGGCCTATGCGTTTCTTGTTTACATGTCCTAGACGACAATGCCACAATGATGCTTTATCTAGGCTAGTAGAAGAATCAATATACAACACATTATTTCCTAAGCTGTCCACAATCGAAACAGTTTCATACATACCATCACAAGGTAATGCTTTAAAATAAAACACATTATTAAAGAAAGCATTAATACCACCACATTCATTATCAAACGAAAAGGTAAAACCTTGTTTGTACAAAGCATGAAAAGAAATAATATTCCTCGCCATTTCAGACGAGTACACACATTTATTCAAATCTAATTTTAACCCATTATTAAGCAACAAAGTATAAACTCCTATCTTGGAAACAGGTGAAGCCTTCCTATTCCCCATGATTAAGTTTATCTTTCCGTGCTCCACATCCTCACTTCTTCTTTGGCCCTGCAAATTAGAACATATGTGAATACCACATCCTATATCAAGCACCCAAGAGTTAGAATATGTTGAGTAATTAGACAATATAGTGTAAATACCTGCATGGGTGGGTTTCACTTTCCCATCCTTTAGATCCTGCAAGTACTTAGGGATGTTTCGCTTCCAGTGTGCCTTTTCATGGCAATAAAAGCATTCAGCATCCTTGGGAATGGCAGAAGGAGTGACACAACCGTTCTTGGTCTTCGATGAGGAGCCTTCAAGAGACTTTCCCTTGGTACCCTTCGAAGGGTGCTTCCTCTTTTTCCCTTTGCCTTTCCCGATAGCTAAAACAGGGGTAGATGTTGGAGTAGAAGTAGGAGAGGTAACAACCGCCTTGCCCTTAAGACCGGATTCCGCGGTCTTCAAGAGTCCTTGAAGCTTGCTGAGGGTAACTTCCTCCTTGTTCATATGATATGTCATTCGAAAATGATCATAACAAAAAGGCAAGGAGTGCAAAATGATGTCCATTGCCAACTCCTCAGGGATGTTAACATTCAGCTTCAGCAAACAGTCCACATACCTTTGCATCTTTTGCATGTGGGCCGTGATGGATTAACCGTCCTTCATGCGGGTAGTTATTATGGAGGAGATTATTTCATACCGCTCCTGAAGAGCACTCTGATGGTACCTTTCCATCAGGTCTTGGTGCATCTCAAAAGGGTAGAAATATTCATACGACTTTTGGAGCTCGGCTGTCATCGTGGCCATGATGATACATGCCACCTTAGTAGCATCTCTCTCATGAGTCCTGAATTCAGCGATCTCCTCAGGAGTAGCAGTAGACTCATCAAGCTCTTTTAACTCCTTATCGAGGACATATTCCTGTCCTCATAACGAGTAACCATCCTGATGTTCCTAATCCAATCCATGAAGTTGGAACCATCAAAGATGACCCTCCTACAAAGATTCATGAGAGAGAAAGAACCAGTTGGGTTAGAGTCTGAAGCATTAGTGTTGGAAGACATCTGAAAGAAGAGAGTAAGTTTAGATTAGATATATAGAATCCTTAATAAGACACCTAAATGTAGTATTAAGGCTAGGATCCAATCACAATATATTACACTTAGAAGAGGGATGTCGTAATCTAAGTAATAATATATTTGAAAGGTAGGTGAATGACGATTCACCAATTTCCACCACGAAAACGAAATGATTTATTAGGTTTAATTGGATTTGAAATTCCTAGATTCTTTTGACATTCATTGAACTTTTCAATGGCATGTTTCAATCTCGATTGTGCCCTTCAAATTTTGTGACTGGGATGCCGAGGATCACAAAACAAGGTGTGAAAAACCATACTAATTCACTTGGTACCCTTAATATTATCACCTAATCAATGTGCCGGTTAACCACACATGCTCCATTGATCTATGACAAACATTAAGTCACCCTTCGTGATCCTTACTAGTCTTAGTTAGTGTGCCGGTTAACCACACACGCTCCACCAACAACTTGGTAAGGTACAAAGTGTGAATTCCATGGACTAGCACCATGTTCACATTTTTCCTAAGGTAACTAAGATTGGGAATTAAAAGAGTTTAGTTACTTTATAATATTCATTATACTTTTAATGAGGATATAAAGTCATTGTCCTACCCGTTCGGCTAACGACCCTCCACCGATCAAGCAAGCGGTGGGTGAGAATGGACACCCATTAAGTCGCCATTTTATAGGCAACAACCTTATACCCACCTTATAGAACGGCTTCGTGAATCAGGCCTACTAAGGGTAAACGACTTATTCTTATACATATATATAATAATTAACCATTAATGTTATAAATGGTATAAGGGTTGAATTTTAGCTATTAAAACTCTAAGGGTTGGAATTAAAGTTTATTAAAGTGTGTGAAACTTTACAAATTCCAAAACTTGAGGGCAAGTTTTGTAACTATGCAAAACTCTTCATTTCATAACTTATGAATTAAAGGTTCATAAAAATGAAGACTCTTCATTTTCATGTAACTTCTGTGTTTTAAGTGTGTGTTAAATAAAGGTGACCTTTGGAAATCCATAACTTGAGGACAAATTATGGACTCCATTAAAACACATAAATGATCAAGAATTAATTCTAAACAATTCAACAAATAATTCCTATCATTTTCTAAATTCATAAGAACATGAACATGATCATCAAAATTTCAAGAATTATATGAACACATAAAATCATGGAATTTTGATATATGCTATTGTAAATGGATTAGAACAACCATTACACCAACTAAAATAAGTTTTAAAACACCAAAACAATTTAGGGCAATGTTTCTAGTCCATTTCCAGCAGCAAAAGTCGAAAGTATGCACTCTTTCGATCCTACTCGTCGAGTGCATGAACCTACTCGACGAGTAGGTTGAAGTTTGCCTTGGACTCGTCGAATCCCCCCATGGACTCGGCGAGTCCATCATGCAAACAACAACGATTTCGACTTTTTTCACTATTTTGCATCAAGTATCAAACAAGCAAGCCTAGGCTCTGATACTACTGTTGGGTTTTGAGCAATCTAACACTTCCTAAGTGTGCATGCAACCCTAATAAACCTTGGATCTATGTTTGTCTAAATACATGAAAAATATTAATTTTTCCAAGGTTTATAACCTATCTAACATGGCATGGGGAACATTTCAACATAAAAGAGTTAGAAGAGATTACATAGCTTTTGATGAGTTTGGTTCTAAGGAGTTTGAGGGCCAAGCACCAATAGTGTGAATGCCTCAAATGGAATCAAAAAACACCACAAACTCTTGGAAAACTTTGAGAGAGTATACACACTTGTATAATTTCGGCCACACACAAGCTTACACACACTAGTTCACTAGTTGCCATTTCATGCTTCATAAGCATGCTTATATAGTGTGCATGGTTAGGGTGAAACCCTAATAACCCATGTCTTTTCCTTTCCAAGGATCCATGGCTTAAAAGCTCCATGGATCATCCATGGACTTCCATATAAGCCTAGCCCATTAACAAATGAGTATTAGCCCACACTATATAAAACAAATAGCCCATAATCTAATTAGTCTTCCTTTTAATCTCTAAATTAATTCATAATTAATTTAAGACTAAAACTAATTAAATAACATAACTTCATATTAATATATTATAACTTATAATATATTAATAAACATATGTGTATAACTCTTATAAAATTATCCATAATAGTTTGGATGAGATGCAACCCAAATGGACCATGCCGGTCGGGTCAAGTATATACCAAATAAGTTATGGACTTAGACACCTTATCCAACAATTTATTCCAGCTACGATTACATAACCACCTAGGTTTGACGGTAATCCTCAACATCTAAAGACTTTTATTATTGTTCTTCTTGTGATACTTGTTCTGGTTTATATATTCTGGATGTAATTATACTTTGGTAAAATATGGTTATATTTTAAAGTATAACTCTTGGTCAGAGTGTTTTTATCCCATTTTATTTATAGTTTGTGTATCTTTTATGATTTGATATACTGAATTCACTATAAACAATGCTCTGATACCAATCTGTCACACCCCCAAACCGAATTAGCGGAAACATTCGGGGGCATTGGATGTCATGTCAAGTATCACAACACATGCAATATAGTAAATAAAACTACAACAATCATTGCATTAATAGTATAAGTTTTAGATATATTAATCATTTAGCATGCAACATCAAAAGTAGATATAGAGAATAACAATATATACAACTTTGTACAAGGCTGTCTTCGGAAAAGCTCCAGGAGTGTACCTATCTACTGGATTTCCTGAGAATACAAGTTATTTTGAAATAGGGTATCAACATTTTTAATGCTGATGAGTTCATAAGTGTTTTAATGACATTTGACATAAATACATGAATTTTACTCAACTTGTTCACATTAAAAGATTTGGATAAAAGTGTAGAAATTATTTGTAAACCTTCCAAAAACCTTTAGTTCCTTATAAAAACAGCCTTCTACCAAGACTTAACAGTTTTCCTGTTTAAAAGAATGAGTCGTCTATTAAAAGTAGCGTTCTACCAAAATTCGACTGTTTGTGGAAAGGAAGGTGTGTTCTACTAAAAGCACTCTTCTATCAAGACTCTACGTTTTGTAAAAAGGGAGTAAGCAGTCTTCTACCAAGAATCTAGGTTTTGTATAAAATGGGTGTAGGCAGTCTTCTACCGAGACTCCAGGTTTCTTATAAAATGGGTGTAGGCAATCTTTTACCAAGACTCCAGGTTTCGTATAAAATGGGTGTAGGCAGTCTTCTACCAAGACTCCAGGTTTCGTATAAAATAGGTGTAGGCAGTCTTCTACCAAGACTCCAGGTTTCATATAAATGAGCATTTTTCCTAATTATTACTATCATTATCAAAATATAGTTTTGTTCATTATCGTTTTATGTGAAAACATATCAAAGCCTTTGAACAGGGAAAATATCACAGTATTATTAGTTTTTTATGTCAAAACCACCGAAATACTACTACCTTAAGGCCTATGAATTATAAGGTACTCTTATTGAGAATCGTAACCATACTGATCGACGAGGTAGTTACATGACACCCTCCAGGCATCATAAAAGGTTAAGACACTTGTCACCCTCTGGCTTGGTCAGCCGTGACTGTAGCTAGCAGTCAGGATGTGGGATTGTCGTTCCCGTATAGATCTATACACACAATGTCCGCTCTCCCTCCAGGAGACTCTAGTTACCAACGCTAGAACGGGGAAGCCGCTTCATGCAGGTGCATCTCAATCGTTGTTTTCTAAAGACGTTTCTTTTACTAAAAGTATATGTTTTTAGAATATAGATACAACTAGTTTTCTTTGTAAAAGTTATTGCTGGATGACCTAAACTATCTCTCCTATAGTTTACTTGAAATGTTAGTTAGATACCTTTGCTACCCAAAGGTGTTGACCGGGAGTAAGAGCTTTAACATCTAAACACACATATATAATATATAACTAGAATTTTAATGACCTTTCGACAAATAACCGGTTACTCTATGTCCACAACCAAACAAGGAACAAGAAATAAAGTGAGCTATCAGTCCTAAGTCCTTCAAACCCTACTTATATAACTATATCTGTTTAGACATGAATTTAACAATAATATAAGTTTAAAAGACTTAAAGCTTAGCAATTTAGAAATAGACTAAAAGATGAGTTTAATAATTTTAGAAGACTTTGGAAAAGATTTCAAAGATTTAAGAGTTTGAAAATGGTTTAGAAAACAAATGTTTGAAAACCTTTAACTTGATAAATAGTTCAACATGTAAAAATCTATTTGATTGACAGTTATTAATCACATGTGATAGATATAATAAATACTAAATTCAACTTGTATTCCCCCCTTAAAAGTATTTAAAATCATTTCAAAGGTTGATTTAAGGGGTATGAACTCACCTGAAGTGAATGACCCGGATGAAAGATCAATATAGAATCACCGGGTGTCGAATGAAGGTGTGAGCACAAGCGGATCCTAGTTAACATTTGATTACACATGTATGAATACGATTAGCATATAACACACTAATAGACGTATAAAACACTCCAGGGACATAGCAACACTTAGGATCAAGTGTCACTAACACATATGAAGTGCCCAAATGAGTGTAGGACCCTTAGGATGAGTGTAAAACCACTAAAAATCGATTCTTATGAGTGTGCGGCCAGGTGTGTGGCCGTGTGTGTGGCCATATAGTGTGTGCGGCCAGGCCTATGTGCGGCTATACACTCCATGTGAAGGTGTCCAAAATGATTTTTCCAAGGCTTTGGGATGATCCTAGGGTGGTATTTTGGCCGTTTCTATGTTTGGATACAAGTTTAAGGTCTTTTTAAAGGCCAAAAGATGTGTCTACAGCTGGCTAGCCATACACTCCTATTCATCATCATAAAGGATGATTTCATGGATCATTTCTAAGAGGGATGCATGCTAGGGTGTTATAAGGTTGAATACTCACTTGTTTTGCTGATTGGGGATGAAAACGCGAAGGGTTCTTGAGAGAGAAGTGCTACAGACTTGAGAGAGTAAGAAAAGGGTGCAAGGTTGGCTTAGGGTATAATATATAGGGGTGAGTGTATGTGCGGTTGGGGTGTGCGGCTGGCTGGCCGCACACACGAGTGTGAGGCCGCACACACGGGTGTGCGGCCGCACACACCTCTCTTGGTGTGTTTGGCCCGATTTGGTTGATGCAACACATAATCCAAACCTTCCTAAGTCCCATATCTAGGTTGTACTAAGCCTAGGGCACTCATATAGACTCAAAACCGCATTAAAAGATAGCAAAAACGAGGCTGACACTCGGCTGAACTGAATGGCTGAGCTTTACAAGACAAAGATTTTCGGGTTGTCACCCCTCCCAACTCATCACCGCCTTAATCGTGGCTGGATCGACAAATATCCCATTCTGATTAACGAGATGCCCCAAGAACTGGACCTCTCATAACCAGAAATCACACTTGGAGAATTTGGCATAAAGCCTCTCCGATCTCAACACCCCGAGGATCTCCCTCAAATGCTCCTCATGCTGCTCCCGGGATCTAGAATACACTAGAATATCATCAATAGACTCGATCACCGATCGATCCAACATTGGTCTGTATACCCTGTTCATGAGATCCATGAATGCTGCTGGTGCATTGGTGAGCCCGAAAGGCATCACCACAAACTCATAGTGCCCATATTGCATCCTGAATGCTTTCTTCTGGATATCCACATCACACACCCTCATCTAGTGATATCCAGATCTCAAGTCTATCTTGGAAAACCAAGATGCCCCCTGCAACTGATCGAACAGATCATTGATCCTTGGCAATGGATAACGGTTCTTGTCCATTAACTTGTTCAGCTCCCGGTAATCGATACACATCCGGTGCGAACCATCATTTTTCTGGACAAAAAGGATCGGCGCTCCCCAAGGCGAGCTGCTCAGTTGAATAAAACCTTTCCCCAACAGTTCCTTAAGCTGTGAGGATAACTGTTGCATCTCTGGTGGCGCAAGGCGATAAGGCGCCCTGGCGATAGGCGCTGTCCCCAGAAACAAATCGATGCGAAACTCTACCTACCTCTCAGGAGGCACGCCCGACAACTCCTCGGGGAAAACATCCGGGAACTCACGCACTATCAGAACATCATCGACTGAACTTAGCCTATCCGCGGATGCTCGAGTGTCCATCACATATGCTACAAACCCCTTGCAGCCCTGCTATAAACTCTGCATTGCTCTGGCAGCCGAACAAAACGCTGACCCACATCGAGTAACCTCGCCATATACTGTCAACACTTCCCCACTAGGATCCCCTATCATCACCAAATGTTTCTCGCAGTCTATAACATCCCAAAATCGGCTCAACCAATCCATGCCCACTATGACACACACATCCCCCATCGCAATCGGGACCAGTTCTATTGGAAACTTGACTCCGAAGATCTCAAGTACACATCCTCAAATCACATCCATAGCATACACCGCTCGCTCATCAGCTATGGAAACTCACAGAGGTCGACTCAACGCCTCTCGCAGGATACTGAGATGCTGACTAAACGCTAGAGACACAAATGACCGACTCACACCCGAGTCAAATAACACCAAAGCAAGTACATAATTCACAAGAAAAGTACCTACACATATCATAATATAAACACAATATCTCAACTCAGCATAAATAAAAGAAAGAATACATACCAGCCACGACATTTGGCGCTGCGTGGACCTCCTCTGCTGTCAACTAGAAGGCTCTCCCAAGGGCCTTCGGTGCCTCGGGCTTCACTGGCCTAACCTCTGCAGATCGCGCGGCAGTAGGGGCAGATCCCTGCAGCAAGCCCTGTGCGATTCCCCGCAGCTGTGGACACTCAGCCTTCCGATGTCCTGTTTGGTTGCAATGAAAGCAAACCATAAACCCCTTGGGGCAATCCTTGGAAATATGCCCCTCCTTCCCACATTTGTAGCAAGCACCCGATCGACAAACCCCATCATGTCCCTTTCCATACTTCGCACAAGCGTGGCCCTTCTGGCTTCCAGATCTCGAGTCGGCAGGCTTTGCCCGCTTGGCTTCCGGCTGAGACTGAGCCAGCCACCTCTCCATCCTCTGAGACACGGCCTCCTCCCTGGCCTGAGTCTCAAGCTCAATCTCCCTCTTCCAGGAATTTGCCTGAAGCTCATCAAAGTCCGGTATGACGAGTTCGCTAAGAACTCCCTGATATCCCTCCTCAAAATGCTCAAGTACCGACTCATGCGTTCCTGATCGGACGACACGTGCTCAGGGAAAAACAACGCCCTCTCATGAAACATCCTGGTAATCACTGTCACCGACTCTGTACCCTGCTTGAGGGACAGAAACTCCTGCGCCAACCGTTCCCTCTCCAAAGGGGGAACATACTCATCCCTGAACATAGTGGTGAACCTCTCCCAGGTCACCATGGTAAGCTCTGTAGTAGAGAAATCTGCCGTCACAAACTTCCACCAATCCTTCACTCCCAAGCGAAGCTAGTTCAGCGCAAACCGAACCCTCAGATGCTCTGGACAGGAACAAGTGTAGAAGCATCCCTCGATATCAGAAATCCATCTCATCGCAGCAATCAGGTCATGCGTCCCATCAAACTTTGGTGGCTTCATGTTGCTGAACTCTCAGAACAACAACGAGTCACCCACCTGAGGTCTAGCAGCAGCCACAGATGTAGTGGCTACAGCAGTCGCAGCCTTAGTAACTGCTACATATCTCTCATCAAACGTCTCAATCATGGTGGTCTTTATAGACCTAAACATCTCCGGTATATCTGCGCGGATAGCCGCATCCACCTCATCATGAATCATCTGGCGGAGCTCCTCGTCGCTCACACCCACATCGCTTGTCCCTGGTCTGTGGCGTGTCCTAACCATAATGCATCTGAAATACAACATAAAAATATCAGAGACTTGCTCGAGTATACTCGCACTCGATAACTCAATCCTACTTGCCCCAGTACCCTAAGGATTCCTACTTGGACTGCGCATTAGTATTCATTCCAGGTCCTCCTCCTAGGTTCCCAGAACACAAGTACTCTACATCTTGCTAGGCACGGGCTACCTTTCGGTAGACTCACGAGCTCCTCACTGCTACCTACTTACTCTCGAAGCATCTCGTAGCAATAACAATAACCTAGGCTAAGGCATCACAAATCAGGCCACTCTAGTCCTAATATGAATACCCAGCCTACTCTAGCATGCATGACACATCACATAATATCTCATAACACATAATGTAAGGGTATTTTGGGAAATCACCGTTCGGGCGCTGGCTGATCGTACACACTACTCCTTTATGCTATTCTCAACTCTTTTACTATTTTTTGAAAAATTGTTCCTTTTTATGAAAACCTTTCTCAAATCCTCAGTTTGAGTTCAGATACACCCGAAGGTGCATCCGAATCCCTCAAACCAAGGCTCTGATACCAAATTGTAACACCGTGAAAATTCAAAACAATTTTTCCTTTTTCATTTAATAAAATATCTCATTCAAAATTCCCAAAAAACCATATATCAATTGTTTTCACAAATCATAAGTCATAATTCAAAAATCCTAGAATCTCAAAACATATCCTCTGCTAGTGTGTACAGATCATGCCGACGCCTTCACACAATCATCACTGGTACCTGAAACACATTACACATAAGCTGTAAGCATAAATGCTTAGTAAGATCCCCAAAATACCACATACAACACATATGACCTTCCAAGACATAACTCTATGGGATCTTCCGATCCATGTGTCTCAGGGGACTTCCGTCCCAACCCTGGTAGACCTTCCGGCCCTACCCGTAATGACCTTCTGGTCCATACTCTGTTGACCTTCCGGCCCATAACATGATGATCTTCCGGTCCATAACATACTGGTCATAACATATCATAACACATACATATCACATAGCATCTAGCATCATATATCACATACTCTTCACAGCACATAAGACCTTTCGGTCACATATAGTTACCACTCTAGGTACAGTATAGTGAGAAGACTCACCTCGAAAGATGTCGGATATTCTCTAACTCTTGATGACCCGACCTAGCTTCCTCCTATTAACATAATAACATCTCTTATCAATACTTTCTCATGTCTGCACTCTTCAAGGAGTGGGTAGAAGACCATTGTACCCCTCGCTAGCCTCCTCTGACTTAGTTTGACCAGAACCATAAAGTCAACGCAAGTCAAAGGTCAACCTTGACCAGACTCGTCGAGCACCCTTGAGTGACTCGGCGAGTCCAATCGCGTTTTCCCCCTCCTAATGTCTCACTCGACTCGTCGAGTGAACCTTCCGCTCAGCGGGTCAAGCCAGTCCTGAATCGAGGGTCAACCCCGACTCGTCTCATCGAGTTCCTTATGGACTTGGTGAGTTCCTTCCATGGAAATACTCAAGTGACCTTCTGAGGTCAGATCTATTTCTCTAACCTGTAGATCTGACCTTCCCAAGCTCAATAATCACGTAAAGGTCTAATCTTGACCCTCCTGCAATGTTCATATGCTCTTACTCGATAAAATGGCCTCAAATATGACAATCTGAGTTCATTTCCTCCATTACTCCTCATAAAGCAAGGTGGTTAAGACTATCTGGACCTCTTTGGGTCCAGATCCAAATTCTAACACACAAAGGGACCTTATACTCATCAAATCAAGCCAATAAAGGGTATAGAAAACCCTAGATTCAAGGACTCTTCAATAAACATAAGAATGATCGATTTATTAGCTTAAAGATGAAGTTCCCTGTTTGAAATCCATAGAATAGCAACCCCCTTGCCCTTCTCTTGCTGGAATCCCCTTCTTCTTTGCAAAATCACACCAACAAGGCTCAAAATAGCCCTTCTTCACTCACAACATGCACATGATCCTTAGGGTTTCTCTCTCTGGACTGGTAGCCGCAAATGAAGGCTATAAGGGTCCTTAAATAGGGCTCAGGCCCTAAAACTTAGGGTTTCAACCCCTAGTGCCGACTCGTCGAGTCGCCTCATTAGTCCAAATCATCATTGCGTCTCAACTCGAAGAGTCCATGCTTTGACTCGTCGAGTCCCCTGCTTTTTGAAAAAAATAAATAATTAAATTATTATACCTGAAATTCTAGATGTTACACTCCCATCTCTTCAGATTTGAGAATCTTTTATCTTTCTACCTAGTTTGATTCTTCTCATTCATCCTGCCACACATCGAATCTTTTCCAATGTCTCAGAATTATACTTAAACATGTAAGTATAACCATATTTACTAGGCTTTAGTAAATGATGACAAATAGTCTTATCGATCTTTTTGTGGTGGACTTGACAAGTGTACAAGAACGTGTACTCGATCCCTTTAGTCCTTTCCTTGTTCATATAAGGAATTAGTCTTAATTTACCAAAACTGAAAATTCTCATTCATCATACACATTTATGTTTCCCTTTAAATCTTCACATTTATCTTTCCCTTTAAGAGAATTTGCTATATTTATTACAGATAATTGAGAACAATCTACATCCTCTAAATCACTAATTTCACTAATATTATCAGAATTATCTTCAATATCAACGAAATTAGATTTTGAATTAGATGTAGAATTCTCAGTCTTTTTCAAAATTCGAATCTATTCAGATTTAGTTAAAGTTTCATTCACAATGTTTACTAAATCATTAGCATCAAGACAATCTTCGACTTTAGCAATTCCATATCTAAACCTATCATTTGGAACTTTGTTAAAATCAGAAATTTCTTTTTCACAATCATATGAAATACTATCTACCTTAGCTCTGTCATAAGCTAAAAATGGTAGCAATTTTCTATGTTGTTCCTTACTTATCTCACTTGAATGGTGTAATTCAGTTAATTTTCCATATAGTCTTTTTGCAGAATTACAAAAAATATTTCTTTGAGCTAACAACAAATTTATTTCTATTGACAAATTCTCCCTATCTGCCATAATATTCGATACTTGCAATTCTAAGTAATCAATCCTAGTGACTTTTGAATCTAACTTCTTTCTTTTCTCTAGTAATTTATCACTTAACTTTTTCGCTTCATTGCTAGCAGACACAACAATTGAATTATAGTAAGTAACAGTTTCATCAAAAGATATTAATTCAGAATTATATGCAGAAACAGGAATATTAAAGGATTCAAGAATATTACGTACCTTTGTTGTCATTGGTGACTTGTCAGCAGACTTCGATACGAAGCATTGCCCACGCACTTCGTAAGTCTGTTCTTCGTCTGAATCCTCTTCCATCTTTGCATACATGGCTCCATGTGATGGATTTTTCATCTCTTCATCATCAGAACTTGAAGACCATATTTGATATGTACCATCCGATTTAGTTTCTCCATGAGCTACCAGAGATAAATTCTTTGCTTTTAACTTCACTTCCTCCAGCTTCTCTGTATAATAAGCTTCATCCTTTGTTTTACTTTTCTTTTCTTCCTTCTTTCTTAACAAGAAATCCACTGCCAAGTGATTAGCACCATTGCAATAATGGCAATTAATCCCCGTATCACCTTTTAACATCTTTTCCATTTTCTCCATTTCGTTCTTCGAATCCTTCTTTGCTTCTTTTAGCTTTTCATCCACTCTGTTTTTGTTTTCAAAATTACCCTTCGAATCCGATGACTTGTTCTTTGTATTAAAAGGTTTCTTAAAAAATTTCTTTACTCGATTGTTTGAGTAAAATGCAACAGCCTCATCTTCAGAATTCATCAGAAAACCTTCTTCTTCTTCAGACTTTAATTTTTCACTTTCTCTTTCTGAACCCTTAGAAATGAGTGCCAATGGTCCACCAAGACTTGCCATTGTTTCCTCAGCTATTTCATTAACCTCATTTTCATGAGATTTCAACTGATTGTACAAGTCATTTAAAGTCGAAGTGTCAAAACTTTGCTGATTTTTCACCATCATACTTACACTTCTCCATTCCTTTCGAAGAACCATTACAAAAATCAAGTTGAACTCCATTGATGACCTTATGATACCATACCGATTACAATGGTAGATTAACTCGTTGAATCGATCATAGTAAACTTCAATTGATTCAGATTCCTTCTGTTTGAAATCCTTGAGTTCCACTAGACATTGTTTCACATATGTGATCTTTATCTTTTCACTACCTTGAAATTTGTCTTTGAGATTGTTCCAGATTTCTTTAGCTATTGTATATGTTCTGACATAATTGTACACAACAGGAGGCAAAGCACCTCTTAATTCCCTCATGCATTTCTTCTCCAGTTGTTTTAAACGATTAGATTGATTTTCAACCTCTGAACTGTTTGAAGATTCACCGATTGAACTAAATTTTACAGGTGGATTTATTTCACCTGAAATGCAATTCCATAAATCCTCATCCAGTCCATTCAAGTGGTCTTACATACGATCTGCCCACTGATCATAATATTCTGGAATTAGCATCAGAATCTTTGTGGATGATCCAAGTAAATGAGAAAATGATGTCATTGAGTTAAGATTGAATGACGCCATTGTTGTACGGAACAAAACTTGAACAATAATATGAAAACTTTGAGAATTTGAAATCAAATTTTATATTTTAAATTAGAATCACACTACGAACAATCGATTCACAAAAATATTCGCAGAATCAAATCCTAGACCTAGATCAAGAAGAATTTTTCACACATAAAAAGAACGGAAACTTTTTGAATCAAACAATATATTCAAAAATCTTTTTGAACGTATGAAAATCAGATCACAGAAAGGATTCCTGCTCTGATACCAATTGTAGAGGTGTTGATTATGATGGCATGTGCGAAATTAGAAAGATCTAGTGATTCATTATACAAATTCAAGAACACATGGAGTAAATAAATCTTTGTAAGCTCTTATTACATCTAGAAAGATTATACAAATGGGTTTGTATACAATTTCTCTCTCTAGTCTAACACTCCAAAAATGGACTCTTACATAATGGGAGTCACTCACGTCCTATTTATGGGAAGAGACTCAACCCATTTACACATACAAAGAGGAAAGCCTAAAACATTACATCCAAGCATGACTTTGCACCTTAACAACTTTAACTTGCATGATTCCAAGTTTCGGTCCAATTGAAACTTGGGTGATGAGAATCTTTCCTTATTTGGTATATTTAGATATTACGACAAATGAATGAATCAAATCCATTTTCCAATATTGCTATCAGAGGAATCATATAAATAACAATTTTCACACATTCCATTGTAAGGATATTTAAAATAAAATAAAATCAAAATTTTCTTTTATTTTAGAACTTTGCGGAAAAACTTATCCTTACACTGCAAATGCAAATGAAAACTTATGTTATCTATTCCAAAGCAATATATCATAACTCTTAAGTTACAGCTCAAAAATTTTTGATCACTGAACCATGCGACTGAAATCCATCTTTGCAATCAGAATTAGCATATACTTCTTTTTAAGCTTCCTCTCTTTTCTTTGATTCTTAAAACATCAACATGTGACCCAGTCACATTATGTAATAAGAATCTCCAAATAGAAACTTAATAGAGTTAGACAATGGACTTTACCTGAAGTAGAGTCAAACTTATTGACTTTACTATCCTTATGATTTTACAGGTAAATTTGGCAACTTCGCAACCAATGCCCCATCCTTTGGGAATAGAAGCGTATGGACCCTTTGGGAATGGTACATGGGACAATCTCAAACTTAGCCTTTCTCATTACCATTTGGTCAACCAAGTTGAGTATGACCGATCCCTTTCCATTGGGAAGAGAAAGATTTTCAAGATTTCCAGTGTCACCTTTGTCAATATCCACAAAAGTTTTGGGAAGTTGATATTCTAATCAAATTTGCTTTACTAGTGTTCCAAATCATTGCTGATTCAACAACACCAAGCAAATAGATAAGATCATTAGGGTCATGTCAAAGTCTGTTAGATAGTAGTCCCAATGGAACTCACTAAGTGACTTAGAAAGTGATTGAAGAACCGAGTCTAGAACCAACTTCCTCAATACCTTGACACCCAACTCTCTTGGCTTGTCAATATGTGACTTCATCTCTAAGATGTGATCATACATAGACCTTTGATTTCCAATAGGGCTTGAGTAACCTTAAACTTTTCAAGAACTTGTGGATTAGGGAGAATAATTGAAGGAGGTGAAAGACAAGAAGTATGATTTCCATGAGTCTATCATGGGACATCATCTTCATTAGGAAGGTTTGTTCTAAGGGATTTGGGATGATCATAGATGTCTAAACCAGACATCTAATATAGGAGATATTCAAGTAAGTTGATTTAAGTCCTTAATATAACACCCAATATGAAATATTAAGGTAGGACCCAACACAATACTTTTATAACTTGGAAGAGGGATGCCTTAATCCAAGCTATAAAATATTTGAAGGTAGGCGAATGACGATTCACCAATTACCACCATGAAAAACGAAATAATTTATTAGGTTTTAATTGGATTTAAAACTCCTAGATCTTTTGAGATTCATTGAACTGTTCAATGGCATATTTCAATCTCGATTGTGCCCTCTCAATTTTTGTGACTGGGATGCCGAGAATCATAAAACAAGGTGTGAATAGCCATGCAAATATACTTGGTACCCTTAATATTTTACCCCTCAATCAATGTGCCGGTTAACCACACACACTCCACCGATACTAAAATAAAATATTAAGTTACCTTTTGCCTACCTTGTTAAATCCAGGTTAGTGTGCCGGTTACCCACACGCGCTCCACTAACGACTTAAGCAAAGTGCAAAGTGTAATTTCATGGGTTAGCACCAAATTCACATTTTTCTAAGTAACTAAGATTGAGAATTCATAAGTGTTTAGTTATTTAGTATTTATCATTAATACTTTTAATGAAAGGAGAATTATAGTCCTTTTCCTACCTGTTCGGCTAACGACCCTCCACCACTTAAGGAAGTGGTGGGTGAGAGTAGACACCCATTAAGCTGCTATTTTGTAGGCAACAACCTTATACCCCCTTATAGACCGACTTCGTGAATGAGGCCTACTAACAGTAAGACTGACTTGCTCTTATATATATATATATATATATATATATATATATATATATATATATATATATTATTAACTTATAATACTATAAAGTATAAATGTTGAATTTTAACTTTTAAACTTCTAAGGCATTAATTTGGAATTAAAGTATTCATGAGAGAAACTTTGCAATTCCAAAACTTGAAGGCAAGTTTTGAACAATTCAAAAACTAATTAATTCCATAACTTATGAGTTTAAAGTAGTTTTAATTAAAAAACTCTTCAAATTCCATAACTTGAGGACAAGTTATGGATGACTTTAAACCATTAAAGAATGTAACTGTTCCTTTATTCACAACTTATGAAAACTTTCTGAGTTTTATGATTCTTAAGTGTGACTTTTCATGTGACTTGAGGACAAGTTACAAAAACACATTTTAGAATCAACTCTTAGATTAATTTGGATTGAAAACAACAATTTCACATAAGTTTTCCAAGAAACTCATAAGAACAAGATAATTGGAATCAAACTTTTTGATGTATTTAGCATAACACTTAAACTAATACAAAACATGAATATATTGACAATTATCTTTGAAATTGGATTAACATGAACATTACCACATCAAAAACAAGTTTATGAGTCCAAAAACATCTTAGGGTAATGTTCCTAGTCTAATTCTAGCAAAAACAGTCGATTATATGCTGTCAGTGGGTCCAACTCGTCGAGTGCATGAACCAATTCGGCGAGTTGGATGAGTTTTGCCTTGAACCCGTCGAGTCCTTTCATGGAATCGGCAAGTCTGCTATGCAGAGAGCAACAAAATTCGATTTTTTAGATATTTTTGCAAGTATAACAAGAAAACAAGACTAGGCTCAGATACCACTATTGGGGTATGAGCATTCTAACACTCCTAATTGTACATGAAACCCTATATACCTTGGATCTATGTTTTCTCTATTATACATGCAAATATGAATATCCAAGGTGTGACAACCCAAAATTTTCATTTGGTCAAACCCTAAAAGTCAATCACTTCATATTATAAGTCAATTTCATTTCTATTTGTTTTTAACAAATTTAAAGTTCGTTTGACTATTATAATAATTATTCTTTAAACGAACGAGTTAAAGGATGTGCCATCTCGGGTCTTGAAATTTTAAAACCGCGAATACCATGTAGCTTAGAAGTTCACGGCCAAACTTTTATGTTTGGTCCGTAAGCGTGAGATCACGGCCAAACTTTTATGCCTTAAGCATGAGATTACTCCCGAAACTCATAACTTTTTACTTTCACTCTCAAGAGTAAACTCCAAACTCTCTCAAGTATCATCCCAGTTTTATTCAGATTCTTCAATCTAGTAAGTGTTTCTAGCTTTCTTAAGTTGTTGTATGACTTAATCTAGTGTTTTAACACACATCTAACCATGAAATCATTCCAAAAAGGGTCAATCTTCAATTTACACCAAGAACACCAGGAACACACACTTGTGTTCTTGGCCTTTTGGACCTTTTCTAGCTTCTAACTTGTAAGTGCTTCTATCCTAGAGTACTACAAGCTTTGTTACACTTCTTTAACTCAAGAAATGATCCAAGAACACCAAGATCAAAGGTGTTTATGGTCCAAGAACACATTGGACCGTAAACCCTATTTAGGGTGCCAAAGTGTGCTTTATCTTATCCTAAGCCTTGGGTATTAACTTAGAATCCTTCCTTGATGTGTATAGCACATGAAAACCACCAAAATCCCTCATTTATATGTGTTTACGGTTTGGGGATCTCCTAAAACCGTAAACACCCCAATGGTGTGTTAAAATGGCCCTAGTCCCTTCACAAGCTTAGGAAACTAGTCTAGATTTATTCCTTGTCATTCTTGGGACTTTAAAATATCATAATACCTTAGTCCCTAAGATTTTACGATAGTAAACTCATGGAGAAATGGTCCATGGACCGTAAAATCCATTTAGGAGTGTATTGATGCCACAAAACATTTCCTAAGGCCTAAACATGAAGTAAGAATGCTTGGAATGGCTTAGAAGGCTTCAAACCAACAAATGGTCAAAAGGTTATAAGCTTACAGCCATAAACTCAAGATTTCACGACCGTAAACTCAATGGGAGATGGTTATTGGGGAGTAAACTCATATTAGGGGTTCCCTTGAACCCTAAAACCCAATACCCTTGCCCTACAACACTTAAATGCACTCCTTAGCACCTATAACACTTATACAAGGTGTTTATCATGCCCTAGGATGTCTTACCTTTGTTTATTAGTTGTTTAGAGACTAATTGGGTACACATATGTGATATTATATGTTATCTAGGATCATAGAGTGTGTACAAGTCTTCACTTGACACCTAGCATTCTATTTCAGTCTGTTCATCCCAAGCACTTGCTACAGGTGAGTTCATACCCCTTAATCAATGTTTTAAATGTTTTTAAATGCTTTCATGGGGGGGATACAAGTAGAATCATTCTAGTTATTATATCAATCACATGTGATTAATAAGCAACATTCAAATGATTTACTACTCATTAACCGTTTTACCAAACAGTTGCCTTCAAATGAGTTTCATAAATGTTTTATGTGTTTAAAACTCCTTATTAAACTGTTCATTATTCACTGTATGTTTCATTTCAAACTCATTTACAATTGTGTTTCAAACAAATGTTTCTTTATACTTAAACTGTTTTATCAAAAAAATACTTTCAACCCGTTTTATAGGCTGACATCAAGTCGACCTTTTCTTAGATAGTAATCATGTTCAAAGGTGTTATAAAACTTATTTTATGCCTTTATATTGTCAATTGCATGCCTATGTATGTATAGTTATATAAGAAATGTTTAAAGGACTTAGGAAGGCTAGCCACTTTATTTCCTTTTCCCCGTTGGGATGTGGTCTGGTAAGGTATCGGGTATCCGTCTGAAGGTTGTATAAATATTAGTTATTATGGGTGTTGGCCATATGAACATTGCTATGTGCACATGCAAAACCTAATGCTTGGATCTAGGTTTCTCTAATTAAACATGCATTGAATCCAAGACTTCTAATGGCTAATAGAGTATAATAACAATACAAAATCAGAGTTAAAAGTTTACTTTGAACCAATTGCTTGATCTTCTTGTCCTTGGAGCTTTAGAGTCACAATTTTCACTCCTCTAATGGATTAAAACACCAACTAGCAAGAGGATGATTTGAGAGAGAGGAGAGGGAAGAAAATCGGACAGGGTTTCTTTCCTATGAACAAGTGCCCATTTCCCTTTACCCCAAGTGTCTATTTATACTTGTAAGGATCCTAGGGTTTCACCCTTAAACCCTAATTGGATAACTTAAGCCCTAAGCAATCCAATACCCTAATGATAAGCCTTTGGACGATTTCTATGGCTACCCTAAGCCCCCAAAATCGTCCCCCCTTATCCATAAGGGATTTATAGCCGAAAGCGCAACTATCAAACAATTGACAGTTTATGCCCCTTTATTTAATTAATCTCTTTAAGTCACCAAATTAATTCCTAATGAATTTATGACTTATCATGTGTACATATATTGTCATAAAGGTTCTTCCAGTCAGTTCAATACCCTTGGGTAGCAAGGGTATAATTCCATGTTCATACATACCAGTTATATTACTAGTAAGCTACCATATGGGTAGTTTAGGAAGATACTAATACGTTTACTAGCATGAAAAATCATACCACGAGTGAGTTCATTCATGAGTCTATACATGCTAGATAGAGAGAGAACACACATTACAGCTAGTACACACGGTACATTTCTATACATGCTAGATAGAGAGAGAACACACGTTACAGCTAGCACACGCAGAACATTACAGTACACTACTATACTATTACATGATTACGTTTAGATGATTACGCTTACATGAGTACGTTTACATAGATACGTTTACACGAGTGCGTTTACATATACGATAATAGGACATACATCACTAGGTGCTATAGCATGGAACGATTTCAGGATCTAAGTATACCAATGAATCACAATGCATTGTGATAGTTATATTGGGTATACATGATCATAGTAATGTGGATGTTCACGGCTTGCAAATATGCAGGGGCCGTGTATGGGTCCCAAAATCCCTTTGACATGGGAGCGTCTAGCCTGGGATCTAGACATCACATTATGCCTTATCCCTCAAATAAGGCAATATTAGTACAAAAGTAGTCACTTATTACAAATACTACAGTACTTACGAGATTACAATAGGTTAAAGGTAGCTAGTACAGTTGTAGTTATTTGATACTACACCATAGTACTATTTCATTTTCCCATTGCATTTACTTCGTGAACATTCACATGATGCATGGTAATGTAGGAGCTATATTTTGGATAATGATAGTCGGATTTGGGAAAATACACACTCTTACAAGAGACACACACACAGATACTAGATGCCTTGGTAGAAGGATACTTTTAGTAGGAAACATATGGTTTTCTAGGATGTTCAAAACGTTTTCCAATAGTTACAAATCATATACATACAAATACTTACATTTCATATACGTACAAATACTTACATACAAATTAAGACACTAAAATACTTATGATCTCACCAGCTTCAAAGCTGATACTCGCTTTCAAAATAACTTGCATCCTCCGGTCAACAGTAGACAGGTACCGATGCAAGGTTTAGAGAAGATGGTGCTCGTTCAAGACTCATCTTTCATTTTGATTTATAATTTAGTGTCTATTATAATTTGACAGAACACACTTGTATTAAAATTATATTATTAATGCAATGGATGATGTTGTTTCTTGTTTACTACTTTTCATTGTTGTGATACTTCACATGACGTCCTCTGCCGCAGAACGTTTCCGCCGTTCATGGTTTTGGGGTGTGATAGATTGGTATCAGAGCATTGTTTATAGTGAATTAAGTATATCAACCCATAAAAGATATACAGACTATAAATACAATGGGATTAATATACTCTGACCAAGAGTTTATACTTTAAATAATAGAATATTTAATTATGTATACGTGCCTGCATTCATATTAAAATCAGTGTCACTAGGACAGTACAAAAGAATTACGATTGTTGGGCAACACAGGTGGACTTGAAGACATATGGTCAAAACTGGGAAGATATAGCCTGATCAACTATATTATCTGAGGGTTGACTAGCATGTGCCTAAGTGTAGTTGTGTGGTGGCAACAAGTCTAAAATTTTACCAACAATACCACAATGAGAACAATAGAACATAAACCTAAAATACTATAGTGGTAATACTATAAATACAATGGCATTAATATACTCTGACCAAGAGTTTATACTTTAAATAATAAAATATTTAATTAAGTATACGTGCCTGCATTCATATTAAAATCAGTGTCACTAGGACAGTACAAAAGAATTACGATTGTTGGGCAACACAGGTGGACTTAGAGACATATGGTCAAAACTGGGAAGATATAGCCTGATCAACTATATTATCCGAGGGTTGACTAGCATGTGCGTAAGTGTAGTTGTGTGGTGGAAACAAGTCAAAAATCTTACTAACAATACCACAATGAGAACAATAGAACATAAACCTAAAATACTATAGTGGTATTTGGTGTTACTATAAGTACTTCATAGTTGAGAACTAAAATGGGATCTTCATTATTAAGTTGATAGTTGCTAAGTGGATATACTAAGGCTATATGTAACTAGGATGTTATAGACTTAGAATCTGTGAAAATTTTGCTTTACCCCTATTCTTTGTGAATTTGGAGTTAAGGTCACTTATTCAAAGGCCTATCATGTTGTGATTACATATAACTAGTATGCACTTCACAAATAGTGATGTAACTAATGAAGATTTTCTAAATAATTATCTAGATAGTTCGTCTAATAGTTATTTTCTTACCCCAATTCTCGCATAGATAACATGGATGGACTCCATCCCCACGACAATCCATACCTTCCGAACGAATTCATTGCTAGATGGTTTGGAGAAGAACCAGAGAATGATCATCCTATCCCCTTGAATGATCACCATGATGAAGACCTATCGGATGGTGCTAACTCCGAACCCGAGGTTGAGAACCTACCCCAGGCAGCTCCCTTTCCAAATCCTAACCCTTGTCCGACTTTTCATTGCCCGATGCCTCCGTGGGTGGAATGCTTGGAAACATAGAGCCAAGGACAAGATCAGCCCATGCCATTTAATGGTGACCAAAGCTTTTATGACCTAAGCAATGGGGGCTCAGCAGACAGAATTTTGCCAATCTTGGTCCGCAGAGTGGCCCAAAATGAGATTCAAGGTAGGACAGCCCTACATCAGATCACATAAGTTGTCGCCAATGCGAGAATGCATACCCTGCGCACCATTCGTCTAGAAGATGCTCGCGAGAGATCTGAGAGAGACCATGAAGCCCTGCTTCAAGCACTGGCTGAATCACGAGCCGAAGTCATAGAACTCCGAGTACGCCAACGGGTGTACGAAAGACACCTACTTGATGTGGAACGCCAACTGGCTGAACTGAGAGTTCACCAGAGGGATGACCGTCGCCAGTAGTAGATGCTTTACTTTATTTTCCTTCTTAAAAGAAATCATTTTCTGTCTATGCCCAATGTGGCATTTTCTATGAAACTATCTTGTATTGTAAGTAGTTTAGTTAGGCCTTTATGCTGTCAAGGACTATCTACTCTGGATATGATGTAAGACCTGTTACAAGCTCATTTTCCCGAACTTTTACTTCATGAATATCAAAGATATTGACAGTCGGCTAACTTCTATGTCATTCTTTATTCAATTACTTTCATCATGCCATCATAGGAGCGTATCTGAAACCCACTCTAGTCAAGCTATTGGACTAGGGTAATTTAGCTCTGGGATCACTCCCAATTCTCTACCAAAGGATGGATCATGTTATTCCCTAACCGATGGTACCCTGTTTCAGACGTCAAATGTCTTGAGACCATTCTACGAACATACTTCCACTCATTACGAGGACTGCATCATAGGGATGTAGATCAAACCTTCGCGAACATACTTCCAATCCGTACTAGGACTGCATCATAGGGATGTAGGTCAAACTTTCGAGAACATACTCTTACTCTTTATTTGAGCAATCGAAGTACCTCTAGGGTCAACCCAAAATCGCTCACAAAAACCGTATCTTTCGTGTTACAGAATCATGTCGTCATTCAGAAACAGTCAGCCGAACAACGAAACCCCTGCCTTTCCTATGGACACCGCTACTTTCCGAGCCGCAGTTACAGCTGCCGTGACAGCTGTCCTGGCAAATCGAAGCGCTATCAGCGCAAGCAACGCTGATGATGGGGTTGAAAACCCCAATCGTAGTATCAATCCAGGAAGTCGTCAAACGATAACAGTCGCAGGCTTGCAAAGCCGAAAAACAGAGAACAAGAAACAAAAGTGCCAAACCTAGAAAGAACACAAGCAATAAGGAACACTTCCGAAGTGTAGCAAGTGTAACTATCATCATGATGGAGCCTGTCGGGTATTGCAATGTATCAATTGCAACAGACTAGGACACATTGCCCGTTTCTGTGGAACCACTGCTACTAGAGCCAGCCAGGGTTGCTATTATTGTGGTGAGATTGGGCACTATAAAAGAAATTTCCTGAAAAGGGAGATCAAGGAAAGAACCCGCATCCCCTTCACTCCTACTCAACACTTCACTTCCACTACCGATGCTAGCACTAGCCATATATGTCATTTATGTGGAGAGATGGGACATCTCAAGAAGGACTGTCCAATAACAAAGAACTCGGGCACATATGGGAGGATTCTTAGGATCACAGCTGCAGGAGAACCTACTCCGGACCCATTCTAATGTAATTTAGGCGTTTCATTGTAACAGACTTATAAACCATCCAAAACTAGTGCAACTAGAGTGTTATCCTTTGCGAGATGCCGTCAGCATAGGGATGCTCGTGTTGCGTATACTTGTCTTTTGTAGTATACCTTATTCGCACCAATAGTCTTGTAGTATGTCTAAAGTATTGTAACTCTGTTGATGGTTGCACGGTTGTGTTTTTTCTGTAACGCTTTATGTTCAAATCTAATGTCTTTAAGTTTCCATATGATTCCGACATTACCATGCGACTAGATTCAATTTGATCCGCACAATACCAGCTTCGTACGTACATCTCTTTCTTCGAAATCGCCTTTCCAGCAAAGCAGTCATATCAGAACACCGAAGTACTCATGCATGGAGTACCTCATAGTTCTTTTCCTTCTGAAGAAATCCCCGAAGTACCACTCATACAGTACGTCAAGTTCAATCCAAAGATCCATACGGTTGAGCTGTCGCTGAGGAATGTATACATAAGGGTGATATATAATCGAGGTTCTACAGGTTTAGAATTGATGATTCCACTTTAACTTCTTTTCCTAGTTGGGATGTAAGCTCAAAGAAGAATCAATTATTTGACTACCTTTTCAATCTTAATTATATACGACTCGTATACACGAGACTACAATTGATGAACCAGGTATGACGTCTAATATGAACTTTAGGATGGATACTGCCCTAGACTACGAGTAATCACATCATCATGTGAACAAACTTAGAACCCAGTACGACTTCTGTAAACAGATCGCCCTACAGTCTAAACACCTATAGAGATACAAGAACAGTCCGGACAACATAGCGAACTACTCAACAATAGAATTGGAAGACCAGGCTTCTCACCCTGGAGAGCTCCGGTCTTATCCTTCCAGGAGTAGACGGATTGTATCATATGTGCCTCGACTATGGGGGACTCCGTCAAGATTTCCAGTAGAAATCGTTATCTCTGCCTCGCATAGGTGAATTGGTTGAGCAAACGCAAGGAACGAAATACCTTTCAGAAATGAACCGAGATCTGAATAACAACAATTTCGAGTGATAGCAAGGGATGTCCCGAAGACTACCTTCCGAACCCGATGCGGACACTTCGAGTCCGTAGTGATACCCCTCGGATAGGACCAATACCCCCATAGCATTCATGAGCTTAAGGGGTAGGGTACGTCATTCTTACTGGGATCAGTTCGTCATTCTCCTTGTAATGACTTACTTATCTAGCCTCGTAGTAAGAAGGAACCCATGGAAACATTACCCTCAGAGAAACTTTTGGTGAAGTTCTCTAACCACGAGTTTGGGAATTGAAGAGTCAAATTCCTAAGACACACTATTAGTGATGTGGAAATTCTTGAGTACTCTGTCAATTTATCAAAACCGTTGAGAAATTGTCGACACTGAAGACGCCAATAAAAATTCGCCAAATTCTAGGTCTTGCAGACCTACTATCATAGTCCATTCAGAACTCCTCGCAAATTACAGAAACCCTTACGACTTTGACCTAGCAGAGGATGGCCCTCAACTGGGAAGATAAGCAAGAAAAAGAAACCTTGGAATTTCAAGTGAGAGGCCAAATCCTTTTGGAAATCTCACTCTGGGAATGGTTTAATACGCTTTGTAACGCGTAGAAAGCTAAATCCAAGATAGTCAGGACCTCCGAGATTCTTACCGGAATCGGTCCTGTATCTCACAGACTAGAACTACTCCGCGAACTTAGTAACATACATTCTACCCTCCACGTTTCGAACTTGTTAAAAGTATCAATCTGACGAGACTCTTGAAATACCACTCGAAGAGATCGAGTCCCACAAGAGCCTCCCCTACGTGGAAGAACTATAGTGACCATGCAATGAGGGGTCATGCAAACGATTCATAGTCATTTCTCTTTAAGTGAAGGTTCGTTGTGATGCCAACCAGGGACCCAAATTCACTTGGGAGCACGAGAATTGATCGATTAGGAAGTATCCCCACTTCTTGGCTTGATAGTTCATGCCTAATCCCTACCTAAATTCTAATTTCGGGACGAAATTCCTTCTAACGGGGGGATGATGTGACAACCCGAAATTTTCATTTCGTCAAAACCTAAAAGTCAATCACTTCATATTATAAGTCAATTTCATTTCTATTTGTTTTTAACAAATTTAAAGTTCGTTTGACTATTATAATAATTATTCTTTAAACGAACGGGTGAAAGGATGTGCCGTCTCGAGTCTTGAAATTTCAAAACCGCGAATACCACGTAGCTTAGAAGTTCACAGCCAAACTTTTATGTTTGGGCCGTAAACTCCCTTAAAAATCGTAAACTCATACCTTAAGCATGAGATTACTCCCTAAACTCATCACTTTTTACTTTCACTCTCAAGAGTAAACTCCAAACTCTCTCAAGTATCATCCCGGTTTTCTTCGGATTCGTCAATCTAGTAAGTGTTTCTAGCTTTCTTAGGTTGTTGTATGACTTAATCTAGTGTTTTAACACACATCTAACCATGAAATCATTCCAAAAAGGGTCAATCTTCAATTTACACCAAGAACACACACTTGTGTTCTTGGCCTTTTGGACCTTTTCGAGCTTCTAACTTGTAAGTGCTTCTATCCTAGAGTACTACAAGCTTTTTTACACTTCTTTAACTCAAGAAATCATTCAAGAACACCAAGATCAAAGGTGTTTATGGTCCAAGAACACATTGGACCGTAAACCCTATTTAGGGTGCCAAAGTGTGCTTTATCTTATCCTAAGCCTTGGGTATTAACTTAGAATCCTTCCTTGATGTGTATAGCACATGAAAACCACCAAAATCCCTCATTTATATGTTTTTACGGTTTGGGGATCTCCTAAAACCATAAACACCCCAATGGTGTGTTAAAATGGCCCTAGTCCCTTCACAAGCTTAGGAAACTAGTCTAGATTTATTCCTTGTCATGCTTGGGACTTTAAAACATCATAATACCTTAGTCCATAAGATTTTACGATAGTAAACTCATGGAGAAATGGTCCATGGACCGTAAACTCCATTTAGGAGTGTATTGATGCCACAAAACATTTCCTAAGGCCCAAACATGAAGTAAGAATGCTTGGAATGGCTTAGAAGGCTTCAAACAAACAAATGGTCAAAAGGTTATAAGCTTACGGCCATAAACTCAAGAGTTCACGACCGTAAACTCAATGGGATATGGTCATTGGGGAGTAAACTCATATTAGGGGTTCCCTTGAACCCTAAAACCCAATACCCTTGCCCTACAACACTTAGATGCACTCCTTAGCACCTATAACACTTATACAAGGTGTTTATCACGCCCTAGGATGTCTTACCTTTGTTTATTAGTTATTTAGAGACTAATTGGGTACACATATGTGATATTATATGTTATCTAGGATCATAGAGGGATACAACTAGAATGTTTTAAATGTTTTAAATATTTTTAAATGCTTGCTACAGGTGACTTTATACCCCTTAATCAACGTTTTAAATGTTTTAAATATTTTTTAAATGCTTTCATAGGGGGATACAAGTAGAATCATGCTAGTTATTATATTAATCACATGTGATTAAGATTTACTACTCATTAGCCGTTTTACCAAACAATTGTATTCAAATGAGTTTCATAAACGTTTTATATGTTTAAAACTCCTTATTAAATTGTTCATTATTCACTGTATGTTTCATTTCAAACTCATTTACAATTGTGTTTCAAACAAATGTTTCTTTATACTTAAACTATTTTATCAAACAAATACTTTCAACCCGTTTTATAGGCTGACATCAAGTCGACCTTTTCTTAGATAATAATCATGTTCAAAGGTGTTACAAAACTTATTTTATGCCTTTATATTGTCAATTGCATGCCTATGTATGTATAGTTATATAAGAAATGTTTAAAGGACTTAGGAAGGCTAGCCGCTTTATTTCCTTTTCCCCGTTGGGATGTGTTCTGGTAAGGTATCGGGTATCCGTCCGAAGGTTGTATAAATATTAGTTATATATATCATGTGTACATATATAGTCATAAAGGTTCTTCCAGTCAGTTCAATACCCTTGGGTAGGAAGGTTATACTTCCATGTTAATACGTACTAGTTATACTACTATTAAACTACCATATGGGTAGTTTAGGAAGATACTAATACGTTTACTAGAATGCGGAATCATACCACGAGTCAGTTCATTCATGATTCTATACAAGCTAGATAGAGAGAGAACACACATTACAGTTAGTACACACTGTACATTACTATACATGGTAGATAGAGAGAGAACACACGTTACAGCTAGCACACACAGAAGATTACAGTACACTACTGTACTATTACATGATTACGTTTAGATGTTTACGCTTACATGAGTACGTTTACATAGATACGTTTACATGAGTGCGTTTACATATACGATAGTAGGACAGACATCACTAGGTGCTATAGCATGGAACGATTTCAGGATCTAACGCATTGTGATAGTTATATTGGGTATACATGATCATAGTAATGTGGATGTTCACGGCTTGCGAATATGCAGGGGTCGTGTATGGGTCCCAAAATCCCTTTGAAAGGGGAGCGTCTAGCCTGGGATCTAGCCATCACATTATGCCTTATCCCTCAAATAAGGCAATATTAGTACAAAAGTAGTCGCTTATTAAAAATACTACAGTACTTATGAGATTACAATAGGTTAAAGGTAGCTAGTACGGTTGTAGTTATTTGATACTACACCATAGCACTATTCCATTTTCCCATTGGATTCACTTCGTGAACATTCACACGATGCACGGTAATGTAGGGGCTATATTTTGGATAATGATAGTCGGATTTGGGAAAATACACACTCTTACAAGAGACACACATGCAGATACTAGATGCCTTGGTAGAAGGATACTTTTAGTAGGAAACATATGGTTTTCTTGGATGTTCAAAACGTTTTCCAATACTTACAATTCATATACATACAAATACTTACATTTCATATACGTACAAATACTTACATACAAATTAAGACACTCAAATACTTATGATCTCACTAGCTTCCAAGTTGATACTCACTTTCAAAATAACTTGTATCCTCAGGTCAACAGTAGACAGGTACCGATGCAAGGTTTAGAGAAGATGGTGCTCGTTCAAGACTCATCTTTCATTTTGATTTACACTTTAGTGTCTATTATAATTTGACAGAACACACTTGTATTAAAATTATATTATTAATGCAATGGATGATGTTGTTGCTTGTTACTACTTTTCATTGTTGTGATACTGTACATGATGTCCTCCGCCCCAGAATGTTTCCACCGTTCATGGTTTTGGGGTGTGACACAAGGTATTATCCTAACTAGCATACAAAACATTGATTCATATGAATATAACAAGGAATAAAATAACTTTTGGTGTAGCTTGATTCCATGGAGCTTAAGAGCCTAGTTCCCCAAGTGTAACACCTTAAATGGTTCACACGACATCATATGCACTTGTAAGAACTTAGAGAGAAATGATACTTCATGAAATCGGCTTGCCCTTTCCATCACACACTAGTTGCTAATTTTCCCCAAGAATATGATCTTTATATACTGTGTCACAATTAGGGTTACACCATGTAAACCCTAATTGTCATAGCCTTTCATTTCCGTGAGCCATGGGTACAAATACACCATGGAGCATCCTATGGGTTTTAGCCCAACTTTATAATCCATGGAGCGTTAGCCCACAATACAAGTATGGATGATTTACACAATTAATCCATATATTTAATTAGACTTCATTCGATCACTTAAATAATTTTAAATTAATTCTTGATCAATAATGATTAAATAATCTTATTAATATATTAAAACTTATAATATATTAATAAACCTTAAGTGTTATTTCTCTCATTTGAGTCTATCCAAATGCATGATGCCGTGCATCCCAAATAGACCATGCCAAGTCTGGTCAAGTACATACCAATTATAGTTGTGGACTTAGACACTAATTATCATCCAAATAGGTATTAATTTGAGCAATATGATCGGCATCATTTCCCAAGAGAATAACATTCTCTACATAGATGAGAACAATAATATAATGGTTTTGAGTCTTGAAAATGAAAAGTGAATGATTAGCTTTTGAGCGTCTAAAACCAATAGCAAGAAGGGCTTCTGTAAATTTGTTGTACCAATTCCGAGAAGCTTGATGAAGGCCATATAATGAATTTTGAAGTTTACAAACACAATTCTCACCTGTTTTTGCGAAGCCTTGAGGATTTTCATGTAAACCTCTTCATGAAGATCTCTGTACAGAAAGGCTTTGTTGACGTCTAGTAAATGAATAATCCATTTTCATTGTATTGCTACAGGTAGAATCATGTGTATTGTTACTAGTTTGGTAATACAGATGAACATTTCATGAAAATCAACTCCTTTTAGTTGTGTGAATCCCATTGCCACAAGCCTCACTTTATATTGTTCCACTTCCCCGATTGGTTTGTATTTAATTTTACAAACCCATTTAGAATCAATAGGTTTCATTTCGGGGGGTAAATCCATCTGACACACCCCAAAACCACGAACGGCGGAATACGTTCTGGGGTGGAGGACGTCATGTACAGTATCATAACAATGCATACTAGGAAAGACAAGAAACAACATCCATTGCATTATGATAATAATTGTAATACAAGCGTGTTCTGTACAGTTTGTTAGACACCAAAAAGATAATCAAAATAAAGAGGAGTCTTGTATGTGCTCCGTTTTCTCAAAAGCTGCATCTGTACCTATCTACTGCTGACCTGAGAATACAAGTTATTTTGAAAGAGTTTATCAGCATAAAGCTGGTGAGTTCATAAGTATTTAATGTCATTGCTTGTATAAAAATGTTCACAACAATTTAGTATATTAACTGACTTCTATGTTTGAAAAATAGTATAATCCCTAGAAAACCCTATGTTTTCTAGTAAGAGTAGTCTTCTACCAAGACCCGGTTGTTTGCATGTTTGATTCTTTAAAAGTGTGAAAGTTTTCCCGGTGAAACTATTAGTGTGGAAATATAGTTTTTGACTTCATTCATGTAAAGTAAATTGGGAAAAAATAATGTTTTACATCGGCAGTATCACTGCCGGCTAATGTAATGAAAATGCAGACTCCCGGTAGTATTAAATGTACAATACAACTCAGGAGTCCGTTTTACCTTTAACTCTTAATATATTAATTAAAGGTCCGAATGTGAACTCGTATGTAACCATGCTGATCGGCGATCGAATAACTGGTGACCCTCCAGGTCACATGTAGTATGGTGACATTTTGTCACCCCTGGGCCTAGACAGCTCGGACTGTAGCTAGCAGTCGGGATGTGAGAGTGACTGTCCCGTATAGATCTATACACATAATGCCCGCTCTCCCTCCAGGAGACTCTGGTTACACAGTGATAGCACAAAGAAGTGTCGTATCAAGAAGTAGTATGTCACATTCTGTTTTAGTGTTTACTCTTGTATTAGTATATAAAGTACTTTCTAATATAATGTGTAGAGTATTCACTTGTATAGTATATAGTATTCTCTTTGTGTAGTATTTACTATTATCTTTGTATTGTATTTAGTATTCTCTTTGTATAGTATCTAACATGTATTGACTCATAATTGTACTGACTCTGGTAGTTAGCATGGCAATAGTAGTATTAAGTAGAAATCCTTAACTATGCCTATTATAGTTAAATAATAATGTTTGTTACATGCCTTTGGTACCCAAAGGCACTGAACTGAAATGAAGACTTTTATATCTAACACAAATATATATGATATATAACTAAGAATTCAACGAGAGTCAGACTAATAACAAAGTACCCTAAGCCCACAATCAAACAAGAACAGGAAATAAGGTGAGCTATTTGTCCTAATTCCTTCAAGTCTTACTTATATAAATATATTAGTGTAGATATGGTTTGAGAATAAAAAGAGTTTGGAAATGGTTTTATAACAACTTAACATGAAAATGAGTTTGATAAATGTTTAAAGCAGTTTTATTGACAAAAACGGTTAAAAGCATTGAAAATCCTTTTGGTTGGAAGTTATAAATCACATGTGATTGATATTATAACTTGATTGATTCAACTTGTATTCCCCCCATAAAAGCATTTAAAAAACATTTAAAAGGTTAATTAAAGGGTATGAACTCACCTGTAGTGAATGAAGTGGACGGAAGTGCTGAGTAGGATGCTAGGTGTCAAGTGAGGACTTGAACACACCAACGGATCCTATGTAACATATAGTGATACATAAATGTATCTAATTAATTATTTAATCAGAATTAGGTAAGTAAAGTCACTCTAATGCATGAAGACACTTTGTTTCAATTTCTAGGAGTGATAAGGGTTGCTTCTAAGGTGTGTATGGCCTCACTATGGAGTTTACACTTCAAATGGTCACCCTAATATGAGTTTACGGTGGAGAGACCATTTCACCCAAAAGTTTATGACCGTAAACTCATAGGAATGGTGGGTTTGGGTGTTTAAAGGTCTCTTGTATCACAAGGAAGGCATCTAAGATCAATTCAAAGGCTTGAGAAGTGATTAGGGTTCAAAAGGGTACTCCCTTGAAGTTTACGGTCCTTGGACCACTCCTTGGGAGTTTACGGTCGTAAACTCTAGGGTTTACGGCCGTAAACCCTAGGGCACAAAATTTCTTTCATGTTTTGTGGTCCTAAGCTCATTCATACATGTTTCTAGTCCATTAAACATGCTAAGGAAGTTTTTAGGGGCACTAAAACACCCTTTAAGGTGTTTACAGTTTTGGTGTTTACGGTTCATGAATGTTCATGGACCATAAACTCCTTTTTACTCCAATAAAGACACGATTTTGGGTTTCTAATTTCATGCATGCAAGTTTCTAAGTCATAGATAAGCATTAGAAGGGTTTTAGAGGGGTTTTGGGGCTTCAAAACCCCCTTATGGGAGTTAACGGTTTTGGGAGATGTTCCCAAACCATAAACACGAGTTTTTGAGGTATTTGGATGATTCAACCCCGAATTCGCATGGATACAAAACTTAACAGCAAGCTAGGAAGGATTACTTACAATTTTGGAGCTTGAATAAGGGGTTTCTTGACCAAATCCATCTTGTAAAGAGAGAGAGTAGAGAGAGAAATCTTTAAGAGTGGAAAAAAGGCTCAAGTGAAGGCCACTCAACCCTTATATATGGTTTGAGTTGGCGGCCAGGTGGGGATCCACCCAATACCGATGTTAAATGGAATTTATGGTCATACTTGATTAAACGGTCGTAAACTAAAAACTTTTCCAAATGAATTTGAGGGTGTTTCACGTGTTTTTATTTATTTCGTTTCGACACTTATGAAAATGAAAATAAAAATATTAATTGATTTGTCTAACCCAAAAGTTAATGGAAAATTTTAGTAAAAATAAATTTGATTAACGGGAATGGGTTACAGCGACGGAATAAATTTCAGGTTGTCACATCATCTGTAGCACCTGGTTCCTGGTACGTATGACCTATCTAAGTGTGTTACATTTTTAGCCTTGGACTCAGCGAGTTGTAGGCCCAACTCGCCGAGTAGAGCCGGGATATTGAGCACGCTTAAGTTGGCGACTTGGCGAGTCCATATTCTGGACTCGGCGAGTCCCCGCTGTCTGGATGAAACCCTAATTTCAAGGGTTTGCACCCTATTTAAAGCAACCTTATACGCCCCAAGCCCGACTCCTTCACCCTCAGAGCTCCTTATATCGACCTAACCCCTTTTCTTATGAGATTGAAGTGTTTTGGTGTGATTTCTTGAAGATTTTGAGAGAAGAAGGAGAGTAGATCAAGAGGAGAAGAAGGAGGCCCGATATCTTGGTGATATTTCTGAGATTCATTGTGGTATAACTCAGTTTCCTTCTATTTTTATGCTTAAAGTCCCTTGGAGCACCATTAAAGTCCTTCTTGAACCATTTCCAAGCTTGGTTGTGGATTAGGGGTTGTAATGAGCTGATTATCCTCTAGATCTAGGCAGGGTTGAGCTCTATAAGCTCAGATCCATGGCGTTTATGGGAGTAAAGTGCTTGAATGTCCTAGATCTACCATTTTAGCCTTTATTAAGCCTTAAATCCCCATCCTATGCATGTATACATGTAAAGTTGGAAGCTTTATGTGTAAAACCTACCCTAAGAGCCCAAATCTATGTATGGTATGAGTTGGATTCAATTAGAATCGAGTATATAGTAATTGCATGTGAACGAATAGACGAGTCGTTCGTCGGACTCGGCGAGTCGAGCCGTGAGTCCCCGAGTTTTCCCCTTTTTCATGTTTGCCGAGTGGAGTTGTGAGTCGTCAGTGGACTCAGTGAGTCAGAAACCAGACCCATCCATGGAGGAACTCGGCGAGTCAATGCCATAACTCGGCGAGTCCAAGGCAATCTTCTTACCTCAAGAACAGACTCGGCGAGTTGTTCATACAGCTTAGCGAGTCTCAACATAGAGTGTTCATCCGATGAAGATGAACTCTACGAGTTGTTCATGCAACTCAGCGAGTAGGATGAAGGACTTTTGGACATCAGTTAGAAGGAGAACTCGTCGAGTCAATGCCTAACTCGATGAGTAGAGTCGGATTGAGGAAAATCGAATGGGTAGGGACTCGACGAGTTGGCAAGCCAACTCCGCGAGTCGAGTCAACTAGAAGTTGACTTTGACTTGTACTTTGACCTGGTCAAGGGTAAAATGGTCATTTTACCCTAAGTACAGCTAGCAGTGTTTGACTGAATGTTTTGTGGGAATTATAGCCGGAGGACTTCCGGAACTAGGGGTGCAAACGAGCCAAGCTACTCGCAAGCTTCTCAGGATCTGATCGTTAAAAGCTCGACTCAAAATTGATTTTAAGCGAGCCCGAGCCGAGCTCGAGCTTAATATTAAGCTCGTTTACTAAGCGAGCTCGAGCTCAAGCCTATGTCATTAAGCTTAATTAGGCTCGCGAGCCTAAACGAGCTTTTATATAACATAAATTATTATTATTCATATATATTAAAATAAAAATATATTAGGAGAATTATGGATTTAGGGTATTAGTAAATGAGCTTCTTAACGAGCTTGAGCCTATGTCATTAAGCTCAATTAGGCTCGCGAGCCTAAACGGCCCTATTGCGTAGCTCTTGTCTGAGTCTAACCGTTGTAGGGACGAGTCTGTTACTCGAAGGATTATCTGAGCCTCATCACATGTGATGGTATTCAGGGAATGGCTAATTGGCATTACAAGAAGGCCTTCAGCAGCTGAGGATCGGGTAGGGTGGAGTCAGAGATTTCCCTAGGGCAAGCCTAGGATGAGTATAGCAGTGATCAACAGTAGTGAAAGGGATCTGGTGGAGTCAAGGCAGTCCTTGAAGAAGGTACATATAGATGTGGAAGGTAGTATGGGCATGTACTACTAAAAACAGAGAATCTGTACCCAAACTGAGGAAGGCCAAGATAAGACCAGGGAACTTGTAGTGGATGTGATCCCTCAAGAAGTATCAGTATCGCTAACGGTTGTTATTTATGTAATCCAGAATGGTGGTACTATGCCCGAGGCCAGCAGTTGGTAGCTCAGGAGAAGGAGAGGGATCGGGTTCGGGATTAGGTTTCGAGCTGGTAGACGAGAGGCTACGCGAGTTCATCGCATCGAAGATCACCAGGGGCATCCTTCAGTCGACCCCCATTATCTTCGGGTCGATAAAGGAAGGGATAGTCGAGTTGATGCAGGATCTCCTCAGGGCATTCAGGAGCGACATGGCATCTGGCCAGTCGGGATCTCGCACACTATCCTTTAAGGACTTCAGGGGCAGTGGTGCGCCGGATTTTCACGAGGTGAAGGACCCCATAGCTGCTAGGCGATGGATTGCAGACATTGAGTCTGCACAGTTGACTAGCTTCTACCCTGAGGGGTTGAAGGTGAGGTTTGCAGCAGGGTGTTTACGAGATCGAGCTAGGGATTGGTGGGAGTCTGTTGGTGACTCGTTAGGACCCTCGGCTATCGAGGCTATGACCTGGTCGGACTTTGTGACCAGGTTCAGGGCAGAGTTTGTGCCGCCTGTCAAGCTTCAGCAGCTCTCCAGGGAGTTCTTAGATATGAGGCAGACGACGAGACTGTGGCGGAGATCACCGCCATGTTTCGGGAGAGGGAATTATTGGTGCCCCAATACGCGGGTGATGAGGATATGAGGAGGACCCACTACCATGACATGCTCCAAGCTGATATTCGGGAGCATGTCAGTTTTTCAGCTTGCCCCACCTTGGACTCTATGATTTCCCGGGCGAGGGAGAGGGAGATAGATCTGGAGCACATCTGGAAGAGGAAGGTAGAGGAGGTAAAAACAGGAGGGGCTTCGGGGAAGAAGCCCAATGGATTAGATGGTAGGCCGAAAGGCTAGTTAGGACCGAGCCGCTGCAGGAAATGCGGCAGGCCTCATGAGGGGGCATGTAGACTGGGATCATTGGGCTGCTATAAGTGCGGCAAGACGGGGCATTTCAGCAGGTATTGTACCGCCCGTGTACATGTGATACAAAAGTTTGAGTTGATGTGTTTCCACTGCAACCAGAGGGGCCACAAGAAGGCCAATTGCCTCCAGTTGATAGCAGCAGCGCCAGTGAAGGCGCCAGCTCCAGTGACCCTGCGGATCACTGATGGCCGATAGGGCAAGGCAGAGGCTCCAGTGGTGAGAAGCCAGGCATTTCAGCTAACTACCGAGGAGGCACGCGCCGCACCCGCTGTGGTGACGGGTATGATTCGTTCCCTCTATTTTATTTATAAGATGTTATGTTCTTTGATATGTGCACTATATATATGTGTTAGGATCGTTCCATGTGAACGGTATCCCTGTTCAGGTGTTGTTTGACTCGGGTGCCACCTGATCGTTTGTTTCTCTTGTGCTTAGCAAGAAGTTTAATGAGTCTTCAGGCATGTTTGATTTCCCTTTAGAGTTAGATATTGCCGATGATTGATCGGTGCGGGCATCAGCAGTGTTCAGAGATTGTGTACTGAGGTTATTCGAGGAGCGCTACTTGGTGGATTTCGTTCCCATTCCGTTGCGTGGAAACAAGGTGATTATAGGCATGGATTGGTTGAGTCCTAATGGGTCGGTGATAGATTGCGCACAACAGCTAGTGCCGATCAGGACCCCAGGTGGGGGAGAGCTGGTGATCCACGGCGAGAGGCCACAGCATGGACCCACAGTATGTTCAGCAGCGAGGGCTAGGCGCTACCTTCAACAGGGTTGTGCGGGATATGTCGCATATGTTATGGATACTCAGGAGGCGGGTAGAGCGACGGTGGGTGAGGTACCCGTAGTTCGAGAGTTCACGGACGTATTCCCCCGAGGAACTGTCTGGGATACCTTTGGAGCGTCAGGTCAAGTTCAAGATTGACCTAGTCCCTGGTGCGGCTCCGATAGGCAAGGCACCCTATCGGTTGGCTCCTCCTGAGATGCAGGAGTTGTCTATGCAGCTGTAGGAGCCACTAGACAAGGGATTTATTAGACCGAGCAGTTCACCCTGGGGAGCCCCGATTCTGTTTGTAAAGAAGAAGGACGGGTTACATTGGATGTGTATACATTATCGGGAGCTGAATAAGGTAACGGTGAAGAACCGTTACCTGCTCCCGAGGATTGACGACCTCTTTGACCAACTTCAGGGAGCATCTTGGTTCTCCATGAATTATCTGCGTTTAGGATATCATCAGATGAGGTTCAGGGAGGAGGATATGCAGAAGACTGAGTTTCGGACGCACTATGGCCACTACGAGTTTTTGGTGATGCCCTTCGGGCTCACCAATGCCCCTACCGCATTCATGGATCTCATGAACCGTGTGTGTAGACCGATGTTAGTGTTGGATAAGGTGTCTAAGTCCATAACTATTTCTGGTATGTACTTGACCCGACCCGGCATGGTCCATTTGGGTTGCATGGCACCATGCAATTGGATAAACTAAATGAGAGAAATAACGCTTGGAGATTATTAATATATTATAAGTTCTAATATATTAATAATATTATTTGATTAGTTTGATCAAGAATTAATTTGGAATTAATTAAGTGATCAAAAGATAACTAATTAAATATATGGGTTGATTAAGTAAATCATCCATATCTTGTATAGTGGGCTAAAAGGCTCCATGGATCATCAAGTTGGGTTCCACCCATAGGATGCTCCATGGGAGTTACAAACCCATGGGTCATGGAAATGAAGAGTCATGACACATTAGGGTTTAACCCTAGATGTGTCAACACTATATAAGTAATATGATCTCCTCCCAAATCGGTTACACACGTACACTAAGTAATAAGGGGGCTTGGCCGATTTTGAAGAAGTGAGTATACTCTCATAAGTTCTTCCAAGAGCATTTGGTGTTGTGTGAAGCATTTGAGGCATCACCACTTGAGGTGCTAGGCTCACAAGGTTTCAAGGAACACAAGCAACAACAAGGTAAGTTATTCTATCTATACTTTATGTTAAAATTGTTCCCCATGTATGCTAGATAGGATATAACCTTGGAATTCAACTTTGCATGACAAATTAGACAAACATAGATCCAAGGTTATTAGGGTTGCATGTACACTTAGGAAGTGTTAGAATGCTCAAAACCCATCAGTGGTATCAGAGCCTAGGCTTGTTTGTTCTTATTTGTTCTTGAAAGTTGAAAACAGAATCGAAAATTTGTTGTCTGCGATCGGACTCGCCGAGTCTATAGGGGGGACTCGTCGAGTCCATGTGTATCTTCAACCAACTCGGCGAGTCATGTTCATGCACTCGGCGAGTAGGGTCGAATGAGTGCAGAATTTCGATTCAGTTGCTGGAAAATGAATTAGAAACATTACCCTAAACTGTTTTAGTAAATATAAACTTGTTTTTGGTGGTGTAATGTTTTGCTAATTCATTTACAACAACTAGTTATCAAAATTACAAAGTTTTATGTAATTTTTGATTATGTTCATATTCATGTTCTTGTTCTTATGATGTTTTAGATGATCATAGGAATTATTTGTAACCTATTTGGTAGTTTAATTCTTGATCATAATGTGTTTTAATGGAGTCCATAACTTATCCTTAAGTTATGGAAAAACCAAGAGTCACTTGAGTTAAAAACCATTAAGAAAACACAAGAGTTATAAAAATGAAGAGTCTTCATTTTATGACTCTATTAAACTCATAAGTTACAAGAAATGAAAAGTTTTGAAAGTTACAAAACTTGCCCTCAAGTTTTGGAACAAGTAAAGTTAAGATAAAACTTTAGTTCCAACCCCTAGAATTTTAAAAGTTAAAATTCAACCCTTATACTTATATTATGATAATTTAACAATTATATATATATGTATAAGAACAAGTCGTCTTACCGCTAGTACGCCTCATTCACGAAGCCGATCTATAAGGTGGGTATAAGGTTGTTGCCTATAAAATGGTGACTTAATGGGTGAATATTCTCACCCACCGCTTGCTTGACTGGTGGAGGGTCGTTAGTCGAACGGGTAAGACAAGGACTTATAAATTCTCATTCAAAGTATGATGAATATATAAAGTAACTAAATGTTTATTAAATTCCCAATCTTAGTTACTTTAGGAAAAATGTGAATAAGGTGCTAATCCATGAAATTACACTTTACACTTTGTCTGAGTCGTTGGTGGAGCGTGTGTGGTTAACCGGCACACTAACTTGGACTTAACAAGGTAGGTAAAGGGTGACTTAAAAGTTTATTATAGTATCGGTGGAGCGTGTGTGGTTTACCGGCACATCGATTGAGTGATAAACTTTAAAGGTACCAAGTGATTTGCATGGTTACTTCACACCTCGTTTTGTGATCCTCGGCATCCCAGTCACAAAACCTGGAGGGAACTCCCGAGATCGAAACATGCCTTTGAAAGGTTCATTGGATCTCAAAGAATCTAGGAATTTCTAAAACCAATAAAAACTAAATATTTAATATTTCGGTTTTCGTGGTGGAAATTGGTGAATCGTCATTCACCTACCTTTCAAATATGGTATAGCTTAGATTACGTCATACCTCTTCTAAGTTATATTATATTGTGATTGGATCCTAGCCTTAATATTACATTTGGGTGTTTTATTAAGGACTCTCTTAAATCTAAACTAAACTTGTTCTTTTTTTTTTTAGATGTCTTCAAATAATGCTTCTGGCTCGAATCCTAATGGCTCCTTTACTCTTATGAGTCTGTGTGGGAAAGTCACCTTTGATGGATCCAACTTCAATAAGTGGATCAGAAACATCAGGATGATTACCCGCTACGAGGACAAAGAATATGTCCTTGACAAGGAGCTTAAGGAAATTGACGAGTCCACTGCAACTCCCCAGGAGATCGCTGACTTTCATACTCATGAAAGAGATGCAACCAAGGTGGCTTGCATCATGTTAGCCACCATGACAGCTGAACTCCAAAAGTCTTATGAAGACTTCTACCCTTATGAAATGCACCAAGATTTGATGGAAAGATACCATCAAAGAGCACGACAAGAGAGGTACGAAGTCATCTGCTCCATGATAACAACCATGATGAAGGATGGAGAGTCCGTCACGAGCCACATGCAGAAAATGCAAAGGTATGTGGATCGATTGCTGAAGCTCAATGTGAACTTCCCTGAGGAGCTTGCAATAGATATCATTTTGCACTCCTTACCATCGTGCTATGATCAATTCCGCATGACATATCACATGAACAAGGAAGAAGTCACTCTCAGCAAACTTCAGGGACTTCTCAAGACCGCAGAAACAGGTCTTAAGGGGAAGTCGGTTGCTATCACTCCTACTCCAGAAACAAATCCGGTCTTGGCAATCGGGCAGAGTCGAGGGAGGAAGAGAAAGAGATCTTCAAAGGGAACCAAGGCTCGGACCCTTGATGGCTCTTCTTCAAGTGGAACCAAGAAAGGTTTCATTACTCCTTCTTCTGACCCAAAAGAGGCGGAATGCTTCTATTGCCACGAAAAAGCTCATTGGAAGCGGAACTGCCCAAAGTACCAGCAAGATGTAAAGGATGGGAAAGTCAAACCCAACCATGCAGGTATTTACACTATCATTTCTAATAACTTACCCCATTCGAAATCTTGGGTCCTTGATACAGGTTGCGGAATTCATATTTGCTGTGACTTGCAGGGACTAGGAAGAAGTGAGAATGTGGAGCAAGGAAGAATAAACTTAATCATGGGAAATAGGAAAGTTACACCTGTCACCAAGATTGGAGTTTATACTTTATCGCTAAGTAGTGGGTTAAATTTAGATTTGAATAAGTGTTGTTATTCGCCAGAAATGGCAAGAAATATTATTTCCTTTCATGCATTGTACAAACAAGGTTTCACCTTTTCGTTTGATAATGAAGTTCGTTCGATTAATGCTTTCTTTAATAATGTACTTTATTTTAAAGCATTACCTTGTGATGGTGTGTATGAAGCTGTATCTATTGTAGATAACTTAGGAAATAATGTTTTGTGTATTGATTCTACTAATAATAATAACTTGGATAAAGCATCATTATGGCATTGTCGTCTTGGACATATAAGCAAGAAACGCATAGGCCAACTCCAAAAAGGATGGAGTCTTGGAGTCGTTTGACCTAAAGTCAAATGATAGTTGCGAATCATGCTTACTTGGAAAAATGACAAAGTCACCCTTCACAGGCTCATGTGAAAGGGGTGAAGATTTGTTGGACCTTATACACACGGATGTGTGTGGACCATTCAAACATGCCACAAGGGATGCTAATCGTTATTATTTGACTTTTACCGATGATTACAGTAGATATGGATATGTCTACTTAATCAAGCATAAGTCAGAGACTTTCGAGAAGTTTAAGGAATTTAAACAGGAAGTCGAGAATCAATTGGGCAGGAACATTAAGATGCTTCGATCCGATCGAGGTGGTGAGTATCTTAGTTCAGAGTTCCTCGACTATCTAAAGGAATGTGGGATTGTCTCACAATTGACACCTCCCAGGACACCGCAGTTGAATGGTGTGGCTGAGAGGCGTAATCGAACCTTGTTGGACATGGTTCGTTCCATGATGAGTCGAGCTTCCCTACCAATCTCATTCTGGGGGTATGCCTTAGAGACTGCCGCCCATATCCTTAATCTAGTCCCTACAAAGAAAGTTGCCAAAACTCCTCACGAGATGTGGACTGGTAAAGTACCTAAACTAGACCACATCAAGATTTGGGGCTGCGAGGCTTTCGTGAGACGCGAGACTCATGATAAGCTCGAACCCCGAAGCGAGAGGTGTATTTTCATCGGCTAGCCACAGCATTCCTTTGGTTACCTCTTCTACAGACCTAGTGACAACGTGGTCTTTGTAGCAAGAAGAGGAGTCTTTCGAGAGAGAGAGTTTATAAGCCAAGGAGACAGTGGGAGGAAAGTTGATCTTGAAGAAATTCAAGAGTCAAGTGGTGAAGGAACTTCAAACTCTAGCCCTCAACTTGAGGAGGAAACTCCTGTTGAGCCAATTGACGAATCTGTTCCTCTGAGGCGTTCCACGAGAGTTAGGAGTGCACCTGAGCATTACTATGGATTCCATATTACTGCAGAAGGTGAGACACTTATTAGTGATGAGACACTAGTAAGTCAAGATGACCCTAACAGCTACGAGGAAGCCATGGCAGGCCCCGAGTCCGCTAAATGGAAAGAGGCTATGGATAGCGAGATACAATCCATGTATGACAATCAAGTTTGGAACTTGGTTGAGAATGTACCAGGTCGAAAGACTGTAGGGTGCAAATGGGTCTTCAAAAAGAAGACCGACATGGATGGTAAAGTACACACTTATAAGGCTAGACTGGTTGCAAAGGGCTTCTCTCAAATTCCTGGAGTGGACTATGATGAGACCTTTTCTCCGGTAGCCAAGATTAAGTCTATTCGGGTTCTGTTAGCCATAGCCGCATTTCATGACTATGAAATTTGGCAAATGGATGTCAAAACCGCTTTCCTTAATGGGAAGTTGGCTGAAGATGTTTACATGAGTCAGCCAGAGGGTTTTGTCAGTAACGAGTACTCTAATAGAGTGTGTAAGCTTGAGAAATCCATTTATGGATTAAAGCAAGCACCTCGCAGATGGAATCTTTGCTTTGATGAAAAGGTCAGGGAATTTGGCTTTTCTAGGAGTGAAGATGAATCTTGTGTATATGTCAAGGCTAGTGGGAGTATAGTTAGCTTTTTGGTATTGTATGTGGATGACATACTACTCATAGGAAACGACATTCCAACCTTGCAGGAAGTAAAGTCCTGGCTTGGAAAGTGTTTCGCTATGAAGGACCTTGGTGAAGCTGCCTATATTCTGGGGATAAGGATTTTGAGAGATCGGAGTAAAAGACTAATAGGACTTAGTCAAAGTACCTACTTGGAGAAAATTCTGAAGAGATTCAGAATGCAAAACTCCAAGAAAGGAGAGTTGCCCATCCAGAGTAGCGCCAAGCTGAGTAAGACACAAAGCCCTAGCACTGAGGCTGAGATAGCAGAAATGAGTCGATTACCTTATGCTTCGGCTGTAGGTTCGATCATGTATGCTATGACGTGTACTCGACCTGATGTAGCCTTTGCCTTGAGCATGGTTAGCAGGTTTCAGGGGAACCCTGGCAAGGCACACTGGATTGCGGTAAAGAATATTCTCAAGTACCTGCGAAGGACTAAGGACTGGGTCCTTACCCTCGGTGGGAGTGATGACTTGAGAGTTGTAGGGTATAGTGATGCTAGCTTCCAGACTGATAGGGATAACTTCCGCTCTCAGTCGGGCTGGGTCTTTACCCTAAATGGAGGAGCAATTTCTTGGAAGAGTTCCAAGCAAGAGACAGTGGCAGATTCTACTTGTGAATCAGAGTATATTGCAGCTAGCGAAGCGGCAAAGGAGGCGTTATGGCTGAGGAACTTCATTGGAGACCTTGGAGTTGTACCAGCTATTAAAGAGCCGATGGAAATTTTCTGTGATAGTGAAAGTGCTGTTGCCTTAGCCAAGGAACCAAGGGATCACGGGAGATCCAGACACATCGACAGAAAATATCATTTCATCAGACATCGGATCGAAGAAGGACTCCTCGTGGCAAAGAGGGTATCATCGGATGAGAACCCAGCAGATCCCCTCACGAAGGGACTGACTCGGGTTAAGCATCTCCAGCATGCTCGGAGCATAGGGCTGAAGGATGATATTAGATTTAGTAGTTAGATAATCTCGAAATTTGTAAAGTGTAATTGACATTTGATGATGAATAAAAGTGTTTTATTTATGAGTAAAGTGTTGCTATCTCTTGTCGATCGTTTACTATATTTCTTTTGCATGTTTTGACTTCCAGAATAATTCTGTTTGGTATAACATATTATTCAAACCTCCACAGTCGGTCATATGTCGGAAGTAGGTATGAATCAAGACTGTCATGTTTGATTGTAGAGGTCTGGGACAAGGCTACAACAATCATGAGTGCTCATAAGTTCTGAGCATTGGACTCAACCCACGCTCACTGGAATCACTTCATGGAATTCTATCTCGAGTGATCGTGAGACGGTAATATCATATAAGTCTTTAAACCTAGAGATATGATTTGTTACTTACGAGTTGGTTATGCATTAATTGTACGAAAAACGCATTGGTAACTCGATGTTATAAAATCGTGCTCTTATGTGTAATTCAATGAGTAGTAGAACAAACATATGAGTCGAAGTTTATCTGTTCCTTCTTGGATTAGAAGCTGATATCTGGGCCCCTCGATGATTTTGTTTTGACCTATGTACCGGGCCCGGTCAGAACTAGATTGATGTGTTCAATAAAGTTCTTTGTCAAACAAATCGGAAATCGGGAAACAAATGTTGGACAATAAGTAAGACATTGTTCCATGTATTTGTCCGACTGATATCTAGAACAGAGGATTTTAAGATCACTTATCTTAAATGGCGTACCATCATCTTCTCAAGTTTCGAGAAACCTTGTAAAAAGCTACGATTGCCGATCGGTTCCTGAAGTCATACTTGCAGTAATAGTTACTAGACTTATCCAAGTGGGAGACTGTTGGATAAGGTGTCTAAGTCCATAACTATTTCTGGTATGTACTTGACCCGACCCGGCATGGTCCATTTGGGTTGCATGGCACCATGCAATTGGATAAACTAAATGAGAGAAATAACGCTTGGAGATTATTAATATATTATAAGTTCTAATATATTAATAATATTATTTGATTAGTTTGATCAAGAATTAATTTGGAATTAATTAAGTGATCAAAAGATAACTAATTAAATATATGGGTTGATTAAGTAAATCATCCATATCTTGTATAGTGGGCTAAAAGGCTCCATGGATCATCAAGTTGGGTTCCACCCATAGGATGCTCCATGGATGCTCCATGGGAGTTACAAACCCATGGGTCATGGAAATGAAGAGTCATGACACATTAGGGTTTAACCCTAGATGTGTCAACACTATATAAGTAATATGATCTCCTCCCAAATCGGTTACACACGTACACTAAGTAATAAGGGGGCTTGGCCGATTTTGAAGAAGTGAGTATACTCTCATAAGTTCTTCCAAGAGCATTTGGTGTTGTGTGAAGCATTTGAGGCATCACCACTTGAGGTGCTAGGCTCACAAGGTTTCAAGGAACACAAGCAACAACAAGGTAAGTTATTCTATCTATACTTTATGTTAAAATTGTTCCCCATGTATGCTAGATAGGATATAACCTTGGAATTCAACTTTGCATGACAAATTAGACAAACATAGATCCAAGGTTATTAGGGTTGCATGTACACTTAGGAAGTGTTAGAATGCTCAAAACCCATCAGTTAGACCGGTTAGTGATAGTGTTTATTGATGATATCTTGGTTTATTCCAAGACGCAGGAGGAGCATGAGGAGCACCTACGGGAGGCTGGAGACCTTGAGGAGGGAGAGCTTGTACGCCAAGTTCTCCAAATGTGAGTTTTGGTTGTGCGAGGTGTAGTTTCTTGGGCACCTTGTCAACCAAAACGAGATTTCAGTAAACCCGGCCAAGGTGCAGGCCATGATGAGATAGGAGATTCCGAAGTCTCCATCCGAGATTCGGAGTTTCCTAGGATTAGCAGGCTACTATCGGATATTCATTCAGGACTTCTCCAAGATAGTCGTACTCCTGACACGGTTGACTAAGAAAGCCGTGGTCTTTCGATGGGGCTTGAGCAGCAGGCAACGTTCGAGATTCTAAGACAGAGATTGTGCGAGGCGCCAATCTTAGCCCTGCCCGAGGGCGTAGAGGACTTTGTGGTATACTGTGACGTGTCCATTTTGGGGTTTGGCGTGGTACTGATGCAGAGAGGGCATGTCATTGCCTACGCTTCATGGCAGCTGAAGCCTCACGAGGCGAACTACCCGACGTATGATTTAGAGTTGGGGTGGTGGTCCTCGCCCTCAAGATTTGGCGACATTACCTCAATGGGGTTCAGTGTACCATTTACACGGATCACAAGAGTTTGAGGTACCTCATGGATCAGCCGAATCTGAACATGAGACAGCGTCGGTGGTTGGATGTGGTAAAGGATTATGATTGCGAGATCCTTTATCACCCGAGAAAGGCCAGTGTGGTAGCCGATGCGCTTAGCCGTAAGGCGGCGCTGATCAGGGATGTGTGTATGAGGATGACGGTGGTGACTTGTGACATCCCCAAAATCACGGCTAGAAAAGACCGATTTTGTTTATGCTTTATAAAAATCAGAGTACTTCATTTTATAAAAAGGTTGCTGAATTTGTTCCCAGAAAAACACGAAAAATACGTTATTAAAACATTTTCGAAGGAATGTATTTTATTCATTTCAAAATGTTTGGGATGTCATCGTTAATACAGAAACATAAGCATAAACAGAACTTACATTTATTTACACTAGTGATCTACATCTCTCTAAATCTCTCAGTGTAAAGTGACTTCGTATCAACACCTGTGATATAAATAAACTGAGTGGGTCAGGTTGGGAAACCTGGTGAGTACATAGGGTTTTCAACCCACAATAATATAATTATTATTTTTTTGAACATCAAACAATCAACCCAATTACCCATTCCCGTTATCCTCACATTACGTCCCTAAAACATCTAACACAAGGGACCTAGTCAAAGGACTATCATTGGGATGGAGTATATCTGGTGAGCACACAGTTCACGCAGTTCGAATAAACACACAGTTCGAACAAACACACAGTTCGGTTAAACACACAGTTCGAATAAACACCTACAGGTTGCGAGCCTGCTAGTGTTCCACTGGACTGTCTAGAATAGTCCGTGGTCGTAATCTATACTCCGCTAGATGACTAGATCATCAAGAACATCTATAACGAGGCATCTCATTATTTCATTTTATCACACAGCAACTAATACATCTACCCATGTTTTACCCAACACATTTTGTAGATATAAAATACATATACAGTTTAAATCATTGAAAACATGTATAAAACGTTCATCCAGCATAGATAGCAAGTATACAGATAATATACACACACAGCACGTAATTTATATAAAATACTTCATATCTATGTGTAAGCTGAAAGTAACTATGCACTCACCTGAGAAGGTGGTGACTCGGTACTTGGACAGCGCTTCGTTTACTTTAAAATAATTTCTTTCGACGAAACCTAATATTATCACCAATAGATTTAAGTTTATTATTCGCCGAGACTAATTAATAGTCTAGCTATTATTACTATTATATAAGCGTTAAAAAAAAAATACTTATATAACCCATAATAATAGCCCAAGTATTTATTATATGTTCTTAATAACGTTAATATAATTAAATAAAAACTATATTAAAAATAGCGTAGGCGTAGCTCACTTACAGTGGGTTTTATAGAAAACCAGGCTTTGCTTGGAGCAGCGTTTCCGAGCCGAAAAGCTCTTCTTCTGGGAGCCGTCGAGCACTCCGGGGCTTCCGCCTCGTGCTAGGGAGGTTCCCTAGGCTTTTCGGGGGATTTCGGGGCTAGAGAGAGGTTCTAGAGAGAGAGTAAAGAGAAGAAAGAATGGGAAAGGTGTGAAGAAAATGAGGGTGGGAGAGGTGCTATTTATAGGGTGAAAATGGCTGAACTTGGTGCCACATGTCACCATCTAGTGGCAAGACTTGGGGAGAAAGCAATGGCCAAGATTGTGCCACATCACCCATTTTCGCACAGCACACTTCCGACTTCTAAAATCCTTAACTTTCACATACGACCTCCATTTTTGACGTTCTTTATATCCACGCGTAGGTAAAAATAATATCTACAACTTTCATTTTGACTCCGTCGGCTAATTCTCGACCGATCTTAAATTTAACAGTATGAGACGTTTAGACTGTTAAATGACCGCGAAGAATTCGTAACTCCTTCATACGGACTCCGTTTTCGTCTGTCTTTTTACCGTTGAGTTCCTATTAATGAGATCTTGAACTCTCATTTAGGTCACGTAAGCCAAAAACCGCTCGAACTAAAATTCGAGTTTCGGGTCGTGCACTGCTAAGCCGAATCTTAGAAAAATCATAACTTCCTCATACGAAGTCAGATTTGGGTGTTCTTTTTATCGACGCTCTTAGTTTAACATACTCTACGACTTTGTTTAGATTGCTAAGGATAAATCTCGCTCTATCGTAAATTCACTATTTACGCTTCCCGGTGCAGTGCCGGTTTTGCCGTAAAACTTCGACGGGCCATAACTTCTTCGTTATAACTCGGATTTCGGCGTTCTTTATATGTACGGAAACCTTGTGACATATTCTAAAATTTGGTTAAGATTATTTATTCTAAATAATCTTTTGTCGAAAAGTCATTTTCGACCCCTATTGCCTCTAAATTGACTAGCCCGGATCTGCGGGCGTTACATGACTCCACTGTTAGAGCAGATTCGGGAAGCTTAGCAGGAGGCTATGAAGGAGGAGCATCGGAAGAGCGAGAGGATAGTCGGTCAAGTCACCTCCTTCGATTATGATAGCCGAGGATTATTGACACTACACCGTAGAGTGTGGGTGCCGTATCACGGTGGTCGTGCGCCAGATCTTAATGGAGGAGGCACACAAATATCGATTCTCCATTCATCCAGGGGCGACCAAGATGTATCAGGATCTTCGTATAGACTATTGGTGGCCCTGCATGAAGCGGGATGTGGCTTGGTACGTCGAGCGGTGCTTGACCTGCAGGAAGGTCAAGGTAGAGCATCAGAGGCCGTACGACAAGATGCAGCCGTTGGACATTCCGTTCTGGAAATGGGAAGATATTCCGATGGATTTTATCACAAAGCTTCCCAGGACTGTGCGAGGAGTAGATTCGATATGGGTCATCGTGGATCGATTGACCAAGAGTGCCCATTTCATTCCGATCCAGGAGAGTATCTCGGCCGAAAAGTTGACCGATATCTATATCAGGGAGATAGTGGTGCGGCACGGGGTGCCGATGTCAGTGATATCAGACAGAGATGTGCGTTTCACTTCCAGGTTTTGGAAAACGTTTGATGATGAGTTGGGCACTCGTCTGAATTTTAGCACCGCCTTTCACCCGCAGACGGATGGTCAGAGCGAGCGGACCATCCATACTCTGGAGGATATGTTACGGGCGTGCATGCTAGACTTTGGTGGTAGCTGGGATACCTATCTTCCCTTGGTTGTGTTTGTTGGATAAGGTGTCTAAGTCCATAACTATTTCTGGTATGTACTTGACCCGACCCGACATGGTCCATTTGGGTTGCATGGCACCATGCAATTGGATAAACTAAATGAGAGAAATAACACATATGGTTTATTAATATATTATAAGTTCTAATATATTAATAATATTATTTAATTAGTTTTGATCAAGAATTAATTTAGAAGTAATTAAGTGATCAAAAGGATAACTAATTAAATATATGGGTAGATTATGTAAATCTTCCATATCTTATATAGTGGGCTAAAAGGTGTTGGATAAGGTGTCTAAGTCCATAACTTATTTGGTATATACTTGACCCGACCGGCATGGTCCATTTGGGTTGCATCTCATCCAAACTATTATGGATAATTTTATGAGAGTTATACACATATGTTTATTAATATATTATGAGTTATAATATATTAATATGAAGTTACGTTACTTAATTAGTTTTAGTCTTAAATTAATTATGAATTAATTTAGAGATTAAAAGGAATACTAATTAAATTATGGGCTATTTGTTTTATATAGTGTGGGCTAATACTCATTTGTTAATGGGCTAGGCTTATGTGGATGTCCATGGATGATCCATGGAGCTTTTAACCCATGGATCCTTGGAAAAGGAAAAGACATGGGTTATTAGGGTTTCACCCTAACCATGCACACTATATAAGCATCCTTATGGAGCATGAAATGGAGCCTAAGAGAAAACTAGTGAACTAGTGTGTGTGTGCATGTGTGTGGCCGATTTTATACAAGGTGTATACTCTCTCAAAGTTTTCCAAGAGTTTGTGGTGTTTGTGATTCCATTTGAGGGATTCACACTATTGGTGCTTGGCCCTCAAACTCCTTAGAACCAAACTCACCAAAAGGTATGTAATCTCTTCTAACTCTTTTATGTTGAAATGTTCCCCATGCCATGTTAGATAGGTTATAAACCTTGGAAAATTATTATTTTGCATGTATTTAGACAAACATAGATCCAAGGTTTATTAGGGTTGCATGCACACTTAGGAAGTGCTAGATTGCTCAAAATCCAACAGTGGTATCAGAGCCTAGGCTTGCTTGTTTGGTACTTGATGCAAAATAGTGAAAAAAGTTGAAATCGTTGCTGTCAGCATGGTGGACTCGCCGAGTCCATTGGGGGGACTCGACGAGTCCAAGGAAAACTTCAACCTACTAGGCGAGTAAGTTCATGCACTCGACGAGTAGGATCGAAAGAGTGCAGATTCTCGACTTTTGCTGTTGGAAATGGACTAGAAACATTACCCTAAACTGTTTTGGTGTTATAAAACTTATTTTAGTTGGTGTAATGGTTGTTCTAATCCATTTGCAATAGCATATATCAAAATTCCATGATTTTATGTGTTCATATAATTGTTGAATTTTTGATGATCATGTTCATGTTCTTATGAATTTAGAAATTGATAGGAATTATTTGCTGAATTGTTTAGGATTAATTCTTTATCATTTATGTGTTTGAATGGAGTCCATAATTTGTCCTCAAGTTATGGATTACCAAAGGTCACTTTCATTTAACAAACACTTAAAACACATAAGTTACATGAAAATGAAGAGTCTTCATTTTTATGAACCTTTAATTCATAAGTTATGAAATGAAGAGTTTTGCAAAGTTACAAAACTTGCCCTCAAGTTTTGGAATTTGTAAAGTTTCACACACTTTAATAAACTTTAATTCCAAACCTTAGAGTTTTAATAGTTAAAATTCAACCCTTATACTATTTATAACATTAATGGTTAATTATTATATATATGTATAAGAATAAGTCGTTTTACCGTTAGTAGGCCTCATTCACGAAGCCGATCTATAAGGTGGGTATAAGGTTGTTGCCTATAAAATGGCGACTTAATGGGTGTATACTCTCACCCACCGCTTGCTTGATCGATGGAGGGTCGTTAGCTGAACGGGTAGAACAATGACTTTAAATCCTCATTAAAAGTATAATGAATATTATAAAAATAACTAAACTCTTTTAATTCCCAATCTTAGTTATTTTAGGAAAAATGTGAACATGGTGCTAGTCCATGGAATTCACACTTTGTACCTTACCAAGTCGTTGGTGGAGCGTGTGTGGTTAACCGGCACACTAACTAGGACTAGTAAGGATCACGAAGGGTGAATTAATGTTTTTCATAGATCAATGGAGCGTGTGTGGTTAACCGGCACATTGATTAGGTGATAATATTAAGAGTACCAAGTGAATTAGCATTGTTATTCACACCTTGTTTTGTGATCCTCGGCATCCCAGTCACAAAACTTGAAGGGCACAATCGAGATTGAAACATGCCATTGAAAAGTTCAATGAATCTCAAAAGAATCTAGGAATTTCAAATCCAATTAAACCTAATAAATCATTTCGTTTTCATGGTGGAAATTGGTGAATCGTCATTCACCTACCTTTCAAATATATTATTACTTAGATTACGGCATCCCTCTTCTAAGTGTAATATATTGTGATTGGATCCTAGCCTTAATATTACATTTGGGTGTCTTATTAAGGATCCTAAATATCTAATCTAAACTTACTTTCTTCTTTCAGATGTCTTCCAACACTAATGCTTCAGGCTCTAACCCAACTGGTTCTTTCTCTCTCATGAATCTTTGTGGGAGGGTCATCTTTGATGGTTCCAACTTCATGGATTGGATTAGGAACATCAGGATGGTTACTCGTTACGAGGACAAGGAATATGTCCTCGATAAGGAGTTAAAAGAACTTGATGAGTCTACTGCTACTCCTGAGGAGATCGCTGAATTCAGGACTCATGAGAGAGATGCTACTAAGGTGGCATGTATCATGATGGCCACGATGACAGCCGAGCTCCAAAAGTCGTATGAAGATTTCTACCCTTTTGAGATGCACCAAGACCTGATGGAAAGGTACCATCAGAGTGCTCGTCAGGAGCGATATGAAATAATCTCCTCCATAATAACTACCCGCATGAAGGATGGTGAATCCGTCATGGGCCACATGCAAAAGATGCAAAGGTATGTGGACCGTTTGCTGAAGCTGAATGTTAACATCCCCGAGGAGTTGGCAATTGACATCATTTTGCACTCCTTGCCTTCTTGTTATGATCATTTTCGAATGACATATCATATGAACAAGGAGGAAGTTACCCTCAGCAAGCTTCAAGGACTCTTGAAGACCGCTGAAACCGGTCTTAAGGGTAAAGCGGTTGTTACCTCTACTACTCCTACTCCAACTTCTACCCCTGTTTTAGCTATTGGCCAAGGCAAAGGGAAAAAGAGGAAGCACCCTTCGAAGGGTACCAAGGGAAAGTCTCTTGAAGGCTCCTCATCAAAGACTAAGAACGGTTCTGTCACTCCTTCTGCCATTCCCAAGGATGCTGAATGATTTTATTGCCATGAAAAGGCACACTGGAAGCGAAACTGCCCTAAGTACTTGCAGGATCTAAAGGATGGGAAAGTGAAACCCACCTATGCAGGTATTTACACTATATTGTCTAATTACTCAACATATTCTAAATCTTGGGTGCTTGATACAGGATGTGGTATTCACATATGTTCTGATTTGCAGGGCCTAAGAAGAAGTGAGGATGTGGAGCACGGGAAGATAAACTTAATCATGGGGAATAGGAAGGCTTCACCTGTTTCCAAGATTGGAGTTTATACTTTGTTGCTTAATAATGGGTTAAAATTAGATTTGAATAAATGTGTGTACTCGTCTGAAATGGCGAGGAATATTATTTCTTTTCATGTTTTGTACAAACAAGGTTTTACCTTTTCGTTTGATAATGAATGTGGTGGTATTAATGCTTTCTTTAATAATGTGTTTTATTTTAAAGCATTACTTTGTGATGGTGTGTATGAAACTATGTCGATTGTGGACAACTTAGGAAATAATGTGTTGTATATTGATTCTTCTACTAGCCTAGATAAAGCATCATTGTGGCATTGTCGTCTTTTACATGTAAACAAGAAACGCATAGGCCAACTCCAAAAGAGTGGAGTCTTGGAATCATTTGACCTCAAATCAGATGATAGTTGTGAATCTTGTCTACTTGGAAAAATGACAAAATCACCCTTCACTAGAACTTGTGAGAGGGGTGAAGGTTTGTTGGACCTAATACATACTGATGTATGTGGGCCATTCAAAACCGCCACAAGGGATGCTAATCGGTATTATGTGACTTTTATTGATGATTTTAGTAGATATGGGTATGTCTACTTAATCAAAAATAAGTCCGAAACCTTTGAAAGGTTTAAGGAATTCAAGCAGGAAGTAGAAAATCAATTGGGCAGGAACATTAAGATGCTTCGATCCGATCGAGGTGGTGAGTATCTTAGTACCGAGTTCCTTGACTACCTTAAGGAGTGTGGGATTATCTCACAATTGACTCCTCCCAGGACACCACAGCTGAATGGTGTAGCTGAGAGGCGTAATCGAACCTTGTTGGACATGGTTCGCTCTATGATGAGTCGAGTTTCGTTACCAATCTCTTTTTGGGGGTATGCCTTAGAGACTGCTGCCCATATCCTTAATCTAGTCCCTACAAAGAAGGTTACCAAAACACCTCATGAGATGTGGACTGGGAAGGTTCCCAATTTGGACCACATCAAAATTTGGGGTTGCGAAGTCTTCGTGAGGCACGAAACTCATGATAAGCTTGAACCCCGAAGTGAAAGGTGTATTTTCATCGGCTACCCACAGAAATCCTTCGGTTATCTCTTCTACAGACCCAGTGGGAATGTGGTCTTTGTAGCACGAAGAGGGATCTTTCGCGAGAAAGAATTTATAAGCCAACGAGACAGTGGGAGGCAGATTGATCTTGAAGAAATTCAAGAATCAATTGGTGAAGGAACCTCAGACACTAGCAATCAACCTGAGGAGGAAACTCCTGTTGATCCAGCTGACGAGTCTGTACTTCCGAGGCGTTCCACACGGGTGAGGAACACACCTTCGTTTTATTATGGTTTTCATATTACTACGGAAGGTGATACGTTTATTAGTGATAGTACACTAGTAAATTTGGATGAACCTAGCAGTGTTAAGGAAGCCATGGTAGGCCCAGAGTCTGCTAAATGGAAGGAGGCTATGGACAGCGAGATACAGTCCATGTATGACAATCAAGTTTGGAACTTGGTTGACAATGTACCAGGTCATAAAACAGTCGGGTGCAAATGGATCTTCAAAAAGAAGACAAACATGGAAGGAAAAGTGCATACTTATAAGGCTCGACTGGTTGCGAAGGGTTTTACTCAAACTCAAGGTGTTGATTATGATGAAACCTTTTTGCCGGTAGCAAAGATTAAGTCTATTAGGGTTGTGTTAGCCATTGCAGCATTTCATGATTATGAAATATGGCAAATGGATGTCAAAACCGCTTTCCTTAATGGAAAGTTGGCTGAGGATGTGTACATGAATCAGCCAGAGGGTTTTGTCAATGCAGAGTACCCTAATAGAGTATGCAAGCTTGAGAAATCCATTTATGGATTAAAACAAGCATCTCATAGTTGGAATCTTTGTTTTGATGAGAAGGTAAAAGAGTTTGGCTTCTTGAGAAGCGAAGATGAGTCTTGCGTGTATGTCAGAGCTAGTGGGAGTATAGTTAGCTTTTTGGTACTGTATGTGGATGACATACTACTCATAGGAAATGACATCCCAACCTTGCAGGAGGTTAAGTCCTGGCTTGGGAAGTGCTTTGCTATGAAGGACCTAGGGGAGGCTACCTATATCCTAGGGATAAGGATATTAAGAGAAAGGAGTAGAAGACTAATTGGACTTAGTCAGAGTACCTACTTGGATAAGGTGTTGAAAAGGTTCAACATGGAGAATTCCAAGAAAGGAGATTTACCGATCCAAAGCAATACCAAACTGAGTAAGACTCAGCGTCCGAGTACAGAGGCAGAGATAGCTGAGATGAGCCAATTACCATATGCTTCCGCAGTTGGCTCGATCATGTATGCAATGACTTGTACCCGTCCTGATGTGGCATTTGCTTTGAGCATGGTCAGCAGGTATCAGGGGAACCCTGGCAAGGCTCATTGGACCGCGGTAAAGAACATTCTCAAGTACCTGCGGAGGACTAAGGATTGGATCCTTACCCTTGGTGGCAGTGATGACTTGAGAATATTAGGGTATAGTGATGCTGGTTTTCAGACTGATAGGGATAATTTCCGCTCTCAGTCGGGCTGGATCTTTACCTTAAATGGAGGGGCAATTTCTTGGAAGAGTTCCAAGCAGGAGACGGTGGCTGATTCGACTTGTGAATCAGAGTATATAGCAGCGAGTGAAGCAGCGAAGGAGGCGATATGGCTAAAGAACTTCATCGGAGACCTTGGAGTTGTACCAGCTATTAAGGAACCTATAGAGATTTTCTGTGACAACAATAGTGCGGTTACCTTAGCCAAGGAACCAAGAGATCATGGCAGATCCCGACACATTGACAGAAAATATCACTTCATAAGACACAAGATTGAAGAAGGACTCCTTGTGACAAGGAGGATATTGTTGGATGAGAATCCTGCAGATCCCCTTACGAAGGGACTGACGAGGGTTAAGCATTTTCAGCATGCGAGACGCATCGGGCTGAGGGACGATATTAGTTTTACAGATTAGATAGTTTTCCTGAAACTTGTAAAATGTAATCGACGTTTGATGATGAATAAAATTTGTGATTTATTTATGAGTAAAGTGTTACTATCATCGTCAATTATTTACTATTGTTTCAGTTTTGCATGTTTTGACTTCCAGAATTATTAATTTATTCAAACCTCCACAATCGATCATACTTCGGAAGTAGGTATGAATCAAGATTGTCATGAATTGGGTTTGTAGATGCCTTAAAGGTGTTTAGACATGGCAATGGTTTCTGCAACATTCATGAGTACTCATAAGTTATGAGTATTGGTATAAACCCACGCTCACTTGTATCACTTCATGGAATTTATCTCGAGTGATCGTGAGACGATAACATCATATAAATCTTTAAACCTAGAGATATGAGTTGTTACCTATGAGTTGGTTGTGCATTGATTGCACGTAAACGCATCAGTAACTTGATGTTATAAAATGTGCCTTTGTGTACAATTCAATAAGTAGTAGAACAAGCATATCAGTCGAAGTTTATCTGTTCCTTCTAGAAATAGAAGCGATATCTGGGCCCCTCGATGATTTTGTTTTGACCCATGTACCAGGCCGGGTCAGAACTAAACCGATGTGTTCAGTGAAGTTCTTCGTCAAACAAATCGGAAAATCAAGAAACAACTGCTAGACAATAAGCAAGACATAGTTCCATGTGTTTGTCCGGCTGATATCATGAGAACAGAGGATTATGTGATCACTTATCTAAAATGCCGCTTCATAGTTCGACAGAGTCTTAATTGTTTGAGGGAGTTTTCGAGAGCTACGATTGTTGGTTGGTTCCTGAAGTTATAGGAAAATATAGTTATTAGACTTATCCAAGTGGGAGTCTGTTGGATAAGGTGTCTAAGTCCATAACTTATTTGGTATATACTTGACCCGACCGGCATGGTCCATTTAGGTTGCATCTCATCCAAACTATTATGGATAATTTTATGAGAGTTATACACATATGTTTATTAATATATTATGAGTTATAATATATTAATATGAAGTTATGTTATTTAATTAGTTTTAGTCTTAAATTAATTATGAATTAATTTAGAGATTAAAAGGAATACTAATTAAATTATGGGCTATTTGTTTTATATAGTGTGGGCTAATACTCATTTGTTAATGGGCTAGGCTTATGTGGAAGTCCATGGATGATCCATGGAGCTTTTAACCCATGGATCCTTGGAAAAGGAAAAGACATGGGTTATTAGGGTTTCACCCTAACCATGCACACTATATAAGCATCCTTATGGAGCATGAAATGGAGCCTAAGAGAAAACTAGTGAACTAGTGTGTGTGTGCATGTGTGTGGCCGATTTTATACAAGGTGTAGACTCTCTCAAAGTTTTCCAAGAGTTTGTGGTGTTTGTGATTCCATTTGAGTCATTCACACTATTGGTGCTTGGCCCTCAAACTCCTTAGAACCAAACTCACCAAAAGGTATGTAATCTCTTCTAACTCTTTTATGTTGAAATGTTCCCCATGCCATGTTAGATAGGTTATAAACCTTGGAAAATTATTATTTTGCATGTATATAGACAAACATAGATCCAAGGTTTATTAGGGTTGCATGCACACTTAGGAAGTGTTAGATTGCTCAAAACCCAACAAAAGGCTCCATGGATTATCAAGTTGGGTTTCACCCATAGGATGCTCCATGGAGTTAACCCATGGATTGAGGAATGAAGAGTCATGTTACGTTAGGGTTTTACCTATTGCAACACACTATATAAAGACCATGTCTCTCCCCAAAATCTGCTACACTAAGTGAAACAAGAGGGCTTGGCTGATTTTGAGTGTGTTAGAGTATTCTCTCAAGTTTATACTTTGCATTTGGTGTTGTGTGAAGCATTTGAGGCATCACACTTGAGGTTCTAGGCTCACAAGGTTTCAAGGAACACTTTCATAAAAAAGGTATGTAGTTCTATCTTTTATACAAAGAAAATTGTTCCCCATGTATGCTAGATAGGTTCATAACCTTGGAAAAACAACTTTGCATGATTATTAGACAAACATAGATCCAAGGTTATTAGGGTTGCATGTACACTTAGGAAGAGTTAGAATGCTCAAAACCCATCAATGGTATTAGAGCCTAGGCTTGCTTGTTTGATTTTTGTGCAACCTGCTTTAAAAATTGAGTTTTCTGCTTTCTGCCCGTATGAACTCGCCGAGTCCATGACCAAATGCAAGCTACTTGTCGAGTCAGTTCATGGACTCAACGAGTAGAGGCTGCATTTTTCATAATTTCGATCGTTGTTGCTGGATATGGACTAGGAACATTACCCTAAACTGTTTTCGTGTTTTAAAACTTGTTTTAGTTGGTGTAATGTTCATGTTAATCCATTTACAATGACACATTATCAAAATTACAAGTTTTAAGTGTATTTTTTGATTCATGGAAGTGTTCATATTCATGTTCTTGACCTTATGATGTTTTAGAAGATCATAGGAATTGTTTGTAACCTTGTTGGTAGTTTAATTCTTGATCATAATGTGTTTTAATGGAGTCCATAACTTGTCCTCAAGTTATGGAAAACCAAGAGTCACTCTTGAATTAAAACCATTAAAAGAACACAAGAGTTAGAAAAATGAAGACTCTTCATTTTTATTACTCTATTTAAGTCATAAGTTACATGAAATGAAAAGTTTTGAAAGTTTACAAAACTTCCCCTCAAGTTTTGGAACAAGTAAAGTCATATTAAAAACTTTAGTTCCAACCCTTAGAATTTTAAAAGTTAAAACTCAACCCTTATACTTATAATAGTATAAGTTAATAATATATATATATATATATATATATATATATATATATATATATATATGTAAAAGATCAAAGTCGTCTTACCGCTAGTACGCCTCATTCACGAAGCCAGTCTATAAGGTGGGTATAAGGTTGTTGCCTATAAAATGGAAACTTAATGGATGTCCACTCTCACCCACCGCTTGCTTGACTGGTGGAGGGTCTTTAGCCGAACGGGTAGGACAAGGACTTATAAATTCTCATTTAAACTATGATGAATATTATAAAGTAAACTAAATGATTTATGAAATTCTCAATCTTAGTTACTTTAGGAAAAATGTGAATAAGGTGCTAATCCATGAAATTACACTTTACACTTTGTCTAATTTGTTAGTAGAGCGTGTGTGGTTAACCGACACTCTAACTTGGACTTAACAAGGTAGGTAAAGGGTGACTTAATATTTATCATAACATCGATGGAGCGTGTGTGGTTAAGCGACACATCGATTGAGGGGTAAACATTAAGGGTACCAAGTGATTTGCATGGTTACTACACACTTCATTTTGTGATCCTCGGCATCCCAGTCACAAAACTTGGAGGGCACACTCGAGATTGAAACATGCATTTGAAAAGTTCATTGAATCTCAAACGAATCTAGGAATTTCTAAGTACCAAATTAAAACTTAATATTTAATATTTCGTTTTTTGGTGGAAATTGGTGAATCGTCATTCACCTACGTTTCAAATATGTTATAGCCTGGCTCACGAAATACCTCTTCTAAGTTATAATATATTGTGATTGGATCCTAACCTTAGTACTACATTTGGGTGTTTTATTAAGGACTATCTCTATATCTAAACTAAAACCTTCTTTGTTCTTTTTAGATGTCTACAAACACCGCTGCTTCTGGCTCTAATCCTAGTGGCTCCTTTACTCTTATGAACTTGTGTGGGAAAGTCACTTTTGATGGATCCAACTTTAATGAATGGATCAGAAACATCAGAATGATTACTTGCTACGAGGACAAGGAATATGTCCTCGATAAGGAGCTTAAGGAGATTGATGAGACAGTTGCTACTCCTCAAGAGATCGCTGATTTTAGGGCACATGAAAGAGATGCTACCAAAGTGGCATGCATCATGATGGCCACAATGACCGCGGATCTCCAAAAATCCTATGAAGATTTCTACGCCTATGAGATGCACCAAGACTTGATGGAAAGATACCATCAAAGTGCTCGTCAAGAGAGGTATGAAATCATCTCCTCCATGATAACAACTCGCATGAAGGATGGTAAACCCATCACGGGCCACATGCAGAAAATGCAAAGATTTGTGGACCGTTTGCTGAATCTTAATGTGAACTTTCCCGAGGAGCTTGCAATAGATATCATTTTGCACTCATTGCCTTCATGTTATGATTAATTCCGCATGACATACAACATGAACAAGGAATAGGTCACTCTCAGCAAACTTCAAGGACGCTTAGAGACCGTGGAAAGTGGTCTTAAGGGTAAGGCGGTTATTACTACTCCTACTCCTACCAACTCCGCCCTTGTCTTGGCAATCGAGAAAGGACGAGGGAAGAAGAGAAAGAGTTCTTCGAAGGGTACCAAGGCTAGGACCCTTGATGGCTCTTCTTCAAGTGGAACCAAGAAAGGTTTCATGTAACGTCAAAATTTTCAAAACCAAATTTTCATTTTTTTACAAGCATCAAATATCGAGTAATAAAATTTAGGTTCCAATGTACACAATATTGTTACGACCGATTACATAACAAAGATCATAAAAATGGTTTCCCCGAGTGTGTGTACGATCATGCCGGCGCCTTCCCACGGTCCTCGCTAGTACCTGAAACACATAACACAACAACTGTAAGCATAAATGCTTAGTGAGTTCCCCAAAATACAACCTACGCACATACGCCTTTCCAAGCCCTGACCTTCCGGTCCATGTGTCTCAGGGGACTTCCGTCTCGATTGGGTAAACCTTCCGGTCCTACCCACGTCAACCTTACGGTCCATATTACCACGACTTCCGGCCCATAACATATTTGCCTTCCGGCCCATATCAAGCATATCATACATGGCACATATAACGATTAACTTATCACACATAAAGCATATATCTCATATCATATTCGACCTTCTGGGTACAGTATAGTGAGAAGACTCACCTCGTATGTCTCGCTAACTCGTGAACCCTGGAAATCACTCGTACTCTAACCCCCGAGCTGTAGTCCTCCTATAACATCATTTATCTATAATTGTTACTTGTACCACTAAGGTTGACCATCTTTATCAAGTCAACACTGGTCAACTTGGTCAATAGTCTTTGGTCAAATAGACCGGACTCGGCGAGCGCACTAGAGTGACTCAGCGAGTCTACGCGTTTTCATCAACTTGCAAGGATTTTCCCTTTGATTCGTTGAGTACTCCCATGACTCGACGAGTTACACCTGGGCATGATTCACGGGGCCACCATGGCTGAACTCGCCAAGTCGCAAGGACAACTCGGCGAGTCCCAACTCGACTCGGTCCACCTGTCAAAAACCTTTCTAACCCTCTGTGACTCACTGAGTCACCCACAACTCAGCAGGACTACACACTGGGTGGTGTCAAGGACAATCTTCAAGCGACTCGTCGAGTCTGTTCTTCGGACTCGGCGAGTCCATGCCATGCATCAGCCAAAACTTGCTTTTGCGGTCAGATCCGTTCCATACACACATATATCTGGCCTTCCCAAGCTCATTTATCACGTAAAGTCTCAGTCTTGGTCGCCATGCAACGCATACAAGGCTCATTTTGGGGAAATAACCTCTAATATGGCAACCCTAGCTTCCAACTCAAAAGAATGGACATAAAGCTTGTCATTTGGGGTCTCCTGGACCTGCTAAGGTCCAGATCTAGGTTCCATATCTCCATGGGACTTTTCATACTTCAAATCCAAGCCAAATAAGACAAGAAGAAACCCTAGATTTGTCACATCAACCCAAAATACGAAGTTTAGTTCTGAAAGTTACCTCAAGAAGGTTCCCTTGAAGAAATAAAAGCAGATCCAAGCTCCCCAACTCTTCAAGCTTGATCTCCTCCTTCCTTCATGCAAAAATCACACAAAATGATGAACAAATAGCCTCTGTTTCACTCACAAAGTCTCTCAGCCGTTTGGGTGCACTTAGGGCTCAAGATGGCCGCAAATGAAGGCCATAAGGTCCTTTAAATAGGGCTTAGGACTGGGAAATTAGGGTTTCATTAAACTGCGCGGACTCGCCGAGTCCATCCCTTGGACTCGCCGAGTCCGGACACGAACCTCCGTCCAAAACCGCGACCCGACTCGGCGAGTTCGACCTCCAACTCGCCGAGTCCCGTCACAGAATACCATGAATATGAAAGTAAAGATACCTGGGAATCCGGGCTGTTACATTTCATCACTCCTTCTTCTAACCCAAAAGAGGCTGAATGCTTCTATTGTCATGAAAAGTCACATTGGAAGCGGAATTGCCCAAAGTATCAGCAAGATGTGAAGGATGGGAAAGTTAAACTCAACCATGCAGGTATTTACACTATCTTATCTAATAACTCACCCCATTCTAACTCATGGGTCCTTGATACCGGTTGTGGTATTCATATCTGTTCTGATTTGCAGGGACTAAGAAGAAGTGAGAATTTGGAGCAAGGAAGAATAAACTTGATCATGGGAAACAGGAAAGCTTCACCTGTCACCAAGATTGGAGTTTATACTTTATCGCTAAGTAGTGGGTTTAGTTTAGATTTGAATAAATGTTGTTATTCGCCAGAAATGGCAAGAAATATTATTTCCTTTCATGCATTGTATAAATAAGGTTTTACCTTTTCATTTAATAATGAACTTGGTTCTATTGATGCTTTCTTTAATAATGTTCTTTATTTTAAAGCATTACCTTGTGATGGCGTGTATGAAACAGTATCTGTGGTTGATAAATTAGGAAATAATGTGATGTGTATTGATTCTATTAATAATAATAACTTGGATAAAGCATCATTATGGCATTGTCATCTTGGACATATAAGCAAGAAACGCATAAGCCAACTCCAAAAGGATGGAGTCTTGGAATCATTTGACCTAAAGTCAGATGATAGTTGCGAATCATGCTTACTTGGAAAAATGACAAAGTCACCCTTCACAGGCTGTTGTGAGAGGGGTGAAGGTTTGTTGGACCTTGTACATACGGATGTGTGTGGACCATTCAAACATGCCACAAGGGATGCTAATCGTTATTATTTCACTTTTACTGATGATTATAGTCGATATGGATATGTCTACTTAATCAAGCATATGTCAGAGACTTTCGAGAGGTTTAAGGAATTTAAACAGGAAGTTGAGAATCAATTGGGCAGGAACATTAAGATGCTTCGATCCGATCGAGGTGGTGAGTATCTTAGTTCAGAGTTCCTTGACTATCTTAGGGAATGTGGGATTGTCTCACAATTGACACCTCCTAGGACACCGCAGTTGAATGGTGTAGCTGAGAGGCATAATCGAACCTTGTTGGATATGGTTCGTTCCATGATGAGTCGAGCTTCGCTACCAATCTCATTTTGGGAGTATGCCTTAGAGACTGCCGCCCATATCCTTAACCTAGTCCCTACAAAGAAAGTTGCCAAAACTCCTCACGAGATGTGGACTGGTAAAGTACCCAAACTAGACCACATCAAGATTTGGGGTTGCGAGGCTTTTGTGAGGTGTGAGTCTCATGATAAGCTAGAACCCCGAAGTGAGAGGTGTATTTTCATCGGCTACCTACAAAGATCCTTTGGTTACCTCTTCTACAGACCTAGTGATAATGTGGTCTTTGTAGCTAGAAGAGGAGTATTTCGAGAGAGAGAGAGTTTATAAGCCAAGGAGACAGTGGGAGGAAAATTGACCTTGAAGAAATTCAAGAGTCAAGTGGTGAAGGACCTTCAAACCCTAGACCTCAACTTGAGGAGGAAACTACTGTTGAGCCAATTGACGAGTTTGTACCTATGAGGCATTCCACAAGAGTGAGACACTTATTAGTGATGAGATACTAGTAGGTATGGATAAACCTAACAGTTACGCGGAAGCCATGGCAGGCCCCGAGTCTGGAAAATGGAAAGAGGCTATGGATAGCAAGACACAATCCATCTATGACAATCAAGTTTGGAACTTGGTTGAGAATGTACCAGGTCATAAGACTGTAGGGTGCAAATGGATCTTCAAGAAGAAGACCTACATGGATGGTAATGTACACACTTATAAGGCTTGACTGGTTGCAAAGGGTTTCTCTCAAATTCCTAGAGTGGATTATGATGAGACCTTTTCTCCAGTAGCCAAGATTAAGTCTATTAGGGTTATGTTAGCCATAGCTGCATTTCATGACTATGAAATTTAGCAAATGGATGTCAAAACCGCTTTCCTTAATGGAGAGTTGACTGAAGATGTTTACATGAGTCAGCCATAAGGTTTTATCAGCAATGAGTACCCTAATAGAGTGTGTAAGCTTGAAAAATCCATTTATGGATTAAAGCAAGCACCTCGCAGATGGAATCTTTGCTTTGATGAAAAGGTCAAGGAATTTGGCTTTTTTAGGAGTGAAGATGAATCTTGTGTTTATGTCAAGGCTAGTGGGAGTATAGTTAGCTTTTTGGTATTGTATGTGGATGACATACTACTCATAGGAAATGACATCCCAACTCTGCAGGAAGTTAAGTTCCTGCTTGGGAAGTGTTTCTCTATGAAGGACCTAGGAGAAGCTGTTTATATTCTAGGGATAAGGATTTTGAGAGACCGGAGTAAAAGACTAATTGGACTTATTCAAAGTATCTACTTGGACAAGGTGCTGAAGAGATTCAGCATGGAGAACTCCAAGAAAGGAGAATTAACTATCTAGAGTAATGCCAGATTGAGTAAAGCTCAGAACCCAAGTACTGAGGCTAAGATAGCAGAAATGACTCGAGTGCCTTATGCTTCGGCGGTAGGCTCGATCATGTATGCTATGACTTGTACTCGACCTGATGTAGCCTTTGCCTTGAGCATGGTTAGCAGGTATCAGGGGAACCCTGGCAAGGCTCACTAGACTGCTGTAAAGAATATCCTGAAGTACTTATGGAGGACTAAGGACTGGGTCCTTACCCTCGGTGGGAGTGATGACTTGAGAGTTGTAGGGTATTGTGATGCTGGTTTCCAGATTGATATGGATAATTTCCGCTCTCAGTCGGGTTGGGTCTTCACCCTAAACGGAGGAGCAATCACTTGGAAGAGTTCCAAGCAGGAGACAGTGGTTGATTCCACTTGTGAATCAGAGTATATAGCAGCGAGCGAGGCAACAAAGGAGGCTATATGGCTGAAGAACTTCATTGGAGACCTTGGAGTTGTACCAGCTATAAAGGAGCCCATGGAAATTTTCTGTGATAGTGAAAGTGCTATTGCCTTAGCAAAGGAACCAAGGGATCATGGGAGATCCAGACACATCGACAGAAAATATCATTTCATCAGACATCGCATAGAAGAAGGAATCCTCATGTAAAAGAGGGTAGCATCGGATGCGAACCCAGCAGATCCCCTCACGAAGGGACTGAGTAGGGTTAAGCATCTCCAGCATGCTCGGAGCATAGGGCTGAAGGATGATATAAGTTTTAGTAGTTAGATAAATTATGAAATTTGTAAAGTGTAATTGACATTTGATGATGAATAAAAGTTGTGTTTATTTATGAGTAAAGTGTTACTATCTTTTGTCAATCGTTTACTATAATTTCTTTTTGCATGTTTTGACTTCCAGAATAGTATGTTGTGATTTTACATATTATTCAAAATTTCCACAGTCAATCATATGTTGGAAGTAGATATGAAGTAAGACTATCATGATTAGTTGCAGAGGTCTAAGGTGTTGGACATGGCTATCGCAATAATGAATGCTCATAAGTTCTGAGTATTAGAATCAACCCACACTCACTGGAATCACTTCATGGAATTTTATCTCGAGTGATCGTGAGACGGTAATATCATATAAGTCTTCAAACCTAGAGATATGATTTGTTGCCTATGAATTGGTTATGCATTGATTGTACAAAAACACATTGGTAACTCGATGTTATAAAATGTGCTTTTGTGTATGATTCAACTAGTAGTAGAAGAAAAATATGAGCCGAAGTTTATCTATTCCTTATTGGATTAGAAGCTGATATTTGGGCCCCTCGATGATTTTGTTTTGACCTATGTACCGTGCCCGGTCAGAACCGAATTGATGTGTTCAATTTAGTTCTTTGTCAAACAAATCAGAAATCGAGAAACAAATTGTTGGACAACATGTAAGACATTGCTCCATGTAATTGTCCTGCTGATATCTAGAACAGAGGACTATATGATCACTTATCTTAAAATGGCGTATCAACATCTTCTCAGTCCCGAGACACCTTGAAAGAGCTACGATTTCCGATCGGTTCCTGAAGTACTACAGTTATAGTTATTAGACTTATCCAAGTGGGAGACTGTTGGATAAGGTGTCTAAGTCCATAGCTATTTCTGGTATGTACTTGACCCGACCCGGCATGGTCCATTTGGGTTGCATGGCACCATGCAATTGGATAAACTAAATAAGAGAAATAACATATATGGTTTATTAATATATTATAAGTTCTAATATATTAATAATATTATTTAATTAGTTTTGATCAAGAATTAATTTAGAATTAATTAAGTGATCAAAAGCATAACTAATTAAATATATGGGTAGATTATGTAAATCTTCCATATCTTATATAGTGGGCTAAAAGGATCCATGGATTATCAAGTTCGGTTTCACCCATAGGATGCTCCATGGATGCTCCATGGAGTTAACCCATGGATTGAGAAATGAAGAGTCATGTTACATTAAGGTTTTACCTAATCCAACACACTATATAAAGACCATGTCTCTCCCCAAAATCTGCTACACTAAGTGAAACAAGAGGGATTGGCTGATTTTGAGTGTGTTAGAGTATTCTCTCAAGTTTATACTTTGCATTTGTTGTTGTGTGAAGCATTTGAGGCATTACACTTGAGGTGCTAGGCACACAAGGTTTCAAGGAACACTTTCATAAACAAGGTATGTAGTTCTATCTTTTATACAAAGAAAATTGTTCCCCATGTATGCTAGATAGGTTCATAACCTTGGAAAAACAACTTTGCATGATTATTAGACAAACATAGATCCAAGGTTATTAGGGTTTCATGTACACATAGGAAGTGTTAGAATGCTCAAAACCCATCAGTGTTCTCATACAACAACAGCTACCACGCGAGTATTGACCGTCCTCCATTCGAGATGTTGTACGGACGGAGGTGCAGGACCACGATATGTTGGGGTGAAGTTGGCCAGAGGGTCATGGGGAGCACAAAGGTAGTGCTCAAGATGACCGAGAGGATTCAACAGGTTCGGAGCAGGCTTCAGAGTGCACAGAGTCAGCAGAAAAGTTACGCCGAAAAGCACCGATCAGACCTGGAGTTCCAGGTCATGGATATGGTTCTCCTGAAAGTGTCGCCTTGGAAGGGCGTCATTCGATTCAGGAAGCGGGGAAAGTTGGGCCTGAGATACATTGGACTATTCAGGATTGTAGACCGGGTAGGCAAGGTGGCATATAGGCTGGATCTGCCAGCCGAACTCAGTCAGATCCACAACACCTTCCATGTCTCCCAGTTGCGGAAGTGCCTAGTGTATGAATTAGCGGTGGTGTCGTTAGAAGATATTTAGGTTGATGACAGCCTGAATTACATTGAGCGCCCAGTCGCAATCCTCGACCGGAAGTCGAAGGATCTGAGGAACAAGAGGGTGGAATTGGTGAAGGTGCAATGGCAGCACTGGAAGGGTTCCGAGTGGACTTGGGAGCCGGTGGAAGAAATGATAGAACATTACTCCGAGCTATTCCAGGATTGAGCAGCAGACTTCGAAGACGAAGTCTAAAATAAGTGGGGGAGATTTTTAGCACCTGGTTCCTGGTACGTATGACCTATCTAAGTAAGTTACATTTTTAGCCTTGGACTCGGCGAGTTGTAGGCCCGACTCGCCGAGTAGAGCAGGGATATTGAGCACGCTTAAGTTGGCGACTTAGCGAGTCCATATTCTGGACTCGGCGAGTCCCCGCTGTCTGGATGAAACCCTAATTTCAAGGGTTTGCACCCTATTTAAATCAACCTTATGTGCCCCAAGCCCGAATCCTTCACCCTCAGAGCTCCTTATATTGACCTAACCCCTTTTCTTGTGAGATTGAATTGTTTTGGTATGATTTCTTGAAGATTTTGAGAGAAGAAGGAGAGTAGATCAAGAGGAGAAGAAGGAGGCCCGATATCTTGGTGATATTTTAGAGATTCATTGTGGTATAACTCAGTTTCCTTCTGTTTTTATGCTTAAAGTCCCTTAGGGCACCATTAAAGTCCTTCTTGAACCATTTCCAAACTTGGTTGTGGATTAGGTGTTGTAATGAGCTGATTAACCTCTAGATCTAGGCAGGGTTGAGCTCTAGAAGCTCAGATCCATGGCCTTTATAGGAGTAAAGTGCTTGAATGTACTAGATCTACCATTTTAGCCTTTATTAAGCCTTACATCCCCATCCTATGCATGTATACACGTAAAGTTGGAAACTTTACGTGTAAAACCTACCCTAAGAGCCCAGATCTATGTATGGTATGAGCTGGATTCAAGCAGAATCAAGTATATAGTAATTGCATGTGAACGACTCGGCGAGTCGTTCATCGGACTCGGAGAGTCGTTCATCAGACCCGGCGAGTCCCCGAGTTTTCCCTTTTTTCGTGTCTGCCAAGTGGAGTTGTGAGTCACGGGTGGACTCAATGAGTCGGAAACTAGACCAATACATGGAGGAACTCGGCGAGTCAATGCGCTGACACGGCGAGTCCATGGCAATCTTCTTACCTCAAGAACAGACTTGGCGAGTTGTTCGTACAGCTCAACGAGTCTCAGCATAAAGTGTTCATCGGATGAAGATGAACTCGACGAGTTGTTCATGCAACTCGGTGAGTAGGATGAAGGACTTTTGGACATCAGTTAGAAGGAGAACTCGTCGAGTCAATGCCTAACTCGACAAGTAGAGTTGGATTGAGGACAATCAAATGGGTAGGGACTCGACAAGTTGGCAAGCCAACTTGGCGAGTCGGGTCAACTGGAAGTTGACTTTGACTTGTACTTTGACGTGGTCAAGGGTAAAATGGTCATTTTACCCTAAGTATAGCTAGCAGTGTTTGACTGAATGTTTTGTGGGAATTATAGCCGGAGGACTTCTGGAACAGCAGCAACAGCAGTAGATAGTCAGTTCCGGCTCAAATCAGCAGCTACTTTGAGGTGAGTTACCTTCCAGTAGCGGTGGGCCTACAACCACAATGCGGGCCCACCAGTAGGAGTTGTGTGTTAGATGATTGACTTTGTGATATCAACTAGGTTTGCTACTACCTGATATGTTATATGTGATAGTGGTAGTAGGAGGGGAATAGTCCCCAAGTTCGGTTGTTAGGACCGAAGGGTAGTTCGGACACCCTAGATATGTCCGATAGTGTGTTTATGTTATGATATATGTGATAGTAGCAGTAGGTGGTGAAATAGTGCCTAAGGATCGGTTGTTAGGACCGATGGGTAGTCAGCACCCCATAATGGCTTGACACGGGTAGGACGGCACCCCAGAATGGCCGCATCGGGTAGTCAGGCACACCAGAATAGCTTGGCAGTATGTGTGTTATGTGATCGTATGGTATGTGGTACAATGGGGAACTCACTAAGCTTCGTGCTTACCATTTACAGTTTTGGTCTCAGGTACCTCTTCATCGAAGGGGAAGGAGTTGGCGCGGTAGCGGCACATCATATACACACTGTTTTTCCGCATTCATGGGATTGTTCTGGAATTCATACTCTGATATTTTGATAGTTCACATGTTTTGGTTTTCAGACATAGTATATGTTTATGAAATGGTTTCATCGGACAATGTTTAATTGCAAATAATTTTACTAAATATTAATTGAAAAATGAAAATTTTGGACGTGAAAAATGGGTCGTTACATCATCCCCCCGTTAGAGGAAATTTCATCCCGAAATTTAGAATTGAAGCCGCTAAGTTATTACAACACAACTAAGCAAAGAGATGAGGATATTTAAGTTTCATTTGATCAATGCTCTCCCAAGTGAACTCCGGTCCTCGCTTGGCGTTCCAACGAACCTTCACAATCGGGATGCGGCTTTTCTTCGTTCGCTTGACGTCTCGGTCCATAATTTCCACAGGTTCTTCCACGAAGTTGAGGCTCTCGTTGATCTCGATCTCATTGAGAGGGATTACGAGAGTCTCGTCGGTTAGGCACTTTTTCAAATTTGAGAGGTGGAAGGTAGGATGTACGCTACTAAGCTCGCGGGGTAGATCGAGTTTGTAAGCTACGGGGCCGATTCTAGCGAGAATCTCGAAAGGCCCTATGTATCTTGGATTCAGCTTTCCACGCTTTCCGAAGCGTATCAAGCCATTCCAGGGTGAGACTTTCAAAAGGACTCGGTCACCCACTTGGAAATTCCAAAGGTTTCCTTCGGTTATCTGCGTAGTTTTTCTGTTGGTCTCTAGAGGCTTTCAATCGTTCACGAATCTGAACGATCTTCTCTGTCGTTTCCCGAATGATCTCCGGACCCATGAGAGTGCTGTCAGGAACTCATCCTTTAGCCAACAGAGTGTCACCCACCTCAGCCCAGCACAGAGGGGACCTTCACTTCCGGCCGTAGAGGGCTTCGAATGTAGCAGCTTTGATGCTCGTGTGATAACTGTTGTTCTAGGAAAACTCGACAAGGGGTAAGTGGGTATCCTATGCCTTACCAAATTCGATCACACAGGATTGTAGCATACTTCCAGGGTTTGAATGGTTCTCTCACTTAGTCCGTCTGTCTGCAGATGGTAGGCTGTACTCATATCCAACCTTGTTCCAAGGGAGTTTTCTAGTGACTGCCAGAATCTCGAAGTGAATCTGCTATCTCTATCGGATATAATAGATATAGGAACACCATGCAGTTGTACGATCTCCCTAATGTATGTTCTCGTGAGCTTCTCCATCTTGTCAGCTTCCTTGATGGGTAGGAAGTGTGCGGACTTGGTCAATCTATCCATGATGACCCATATGGTATTAAGTCCACCCGTTGTCTTGGGTAGCTTGGTTATGAAGTCCATAATGATCCGTTCCCACTTCGACTCAGGTATCTCCGGTTGTTGGAGTAGACCCGTTGGTTTCTGGTATTCGACCTTCACCTTGGCGCAAGTAAGGCATTTACTTACGAAGGTAGTGATCTCCGCTTTCATGTTAGGCCACCAGTAAGATTTCTTGAGATCCAGATACATCTTATTTGAACCTGGGTGGACGGAATATCGAGTGTTGTGCACTTCCTTCATGACTAAGTCTCTGAAGCCACCGTGCTTCGGTGTCTAGATCCGGTCCATGAGATATAAGGCTCCGTCACTCTTGGCTTCCAGGTTCTTATCCATTCCTCGCAGGGATTCTCCCACTACATTTTCAAGTTTCAAGGCTTCGAGCTGAGCCTCCTTTATTTGTACGGAGAGATGTGAATAGATGGTCATTGTTAATGACTTAACTCTTCGACCAGAATACTCTTTCCAACTTAGGGCGTCTGCTATTACATTGGCTTTACCCGGATGCTAACGAATTTCACATTCGTAGTCACTGAGTAGTTCGACCCACCGTCGTTGTCTCATGTTGAACTCTTTCTGGTTGAAGATGTGTTGGAGGCTTTTCTGGTCGGTATAGATGGTGCTCTTCGTACCATACAGATAGTGTCTCTAGATCTTTAGGGCGAACACGATCGCTCCTATCTCGAGGTAGTGTGTGGTGTAGTTGACTTCGTGTGTCTTCAGCTATCTTGAGGTGTAGGCGATGACCTTACCTCGTTGCATCAGAACACAGTCGAGCCCCTGATTGGATGCATCGCAGTAGACCACGAAGTCTTCTGTTCCTTCGGGAAGGGACAGTATCAGTGTGGTGCATAAGGCTCGCTTCAGGGTTTGGAATGCATTCTCTTGTTTCTCTTCCCAGTCGAAGGCCACGCCTTTCTGGGTCAATGCCGTAAGAGGATTTTCAATCTGAGAGAAATTTTGGATGAACCTGTTGTAGTAGCCAGCGAGGCCTAGAAATTGGTGAATCTCCGTAGGCGTCTTCGGTGCTGACCAGTTCTCGATAACTTTAATTTTGGATGGATCCACGTGGATTCCTTCTTCGCTAACCACATGTCCTAGGAATTCAACTCTTCGGATCTAAAATTCGCACTTAGAGATCTTCGCGTATAGCTTCTCGGATCGTAAGGTTTCCAGGACTTGTCGTAAACGATCGCTATGCTCCTCCTTACTTCGGGAGTAAATAAGTATGTCATCATTGAAGACGATGACAAACTGATCCAAGTAAGGATGGCACACTCTATTCATTAAGACCATGAAGACTGCAGGCGCATTGGTCAGTACGAACGGCATCACAACGAACTCGTAATGTCTGTAACGAGTTCGGAAGGCTATTTTCGGAACATCCTCCTCAAGCACTCGTAACTGATGATACCCGGACCTTAGATCAATCTTGGAAAAGTAGCTCACCCCTTGTAGTTGGTCAAATAAATCGTCTAAATGAGGAAGAGGGTAACGAATCTTGACCGTCCGCTTCTTGAGTTCCCTATAATCGATGCACATACGAAACGATCCGTCTTTCTTCTTCACAAACAAGACCGGTGCTCCCAAGGGTGAGAAGCTTGGTCTTATGAAGCCCTTGTTGAGCAGTTCGTTGAGTTGACCGGATAGTTCGTGCATCTCCGCAGGCGCTAAACGGTAGGGCACTTTGGTTACGGGGGTCGCTCCTGGAATTAAGTCGATTCGGAACTCGACTTGATGTTGCGGAGGTAAGCCCAGTAGTTCTTTAGGAAAGACATCGGGGAAGTCGCGTACTACGGGAAGATCCTTCAGGTCTTTTGTTTTCCGGCTCATATCTACAACATGCACCAGGAATGCACGATATTCCTTATGAAAGTACTTCTGGACTTGAATACTCGAGATGATACGATGGCTCGTACTGGGTTTGTCTCTGTAGATCATCATGGTTTCATTGTTGGGTAGGTTCAGACGGATAGCCTTGTCGAAACATAGGATATGGGTATGATGGAGACTCAACCAGTCCATGACTATGATGACATCGAAGCTCTTGATTGCTACAGGTATGAGGTCGATAGGAAACGGATGATTATCTAGCGTGAGGGTACAACCTATGTAGATTTCGTTAGAACTTTCTGTCTTGCCATTAGCCATTTCTACGATGAAGGTTTCCTTCAGTGATTGTGGTGATTGTTTGAGTAAGTGTTTAAAGTTCTGGTTTACAAAACTTCTTCTGCCCCACTATCGAATAGAATACCAGCATAAGAGTTATCGAGAAGGAACGTACCCGTGACTACGGTGGGGTCTGCTACAGCCTCATTGTGGCCAATAGCAAGTACTCTACCTGCTCCTCCCGCGTTTCCAGCCTTTGGACAGTTTCTTTTGAAATGTCCTACCTCGCGACAGCCGTAACAGGCCTGGCTTGCTCCTGAGCTGGGGACCTGGGAAATGGGTTTGGGAGGTGCTCTACAAAACCAGATGGTATGGCCTTTCCAGTCGCAATTGGTGCAGTGCATCTCACGACAGGGGCCATTATGATGGAAAGAGCACTTATTGCACTTGGGTAGATTTCCAGCATAAGTTTTGGCTGGTACAGGGTCAGTAGGAGTAGTTGCAGCATGGATGGCCATAGTTTGTTGGTTATCGGGAGAGGATTTGGCTGATTTACCCTTCTTTCTCTCCCACCTTTTTCTTTTGTTGTCGGAGGTGTGAGTTGACGTAGGGGTAGTGGTTGCAGCTGCTGATGGAGTAGAGGGAACTTCATGATCAATCAGCCTTTGGGCCAACTCCTTGGCACTTTCAAAGGTCGCCGGGCGTGATTCTAGAACGTTCCCTCGGTATGGGGGTACCAGGCCCCATATGTATCGCTCGATCTTTTTGCTTTCAGTGGGCACCATGTTAGGGCTTAGAGCCACCAAATCACAGTACCTGGCCGTATAGGTCACGATGTCGGTCCCCTTCATCTTGAGGTTCCTCCTCATGTTAGGGCAAAGTTCCTCCTCAAGCTTCTGAACTTCGCCCCTCGGGCAGTACTCCCGCATCATAAGGTCCTTCAGTGTGTCCCAGCCCATGGCATTGGTTTTGACCAGGGAGAATGTTTTGACATGGCCATTCCACCATGTCAGGGCCCTTTGAGTGAAGGTGCAAGCAACAAAATTTTATCTTGCTTCCCTCGGGGCAGGAGCACATTTCGAACACTGCTTCAGTTCTTTCGATCCATTGGGTTAGTGCGAGTATCCCTCCGGTCCCGTTGAAGTAGGTGGGTTTGTAACTAATAAAGTCTTTATAGGTGCACTCCCGTGCACGTGGGTGGGTTTCACCTTGGCTAGAGATGGTGCCCATCCTACCTACACTGGCACCTCCAGAATTGACTTGCGCTAGAGCGGCAGTCACAACTGCCTGAAACATCACCGGATAGAACTGTGGTGGGGGTGCTTGAGGAGGTGGTGGTGGTGGTGGAGCTTGAGTTGAGGGTGTCTTCCTGATTGGGCGCTTGCGGGGCGACATCCTTTACTGAAAGTTTATGGAAGAGATGATAATAGTAAGAATCGATTGTAAGCATGATGAGAGTGTTTCATGGACTGTATTGTCATAGTCCAACTATTAGATAGATATATACCAATAGATTAAGGAAACACAAGAGTACAAACTTTCCCATAGATTAGATAACTGCCAATATTATTGGTATTACTGATGTAAAATGAGTTCGGAAAAGTGACCTAACAGTAGGTCTTACATTAAACCATAAAGGAAAAATGTTGGCAGTTTACAAATCTAGTTAGAGTACTTTCAATGTTAGGAATGTTTACAGGCGAGTGCTCTACCGAGCATAGAAAAGAAAGGGTATTCCTAATTCAAAAGAGAAGGATAAGTTGACATCTTCTACTGGCGACGGGTATCCCTCAGGCGAACCATAAGATCAGCCAGTTGGCGTGCAACCTCCTCAAGATGTCGTTCCTGAGTCCTCTAACGTGCTCGGAGTTCCATGACTTCAGCTCAGGATGCAGCTAGTTGTTGCTGCAGAGCCTCATTGATCCTCCTAGTCCTATCCATAGCTTCTTCGAGTTGGCGGATACGGACAATGTTAAGGTTAGAGTTGGCGTCAATTTCTACAACTCTGCCGATGGCTGCATGACCTTGCTCGACGTTCCTAGCAATCCTTCGAACCATGATGGGCAGGGCTTGGTCAGCTGATCTTCCCTCGCTTATGTTGTAGAAGCTTCGGTCTCCATTGAAAGGTAAGGGCTGACTTTGCTCATCACTCCATCGATTCAAGGTTGTTGCCTACATAAGAGTGGGACCTTGAAATGTTGGACGGGGATTGGGGTTTGGGGCTACTAGAGGTAGGTTAATGACTTCTAGTTCAAAGTTGGAGCTATCCAAAAAGCCTTCTGAACGGTGATCATCCAAAGGGATCGGGTGATCATCTTCTGGCTCTTCATCGAGCCATCCTCCAACACCTTGGTTCGGATAGTATGGATTACCGGGAAGGTGGAAGCCAGCCATGCTATCTACGCGAGAATGGGGAAAGAAAAGTTAATAGTCGCACTAATCTAAGATACTTATAAGATGATCGTTATTAGTCAACTCAATACTTGCATAGTGCATACCAATTACATGTAACCAAAGAAGGATAGACCTTCGAATAAGTGACCCTAACTCTAAGTCCACAATCAAACAAGAACTGGAGATGAAGCAAAGGTCACAGATTCTAAGTCTATAGCGCCTTAGTCACATGTAACCGTGGTGTATCCACTTAGCAACTATTGCCGTACTAGTAACGATCGTTTTAGTTCTAACATATGTAGTTAATAGAATGCATAATACTCCTATAGTATTCTTGTTCAATGTTCTTGTAGTAGTATTGGTAAGTTTTAGACTTGTTGCAACACCACAACCATTCTTAGGCACATGCTAGTCACTCTTAGGAAAATGTAGTTGATCAGGCTACATCCACCCAGATTTGACTCTATGTCTCTAAATCTAATCGTGCTGTTCAACAATCTTAATACTTGTGTTCTGTTCTAGTATGATACTGACTCTTTGCATGAATGAATATATATATATATATATATATATATATATATATATATATATATATATATATACTTAATTAAACATTTTATTATTTAAAAGCATATATCATTGTTCAGAGTGTTTTAATCCCGATGTTTTTATAGTTCGTATATCTTTTATGGGTTGATATACTTGATTCACTATAAACAATGCTCTGATACCAATCTGTCACAACCCAAAACCACGAACGGCGGAATACGTTCTGGGGTGGAGGACGTCATGTACAGTATGATAACAATGCATAATAGTAAAGACAAGCAACAACATCCATTGCATTATGATAATAATTGTAATACAAGCGTGTTCTGTACAGTTTGTTAGACACGAAAAATATAATCAAAATAAAGAGGAGTCTTGTATGTGCTCTGTCTTCTCAAAAGTTGCATCTGTACCTATCTACAGCTGACTTGAGAATACAAGTTATTTTGAAAGAGTTTATCAGCATAGTGAGTTCATAAGTATTTAGTGTCATTTCTTGTATAAAAATGTTCACAACATTTTAGTATATTAACTGACTTCGATGTTTGAAAAATAGTATAATCCCTAGAAAACCCTATGTTTTCCAGTAAGAGTAGTCTTCTACCAAGACCCGGTTGTTTGCATGTTTGATTCTTTAAAAGTGTGAAACTTTTCCCAGTGAAACTATTAGTGTGGAAATATAGTTTTTGACTTCATTCATGTAAAGTAAATTAGGAAAAAATAATGTTTTACCCCGGCAGTATCAGTCCTGGCTAATGTAATGAAAATGCAGACTCCCGGTAGTATTAAATGTACAATACACCTCAGGAGTCCGTTTTACCTTTAACTCTTAATATATTAATTAAAGGTCTGAAAGTGAACTCGTATGTAACCATGCTAATCGACGATCGAATAACTGGTGACCCTACAGGTCACATGTAGTATGGTGACATTTTGTCACCACTGAGCCTAGACGGCTCGGACTGTAGCTAGCAGTCGGGATGTGGGAGTGTCTGTCCCGTATATATCTATACACATAATGCCTGCTCTCCCTCCAGGAGACTCTGGTTACACAGTGATAGCACAAAGAAGTGTCGTATCGAGAAGTACTATGTCACATTCTGTTTTAGTGTTCACTCTTGTATTAGTATATAAAGTACTTTCTAATATAATGTGTAGAGTATTCACTTTTATAGTATATAGTATTCTCTTTGTGTAGTATTTACTATTCTCTTTGTATAGTATCTAACATGTATTGACTCATAATTATACTAACTCTGGTAGTTATCATGGCAATAGTAGTATTGAGTAGAAATCCTTAACTATACCTATTATAGTTAAATAGTAATGTTGGTTACATGCCTTTGGTACCCAAAGGCACTGAATTGAAATGAAGACTTTTATATTTAACAAAAATATATATGATATATAACTAAGAATTCAACGAGAGTCAGACTAATAACAAAGTACCCTAAGCCCACAATCAAACAAGAACGGGAAATATGGTGAGATATTAGTCCTAAGTCCTTCAAGTCTTACTTATATAAATATATTAGTGTAGATATGGTTTGAGAATAAAAGGAGTTTGGAAATGGTTTTATAACAACTTAACATGAAAATGAGTTTTATAAATGTTTAAAGCAGTTTTATTGACAAAAATGGTTAAAAGCATTGAAAATCCTTTTGGTTGCAAGTTATAAATCACATGTGATTGATATTATAACTTGATTGATTCAACTTGTATTCCCCCCATAAAATCATTTTAAAAACATTTAAAAGGTTAATTAAGGGGTATGAACTCACTTTTAGTGAGTGAAGTGGATGGAAGTGCTGAGTAGGATGCTAGGTGTCAATTGAGGACTTGAACACACCAACGGATCCTATATAACATATAGTGATACATAAATGTATCTAATTAGTTATTTAATCACAAAGTAGGTAAGTAAAGTCAATCTAATGCATGAAGACACTTTGTTTCAATTGCTAGGAGTGCTAAGGGTTACTTCTAAGGTGTGTATGGCCTCACTATGGAGTTTACACTTCAAATGGTAACCCTAATATGAGTTTACGGTGGAGAGACCATTTCTTCCATGAGTTTACGGCCATAAACTCATGGGAATGGTGGGTTTGGGTCTTTAAAGGTCTCATGTATCGCATGGAAGGCTTCTAAGATCAATTCAAAGGCATGAGAAGTGATTAGGGTTCAAAAGGGTACTCCCTTCAAGTTTGCGGTCCTTGGACCACTCCTTGGGAGTTTACGGTCGTAAACTCTAGGGTTTATGGCCGTAAACCCTTGGGCACAATATTTCTTTCGTGTTTTGTGGTCCTAAGCTCGTTCATACAAGTTTCTAGTCCATTAAACATGCTAAGGAACGATTTAGGGGCACTAAAACACCCTTTAAGGTGTTTACGGTTTTGATGTTTACGGTTCATGAATGTTCATGGACCGTAAACTCCTTTTTACTCCCATAAAGACACGATTTTGGGTTTCTAATTTCATGCATGCAAGTTTCTAAGTCATAGATAAGCATTAGAAGGGTTTTAGAGGGGTTTTGGGGCTTCAAAACCCCCTTATGGGAGTTTACGGTTTTGGGAAGTGTTCCCAAACCGTAAACATGAGTTTTTGAGGTATTTGGATGATTCAACCCCGAATTTGCATGGATACAAAGCTAAACAACAAGCTAGGAAGGATTACTTACGATTTTGGAGCTTCAATAAGGTGTTTCTTGACCAAATCCAGCTTGTAGAGAGAGAAAGCTTTAGGAGTGGGAAAAAGGCACAAGTGAAGGCCACTCAACCCTTATATAGGGTTTGAGTTGGCGGCCAGGTGGGGATCCACCCAATACCGACATTAAACGGAATTTATGGTCGTACCCGATGAAACGATCGTAAACTAAAATTTTTTCCAAATGAATTCGAGGGTGTTTCACGTGTTTTTATTTATTTTGTTTCGACATTTATGAAAATGAAAATAAAAACATTAATTGATTTGTCTAACCCAAAAGTTAACGAAAAATTTTAGTAAAAATAAATTTTATTAACGGGAATGGGTTACAGCGACAAAATAAATTTCAGGTTGTCACACCATCAATATTCAAGTGTTGCTATTTTCGAGAGCCATTATTTCATTTTTCATAGCTTCTCTCCACTTGGAATGTTTTGATGCATGTGAGTAGTGCTTGGGCTCATCTGGAGATGAGATGGCAGTCAATAATGCCTCGTGAGTGTTAGTAAAATTTTCATAAGACACATAATTGGATAAAGCTTGTACCGTTGATGTCGTTGAAGTAGCCCCGTGGAGAGAATTCTCTATGGAAGGTGGTAAAGTGACTTCATAATCACCAAACCTTTGAGGCATGCTTCTTGTACGTTCAGATCATCATTGGTTATTGGTATCACGTTGCTCATTTGTCTCTTGATGAACCTGATCGCCGCTAGTGTGTTGCTGATCGTTGCTAACAGGCTGCTGATTTTCTGCAGTGGCCTCGAATATGTGATACTACTCGAGGTCAAGTGGGTCTGACTATAAAGAAGGTCTGAGGCCAACATTTTCAAGCTCAGTTTCGCTTCTATGGGGATTTTTATCAATAGTCTTGAAAGGGTAATGATGTTTAACAAACTTCACATCTCTTGATACTATAATTCTTTTATCCTTTAAGTCATACATACGATAACATTTTTGTCTTTGTTGGTACCCCAAGAAGACGCAAGGTATCCCCCTTTCTTCAAACTTGTCCTTTGAGACTTTGTTTTCCTTAGCATAGACCAAACACCCGAAGACTCTCATGTGGTCATATTGAGGTTTGCAATTTAACAAGATTTCATATGGTGTCTTGTTATTTATGACTTTAGATGGAAGTCTATTAATGATGTAGGTAGCAGTTAAGACACCCCCCTCCCCAAAAAAAATTAATGGGTAGATTTGCCTCAAATCTCAATGCTCTTGCAACTTCAAGTAGGTGTCTATGTTTTCTCTCCACTATGCCTTTTTGTTGAGGCATATGGATACACGAGGTTTCATGGACGAGTCCATTGTCGTCATAAAACTTCACCATTTGATTCGAGACGAATTCACCACCACATTCACTCCTATTTCTCTTGACACTTTTCCCATGTTGTGTATTGATCATGTTGGAAAATACTATGAGGCAATGACTAGCATCAGACTTACTTAGCCACCCTATATAACAAAATGTATAAGATCAAAACAAGCAAAGGTTTTTATTAAGCTATCTGAAAAGGGAATTCTAGTTTGCTTTGATTTCACACATGAATCACAAGGTTCACTATTTTCTAAACTACCTATTGAATCAATGTGTTATAATTTACTATTAGATGCATGCCTTAACCTCCTATGCCAAATCTCAGAATTAACCTTAACTGCCATATCAGCAACTCTTTTATCAGATCCTTCTAAGCGATATAAACCATTCTCATATCTCCCCATTCCAATTAACTTCCTTGACTGTAAGTCCTGTATAAGGAAAAAATCCAGGAAAAAGGTCACAAAACAATTCAAATTTTTAGTGATTTTACTAACAGATACCAAACTGCATTTGAAGCTAGGAATATATAAAACATCATTGATGTTCATATTGTTTGGAACAAGGGAGTTTCCAACTCCTTGAGCCGGTACATGATCTCCATTTGGTATACTAGCTGGAATTTAATTTTCTGACTCCTTTAGATTGACCAAGATGGAATTGTTGCAAGCAATGTATTCAGTCCCCCCCCCCCCCCCCGAGTCAATCATCCAGGGCATTTTAAAAGTTAGCTTACCAACCATGTTGACCTCCAGTTTCGCTGCTCCTGTGAATTGTTTTATCAGTTTAGAGTATTGATCATAATTGAGACCAACTATATGACTTTCGAGTTCAACTGCTACTTCCTTCATCTTGGGTTTTGAATCCTTTCGCTGGTCTCTTTTTTGTTTGTGTTGGTGTGAGTCCCACCAGTCGGGATATCCTATTTTCTCGAAACATCCTTTAATTGTGTGACCATTTTTCCCAAAGTGCTTATACTTAAGACTTTCATGATTGGTGCTTCGTTTATCAGTGTTGACTTTTTCTGTGTGTTGGCCGCTGACCTGGTATGCTGCTGCATCAATGCTTGTTTTCCTGGATGCAATTATATTCCTTTGTTGTTTGTAACAGCCCGGAATTTCAGGTATTACTTTAAATTAATTTGGGGAATATTTAAGGGGGGGACTCGGCGAGTTGATGCCTGACTCGCCGAGTAGGACCACGGTCTTGGTCACAGATTCGCGACTGGACTCGACGAGTCCATTAGGGACTCGGCGAGTCGACGCTGTTCAGCTGAAACCCTAGCCGTTTTGATTCTGGATCGTATATAATGTCTTTAGGGCCGTCATGTCTCGTCTTTTGGCCGATTGAAGATAACCTAAAAGTCTGTGGGCATCTGGAGCAAGGGTGAAGGCTAGTGGAAGCTTGAAAAGGTTGTTAGGCAAGGAGAGGCAAGGTGGTGATCAAAGGAGGATCAAGGGGTCGAGCTCTGAAGGTTGGGGACACAGGGAACATGTTTTCCAGGTAATCCTCGGATCATTTCTGTAGTTTTCGTGTTGTACACGAATCTAGGGTTTAGGAAACCCATTTAAGGATTTGATAGATTATAGTGTTGTTACAAGTGTTTAAATCCCAGTAATAGTATGTGTAAAGGTCCAGGAAGCCCCATATCTATATATTACGGAATCATGCGAATTACAGGAGGCAGTTGATTGACTGCATGGCGAGGACTCGCCGAGTCCAATGATCAGACTCGGCGAGTAGCTTGAAGATTCACTAGGACTCGCCGAGTTGTTCTTCAGACTCGGCGAGTAGCTTGGAGACTTACTGGGACTCGTCGAGTCGTTCTTTAGACTCGGCGAGTGGAGTCGGGGTGTCTAGACTCACCGAGTCGCCTTTGCACTCGACGAGTCCGGTCAAGTTGACCGTTGACCTGTATGTAATTTCGTAGGGTCAGTTGTCTTGTTTGATAAGATCATTAATGAAGGTATGTGGTATTATAGGGAGCCTGCAGATTAGCGGATCGAGTGCGAGTAGCTTGAAGGGTTTATAGCTTGCATACTACGAGGTGAGTCTTCTCACTATACTTCACCCGGAAGGGTTTGACTGTGTGACCGGAAGGTCGTAGGTGATATATGTGATTTATGCTATAACTGGAAAGGTAGATGCTATATATGTTATGTATGTTTATACGGGCCGGAAGGCGATATGTTAGGTGATAGAAAGAACAGGTATGATGTATGACATATGTGCTATGTGTGTTATGTTATATGTGTTATGTTTTATAAATGTTATGGGCCGGAAGGCAAAATACTATGGGCCGGAAGGCAATATAATACGGGCCGGAAGGTGATTATGTTACGGGCCGGAAGGCAATGTTATGTGGACCGGAAGGTCCGGGCCGGAAGGCGTATGTGGGTAAGTCGTATACTGGGGAACTCACTAAGCATTTATGCTTACCAGTTGTGTTTATGTGTTTCAGGTACTAGTGATGATCGTGGGAAGGCGCCGGCGTGACACGTACACACTGCCATTGTTGGAGATCTTGGGGATTCATTATTTGTATTTTTGAAATGAACTTGGAATAAATACTTTTCTTGAATAATGTTGTCTTATTTTAAATGAAAAAATTATTTGAAAATTTGAGCTGTTACAATTGGTATCAGAGCCTTGGTTTGAGGGATTCGGGTGTACTTTTGGGTGCAACTGAACTCAGACCGAGGATTTGAGGAAAAACCTTTTAAAAATAATAAGGACACAACATTTCATAAATGGTAAGGCGGTAAAACAAGAATGGAGCAGTGTGTACGATCAGCCAGCGCCCGAACGGTAAAGATCCCCAGAATACCTTACAATGTTATGTTATGCACTGAATTATGAATTGTTATGCATGCTAGAAGACTAGGTATACATGATAGGACTAGAATGGCCTGTTTTGTGATGCCTTAGTCTAGGGAGATTGCTTATATGAGATATTTGGTAGCGTGCAAGTAGATAGTGCATACTAGAGGTAGAGTACTCATTATTCGGGATTTGGGGAGGAAGATTTGGGACGAATACTGACACGGTGTGGTCGGTAGTATTGGGCCCGTACTACCAAAGACACCGGATCGGTGGAAGACCCAAGTAAGAATCCCTGGAAATCGGAGACTGAGTAAGGCGCGTATCGAGTACAATCGTACTTGGTGGAGTCTCTGATGATTTTATGTTGTATTTGAGAGACATCATGGTCATCACACGCAATGGGGCGAGTTCGAGCGGTGCGAGTGACGAGGAGATTCGTCAGATGATTCAGGAGGAGGTAGCTGCGGCGGTTCGGGCTGAGATCCCGGAGATGTTTGGGTCTATTAAGACCACCCTGATGGAGGAGTTTGAGGAGCGGTACGCCGCACTTACTGAAGCTGCAGTCGCTGCCGCTACCGCAGCTGTGGCTGCTGCTAGGCCGCAAGGGGGTGATTCGTTGCTATTCAGGGAATTCAGCAACACGAAACCCCCTGAGTTCGATGGGACGCAGGATCCGATTGCGGCTATGAGGTGGATCGCCAACATTGAGGGGTGTTTCTATACTTGCTCATGCCCGGAGCACTTGAGGGTACGGTTCGCCTTGAACCAGCTCCGTCTGGGAGCGAAGGATTGGTGGAAGTTCGTGACGGCGAACTTCACTCAGGCGGAGATTTCAGCGGTGACATGGGAGAGGTTTACGGAGATGTTCAGGGACGAGTACGTTCCCCCGGTGGAGAGGGAGTGATTGATTCAGGAGTTCTTGACCCTTGAGCAGGGTACTGATTCCGTGGCAGTGATCACGCGGAAGTTTCATGAGAGGGAAATGTTTTGCCCTAAGCTGGTATCTACGGAGCAGTCGCGGATGAGCCGGTATTTGGGCGTTTTGAAGAGGGAGATCCGGGAGTTTGTGTCAAACTCCACCTATCGTACTTTCACTGAGCTTCAGGCGAACGCTAGGAAGCGCGAGATCGAGTTGGAGACTCAGGCGAGGGAGGAGGCTGAGTCTCAGCAGGTGGATCGGCGGCCGGCTCAGTCTCAGCCGGCAGCCAAGCGGACTAAGTTCGCTGATTCGAGGATGGGAGGTCCGAAGGGCCGCACTTGCGCGAAGTACGGCAAGAGTCACGAGGGGGTGTGTCGAGCTGGTGGTTGCTACAAGTGTGGCAAGGAGGGACATATTGCCAGGGATTGCCCTAAGGGGTTTATGGTTTGCTTTCACTGCAACCAGACAGGCCATCGGAAGGCCGAGTGTCCGCAGCTTCGTCAGGGAGCTACACCTACTACCAGGACTACTGAGACCCGACCGGTGAAGGTCGAGGCCCCGAGGGCTCGCGGGAGAGCCTTTCAGCTGACTGCGGAGGAGGTCCGCGCTGCACCCGATGTTGTGGCAGGTACTTTTCTTGTGAACTCTATGCCTGCTCTAGTGTTATTTGATTTGGGTGCGAGTAGATCGTTTGTATCGTTAGCCTTTAGTCAGCATATCGGCATTAGTCGTGAGCCGTTAAGTCGGCCTTTGAGCGTTTCTATTGCGGCCGAGAGGGTGGTTTGTGCTATGGAGGTTCTTCGGGGAAGTGTGCTAGAGATCTTCGGGGTCGCGTTCCCGATTGACCTAATTCCTATTGCGATGGGGGATGTCTGTGTCATCGTAGGCATGGACTGGTTGAGCCGATTCAGCGCTGTCATCGACTGCAAGCGTCAGCTGGTGACTATACGAGACCCTAGTGGGGGAGTTCTTACGGTATACGGCGAGGGTACCCGTTCGGGATCAGCCTTTTGTTCGGCCGCTAGGGCGAGGCAATGCATACAACAGGGATGTAACGGTTTTGTGGCGTATGTGATGGATACGCGGGAGACTTCCGAGAGACCGAAGACAGTGGAGGAGGTTCCAGTGGTGCGCGAGTTTCCAGATGTTTTTCCCGAGGATTTTCCGGGAGTACCTCCTGCGAGGCAAGTAGAGTTTGGTATCGATCTAGTTCCAGGGGCTGCGCCTATTGCGAAGGTGCCTTATCGTCTTGCACCTCCAGAGATGCAAGAGTTGTCCTCGCAACTCCAGGAATTGTTGGGAAAGGGATTTATTCGGCCAAGTAGCTCGCCGTGGGGAGCACCGATTATGTTCGTCAAGAAGAAGGATGGTTCACACCGGATGTGTATCGATTACCGGGAGCTGAACAAGGTGACGGTCAAGAACCGCTATCCGTTACCGAGGATCGATGATCTATTCGATCAGTTGCAAGGGGCATCTTGGTTTTCCAAGATCGATTTGAGATCAGGGTACCATCAGGTAAGAGTGCGGGATGAGGACGTCCAGAAGACAGCATTTAGGATGCGGTATGGGCATTACGAGTTCGTGGTGATGCCTTTTGGGCTCACCAATGCCCCAGCAGTGTTCATGGACCTCATGAACAGGGTATGCAGGCCGATGCTGGATCGGTCTGTGATTGTATTTATCGACGATATTCTGGTGTATTCGCGGTCTAGAGAGCAGCATGAGGGGCATTTGAGGGAGGTCCTTGAGGTACTGAGGTCGGAGAAGCTATATGCAAAATTCTCCAAATGTGACTTCTGGTTACGGGAGGTCCAATTTCTGGGACACGTTGTTAATCGGACAGGGATATTGGTTGATCCGGCCAAGGTGGAAGCAGTGATGAGTTGGGAGGCACCGAAGTCACCTTCTGAGATCAGGAGTTTCCTTGGGTTGGCGGGGTACTACCGGAGGTTTATTAGGGACTTCTCCAAGATCGCGGTGCCGCTCACCAGATTGACTCGGAAGGGTGTTACATTTTCATGGGGACCCGAGCAGCAGACTTCCTTCGAGACACTTCGTCAGAGACTGTGCGAAGCCCCAGTATTAGCTCTCCCGGAAGGGATGGAGGACTTTGTCGTACATTGCGACGCATCGATTTCGGGATTGGGTGCAGTGTTGATGCAGAGGGGCCATGTGATAGCCTATGTATCGAGGCAGCTGAAGCCTCACGAAGCGAGGTATCCCACGAATGACTTAGAGTTGGGGGAAGTAGTGTTCGCCCTCAAAATTTGGCATCACTACCTGTACGGGGTTCGTTGTACCATATACACGGACCATAAGAGTTTGAAGTATTTGATGGATCAACCCAACCTAAATATGCGTCAGAGGAGATGGTTAGACGTGGTTAAGGATTATGACTGTGAGATCCTATACCACCCAGGCAAGGCTAATGTGGTAGCCGATGCATTGAGTCGTAGGGCGGAGAGCACTACATTGCGGGACGTATGTTTGAGATTGACGGTGATGACTCCGGTATTAGATGCTATTCGTGGGGCACAGGCCGAGGTTGTGAAATCCGGGATGCAGAAGAAGGAGCGGGTCGTCGGGTTGATTTCAGAGTTCGTTATGGATGGACGGGGACTTCTAACGTTTCAGGGTCGGATTTGGGTACCATTCGTGGGCGGTACGCGTGTTACGTTGATGGAGGAGGCTCACAGATCGAAATTCTCGATCCATCCCGGTGCTACGAAGATGATTTTGGATTTGAGAAAGGAGTATTGGTGGCCTTGTATGAAGAGAGACGTCGCTTGGTTCGTTGAGAGGTGTTTGACCTGCCGTAGGGTTAAGGCCGAGCATCAGAGACCACATGGTAAGTTGCAGCCCTTGGAGATTCTGAGTGGAAGTGGGAACAGATCACGATGGATTTCATCACCAAATTGCCGAGAACCGCCAGAGGAGTCGACGCAATTTGGGTGATTGTGGATAGGTTGAAAAAGAGTGCACACTTCCTTGCCATTAGCGAAAGTTCATCAGCAGAGAAGTTGGCAGAGTTATACGTGAGAGAGATAGTATCTCGGCATGGGGTACCGATTTCGATTGTTTCGGATCGCGACGTACGTTTCACTTCCAGGTTCTGGAAGAAATTTCATGAGGAGTTGGGTACTAAACTGCATTTTAGTACCGCATACCATCCCCAGACCGACGGTCAGAGCGAGCGGACGATTCAGACATTGGAAGACATGCTTAGAGCGTGTGTGTTGGACTTCGGGGGTAGCTGGGATGCGCATCTGCCGTTGGCTGAGTTTTCCGTCAACAACAGCCATCATTCGAGCATTGGTATGCCACCTTTTGAGTTGTTGTATGGTAGGAGGTGTCGGACTCCCATTTGCTGGGGAGAAGTGGGACAGAGAGTGATGGGCAGTACAGAGATCGTGCTTCAGACGACCGAACAGATTCAACAGGTGAGGCAGAGGTTAGTGACCGCCCAGAGCCGACAGAAGAGTTACGCGGACAGACGCCGGTCCGAGCTCGAATTCCAGGTTGGCGACTTCGTTCTCCTAAAGGTTTCTCCTTGGAAAGGAGTGATTCGGTTTAGAAAGAGGGGAAAATGGGGGCCCCGGTTCATAGGTCCATTTCGTGTAGTTGCGAGGGTAGGTCGGGTAGCTTATCGGTTGGAGTTGCCAGCAGAGCTGAGTCAGATTCACAATACCTTTCACGTATCACAGTTGAGGAAGTGTATAGCCGATGAATCGGCAGTGGTTCTGTTAGAAGATATTCAGGTGGATGCGAGCCTGAATTACGCCGAGAGACCAGTATTTATCAGGGATTGGAAGATCAAGGTTCTACGGAACAAGGAGATACCTCTGGTGTTGGTTCAGTGGCAACATCGGAAGGGATCGGAGATGACGTGGGAGCCGGAGAGTGAAATGCGGGAGCAACATCCGGAGTTATTCGCGGAATGAGACTTCGAGGGCGAAGTCTAGTTCTAGTGGGGGAGAGTTGTAACAGCCCGGAATTTCAGGTATTACTTTAAATTAATTTGGGGAATATTTAAGGGGGGGACTCGGCGAGTTGATGCCTGACTCGCCGAGTAGGACCACAGTCTTGGTCACAGATTCGCGACTGGACTCGACGAGTCCATTAGGGACTCGGCGAGTCGACGCTGTTCAGCTGAAACCCTAGCCGTTTTGATTCTGGATCGTATATAATGTCTTTAGGGCCGTCATGTCTCGTCTTTTGGGCGATTGAAGATAACCTAAAAGTCTGTGGGCATCTGGAGCAAGGGTGAAGGCTAGTGGAAGCTTGAAGAGGTTGTTAGGCAAGGAGAGGCAAGGTGGTGATCAAAGGAGGATCAAGGGGTCGAGCTCTGAAGGTTGGGGACACAGGGAACATGTTTTCCAGGTAATCCTCGGATCATTTCTGTAGTTTTGGTGTTGTACACGAATCTAGGGTTTAGGAAACCCATTTAAGGATTTGATAGATTATAGTGTTGTTACAAGTGTTTAAATCCCAGTAATAGTATGTGTAAAGGTCCAGGAAGCCCCATATCTATATATTACGGAATCATGCGAATTACAGGAGGCAGTTGATTGACTGCATGGTGAGGACTCGCCGAGTCCAATGATCAGACTCGGCGAGTAGCTTGAAGATTCACTAGGACTCACTGAGTTGTTCTTCAGACTCGGCGAGTAGCTTGGAGACTTACTGGGACTCGTCGAGTCGTTCTTTAGACTCGGCGAGTGGAGTCGGGGTGTCTAGACTCGCCGAGTCGCCTTTGCACTCGACGAGTCCGATCAAGTTGACCGTTGACCTGTATGTAATTTCGTAGGGTTAGTTGTCTTGTTTGATAAGATCATTAATGAAGGTATGTGGTATTATAGGGAGCCTGCAGATTAGCGGATCGAGTGCGAGTAGCTTGAAGGGTTTATAGCTTGCATACTACGAGGTGAGTCTTCTCACTATACTTCACCCGGAAGGGTTTGACTGTGTGACCGGAAGGTCGTAGGTGATATATGTGATTTATGCTATAACTGGAAAGGTAGATGCTATATATGTTATGTATGTTTATACGGGCCGGAAGGCGATATGTTAGGTGATAGAAAGAACAGGTATGATGTATGACATATGTGCTATGTGTGTTATGTTATATGTGTTATGTTTTATAAATGTTATGGGCCGGAAGGCAAAATACTATGGGCCGGAAGGCAATATAATACGGGCCGGAAGGCGATTATGTTACGGGCTGGAAGGCAATGTTATGTGGACCGGAAGGTCCGGGCCGGAAGGCGTATGTGGGTAAGTCGTATACTGGGGAACTCACTAAGCATTTATGCTTACCAGTTGTGTTTATGTGTTTCAGGTACTAGTGATGACCGTGGGAAGGCGCCGGCGTGACACGTACACACTGCCATTGTTGGAGATCTTGGGGATTCATTATTTGTATTTTTGAAATGAACTTGGAATAAATACTTTTGTTGAGTAATGTTGTCTTATTTTAAATGAAAATTTTATTTGAAAATTTGAGCTGTTACATTGTTCGTCCTCAACCACGAGGTGACAGGTGGTGCCAAGAGTAGGCATAGGTTTGGTGCTTAAGATCTAAGTTTTGATTGAATCATATACATCATCGAGCCCCATGAGAAACTCGTTGGTCCATTCCTTCTCCATTGATTCTATGAGTCTCTTTCCAAGATCACACATGCATTTCCCATATGTGCATCTAGGGATGAGTGAAATAGTGCCGATTTTGTCCCATATTACTCTCAGTTTCTTGAAGTAAGCCAACACAACAACGTTGTCTTGCCACAAAATAGTTAATGCTTGTTTTAGCTCATAGGCACATACAGAACAATCTTTTCCAATGAGCTCTTCAAGATCATCCCAGATCTCCTTGGAAGTATTAGCATATTTCACGCTACTTCGTATTTCCTTTTCCATAGCAGTCGTTAGCCAACCCTTTATGAGGGCATCGTTTCACTGCCATGCCCTTAATTCCACACCTTCAACAACTAGTTGGTTTAAGGTTACATCAATGAAACCAGATTTATTTTTCGCCAACAAGAAGTCTCGATTTCTCTTGAACAATTTTCAGAATTGATGTCATTGAGGAATTTATTGACATGCATTTTTCTTGGAAAATCGGTAGGATGAATGTAGTACGGATTGCTAGGATATGAGGATGGGTTGGTGTTAGAGTTGGATCCTGCTGGTAAATTGCCTTCGACCATTAGGGCTTAGCAGGATTTACGCTCCCGCTTTGATACCATGAAGAAACCCAATGCGGGTTCTAAGTTTTTATTAATTGATCGATGGTTTTGATTACAAAAGAAGCCAAGACTATTTATACTAAGGCTAGAAAATATAAAAAAACTAGGAAACTTAGGAAACAAGATAAATACTAAAAATAAAGATAGATATCGAATTAGATGTATCTGATAACTCCTTTAGATAAAGGTCCATGCCTCCTCTTTCATGAGAATAAGTGATGGTGGTTCTTTTGTTGGGTTTTTATTCAAATATTAGTTTCAAAAACATAAGATTTAGCAATGGAAGACTTTAAAATTAGAATAAACATAAACGAAGTTTATACCCACAAAGGATCTTCTTGCAAAGTTTAGAAAGAAAAAAAGAACAAAGAGTAAGAAGTGTTTAACAACCATTGTAGACTTTGAATCCTCAAGGGGAGGCTTGGAAGTTGATGTAGAATGTGGAACCTTTGAGACACCAACAAGAAGCCAACTTTATATAGATGCTAGTCCAAAACTCTTAACTCTTAAGCTTGAAGTTCATAACCAAAGTATGAACTTCAAGAGAGTATAAAATCAAGTAATATCTTCAAGAAATAATCAAAATTGAGAGGAGATTCATCATAAGATGCATGTTACAGTTTTGGGGAAGGAAGAGAAGCCCCCAAAATGAAAGCCTTTCTCACATATATATAGAATGCACAACACTCATGCTTCTTATTTAAATAATCAAAAATTCATACTCTTACTTATATAATCAAAAAGCCATACTGTTATTTAAATAATCAAAAAACCATACTCTTATTTAAATAAAAAAAAACATACTCTTATTTAAATAATCAAAAAGCCATACTCTCATTTAAATAATCAAAAAGCCATACTCTTAATTTTTTGACTCTTATTTTATAAAATAATAAAAGGAAGAAGGCAAAACCTTTATATTTTATAAAAAAAAGTTTATAAAATATAAACTCTAACTGTTTGGTAAAAGACAAAAGAATGTGTCTAGTCCAAAATATTGTGGATACTTATTAATTCATACAATATGAATTATATATAATGTTACTTACTAATGAAATATACAATTTCCAATTTAATTATAAGAGTTTATTGAATATTTATTAAAACCAATTTATAATAAATAATCAATTGTATCAAGTTGTTGTTAGTGTGACCCATTAGTATCATATGTTAATTAGCAATATCACTTTAATATGATTCTTGAGCATACTAGATCTTTCAATCTCCTACTTGCGCAAGATTCATATTAGACCGATATAGACAGTGGTGAACATTTAGCAACATTTCACTACCCCCATCAACATATGACTTTGTGCCATTCTATCAACGCCCAATTCTCAAAAAGCTCCAAGCTATAATTGGTGTATAAGGTAAGTTTATCAGTTATCCCTTTGTCATAGACATCACGTTAAACATGAGATGTGGATCGCGATCAATCCCATTTAATGTTCAACTTTTCGTAAGGTGCCTTAGATGTCTAACTCTCAACATATAAGTGGAAGAAATCCCATCCTGACTACATAAGCCTCTTGCAAAGTTCATACCATACCTGAAAATGACTTTTATAACTGCCCGGTTAAGGACCAGTGTTTGACCATATCTAAGCACAATACTTCCTATACTTGAGTCCCACTATGTATCTCAAGTGTTAAGGATACAAAGATAGTACCTTTTAATCAAGTATCATTCATGATAGTGATCCGTGATATGATCTTTATGCGGGCCAGTTCAATACCAGTTCTTTGATAAGTACCTATGAAACTTGGTTACAACCCATTACTTACCTTTATCTGGTGAAAGTCAACCATTACAATTCATATTAGTATTATTTCATAATTTCTCCCCACTACTAGAAAACATCCCTTTAATGACACGCAAACAATGACACTCGCTGATAAAGGACGCGAATTTGTGCGTGCCCTAAAAAATGATGTCAGTTTGAAAAATTTGAAGGATAGAGGACATGAATTTTTGCGTGCCCTAAAAATAGTGTCCAATAAAAAAAATTAAAAATACGGAGGGCACCTATCATAAAAAAGCATGTCGTCTAAAACTATCTCTTTATATTTTTCTTTATGAACGCGCGTTCTCCAAGTTTTTAATTGCCAGGGGGGAATGAAATCCCAAAAAACAAAAAAACCCCGCCTTGATACTCTCGTCCTTCTTCTTCTTCATATGTTGTAAAATCCTATTCAATCAAAAGAAACCCTAAAAGCATTGCGTGTAAAAGATCGATAATTTCATACTTGAAGTTCCTAAAATCTTCATTGATCGAAAGAAACCCTAAAAACCCGCCTTGATACTCTCGTCCTTCTTTTTCTTTTGTAATGTTGTTTCAAAATAACACCGACTTTCTCATTTTCACCTATTTCTGTTAGTCTAAATATTGGTACTCGACATGATGCAACTCTGATTAGTATTCCGTTTCCGATTCGTCTGAATTGAGGGTTTTTTTCGTAACATTTTAGTTAGGAGTTCATATAGGGTTTTTTGATAAATTACAAAAAGGCATTTACTAATTGGTACTTTGATTATTGGTATTTGGAGTTTGATTTGTGAGATTAGTAAGATAGTCAGGCGATCCGTGTATGGGGACTCAGACAATGGGATCGAACGGTGGAACACAAAAACTTGTGTTCGATGGATTGTCAAGGCAAGGATCTCAACATAACCTAACTTTAGATGAGGTTCAGCAAAAATTAGGCGATTTAGGGAAACCATTCAGTAGTATGAACCTTGATGAGTTTCTGACGAATGTTTGGAGTGCCGAAGCTGATCAAGGAATCAACAATGGCTCCTCCCCTGGTTACTCCGAACTCACCCAACTTGCTTCTGCTTCATCTTTGCCTAGACAATTGAGCCTTACATTCACCAAGGATTTAACCAAGAAGACAGTCGATGAGGTTTGGCAAGATATCCAACAAACTCATAAGAAAAAGAAGACGAATGGTAGTGAGAGTAACATTAATAATACTAGTAGTTGTAAGAGACAAGCTACTCTTGGTGAGATGACACTCAAAGACTTTTTTGTCAAGGCAGGGATCGTGTCTGAATCTTCTTCTCCTGGTAAGAAAAAACATGAGCATAATCTTGATCCACAAGAAGCGTAGTGGATGAACTACCAAATCCCCCAGATTCCACAACAACATGAGGTTATGTCAGGCCATTATCAAGTACCACAACCCCTCCCCCTGAATGTAATAGACACTGGTTATCTGGAGACACATATGGCAGTGTCTCCTACCCCTTTGATGGGGAGTGTATTTGAGTTTGGAAGGAAATGATTTACTTCTGGAGATGTTATAGAGAAGACTGTGGAAAGGAGGAAAAAGAGAATGATTAAGAATAGGGAATCTACTGCACGCTCTCGAGCAAGAAAACAGAAACAATTTTACCTTTTATAAATACGTGATGAGAAAATGTTGTATTGTTTAACAGGCTTACACACATGAGCTGGAGAACAAAATCTCACGTTTGGAAGAGGAAAATGAAAGACTCAGGAAGCAGAAGGTATTTATATCTGTTTCTCATAGTCCTTTCTCTTTTTTTCATGTTATCCAATCTCTTCCTTACAGGAAATGTCTTAATGGGAATGTTACTTGTATGTGGTGTTACTGTGATAAGATCTGGAAATTATTTGTGTATTCTTAGCTAATGACCTTAATTTATTTGTGTATTTCTTAGTTAATGACCTCAGCAACACTGAGTGGGATGGGTATTAACCAAATGGTATTTGCACAAGCAAATATCACAATGGACAACACCAAGTTTGTAAATGGAGCAATTGTTGGGGAGAGGAATGTATTTCAGGTCAGTGAATCTAGTCTTGTCTTGTTGTTGCATTATTATTATTGTAAGTGTTGTTGTATTATCATTATTATTAAAAAACAAACTACCCCTAAATGTATCAACTCATATTAAGGCCAATTTAATTTATTATTTAAAAAACAAACATCAATTTATTTGCTTTGCTCTTACTGCCCCTGATTGGGAACAATATATTAAAGCAATCTGCTGTTTGATGGTGAAGGGAAAGTATTTGATTTTATAATCTTTTTATTAACCCTATCTTTTTTCACTAGTTATATCATATGGCAGGGAACATGTTGTTTTTGGTAAGGTAAGAAGGGGGATGGAGACAAATAAGAAGATTGAGCTGTTGGGAACAAGTGATGGAAAACCTTCTGGTGTGGTAAAAATTGTGGATTGTGGTGAAGTTATTGAAGATAAAAAGAACAATGTGGTGGAACCCATAAAAGGTATTGTTGTTGTTATTTATTAACCATGAATAACATTTATTTGATTATATAATTTATTGTTACATTTTCTTTATTGGTAAAAAGAAAAAAAACTGTGAAGAAAGATACTTCTTCTGGTGACAATTCCGATGGGCGAGTAAAAAAACATTGTGGATCAACTGTCAAGGAGAAATTAAGGAAACAAAGGAAGTACTCACCATTAGATTCAGATTCTGACTCTTATTCTTTCGAGAGTGATTCCGATTCTAATTTCGAGTCAGAATCAGAAGCTGATTCCGATTCTTCAAGTTCATCTGCTGGTGGTAAAAGGAGGAAGAAGAGGTCAACAAAGAAAGAAGTCAAACAACGTAATAACAAACGGAAAGAAAAGAGACGGTTGCCTGGAAAAAGATCAAAGAAAAGGTCCAGATAGTATCTGTTGATATATATATATATATATATATATATATATATATATATATATATATATATAAATGTAATATCTTTTCATATAATATTGTATTTGTAGCTTGTAAAAGTGGACTTACTTTAGGAGCTCTGGGAGTTCAAGTGAAACAAAAAGTGGAAGTAGCAGTTTTGATGATTGAAAAGCAAATCGACGTGTTACAAAGGCCAAAATTAGACCTCCAAGTACTTCTGGTATCCTTTTTTCCCTTCTTTTTAGGGGCATATTGCAGGAAATAACAACATACTTTACTCTTTCTATTGATATAGGCATTGTACTTTATTTTTACCCATAATAACAATATAGCGATGTCCTTACATTTATTTACCAATAATAGCAATATGTCACTCATGGTATCAACAAACTTATATTTTCTTTATAGATAGTAGTATTATGTAGTAGCTAACTTAAAATGCTCCTATATATATGTAGAAAAATGCAACATTGCCATTTTGGGTAAAAAATAAAGTACATTGCTATTATGGTAGGTATAACTTATAAGTGTTATTATAAGTAAAACATAATAATCAAATAGATTGCAATTATTGGTAAAGAGATGTAGGTATGTAAGTAGGTTGCTGCTATAGGTAAAAAATAAAGTACAAAGCATATTTCAATTTTCCCCACTCAAATGTTAGTGAGATAGATGCTTACAAATCTTGTTATGTAATATGTACGTAACATCCCGAGTTCAGGAGTGCAAGTTCAGGGTTCAAAGTGAAAATGTGGGTGGTTAACTCAGCGAGTCCATGGGTAGACTCTGCGAGTAGGGTCGCAGTTCTGGTCGCGTGTTAAGTTGCCAACTCGGCGAGTCGGCGGCTGGACTCGGCGAGTTGGTGCTGTGTGGAGAAAACCTTAATTCCGGGGGTTGAGCCATATATAAAGAACATAATACCCTCTCCCCAGCCTTTTTACTCTCCCTTGAAGTCCAGAAACCCTAATATTCGTTTGTGAGAGAATTAGAGAGCATTTGGATCTTGAAGGAGAGTTGGTTGAAGAGATATTTGAAGATTAAGAGGCTTGGAGCAAGGGGCTTTACAAGGTTTTAGCTTATTCTTCTATTGGAGTCTTCTCTTGAGGTAATGATTTGTTATTTGAGCTGTTATCCATCTAGATCTATCATTTGTGAGATTTTTGGGAGTATATCTAGTGCTATCTTGAGTTTGGAGGTTGGATCTAAGGTTGCTACTTCAGATCTAGAGTAGTGATGATCCAAAAGAACATAAAGTCCCTGTTCAAGAGTTGTTGATGAAGCCTTTTAGTCCCAAACCCTAGCCCTATAGTGTATTATGCTTAGATATCCTTGAATTCACGTAAAGTTTTACGTGATGGGTGGCTTGTAGAGGAGTAGATCTATGGATTGGAGCCCCTGCAGTCTTGGAAAGCCACTGTATGGATTAAGAACTAGAGGTACTCGGTGAGTCACACGGGGTGAACTCGGCGAGTTGGATGATGATAGGCAGGAACTTGACGAGTAGGAAGAACAACTCGGCGAGTATGATGAAGGTTGCTTTGGACTCGACGAGTCTGTTCTTGGACTCGGCGAGTCTGGTCGTGGAGCCCTAATCTTTCTAGTTGAGCTGTGAATCGGTGAGTCGAGGGACGACTCAGTGGGTTGAGTGAGAAAGGACTCAGAGTTTTCTGGACTCGGCGAGTCTTGGGGCGACTCGGAGACTAGAGTCGTGGATTGGGAGTTCTGAGCATAGGGACTCGACGAGTCAGCGGGTTGACTCGTCGAGTAGAGTCAGTAAGGAAGTTGACTTTGACTTTGATAAAGTGTTGACCAGTTGACTTCCAGGGGCATTTTGGTAATTGTTGGCATTATTTTGAGTTCAGTGGTAGGTGTTGGCTGGTGGTGGAGATGGTGTCGGTGGTCGGAGCAGCTCGGTCTTGTCTCTTCATTCGGCAGTTGCGAGGTGAGTTATCCTCACTATATCGACAGGGTCTACGACACCAAGGATGGCCCTTTATTGGATTGTAATCCAGATATCGTTGTTATGTTGTTGCTTTGCTATGTTTGTATCCTAGTAGTTAGGATGGTATATGTTAGAGACCTGGTTAAGGTCGGTATCCTGGTATATAGGATGATGCTATGCTAGTGACCGGTTAGGTCGGTATCCTGGTTAGGATGATGTTATGCTATGTGATCGGCTAGATTGGTTTGATTGGATGTGAATTGTTATATGATTGCATGTTATGTGCACATGGTTGTTGGACTGGGGTTGGGTTGAGGCGGGTTTTGCTTTGTGCTGTAAGCCAACATACCCTAGGCAGACCGGTTATCCCGAAGGCGCAACGAGCGGTCCGAATAGGCTGTAGTCCCCACGAGGGCGGACCAGATGTGCCGAGGCTCGGGGAGTGGACTAGGCCGACTGAAGGCTGGTGGCGTGGTGCGGGCGTACCAGTCATACTATAGACTCAGAGAGTGGACCAGGCCGACTGAAGGCCTGGTGGCGTGGTGCGGGCGTACCAGTCATACTATAGACTCAGAGAGTGGACCAGGTGGATTGATGGCCCGGTGCGGGCGGACCAATCACACTATAGACTCGATGTATATGGCTAGACTCTGAGGGTGGACCAGGTGGACTGAAGGCCCGGTAGGGCGGACCAGTCACACAGTAGTCCTGAAGTGCATGTTGTTCTGTGTTCTGTTATGATATGGCATGTTATGTGTATGGTTTACGTGGTTGGTATTTTGGGGGTATCTCACTAAGCTTTCGGGTTTACAGTTGTGGTTTAAATGTTTCAGGTACTTCAGGAGACCGTGGCAAGGAAAAGGCGTGATCGTACCGCTCCTCATGATTATGTTTTATGATATGGTTCTGGGAAGACTCTGATAAATAATTGTATGGAAAACCTTTTTGTAATAACTTAATGAAATTGGGTTGTTTTTGAAAATTTTAAATTGGTTGAAAATTTTAGAGCGTTACAAGTTGGTATCAGAGCCTTGTTTTGAGTGAATTGGAGGAACATTCGTGTGAATCCACTCTCAAATCAAGGAGAGTTTTCTAAAGAGAATTTAAAATGGTTTTCAAAATGTGTAAAAGAGGACGCAGAAGTACGATCAGCTGGAGCCAGTAAGTATCCCCAAAATACCATACAAGATATTTGTTTTTGATATATGATAGAACAACATGCTAGTACTAGGCTAGGGATCTTCCAGAATTTCATGATAGTGTTGTCTGATTTATGATGCCTGCTAGCCTAGGGTTTCTTTCTGTATGAGATTTCCAGTGTTCCTCTAGGAGTGAGGGTTGAGTGCTTGTTATGTGTGATCATCACTAGGGTGTTCTGGTGATACTTGGTATAAATATGGGTAGGTGTGGAAGGTTGTATGGGCCCGTACTAATGAAAGCACAGGACCCATACACATATCAAGGAAGCCACAACCTATAGGGTGGGGTTGGGAGTTGGTTCCCGGGGTTCTGGGAGAGCATCTGATGTTTTGAGGTATTTTCAGTATGGTGGTTACGAGTCATGCTGGGAGCGGACCCGGATCGGGATCGGGAGTAGGAGAGGGTGGTCAGGGTGTTATTGGTCAGATGAGCACAGACGAGTTGGATGCTAGGATTTGTGAGATCCTACATGATGAGGTTGTTGCGATGTTCGGGGCTGAGTTGCCAGAACTGTTTGGGTCAATCAAGACCGCCATGGTCGAGTATTTTGATGAGCGCTATGTAGCTCTTGCAGAGACGGCTGTCGCGGCAGCTACAACGGCAGCGGGAGGAGCATGTAGAGGTTTTCCATATCAGGACATCGATAATACGAAGCCGCCTACCTTCGATGGAGTTCAGGACCCGATTGTTGCTAGGAGATGGTTGTCAGATGTGGAGGGGTGTTTCTTTACATGTTCATGCCCTGCTAATCAGAGAGTGAGGTGTGCTCTGAACCTGTTGAGGCTCGGGGCGAAGGATTAGTGGAGATTGACCATGGGGTCATATTCGGATGTGCAGAGGGTTGCGGTTTCATGGGATCAGTTCTGGGAGATGTTTATCACTCGTTATGTTCCACGGGTTGAGAGAGAGAGGTTGGCTCAGGAGTTCCTAGAGCTGAAGCAGGATTCGGAGTCGGTGATGGAGATCACCAGGTTGTTCACTAAGAGGGCGATGTTTTGCCCTGAGTTTGCTTCGAAGTAGGCTTAGATGTCCCGATATCTGAGTATGCTCAAGAGGGATATCAGGAAGTTTGTGTTTACATAGAGGTGCGAGACCTTGTTAAAGTTTCAAGAAGCCACCAGGCAGCGTGAGTTAGAGATTGAGTTGTAGTTGCGAGAGTAGAAGCAGGCTCCGGTGCAGTCGCAGCCAGCACCGAAATAGTCCAAGGCCATTGATTCTAGATTGGGAGATCAGAGCAGCCGCACTTGTGGGAAGTATGGGAAGGGTCACATCGGAGTTTGTAGGTCTAGTGGTGCATACCGCAAGTGCGAAAAGGAGGGGCCTTATGCGAGGGATTATCGGCAGACAGCCCCGGTTCAGGATTTGAGGATTTGTTATCACTGCCATCAGGTTAGACACTTGAGGGTCAACTGTCCACAACTTGCTGCAGGACTGGTGTAGGCTCCAGCACCGGCCACTTTGAGGATTACGGGTGGAGGTCAGGGTGGAGCGGAGCGCCCGAGGGCTCAGGGTCATGCTTTTCAGCTTTCAGCAGAGGAGATCAGGGCAGTGCCGGATGCAGTTGCGGGTATGTTTCCTTTTTGATATCTTGTTATCTTATGATTATTATGGAGTATTGTATATCTGCTAGTCTCGTTGTGTGATTTTTGGTATTATATTCGTTTGTTCGTTGAGGGTTATGGTATGGTTAAGGGTTTTGGTTTTGGGAGTTTCGTTGGTTATCATCCATGAGGATTATTAGTGGGAAATCAGGGTTTTGGTCTGAATGTCGTGTAATATCTGCAATCTGAGGAGTGGTTACCTGAAGGTCGGGCTTCTTTCGAGTCCGAGATGATCAGTGTTGATATGTGTTTTTGTGAAGGTTGCTCGTTCTAGTGGGAATCAATTCGCGTGTAAGGGAATGTGTTGTGAAGGGTTGTTAAGGGAGGTCCATTATGGTGACCAGTGGTGGATAGTCAGTGCTCTATGTGGGGAGAATCCGAAGATTCTCCGGAAGATTGACAAGCATGAGAGGTTGATTAGCTGTTTGGGATTCAGCAGCAGTTCTGTCAGCCAAGAGCGTAGGCTGGTATGAGTAAGTGACAAGCAAACGAGGCGGGATACAGATCAAGGGTTTCGGAAAAAGGGTGATTGATTTTGGAACGCCTAGGATCAGGCTGGGATTGAGGATGGAGGAAGGAGTTAGAGTTCGGAGCCCCTAGAGGGCTAGAACAAGATGCACGGGAGAGTTTTCCAGGAGGGATAATTCGGGATGATGAATGTTAGTTGAGCGGTCCGGATAGACTGAAGGCCGGTGGGCATACCAGTCAGGCCGAAGGCCCAGAGGACGGTCCAGACAGGCTAAAGGCCCTGGAGGGCGGTCCAAACATGCTGAAGGTTCTGAGAGTGGTCCAGATTGGCTGAAGGCCTGGTAAGGCGGTCCAGTCATGCTGAAGACTCTGCATGTGTTGATAAGATGGAATGAGTATGTTGTGATGTGATGGCATCAAAAGGTATGGCCCTGGGTATTGATCATGATTAGTGGAAGGTAGTGCATGGACTCGAGAGTCCTTGAGAGCAGATTCAGAGCATGTGTGGTGCATGGGATAGCGATTATGCTATAAGGGAATGGTGTAGTATTGGGCGAGCACCGTGGCACTTGTTGTAGTAAGAAGGCGGCCAAGTAGATTTCCTTGGATAAGGAAAGGGAAAGGTATGTAGCTATGAGAGGGAGTGTAAGTTCATAGAAGTGAAAGCCGTAACGCGGAGGTATAATGGAGGTGTTCCAATTATGTTTGTTGAGTAGTGTGTTTGCGCCGGTGGTATGGAAACACATCCGGGTTGGATGTATGTGATGGGTTTTGAGCATTCTAACACTTCCTAAGTGTACATGCAACCCTAATAACCTTGGATCTATGTTTGTCTAATTTGTCATGCAAAGTTGAATTCCAAGGTTATATCCTATCTAGCATACATGGGGAACAATTTTAACATAAAGTATAGATAGAATAACTTACCTTGTTGTTGCTTGTGTTCCTTGAAACCTTGTGAGCCTAGCACCTCAAGTGGTGATGCCTCAAATGCTTCACACAACACCAAATGCTCTTGGAAGAACTTATGAGAGTATATTCACTTCTTCAAATCGGCCAAGCCCTCTTTTCTTTGTGTGCAACCGATTTTGGTGGAGATTATGCTTCTTATATAGTGTTGACACATCCAGGGTTAAACCTTAATGTGTCATGACTCTTCATTTCCATGACCCATGGGTTTGTAACTCCCATGGAGCATCCATGGAGCATCCTATGGGTGAAACCCAACTTGATGATCCATGGAGCCTTTTAGCCCACTATACAAGATATGGATGATTTACTTAATCAACCCATATATTTAATTAGTTATCTTTTGATCACTTAATTAATTCTAAATTAATTCTTGATCAAACTAATCAAATAATATTATTAATATATTAGAACTTATAATATATTAATAATCTCCAAGCGTTATTTCTCTCATTTAGTTTATCCAATTGCATGGTGCCATGCAACCCAAATGGACCATGCCGGGTCGGGTCAAGTACATACCAGAAATAGTTATGGACTTAGACACCTTATCCAACAGTCTCCCACTTGGATAAGTCTAGTAACTATTACTGCAAGTATGACTTCAGGAACCGATCGGCAATCGTAGCTCTTTACAAGGTTTCTCGAAACTTGAGAAGACGATGGTACGCCATTTAAGATAAGTGATCATATAATCCTCTGTTCTAGATATCAGTCAGACAAATACATGGAACAATGTCTTACTTATTGTCCAACATTTGTTTCCCGATTTCCGATTTGTTTGACAAAGAACTTTATTGAACACATCAATCTAGTTCTGACCGGGCCCGGTACATAGGTCAAAACAAAATCATCGAGGGGCCCAGATATCAGCTTCTAATCCAAGAAGGAACAGATAAACTTCGACTCATATGTTTGTTCTACTACTCATTGAATTACACATAAGAGCACGATTTTATAACATCGAGTTACCAATGCGTTTTTCGTACAATTAATGCATAACCAACTTGTAAGTAACAAATCATATCTCTAGGTTTAAAGACTTATATGATATTACCGTCTCACGATCACTCGAGATATAATTCCATGAAGTGATTCCAGTGAGCGTGGGTTGTGTCCAATGCTCAGAACTTATGAGCACTCATGATTGTTGTAGCCTTGTCCCAGACCTCTACAATCAAACATGACAGTCTTGATTCATACCTACTTCCGACATATGACCGACTGTGGAGGTTTGAATAATATGTTATACCAAACAAAATTATTCTGGAAGTCAAAACATGCAAAAGAAATATAGTAAACGATCGACAAGAGATAGCAACACTTTACTCATAAATAAAACACTTTTATTCATCATCAAATGTCAATTACACTTTACAAATTTCAAGATTATCTAACTACTAAATCTAATATCATCCTTCAGCCCTATGCTCCGAGCATGCTGGAGATGCTTAACCCGAGTCAGTCCCTTCGTGAGGGGATCTGCTGGGTTCTCATCCGATGATACCCTCTTTGCCACGAGGAGTCCTTCTTCGATCCGATGTCTGATGAAATGGTATTTTCTGTCGATGTGTCTGGATCTCCCGTGATCCCTTGGTTCCTTGGCTAAGGCAACAGCACTTTCACTATCACAGAAAATTTCCATCGGCTCTTTAATAGCTGGTACAACTCCAAGGTCTCCAATGAAGTTTCTCAGCCATAACGCCTCCTTTGCCGCTTCGCTAGCTGCAATATACTCCGATTCACAAGTAGAATCTGCCACTGTCTCTTGCTTGGAACTCTTCCAAGAAATTGCTCCTCCATTTAGGGTAAAGACCCAGCCCGACTGAGAGCGGAAGTTATCCCTATCAGTCTGGAAGCTAGCATCACTATACCCTACAACTCTCAAGTCATCACTCCCACCGAGGATAAGGACCCAGTCCTTAGTCCTTCGTAGGTACTTGAGAATATTCTTTACCGCAGTCCAGTGTGCCTTGCCAGGGTTCCCCTGAAACCTGCTAACCATGCTCAAGGCAAAGGCTACATCAGGTCGAGTACACGTCATAGCATACATGATCGAACCTACAGCCGAAGCATAAGGTACTCGACTCATTTCTGCTATCTCAGCCTCAGTGCTAGGGCTTTGTGTCTTACTCAACTTGGCGCTACTCTGGATGGGCAACTCTCCTTTCTTGGAGTCTTGCATTCTGAATCTCTTCAGAATCTTCTCCAAGTAGGTACTTTGACTAAGTCCAATTAGTCTTTTACTCCGATCTCTCAAAATTCTTATCCCCAGAATATAGGCAGCTTCACCAAGGTCCTTCATAGCGAAACACTTTCCAAGCCAGGACTTTACTTCCTGCAAGGTTGGAATGTCGTTTCCTATGAGTAGTATGTCATCCACATACAATACCAAAAAGCTAACTATACTCCCACTAGCCTTGACATATACACAAGATTCATCTTCACTCCTAGAAAAGCCAAATTCCTTGACCTTTTCATCAAAGCAAAGATTCCATCTGCGAGGTGCTTGCTTTAATCCATAAATGGATTTCTCAAGCTTACACACTCTATTAGGGTACTCGTTACTGACAAAACCCTCTGGCTGACACATGTAAACATCTTCAGCCAACTTTCCATTAAGGAAAGCGGTTTTGACATCCATTTGCCAAATTTCATAGTCATGAAATGCGGCTATGGCTAACAGAACCCGAATAGACTTAATCTTGGCTACTGGAGAAAAGGTCTCATCATAGTCCACTCCAGGAATTTGAGAGAAGCCCTTTGCAACCAGCCTAGCCTTATAAGTGTGTACTTTACCATCCATGTCGGTCTTCTTTTTGAAGACCCATTTGCACCCTACAGTCTTTCGACCTGGTACATTCTCAACCAAGTTCCAAACTTGATTGTCATACATGGATTGTATCTCGCTATCCATAGCCTCTTTCCATTTAGCAGACTCGGGGCCTGCCATGGCTTCCTCGTAGCTGTTAGGGTCATCATGACTTACTAGTGTCTCATCACTAATAAGTGTCTCACCTTCTACAGTAATATGGAATCCATAGTAATGCTCAGGTGCACTCCTAACTCTCGTGGAACGCCTCAGAGGTACAGATTCGTCAATTAGCTCAACAGGAGTTTCCTCCTCAAGTTGAGGGCTAGAGTTTGAAGTTCCTTCACCACTTGACTCTTGAATTTCTTCAAGATCAACTTGCCTCCCACTGTCTCCTTGGCTTATAAACTCTTTCTCTCGAAAGACTCCTCTTCTTGCTACAAAGACCCTGTTGTCACTAGGTCTGTAGAAGAGGTAACCAAAGGATTGTTGTGGGTAGCCGATGAAAATACACCTCTCGCTTCGGGGTTCGAGCTTATCATGAGTCTCGCGTCTCACGAAAGCCTCGCATCCCCAAATCTTGATGTGGTCTAGTTTAGGTACTTTACCAGTCCACATCTCGTGAGGAGTTTTGGCAACTTTCTTTGTAGGGACTAGATTAAGGATATGGGCGACAGTCTCTAAGGCATACCCCCAGAATGAGATTGGTAGCGAAGCTCGACTCATCATGGAACGAACCATGTCCAACAAGGTTCGATTACGCCTCTCAGCCACACCATTCAACTGCGGTGTCCTGGGAGGTGTCAATTGTGAGACAATCCCACATTCCTTTAGATAGTCGAGGAACTCTGAACTAAGATACTCACCACCTCGATCGGATCGAAGCATCTTAATGTTCCTGCCCAATTGATTCTCGACTTCCTGTTTAAATTCCTTAAACTTCTCGAAAGTCTCTGACTTATGCTTGATTAAGTAGACATATCCATATCTACTGTAATCATCGGTAAAAGTCAAATAATAACGATTAGCATCTCTAGTGGCATGTTTGAATGGTCCACACACATCCGTGTGTATAAGGTCCAACAAACCTTCACCCCTTTCACATGAGCCTGTGAAGGGTGACTTTGTCATTTTTCCAAGTAAGCATGATTCGCAACTATCATTTCACTTTAGGTCAAACGACTCCAAGACTCCATCCTTTTGGAGTTGGCCTATGCGTTTCTTGCTTATATGTCCAAGACGACAATGCCATAACGATGCTTTATCCAAGTTATTATTATTAGTAGAATCAATACACAAAACATTATTTCCTAAGTTATCTACAATAGATACAGCTTCATACACACCATCACAAGGTAATGCTTTAAAATAAAGTACATTATTAAAGAAAGCATTAATCGAACCAACTTCATTATCAAACGAAAAGGTGAAACCTTGTTTGTACAATGCATGAAAGGAAATAATATTTCTTGCCATTTCTGGCGAATAACAACATTTATTCAAATCTAAATTTAACCCACTACTTAGCGATAAAGTATAAACTCCAATCTTGGTGACAGGTGTAACTTTCCTATTCCCCATGATTAAGTTTATTCTTCCTTGCTCCACATTCTCACTTCTTCCTAGTCCCTGCAAGTCACAGCAAATATGAATTCCGCAACCTGTATCAAGGACCCAAGATTTCGAATGGGGTGAGTTATTAGAAATGATAGTGTAAATACCTGCATGGTTGGGTTTGACTTTCCCATCCTTTACATCTTGCTGGTACTTTGGGCAGTTCCGCTTCCAATGAGCTTTCTCGTGGCAATAGAAGCATTCCGCCTCTTTTGGGTCAGAAGAAGGAGTAATGAAACCTTTCTTGGTTCCACTTGAAGAAGAGCCATCAAGGGTCCGAGCCTTGGTACCCTTTGAAGATCTCTTTCTCTTCCTCCCTCGACTCTGCCCGATTGCCAAGACCGGATTTGTTTCTGGAGTAGGAGTGATAGCAACCGACTTCCCCTTAAGACCTGTTTCTGCGGTCTTGAGAAGTCCCTGAAGTTTGCTGAGAGTGACTTCTTCCTTGTTCATGTGATATGTCATGCGGAATTGATCATAGCACGATGGTAAGGAGTGCAAAATGATATCTATTGCAAGCTCCTCAGGGAAGTTCACATTGAGCTTCAGCAACCGATCCACATACCTTTGCATTTTCTGCATGTGGCTCGTGACGGACTCTCCGTCCTTCATCATGGTTGTTATCATGGAGCAGATGACTTCGTACCTCTCTTGTCGTGCACTTTGATGGTATCTTTCCATCAAATCTTGGTGCATTTCATAAGGGTAGAAGTCTTCGTAAGACTTTTGGAGTTCAGCTGTCATGGTGGCTAACATGATGCAAGCCACCTTGGTTGCATCTCTTTCATGAGTATGAAAGTCAGCGATCTCCTGGGGAGTTGCAGTGGACTCGTCAATTTCCTTAAGCTCCTTGTCGAGGACATATTCTTTGTCCTCGTAGCGAGTAATCATCCTGATGTTTCTGATCCACTTATTGAAGTTGGACCCATCAAAGGTGACTTTCCCACACAGACTCATAAGAGTAAAGGAGCCATTAGGATTCGAGCCAGAAGCATTAGTTGAAGACATCTGAAAAGAAGAACAAGTTTAGTTTAGATTTAAGAGAGTCCTTAATAAAACACCCAAATGTAATATTAAGGCTAGGATCCAATCACAATATAATATAACTTAGAAGAGGTATGTCGTAATCTAAGCTATACCATATTTGAAAGGTAGGTGAATGACGATTCACCAATTTCCACCACGAAAACCGAAATATTAAATATTTAGTTTTTATTGGTTTTAGAAATTCCTAAATTCTTTGAGATCCAATGAACTTTTCAAAGGCATGTTTCGATCTCGGGAGTGCCCTCCAGGTTTTGTGACTGGGATGCCGAGGATCACAAAACGAGGTGTGAAGTAACCATGCAAATCACTTGGTACCCTTAAAGTTTATCACTCAATCGATGTGCCGGTAAACCACACACGCTCCACCGATACTATAATAAACCTTAAGTCACCCTTTACCTACCTTGTTAAGTCCAAGTTAGTGTGCCGGTTAACCACACACGCTCCACCAACGACTTAGACAAAGTGTAAAGTGTAATTTCATGGATTAGCACCTTATTCACATTTTTCCTAAAGTAACTAAGATTGGGAATTTAATAAACATTTAGTTACTTTATATATATTCATCATACTTTGAATGAGAATTTATAAGTCCTTGTCTTACCCGTTCGGCTAACGACCCTCCACCAGTCAAGCAAGCGGTGGGTGAGAATATTCACCCATTAAGTCACCATTTTATAGGCAACAACCTTATACCCACCTTATAGACCGGCTTCGTGAATGAGGCGTACTAGCGGTAAGACGACTTTATTCTTATACATATATATATAATTATTAAATTATCATAATATAAGTATAAGGGTTGAATTTTAACTTTTAAAATTCTAGGGGTTGGAACTAAAGTTTTTAACTTAACTTTACTTGTTCCAAAACTTGAGGGCAAGTTTTGTAACTTTCAAAACTTTTCATTTCTTGTAACTTATGAGTTTAATAGAGTCATAAAATGAAGACTCTTCATTTTTATAACTCTTGTGTTTTCTTAATGGTTTTGTGACTCTTGGTTTTCCATAACTTAAGGATAAGTTATGGACTCCATTAAAACACATTATGATCAAGAATTAAACTACCAAATAGGTTACAAATAATTCCTATGATCATCTAAAACATCATAAGAACAAGAACATGAATATGAACATAATCAAAAATTACATAAAACTTTGTAATTTTGATAACTAGTTGTTGTAAATGAATTAGCAAAACATTACACCACCAAAAACAAGTTTACAATTACTAAAACAGTTTAGGGTAATGTTTCTAATTCATTTTCCAGCAACTGAATCGAAATTCTGCACTCATTCGACCCTACTCGCCGAGTGCATGAACATGACTCGCCGAGTTGGTTGAAGATACACATGGACTCGGCGAGTCCCCCCTATAGACTCGGCGAGTCCACTCGTAGACAGCAAGATTTTTCGACTTTTTTCAACTTTTAAGCACAAATAAAAACAAACAAGCCTAGGCTCTGATACCACTGATGGGTTTTGAGCATTCTAACACTTCCTAAGTGTACATGCAACCCTAATAACCTTGGATCTATGTTTGTCTAATTTGTCATGCAAAGTTGAATTCCAAGGTTATATCCTATCTAGCATACATGGGGAACAATTTTAACATAAAGTATAGATAGTATAACTTACCTTGTTGTTGCTTGTGTTCCTTGAAACCTTGTGAGCCTAGCACCTCAAGTGGTGATGCCTCAAATGCTTCACACAACACCAAATGCTCTTGGAAGAACTTATGAGAGTATACTCACTTCTTCAAATCGGCCAAGCCCTCTTTTCTTTGTGTGCAACCGATTTTGGTGGAGATTATGCTTCTTATATAGTGTTGACACATCTAGGGTTAAACCCTAATGTGTCATGACTCTTCATTTCCATGACCCATGGGTTTGTAACTCCCATGGAGCATCCATGGAGCATCCTATGGGTGAAACCCAACTTGATGATCCATGGAGCCTTTTAGCCCACTATACAAGATATGGATGATTTACTTAATCAACCCATATATTTAATTAGTTATCTTTTGATCACTTAATTAATTCTAAATTAATTCTTGATCAAACTAATCAAATAATATTATTAATATATTAGAACTTATAATATATTAATAATCTCCAAGCGTTATTTCTCTCATTTAGTTTATCCAATTGCATGGTGCCATGCAACCCAAATGGACCATGCCGGGTCGGGTCAAGTACATACCAGAAATAGTTATGGACTTAGACACCTTATCCAACAGTATGCTGAGGTCACGGCAGGAATTTCGAGGGTGTAGAGCCAAAGAGGCTCGGAAGTGATGCAAGGATGGAGCCTTGGATTCCCGGTTTGGTTTTGATCAAGGAATTATGTATGTATTGGTAATTCATCCTGAGGGATGCTTGGAGGTGTCGTCAGTGTTTCGGGTTTTCCCAACCCGAGGATGCTACAGCCAGTTCAACATGTGTATGTGATTGCGGAGGAGAACTCTTGGGAGTTGCTCTGAAGCTGAAGGATGTGTCATCCTATCAGCATGGAAGGGATAGACTTGGACTCAGGAAGAGAGCAGGATAAGTCTCAGCAGTGAATATGGTGAAAGATATGTCGGTCGAGGAAAGTGATGGCAGTGTGGTACCGCGTTGGGATGCCGGTGGTTTAGGGTTATATCTAGCTCGTAAGAGTCAAGTGACTGTTGTGATCTAGAACGAGTGAATTATCATGGAGTGGTACTAGGTTGACAAGTGTGGTTATCAGAGGATGAAGGCGGTGGCCGGCTTGGGTTTTTGGGTTTCGATGGTAGTGTTTTGAGGAACCTGGTTTGGTCAATGCTAGGTGCTCCATTGTGAGAGTAGCTTATGGATTTGTGTTGTCGCAGGCTTCAAGGACGAAGCCTAATTTAATTGGGGGAGAATTGTAACATCCTGAGTTTAGGAGTGCAAGTTCAGGGTTCAAAGTGAAAATGTGGATGGTCAACACGGCGAGTCCATGGGTAGACTCGGCGAGTAGGGTCGCGATTCTGGTCGCGTGTTAAGTGGCCAACTCGGCGAGTCGGCGACTGGACTCGGCGAGTTGGGGCTGTGTGGAGAAAACCTTAATGCCGGGGGTTGAGCCTTATATAAAGAACATAATAACCTCTCCCTAGCCTCTTTACTCTCCCTTGAAATCCAAAAAACCTAATATTCATTTGAGAGAGAATTAGAGAGCATTTGGATCTTGAAGGAGAGTTGGTTGAAGAGATCTTTGAAGATTAAGAGGCTTGGAGCAAGGGGCTTTACAAGGTTTTAGCTTATTCTTCTGTTGGAGTCTTCTCGTAAGGTAATGATTTGTTATTTGAGCTGTTATCCATCTATATCTATCATTTGTGGGATTTTTGGGAGTATATCTAGTGCTATCTTGAGTTTTCAGGTTGGATCTAAGGTTGTTACCTCAGATCTAGAGTAGTGATGATCCAAAAGAGCATAAAGTCCCTGTTCAAGAGTTGTTGATGAAGCCTTTTAGTCCCAAACCCTAGCCCTAGAGTGTATTATGCTTACATCTCCTTGGATTCACGTAAAGTTTGCCACTTTACGTGATGGTGGCTTGTACAGGAGTAGATTTATGGATTAGAGCCCCTGCATGGCTTGGAAAGCCACTGTATGGATTAAGAACTAGAGGTAGTCGGCGAGTTACATGGGTGAACTTGGTGAGTTGGATGAAGATGGGCAGGAACTCGACGAGTTGGAAGAACAACTCGGTGAGTATGTTGAAGGTTGCTTTGGACTCGACGAGTCTGGTCGTGGAGCCCTAATCTTTCTGGTTGAGATGTGAATCGGTGAGTCAAGGGACGACTCGATGAGTTGCGTGAGAAAGGACTCAGAGTTTGTTGGACTCGGCGAGTTGAATCATGGATTAGGAGTTTTGAGTATAGGGACTCGACGAGTCAGCGGGTTGATACGGCAAGTAGAGTCAATTAGGAAGGTTGACTTTGACTTTGACCAAGTGTTGACCAGTTGACTTCCAGGGGCATTTTGGTAATTGTTGGCATTATTTTGAGTTCAGTGGTAGGTGTTGGCTGGTGGTGGAGATCGTGTCAGTGGTCGGAGCAGCTTGGTCTTGTCTCTTCCGTCAGCAGTTGCGAGGTGAGTTATCCTCACTATATCGACAGGGTCTGCAGCACCAAGGCTGGCTCTTTATCGGATTGTAATCCAGATATCATTGTTATGTTGTTGCTTTGCTATGTTTTCATCCTGGTAGTTAGATGGTATATGTTAGAGACCTGGTTAAGGTTGGTATCCTGGTATATAGGATGATGCTATGCTAGTGACCGGTTAGGTCGGTATCCTAGTTAGGATGATGTTATGTTATGTGATCGGCTAGATCGGTTTGATTAGATGTGAATTGTTATATGATTGCATGTTATGTGCACATGGTTGTTGGACTGGGGTTGGGTTGAGGCGGGTTTTGCTTTGTGCTGTAGGACAACATACCCTGGGCGGACCGGTTATCCCGAAGGCCCAGCGAGCGCTCAGGATAGGCTGTAGGCCCCACGAGGGCGGACCAGACGTGCCGAGGCTCGGAGAGTGGACCAGGCCGACTGAAGGCCTAGTGCGGGCGTACCAGTCATACTTTAGACTCAAAGAGAGTGGACCAGGTGGATTGATGGCCTAGTGTGGCCGGACCGATCACAGTGTAGACTCGATGTATATGGCTAGACTCTGAGGGTGGACCAGGTGGACTGAAGGCCCAGTAGGGCGGACCAGTCACACAGTAGACCCGAGGTGCATGGATCTTCTGTGTACAAGCAACAAGGTAAGTTATTCTATCTATTATTTATGTTTAAATTGTTCCCCATGTATGCTAGATAGGAATATAACCTTGGAAATCAACTTTGCATGACAGATTAGACAAACATAGATCCAAGGTTATTAGGGTTGCATGTACACTTAGGAAGTGTTAGAATGCTCAAAACCCATCAGTGGTATCAAAGCCTAGGCTTGTTTGTTCTTATTTGTTCTTAAAAGTTGAAAACAGAATCGAAAATTTGCTGTCTGCGATCGGACTCGCCGAGTCCATAGGGGGGACTCGCCGAGTCCATGAGTATCTTCAACCAACTCGGCGAGTCATGTTCATGCACTCGGCGAGTAGGGTCGAATGAGTGCAGAATTTCGATTCAGTTGCTGGAAAATGAATTAGAAACATTACCCTAAACTGTTTTAGTAAATGTAAACTTGTTTTTGGTGGTGTAATGTTTTGCTAATTCATTTACAACAACTAGTTATCAAAATTACAAAGTTTTATGTAATTTTTGATTATGTTCATATTCATGTTCTTGTTCTTATGAAGTTTTAGATGATCATAGGAATTATTTGTAACCTATTTGGTAGTTTAATTCTTGATCATAATGTGTTTTAATGGAGTCCATAACTTATCCTTAAGTTATGGAAAACCAAGAGTCACTTGAGTTAAAAACCATTAAGAAAACACAAGAGTTATAAAAATGAAGAGTCTTCATTTTATGACTCTATTAAACTCATAAGTTACAAGAAATGAAAAGTTTTGAAAGTTACAAAACTTGCCCTCAAGTTTTGGAACAAGTAAAGTTAAGTTAAAACTTTAGTTCCAACCCCTAGAATTTTAAAAGTTAAAATTCAACCCTTATACTTATATTATGATAATTTAATAATTATATATATATGTATAAGAACAAGTCGTCTTACCGCTAGTACGCCTCATTCACGAAGCCGGTCTATAAGGTGGGTATAAGGTTGTTGCCTATAAAATGGTGACTTAATGGGTGTATATTCTCACCCACCGCTTGCTTGACTGGTGGAGGGTCGTTAGCCGAACGGGTAAGACAAGGACTTATAAATTCTCATTCAAAGTATGATGAATATATAAAGTAACTAAACGTTTTATTAAATTCCCAATCTTAGTTACTTTAGGAAAAATGTGAATAAGGTGCTAATCCATGAAATTACACTTTACACTTTGTCTGAGTCGTTGGTGGAGCGTGTGTGGTTAACCGGCACACTAACTTGGACTTAACAAGGTAGGTAAAGGGTGACTTAAGGTTTATTATAGTATCGGTGGAGCGTGTGTGGTTTACCGGCACATCGATTGAGTGATAAACTTTAAGGGTACCAAGTAATTTGCATGGTTACTTCACACCTCGTTTTGTGATCCTCGGCATCCCAGTCACAAAACCTGGAGGGCACTTCCGAGATCGAAACATGCCTTTGAAAAGTTCATTGGATCTCAAAGAATCTAGGAATTTCTAAAAACCAATAAAAACTAAATATTTAATATTTCGGTTTTCGTGGTGGAAATTGGTGAATCGTCATTCACCTACCTTTCAAATATGGTATAGCTTAGATTACGGCATACCTCTTCTAAGTTATACTATATTGTGATTGGATCCTAGCCTTAATATTACATTTGGGTGTTTTATTAAGGACTCTCTTAAATCTAAACTAAACTCGTTCTTCTTTTCAGATGTCTTCAACTAATGCTTCTGGCTCGAATCCTAATGGCTCCTTTACTCTTATGAGTCTATGTGGGAAAGTCACCTTTGATGGATCCAACTTCAATAAGTGGATCAGAAACATCAGGATGATTACTCGCTACGAGGACAAAGAATATGTCCTTGACAAGGAGCTTAAGGAAATTGACGAGTCCACTGCAACTCCCCAGGAGATCGCTGACTTTCATACTCATGAAAGAGATGCAACCAAGGTGGCTTGCATCATGTTAGCCACCATGACAGCTGAACTCCAAAAGTCTTACGAAGACTTCTACCCTTATGAAATGCACCAAGATTTGATGGAAAGATACCATCAAAGTGCACGACAAGAGAGGTACGAAGTCATCTGCTCCATGATAACAACCATGATGAAGGACGGAGAGTCCGTCACGAGCCACATGCAGAAAATGCAAAGGTATGTGGATCGGTTGCTGAAGCTCAATGTGAACTTCCCTGAGGAGCTTGCAATAGATATCATTTTGCACTCCTTACCATCGTGCTATGATCAATTCCGCATGACATATCACATGAACAAGGAAGAGGTCACCCTCAGCAAACTTCAGGGACTTCTCAAGACCGCAGAAACAGGTCTTAAGGGGAAGTCGGTTGCTATCACTCCTACTCCAGAAACAACTCCGGTCTTGGCAATCGGGGAAAGTCGAGGGAGGAAGAGAAAGAGATCTTCAAAGGGTACCAAGGCTCGGACCCTTGATGGCTCTTCTTCTAGTGGAACCAAGAAAGGTTTCATTACTCCTTCTTCTGACCCAAAAGAGGCTGAATGCTTCTATTGCCACGAGAAAGCTCATTGGAAGCGGAACTGCCCAAAGTACCAGCAAGATGTAAAGGATGGGAAAGTCAAACCCAACCATGCAGGTATTTACACTATCATTTCTAATAACTCACCCCATTCTAAATCTTGGGTCCTTGATACAGGTTGCGGAATTCATATTTGTTGTGACTTGCAGGGACTAGGAAGAAGTGAGAATGTGGAGCAAGGAAGAATAAACTTAATCATGGGGAATAGGAAAGTTACACCTGTCACCAAGATTGGAGTTTATACTTTATCGCTAAGTAGTGGGTTAAATTTAAATTTGAATAAGTGTTGTTATTCGCCAGAAATGGCAAGAAATATTATTTCCTTTCATGCATTGTACAAACAAGGTTTCACCTTTTCGTTTGATAATGAAGTTGGTTCGATTAATGCTTTCTTTAATAATGTACTTTATTTTAAAGCATTACCTTGTGATGGTGTGTATGAAGCTGTATCTATTGTAGATAACTTAGGAAATAATGTTTTGTGTATTGATTCTAATAATAATAACTTGGATAAAGCATCATTATGGCATTGTCGTCTTGGACATATAAGCAAGAAACGCATAGGCCAACTCCAAAAGGATGGAGTCTTGGAGTCGTTTGACCTAAAGTCAAATGATAGTTGCGAATCATGCTTACTTGGAAAAATGACAAAGTCACCCTTCACAGGCTCATGTGAAAGGGGTGAAGGTTTGTTGGACCTTATACACACGGATGTGTGTGGACCATTCAAACATGCCACAAGGGATGCTAATCGTTATTATTTGACTTTTACCGATGATTACAGTAGATATGGATATGTCTACTTAATCAAGCATAAGTCAGAGACTTTCGAGAAGTTTAAGGAATTTAAACAGGAAGTCGAGAATCAATTGGGCAGGAACATTAAGATGCTTCGATCCGATCGAGGTGGTGAGTATCTTAGTTCAGAGTTCCTCGACTATCTAAAGGAATGTGGGATTGTCTCACAATTGACACCTCCCAGGACACCGCAGTTGAATGGTGTGGCTGAGAGGCGTAATCGAACCTTGTTGGACATGGTTCGTTACATGATGAGTCGAGCTTCGCTACCAATCTCATTCTGGGGGTATGCCTTAGAGACTGTCGCCCATATCCTTAATCTAGTCCCTACAAGGAAAGTTGCCAAAACTCCTCACGAGATGTGGACTGGTAAAGTACCTAAACTAGACCACATCAAGATTTGGGGCTGCGAGGCTTTCGTGAGACGCGAGACTCATGATAAGCTCGAACCCCGAAGCGAGAGGTGTATTTTCATCGGCTACCCACAGCAATCCTTTGGTTACCTCTTCTACAGACCTAGTGACAATGTGGTCTTTGTAGCAAGAAGAGGAGTCTTTCGAGAGAGAGAGTTTATAAGCCAAGGAGACAGTGGGAGGCAAGTTGATCTTGAAGAAATTCAAGAGTCAAGTGGTGAAGGAACTTCAAACTCTAGTCCTCAACTTGAGGAGGAAACTCCTGTTGAGCCAATTGACGAATCTGTACCTCTGAGGCGTTCCACGAGAGTTAGTAGTGCACCTGAGCATTACTATGGATTCCATATTACTGCAGAAGGTGAGACACTTATTAGTGATGAGACACTAGTAAGTCAAGATGACCCTAACAGCTACGAGGAAGCCATGGCAGGCCCCGAGTCTGCTAAATGGAAAGAGGCTATGGATAGCGAGATACAATCCATGTATGACAATCAAGTTTGGAACTTGGTTGAGACTGTACCAGGTCGAAAGACTGTAGGGTGCAAATGGGTCTTCAAGAAGAAGACCGACATGGATGGTAAAGTACACACTTATAAGGCTAGACTGGTTGCAAAGGGCTTCTCTCAAATTCCTGGAGTGGATTATGATGAGACCTTTTCTCCGGTAGCCAAGATTAAGTCTATTCGGGTTCTGTTAGCCATAGCCGCATTTCATGACTATGAAATTTGGCAAATGGATGTCAAAACCGCTTTCCTTAATGGGAAGCTGGCTGAAGATGTTTACATGAGTCAGCCAGAGGGTTTTGTCAGCAACGAGTATCCTAATAGAGTGTGTAAGCTTGAGAAGTCCATTTATGGATTAAAGCAAGCACCTCGCAGATGGAATCTTTGCTTTGATGAAAAGGTCAAGGAATTTGGCTTTTCTAGGAGTGAAGATGAATCTTGTGTATATGTCAAGGCTAGTGGGAGTATAGTTAGCTTTTTGGTATTGTATGTGGATGACATACTACTCATAGGAAACGACATTCCAACCTTGCAGGAAGTAAATTCCTGGCTTGGAAAGTGTTTCGCTATGAAGGACCTTGGTGAAGCTGCCTATATTTTGGGGATAAGAATCTTGAGAGATCGGAGTAAAAGACTAATTGGACTTAGTCAAAGTACCTACTTGGAGAATATTCTGAAGAGATTCAGAATGCAAAACTCCAAGAAAGGAGAGTTGCCCATCCAGAGTAGCGCCAAGCTGAGTAAGACACAAAGCCCTAGCACTGAGGCTGAGATAGCAGAAATGAGTCGAATACCTTATGCTTCGGCTGTAGGTTCGATCATGTATGCTATGACGTGTACTCGACCTGATGTAGCCTTTGCCTTGAGCATGGTTAGCAGGTTTCAGGGGAACCCTGGCAAGGCACACTGGATTGCGGTAAAGAATATTCTCAAGTACCTACGAAGGACTAAGGACTGGGTCCTTACCCTCGGTGGGAGTGATGACTTGAGAGTTGTAGGGTATAGTGATGCTAGCTTCCAGACTGATAGGGATAACTTCCGCTCTCAGTCGGGCTGGGTCTTTACCATAAATGGAGGAGCAATTTCTTGGAAGAGTTCCAAGCAAGAGACAGTGGCAGATTCTACTTGTGAATCAGAGTATATTGCAGCTAGCGAAGCGGCAAAGGAGGCGTTATGGCTGAGGAACTTCATTGGAGACCTTGGAGTTGTACCAGCTATTAAAGAGCCGATGGAAATTTTCTGTGATAGTGAAAGTGCAGTTGCCTTAGCCAAGGAACCAAGGGATCACGGGAGATCCAGACACATCGACAGAAAATACCATTTCATCAGACATCGGATCGAAGAAGGACTCCTCGTGGCAAAGAGGGTATCATCGGATGAGAACCCAGCAGATCCCCTCACGAAGGGACTGACTCGGGTTAAGCATCTCCGGCATGCTCGGAGCATAGGGCTGAAGGATGATATTAGATTTAGTAGTTAGAAAATATCGAAATTTGTAAAGTGTAATTGACATTTGATGATGAATAAAAGTGTTTTATTTATGAGTAAAGTGTTGCTATCTCTTGTCGATCGTTTACTATATTTCTTTTGCATGTTTTGACTTCCAGAATAATTTTGTTTGGTATAACATATTATTCAAACCTCCACAGTCGGTCATATGTCGGAAGTAGGTATGAATCAAGACTGTCATGATTTGGTGTAGAGGTCTGGGACAAGGCTACAACAATCATGAGTGGTCATAAGTTCTGAGCATTGGACTCAACCCACGCTCACTGGAATCACTTCATGGAATCCTATCTTGAGTGATCGTGAGACGGTAATATCATATAAGTCTTTAAACCTAGAGATATGATTTGTTACTTACGAGTTGGTTATGCATTGATTGTACGAAAAACGCATTGGTAACTCGATGTTATAAAATCGTGCTCTTATGTGTAATTCAATGAGTAGTAGAACAAACATATGAGTCGAAGTTTATCTGTTCCTTCTTGGATTAGAAGCTGATATCTGGGCCCCTCGATGATTTTGTTTTGACCTATGTACCGGGCCCGGTCAGAACTAGATTGATGTGTTCAATAAAGTTCTTTGTCAAACAAATCGGAAATCGGGAAACAAATGTTGGACAATAAGTAAGACATTGTTCCATGTATTTGTCCGACTGATATCTAGAACAGAGGATTATATGATCACTTATCTTAAATGGCGTACCATCATCTTCTCAAATTTCGAGAAACCTTGTAAAGAGCTACGATTGCCGATCGGTTCCTGAAGTCATTCTTGCAGTAATAGTTACTAGACTTATCCAAGTGGGAGACTGTTGGATAAGGTGTCTAAGTCCATAACTATTTCTGGTATGTACTTGACCCGACTCGGCATGGTCCATTTGGGTTGCATGGCACCATGCAATTGGATAGACTAAATGAGAGAAATAACGCTTGGAGATTATTAATATATTATAAGTTCTAATATATTAATAATATTATTTGATTAGTTTGATCAAGAATTAATTTAGAATTAATTAAGTGATCAAAAGATAACTAATTAAATATATGGGTTGATTAAGTAAATCATCCATATCTTGTATAGTGGGCTAAAAGGCTCCATGGATCATCAAGTTGGGTTCCACCCATAGGATGCTCCATGGATGCTCCATGGGAGTTACAAACCCATGGGTCATGGAAATGAAGAGTCATGACACATTAGGGTTTAACCCTAGATGTGTCAACACTATATAAGAAACAGAATCTCCACCAAAATCGGTCGAACAAAGAAAAGAGGGCTTGGCCGATTTGAAGAAGTGAGTATACTCTCATAAGTTCTTCCAAGAGCATTTGGTGTTGTGTGAAGCATTTGAGGCATCACCACTTGAGGTGCTAGGCTCACAAGGTTTCAAGGAACACAAGCAACAACAAGGTAAGTTATTCTATCTATTCTTTATGTTTAAATTGTTCCCCATGTATGCTAGATAGGAATATAACCTTGGAAATCAACTTTGCATGACAAATTAGACAAACATAGATCCAAGGTTATTAGGGTTGCATGTACACTTAGGAAGTGTTAGAATGCTCAAAACCCATCAGTTATGTGTATGGTTTATGTGGTTGGTATTTTGGGGGTATCTCACTAAGCTTTTGGGCTTACAGTTGTGGTTTAAATGTTTCAGGTACTTCAGGAGACCGTGGCAAGGCAAAGCCGTGATCATACCGCTCCTCATGATTATGTTTTATGATATGGTTCTGGGAAGACTCTGATAAATAATTGTATGGAAAACCTTTTTGTAAAAACTTAATGAAACTGGGTTGTTTTTGAAAAGTTTAAATTGGTTGAAATTTTTAGAGCGTTACAATGTATTGAGGAAAAGTTTACCAGATATGTCACGAAAGGAACCTGAATCAAAGGTGGAAATTAAGGATCCAAATTCATAGAAAACAACCTTGGAAGAGCAAGAGATTGATAAAAATGGGGTTGTGAAGGAGAAGGAGAAGGAAAATCTATCTAATAAGCCATGTGGCAAGCGAAATCAAGATTCAAATGACTTAAGCAGATCCAGGCTTGAAATTTGAAGACACAGACAGACATACAGTAATATTGTGTTTTGTTGTGTGTGTGTGTGTGTGTGTATATATATATATATATATATATATATATATATAAAAAAAATCAAGATTCACTTTCCACTCGTACAAAAATACTCTTCAGGATTGTTCTGAATTATTATGACCATTTTTCCCTCATAGGAGTTTTGACATTAACATACATGGGTACATTTCTTTTAGTGTAGATTTTGTCGAAGAGAAATGACACCAAAGAAGATAAGTATCTCTTGTTGTTTGTATATATACACTTTTTCTTCTTGTTTAAAAACTTTAAAAATATATAATTGTGAAAATTGAAGGTTCACACACTATTAAAAGGATTGGAAAAGATTGTTGCAAGTGCAGATATTCAAATTTTAGTCTGTGGTGACTTCAATTAAGTTCGAGGAAGGTATCTTGTGTATTTTTATGCCATAACTTTTATAAAAGTAAAAGCTTTATTATGTTACATAATCTTTATTGAATTATTTATTATAAACTGAATTTCAGTGCCCTTCATGCACTTCTTGCAATTGGAAAAGTTGATCCAATGCATCAAGATTTAGCAGTTGACCCTCTTGGAACAAGATACAGTTTATAAATCTAAATGATACCAATGAAGAAAAGAAAAAAAAAATCTTAATGATATTAGCTATATGTATGTATGTGTGTGAATTTGAAAAGTTAAATGCATCAAAAATAGCATTTTTACACAAGGAGGTATAAAGTGTGTTAGTTTTAGTTAGTATTGGAGTGTATGTGTGCGTGTGTATACATATATATATATATATATATATATATATATATATATATATATATATATATATATATATCAGAATGTTGAATTATTGATCCACAAACATCTGTTTCATTTGCTATAGACAAGGAAAACAAGTCTAGATCACATTACCTCTTTTCTAGTTCATTGGATGTGCCATTTTAGCTGCATTTGTTATGTGTGTCGTGTGGCCAACAAACATCTATTTTCATTACTTTGGTGTGTGCAATTATTGATCCAGAGTAAGTCCATGGATTTAATGTGTTTTTGGATTGTCCTATAGGTAGCATCTCAGTTTCTGATTAATTTGGTGTACTATTTTGGCAGGTTGATCCTACTACATGGCTAATAATGATCTCTAGGGCCCACTAGAAGGATTGGATATTGTATTTAAGCATCTATCGAAGACTTCACGACAAGGACTTGATGTATATAAGCTAGCAATGTTTTACTTGATTTGGACATGAACCCTACGATATCATACTTTGGAATGGCTAGAAGCTTTGGAGGAAACAAGACACAAGCAAAATCAAACACACAGAGAGTTGTTGGCACATAGTAAGCTAGATAATGCAATTGTATATAAATTCTGCTTCTCTTGAGTTCATTTCTTTTATCACATTTACTCACTATTGGAATAATTATTTGTATTTGACATATTAGTGAAATGAATCATCATTGTTATTTATTGTATTTTATTTTGTATTATGAGATTTTTAATGCGTTATTTAATTTGAAAATTACTAAATCTATCAAAATATATAATTTTTAAAACATTTAACTTTATGACACGTAAAAATGTGTGTCATCTTCATTTATGACAGTGGCTTCCTTGATACGCATTACGTGTCATAAACACGCGCGTCGTAAGGTTACAACACGAAAATGCGTGTCATATTCCTTTATGGTAGGGCCTTTCTTGATACGCATTGTGTGTCATAACTGTGTGTCATAAATGTGTGTCATAAATATACGTCGTAAATGCGCATCATAAATAGACGACGCGCAAAAGCGTGTCGTCTGTCGTTATGATAGGGCCTTCCTTGACACGCATTTGTGCATTGTCTGAGCATTTTACGACACACATTATACGTCCTAAAAGGCCGTTTTTCTAGTAGTGCCCACAATTATAATTGAATATGAAATTTTAGAATAATAAGATTATTCATGGATTAAACATGTTAATATAAAACACAACAAGTATTGATGTTATGATCATACCCCAATATATCAAAAACATTATATAATAGTTATTGTTACAATGTTCCAATATCTAAATACTAAATCCAAATCAAAATCCCATTTTTGGAATAATAAAGTCTTATGGATGAAGTATGACCATTCATACTTAGCTAAGAAGAAGAACTTTATTAATGGGTTCGACTAAATTTAATTTATGTGAATTCTGTGAATACTATCATCTCTATATTTGACTTTACTCTAGGTAGAGTTAAATATCTTGGAGTATATGATTGGTGTTATTTCATGACATATAGTCTCTTCGCTCGATTAAGTATACTCTTGAAGTCACAAAGATTTCTATGTGATCCTTGAATGACATAGATCAACACAGTTTTTCAATGAACTCATCCATCCAATCATATTAGATTTAGACTTATAAAGTAGTTTATTCTTATTGTTAGTATGTTGTGTTATTTTGTTTTGGTTGGACCTTATTCCAACTAAACTTACTCTTCATCCCACAACGAAGTCATAATCCAATTACAATTCATAATTATATATATAATTTTTCTTAGAAATCAGAATCTTATGCACCTCTTTACATGAATGATATATTCTAAACTAATTGTCTCATATACATTCTCTTAGTTCTTGTAAAGTATCATTAGAATGTTCCTATAATCATCCGGTGAGTTAACCATGTATTCAATTGGTATATTATGATATGCTAATAGCATGATCATATACCAGAGCTTATGCATAACAAAACATAAATGATTGACTCATTCTCCAAGAAAATCGAATACAAATCATTTCAACTAGTTCAAATCTATGAGCTAGTTTCTTTATGAGGTTGGCTCAAAACATAGTGCTCTGTGAAAATGCTAACGGTCCTCCAAAGGAATCTTCTACCTTGATCTCTTTGAAGACATTGTCAATATATTCATAAGTATGTAAAACTTTTAACATTCATTTTATCTTTCTCTATAGATTTTACATTCCAAGAATGTATATTGTCCTTTCTAAGTCTTTCATTTTAGAAACACATTCCGAGTCAAGGTGAAAAATCCTGGCATGGTCAAAGTGTAATTTCTTATGATTAAGTATGTCTCATTCATACAAGATTAGGAATGTCACTATGCTCCCATCAACTCTTAGTAAACACACATGTTCTATTCAATCTTATATAAAAAACATACCTTGTGGTTTTATATTAAAATGATGATTGCAAAATTAAGATGTTTGCTTTATATCCACAAGTGGATCTCAAGCTTTACACATTTTTTAGGATAACATGTGTGACAACCCGAAATTTCTATTATGAACAATCATTCACTTCAATAGAAGTCGGAACTATTTTTGCTTAGTGTTAAGCATCTTGGAGTCAGTTTGAGTGTTTTAAAGATTAGTACTTAAAGAAATAACAGGAGAGAGGATGCCCTAGGTTCATTGTGCATCATTTTCACAAAAACTCCAAGAGTTGGGAGTTTTCGGCCCAAATAGTGTTTGGACCGAAAACCCCCATGAGTATATATATGACACTTAGCCATATTTGTCACTTTTTCACTCTACCAAGAATAAGTCTTGAAATCCTCTATGTTGGATAAGGTGTCTAAGTCCATAACTATTTCTGGTATGTACTTGACCCGACCTGGCATGGTCCATTTCGGTTGCATGGCACCATGCAATTGGATAGACTAAATGAGAGAAATAACACTTGGAGATTATTAATATATTATAAGTTCTAATATATTAATAATATTATTTGGTTAGTTTGATCAAGAATTAATTTAGAATTAATTAAGTGATCAAAAGAGAACTAATTAAATATATGGGTTGATTATGTAAATCATCCATATCTTGTATAGTGGGCTAAGAGGCTCCATGGATTATCAAGTTGGGTTCCACCCATAGGATGCTCCATGGATGCTCCATGGGAGTTACAAACCCATGGGTCATGGAAATGAAGAGTCATGACACACTAGGGTTTACATGGTGTAACCCTAGATGTGTCAACACTATATAAGGATCTCATTCTCCACCAAATTCGGGTACACTAAGGAAAAAAGAGGGCTAGGCCAATTTCAAGAAGTGTGCATTCTCTCAAAAGTCTTTCCAAGAGCATTTGGTGTTGTGTGAAGCATTTGAGGCATCACACTTGGGGTGCTAGGCTCACAAGGTTTCATGGAACATAAGCAACAACAAGGTAAGTTATTCTATCTTTCATTCAAGTAAAAGTTGTTCCCGATGTATGCTAGATAGGAATATAACCTTGGAATTAAACTTTGCATGATAATTAGACCAACATAGATCCAAGGTTATTTGGGTTGCATGTACACTTAGGAAGTGTTAGAATGCTCAAAACCCAACAGTAGTATCAGAGCCTAGGCTTGTTTGCTTTTTATTTGTGCTTAAAAGTTGAAAAAAGTCGAAAATCTTGCTATATACGAATGGACTCGTCGAGTCCATAGGGGGGACTCGTCGAGTTCACGTGTATCTTCAACCAACTCGGCGAGTAAGTTCATGCACTCGGCGAGTAGGGTCGGCAGGTTGCAGAATTTCGACTTTAGTTGCTGGAAATGGACTAGAAACATTACCCTAAACTGTTTTGGTACTTGAAAACTTGTTTTGATGGTGTAATGTTCTTTCTAATTCATTTACAACAACTAGTTATCAAAATTACAAAGTTTTAAGTGTAATTTTGATTTATGAATGTGTTCATATTCATGTTCTTGTTCTTATGATGTTTTAGATGATCATAGGAATTATTTGTAACCTATGTGGTAGATTAATTCTTGATCATAATGTGTTTTAATGGAGTCCATAATTGGTCCTCAAGTTATGGAAAACCAAGAGTCACACTAGAATTAAAACCATTAAAACAACACAAGAGTTAGAAAAATGAAGAGTCTTCATTTTATTACTCTATTAAACTCAAAAGTTACAAGAAATGAAAGGTTTTGAAAGTTACAAAACTTGCCCTCAAGTTTTGCAACAAGTAAAGTTCCAACCCTTAGAATTTTAAAAGTTAAAATTCAACCCTTATACTTATATTATTATAATAATTATATATATGTGTATAAGAACAAAGTCGTCTTACCGCTAGTACACCTCATTCACGAAGCTGGTCTATAAGGTGGGTATAAGGTTGTTGCCTATAAAATGGCAACTTAATTGGTGTCCATTCTCACCTACCGCTCGCTTGACTGGTGGAGGGTCGTTAGCAGAACGGGTAGGACAAGGACTTATAAATTCTCATTTAAATTATGATGAATATTATAAAGTAACTAAATGTTTTATTAAATTCCCAATCTTAGTTACTTTAGGAAAAATGTGAATAAGGTGCTAATCCATGAAATTACACTTTACACTTTGTGATGGTGGAGCGTGCGTGGTTAACCGGCACACTAACTTGGACTTAACAAGGTAGGTAAAGGGTGACTTAAGGTTTATTATAGTATCGATGGAGCGTGTGTGGTTTACCAGCACATTGATTGAGTGATAAACTTTAAGGGTACCAAGTGATTTGCATGGTTACTTCACACCTCGTTTTGTGATCCTCGGTATCCCAATCACAAAACTTGGAGGGCACACTCGAGATTGAAACATGCCTTTGAAAAGTTCATTGAATCTCAAATAATCTAGGAATTTCTAAGAACCAATCTTAAAAGCTAATATCTAATATTTCGGTTTTCGTGGTGGAAATTGGTGAATCGTCATTCACCTACCTTTCAAATATGTTGTAGCTTGGATTACGGCATACCTCTTCTAAGTTATAATACATTGTGATTGGATCCTAGCCTTAATATTACATTTGGGTGTTTTATTAAGGACTCTCTAATATCTAAACTAATCTTGTCCTCTTCCTTCAGATGTCTTCAAACAATGCTGCTTCTGGCTCGAATCCTAATGGCTCCTTTACTCTTATGAGCTTGTGTGGGAAAGTTACCTTTGATGGATCCAACTTCAATGAGTGGATCAGAAACATCAGGATGATTACCCGCTACGAGGACAAAGAATATGTCCTTGACAAGGAGCTTAAGGAAATTGATGAGTCCACTGCAACTCCCCAGGAGATCGTTGACTTTCATACTCATGAAAGAGATGCTACCAAGGTGGCTTGCATCATGTTGGCCACAATGACAACAGAACTCCAAAAGTCTTATGAAGATTTCTACCCTTATGAAATGCACCAAGATTTGATGGAAAGATATCATCAAAGTGCACGACAAGAGAGGTACGAAATCATCTGCTCCATGATAACAACCATGATGAAGGACGGGGATTCCGTCACGAGCCACATGCAGAAAATGCAAAGGTATGTGGATCGATTGCTGAAGCTTAATGTGAACTCAGCAAACTTCAGGGACTTCTCAAGACCGCAGAATCAGGACTTAAAGGGAAGTCGGTTGTTAACACTCCTACTCCAAACTCTACTCCGGTTTTGGCAATCGGGAAAAATCGAGGGAAGAAGAGAAAGAGATCTTCGAAGGGTACCAAGGTTAGGACCCTTGATGGCTCTTCTTCAAGTGGAACCAAGAAAGGTTTCGTCACTCCTTCTTCTGACCCAAAAGAGGCTGAATGCTTCTATTGCCATGAAAAATCACATTGGAAGCAGAACTGCCCAAAATACTAGAAAAATGTGAAGGATGGGAAAGTTAAACCCAACCATACAGGTATTTACACTATCATTTCTAATAACTCACCCCATTCGAAAGTTTGGGTCCTTGATACCAGTTTTGGTATTCACATTTGTTGTGACTTGCAGGGACTAGGAAGAAGTGAGAATGTGGAGTAAGGAAGAATAAACTTAATCATGGGGAATAGGAAAGTTACACCTGTCACCAAGATTGGAGTTTATACTTTATCGCTAAGTAGTGGGTTAAATTTAGATTTAAATAGACGTTGTTATTCGCCAGAAATGGAAAGAAATATTATTTCCTTTCATGCATTGTACAAACAAGGTTTCACCTTTTCATTTGATAATGAAGTTGGTTCGATTAATGCTTTCTTTAATAATGTTCTTTATTTTAAAGCATTACCTTGTGATGGTGTGTATGAAGTTGTGTCTGTTGTAGATAACTTAGGAAATAATGTTTTGTGTATTGATTCTCCTAATAATAATAACTTGGATAAAGCATCATTATGACATTGTCGTCTTGGACATATAAGCAAGAAACGCATAGGCCAACTCCAAAAGGATGGAGTCTTGGAGTCGTTTGACCTGAAGTCAGATGATAGTTGCGAATCATGCTTACTTGGAAAAATGACAAAGTCACCCTTCACAGGCTCGTGTGAAAGGGGTGAAGGTTTGTTGGACCTTATACACACGGATGTGTGTGGACCATTCAAACATGCCACAAGGGATGCTAATCGTTATTATTTGACTTTTACTGATGATTACAGTAGATATGGATATGTCTACTTAATCAAGCATAAGTCAGAGACCTTCGAGAAGTTTAAGGAATTTAAACAGGAAGTCGAGAATCAATTGGGCAAGAACATTAAGATGCTTCGATCCGATCGGGGTGGTGAGTATCTTAGTTCAGAGTTCCTCGACTATCTAAGGGAATGTGGGATTGTCTCACAATTGACACCTCCCAGGACACCGCAGTTGAATGGTGTGGCTGAGAGGTGTAATCGAACCTTGTTGGACATGGTTTGTTCCATGATGAGTCGAGCTTCGCTACCAATCTCATTCTGGGGGTATGCCTTAGAGACTGTCGCCCATATCCTTAATCTAGTCCCTACAAAGAAAGTTGCCAAAACTCCTCACAAGATGTGGACTGGTAAAGTACCTAAACTAGACCACATCAAGATTTGGGGTTGCGAGGCTTTCGTGAGACGCGAGACTCATGATAAGCTCGAACCCCGAAGCGAGAGGTGTATTTTCATCGGCTACCCACAGCAATCCTTTGGTTACCTCTTCTACAGACCTAGTGACAATGTGGTCTTTGTAGCAAGAAGAGGAGTCTTTCGAGAAAGAGATTTTATAAGCCAAGGAGACAGTGGGAGGAAAGTTGATCTTGAAGAAATTCAAGAGTCAAGTGGTAAAGGAACTTCAAACTCTAGCCCTCAACTTGAGGAGGAAACTCCTGTTGATCCAATTGACGAATCTGTACCTCTAAGGCATTCCACGAGAGTTAGGAGTGCACCTGAGCATTAGTATGGATTCCATATTACTGCAGAAGGTGAGACACTTATTAGTGAAGGATGAAAAAGCTCATTGGAAGCGAAACTGCCCAAAGTACCAGCAGGATGTGAAGGATGGGAAAGTCAAACCCAACCATGCAGGTACTTACACTATCATTTCTAATAAATCTCCCCATTCTAAATCTTGGGTCCGGTTGTGGTATTCATATTTGTTGTGACATGCAGGGACTAAGAAGAAGTGAGAATGTGGAGCAAGGAAGAATAAACTTGATCATGGGGAATAGGAAAGTTACACCTATCACCAAGATTGGAGTTTATACTTTATTGCTAAGTAGTGGGTTAAATTTAGATTTGAATAAATGTTGTTATTCGCCAGAAATGGCAAGAAATATTATTTCCTTTCATGCATTGTACAAACAAGGTTTCACCTTTTCGTTTGATAATGAAGTTGGTTCGATTAATGCTTTCTTTAATAATGATCTTTATTTTAAAGCATTACCTTGTGATGGTGTGTATGAAGCTGTATCTGTTGTAGATAACTTAGGAAATAATGTTTTGTGTATTGATTCTCCTAATAATAATAACTTGGATAAAGCGTCATTATGGCATTGTCGTCTTGGAGATATAAGCAAGAAACGCATAGGCCAACTCCAAAAGGATGGAGTCTTGGAGTCGTTTGACCTAAAGTCAAATGATAGTTGCGAATCATGCTTACTTGGAAAAATGACAAAGTCACACTTCACAGGCTCGTGTGAAAGGGGTGAAGGTTTGTTGGACCTTGTACACACGGATGTGTGTGGACCATTCAAACATGCCACAAGGGATGCTAATCGTTATTATTTGACTTTTACTGATGATTACAGTAGATATGGATATGTCTACTTAATCAAACATAAGTCAGAGACTTTTGAGACGTTTAAGGAACTTAAACAGGAAGTCGAGAATCAATTGGGCAGGAACATTAAGATGATTCGATCCGATCGAGGAGGTGAGTATCTTAGTTCAGAGTTCCTCGACTATCTTAGGGAATGTGGGATTGTCTCACAATTGACACCTCCCAGGACACCGCAGTTGAATGGTGTGGCTGAGAGGCGTAATCGAACCTCGTTAGACATGGTTCGTTCCATGATGAGTCGAGCTTCGCTACCTATCTCATTCTGGGGGTATGCCTTAGAGACTGTCGCCCATATTCTTAATCTAGTCCCTACAAAGAAAGTTGCCAAAACTCCTCACGAGATGTGGACTGGTAAAGTACCTAAACTAGACCACATCAAGATTTGGGGTTGCGAGGCTTTCGTGAGACGCGAGTCTCATGATAAGCTAGAACCCCGAAGCGAGAGGTGTATTTTCATCGGCTACCCACATCAATCCTTTGGTTACCTCTTCTACAGACCTAGTGACAATGTGGTTTTTGTAGCAAGAAGAGGAGTCTTTCGAGAGAGAGATTTTATAAGCCAAGGAGACAGTGGGAGGCAAATTGACCTTGAAGAAATTCAAGAGTCAAGTGGTGAAGGAACTTCAAACTCTACCCCTCAACTTGAGGAGGAAACTCCTGTTGAGCCAATTGACGAATCTGTACCTCTAAGGCGTTCCACAAGAGTTAGGAGTGCACCTGAGCATTAGTATGGATTCCATATTACTGCAGAAGGTGAGACACTTATTAGTGATGGGACACTAGTAAGTCAAGATGACCCTAACAGCTACGTGGAAGCCATGGCAGGCCCCGAGTCTGCTAAATGGAAAGAGGCTATGGATAGCGAGATACAATCCATGTATGACAATCAAGTTTGGAACTTGGTTGAAAATGTACCAGGTCGTAAGACGGTGGGGTGCAAATGGGGCTTCAAGAAGAAGACCGACATGGATGGTAAAGTACACACTTATAAAGCTAGACTGGTTGCAAAGGGCTTCTCTCAAATTCCTGGAGTGGATTATGATGAGACTTTTTCTCCACTAGCCAAGATTAAGTCTATTCGGGTTCTGTTAGCCATAGCTGCATTTCATGACTATGAAATATGGCAAATGGATGTCAAAACTGCTTTCCTTAATGGAAAATTGGCTGAAGATGTTTACATGAGTCAGCCAGAAGGTTTTGTCAGCAGCGAGTACCCTAATAGAGTGTGGAAGCTTGAGAAATCCATTTATGGATTAAAACAAGCACCTCGCAGATGGAATCTTTGCTTTGATGAAAAGGTCAAGGAATTTGGCTTTTCTAGGAGTGAAGATGAATCTTGTGTGTATGTCAAGGCTAGTGGGAGTATAGTTAGCTTTTTGGTATTGTATGTGGATGACATACTACTCATAGGAAACGACATTCCAACCCTGCAGGAAGTAAAGTCCTGGCTTGGGAAGTGTTTCGCTATGAAGGACCTTGGTGAAGCTGCCTATATTTTAGGGATAAGGATCTTGAGAGATCGGAGTAAAAGACTAATTGGAGTTAGTCAGAGTACCTACTTGGATAAGGTGCTGAAGAGATTCAGCATGCAGGACTCCAAGAAAGGAGAGTTGCCCATCCAAAAAACGTCAAATTGAGTAAGACACAAAGCCCTAGCACTGAGGCTGAGATAGCAGAAATGAGTCGAATACCTTATGCTTCGGCTATAGGATCGATCATGTATGCTATGACGTGTACTCGACCTTATGTAGCTTTTGCCCTGAGCATGGTTAACAGGTTTCAGGGGAACCCTGGTAAGGCACACTGGACTGCGGTAAAGAATATTCTTAAGTACCTATGAAGGACTAAGGATTGGGTCCTTACCCTCGGCGGGAGTGATGACTTGAGAGTTGTAGGGTATAGTGATGCTAGCTTCCAGACTGATAGGGATAATTTCCGCTCTCAGTCGGGCTGGGTCTTTACCCTAAATGGAGGAGCAATTTCTTGGACGAGTTCCAAGCAAGAGACAATGGCAGATTCTACTTGTGAATCAGAGTATATTGCAGCGAGCGAGGCGGCAAAGGAGGCTATATGGCTAAAGAACTTCATCAGAGACCTTGGAGTTGTACCAGCTATTAAAGATCCAATGGAAATTTTCTGTGATAGTGAAAGCGCTATTGCCTTAGCCAAGGAACCAAGGGATCATGGGAGATCCAGACACATCTATAGAAAATACCATTTTATTAGACATCGAATAGAAGAAGGACTCCTCGTGGCAAAGAGGGTATCATCGGATGAGAACCCAGCAGATCCCCTCACGAAGGGACTGACTCGGGTTAAGCATCTCCAGCATGCTCGAAGCATAGGGCTGAAGGATGATATTAGATTTAGTAGTTAGATAACCTCGAAATTTGTAAAGTGTAATTGACATTTGATGATGAATAAAAGTGTTTTAGTTATGAGTAAAGTGTTGCTATCTCTTATCGATCGTTTACTATATTTCTTTTGCATGTTTTGACTTCCAGAATAATTTTTGTTTAGTATAACATATTATTCAAACCTCCACAGTCGGTCATATGTCGGAAGTAGGTATGAATCAAGACTGTCATGTTTGGTTGCAGAGGTCTTGGACAAGGCTACAGCAATCATGAGTGCTCATAAGTTCTGAGCATTGGACTCAACCCACGCTCACTGGAATCACTTCATGGAATTTTATCTCGAGTGATCGTGAGACGGTAATATCGTATAAGTCTTCAAACCTAGAGATATGATTTGTTACTTACAAGTTGATTATGCATTGATTGTACGAAAACGCATTGGTAACTCGATGTTATAAATCGTGCTCTTTGTTGTAATTCAATGAGTGGTAGAACAAACATATGAGTCGAAGTTTATCTGTTCCTTCTTGGATTAGAAGCTAATATTTGGGCCCCTCGATGATTATGTTTTGACCCATGTACCGGGCCTGGTCAGAACTAAGTTGATATGTTCAATTAAGTTCTTTGTCAAACAAATCGGAAATCGGGAAACAAACTGTTGGACAATAAGTAAGACATTGTTCCATGTATTTGTCCGACTGATATCTAGAACAGAGGATTATATGATCACTTATCTTAAATGGCGTACCATCATCTTCTCAGTTCCGAGAAACCTTGAAAAGAGCTACGATTGCCGATCGGTTCCGGAAGTCATACTTGCAGTAATAGTTATTAGACTTATCCAAGTGGGAGACTGTTGGATAAGGTGTCTAAGTCCATAACTATTTCTGGTATGTACTTGACCCGACCCGGCATGGTCCATTTGGGTTGCATGGCACCATGCAATTGGATAGACTAAATGAGAGAAATAACACTTGGAGATTATTAATATATTATAAGTTCTAATATATTAATAATATTATTTGATTAGTTTGATCAAGAATTAATTTAGAATTAATTAAGTGATCAAAAGAGAACTAATTAAATATATGGGTTGATTTTGTAAATCATCCATATCTTGTATAGTGGGCTAAGAGGCTCCATGGATTATCAAGTTGGGTTCCACCCATAGGATGCTCCATGGATGCTCCATGGGAGTTACAAACCCATGGGTCATGGAAATGAAGAGTCATGACACATTAGGGTTTACATGGTGTAACCCTAGATGTGTCAACACTATATAAGGATCTCATTCTCCACCAAAATCGGCTACACTAAGGAAACAAGAGGGCTAGGCCGATTTCAAGAAGTGTGCATTCTCTCAAAAGTCTTTCCAAGAGCATTTGATGTTGTGTGAAGCATTTTGGGCATCACACTTGGGGTGCTAGGCTCACAAGGTTTCAAGGAACATAAGCAACAACAAGGTAAGTTATTCTATCTTTCATTCAAGTAAAAGTTGTTCCCCATGTATGCTAGATAGGAATATAACCTTGGAATTCAACTTTGCATGATAATTAGACAAACATAGATCCAAGGTTATTAGGGTTTCATGTACACTTAGGAAGTGTTAGAATTCTCAAAACCCAACACTCTCAACTATCATCTGATTTTCCTTCTTGATTCTCGAAAATGTAAGTGTTTCTTACCCTACCTAGTTGATACCTTCCATTACCTAGTGATCTTACATGATTTCATCCATGAAATCATTCCATTTATGTAGATCTTCAAGTGTTCTTAGTTTCACCAAAAACACTAAGAACACACACTTGTGTTTTGGCCGAAAACCAACTCTAAAAGCATCCAAATTGTAAGTATCACTTCCTTATACTTGTTATATAGTTCAATCACATGTTTAAAGGCCTAGAAATCTTCATGATCCAAGAAAAGAGGAGATTTTGGTCAAGGGTATCTCCTTGGACCGAGAACCCTTCTTAGGCCGAGAACCCTAAGATCGAAGGGTCATTAGGACCGAAAACCTACCATTTGGACCGAAAACTCCATTTGGTGACCATACAACTCTTTTATGCAACCGTTTGTGATTGTAACACTTCCTAATGAGGGTTTCTTGGAATTTAAATGTGTTACCTTTCTTAATTAGTTATTTAAACACTAATTGTATACATATATGTGTCTTTATATGATAAATAGGATCCGTATGTGTGCTCAAGCCTTCACTTGACACTTAGCATCCTATACAATCCATTCAACCCAACCAATCACTGCAGGTGAGTTCATACCCCTCAATTAACCTTTTAAATGTTTTAAATGCTTCTATGGGGGGGGGGGGGAATACAAGTTGAATCATGATAGTTATTATATCAATCATATGTGATTAATAACTAGCAAACTGTAGATATACTACACTTTTAGCTGTTTTACTCAGTATACTATTTCAAAATGATTTCTCACAACATGTTTGTATACTAAAACTCTTTATCAAATTGTATTACTAACTATATCCTTACTTTTAAACTCTGTACATTTTTGTTTTAAACAAATGATTTCTTATACTCCGAACTGTTCTCACTAATCCGCTCTTAAATCATTTTACAACTGACATCAAGTCATCAATTATTAGTTGTTAAACTTTTAAAAGGTTTTACAAAACTTCTTTTATACTTTTATATTGTCAAATGCATGCCTATATATGTATAGATATATAAGTAATGTTTAAAGGACTTAGGACTGCTAGCACGCTTTAATTCCTTTGCCTTGTGTGGATGTGGTCTTAGAGTATCGGTTATTTGTCCGAATGTCATCTAAATATCAGTTATATATTAGGTATACATACGTAGACAAAAAGGTTCTATCAGTCAATTTAGTACCTTTGGGTAGGAAAGGCATACTTTCGATTATACACATACATTACTAGTAACTATAATAGATATAGTTAGGAGACAAAAATACATACTATACGAAGAGACACTAATACATACCATACAAAGAGACACTAATACATACTATACTAAGAGACACTAATACATACTATACGAAGAGACATTAATACATACCATACAAAGAGACACTAATATATACTATATGAAGATACACTAATACATACCATACAAAGAGACATTAATACATACTATACGAAGAGACACTAATACATACCATACAAAGAGACACTAATACATACTATACGAAGAGACACTAATACATACTATACAAAGAGACACTAATACATACTATACTAAGAGACACTAGTACATTCTATATGAAGAGACCCTAATACATACTATACTAGGAGACACTATTAGATACTATATGAAGGGACCCTAATACATACTATACTAACAGACACTAGTACATAGTATATGGAGAAACACTACTACATACTTCATGAATTATACTTCTACACTCTCATGGACTGACCATCCTCCACTTGGCTGCTCGCAACAGAAGGTGTGTTCATCGATGGATGTTCTCGGTTATACTGTTCGGCGAGTTACCACGCCGTGTTTATCCTATACAAATGGGTACTTCCCTAAGGAATATATTATTTCCTTATTACCTTCACTTTGTGATACATTCACATAAACGATGAGGTTGGATATATTTTGATATAAATATATTATTTCCGTATTACCTTTACTTTGTGAGACATTCACATAAACGATGAGGTAGGATATATTTTGATATAAATATATTATTTCCCTATTACCTTTACTTTGTGAGAAATTCACATAAACGATGAGGTAGGATATATTTTGATATAAATATATTATTTCCCTATTACCTTTACTTTGTGAGACATTCACATAAACGCTGAGGTAGGATATATTTTGATATAAATATATTATTTCTCTATTACCTTTATTTTGTGATACATTCATTTAAACGAAGATGTATACTATATTCTAATAACAATAAGTCATACATGGGAAAAAGCATCATTTTTACAATGAAGCACACTTACAAAACATTCGGGTCTCGGTAGAAGACTACCTTTTTTATACTAGTAAGAAATATGGGATTTTCTAGGATCCTTAAATACTTATACAAACTTTTCTCGAATAATTACAAGTCTTGCATTGCAGTTTTTACAAATAAATGACACTAAAATACTTATGAATTCACCAGATTTATGCTGATAAACTCTTTCAAAACAACTTGTATTCTCAGGTTAACGACAAGGTTTTGAGAAGACGGAATAGTCAAGACTTTTCATTTATTTTGATTATTCATTATGTTGTTTTATTCTATGAAAGAACACACATAGATTTAAAATTATACTAATTAATGCAATGGATGATGTTGTTGCTTGTTTACTACTTTGCATTGTTGTGATACTTTATATGACGTCCTCCGCTCCAGAACGTTTCCGCTGTTCTTGGTTTTTGGGTGTGACAGATTGGTATCAGAGCATTGTTTATAGTGAATCGAGTATATTAACCCATAAAAGATATACAGACTATAAATACAATGGGATTAAAATACTCTGACCAAGAGTTTATACTTTTAAATAATAAAATATTTAATTAAGTATACATACATGCATTCATACTAAAATCAGTGTCACTAGGACAGAACAAAAGTATTACGATTGTTGGGCAGCACAAGTAGACTTAGAGACTTATAGTCAAATATGGGAAGATATAGCCTGATCAACTATATTATCCGAGGATTGACTAGCCTGTGCCTAAGTGTGGTTGTGAGGTTGCAACAAGTCTAAAAACTTACCAACCATACCACAATGAAAACCTTAGAATAAAACATCAACCTAAAATACTATAGGAGTATTTTGTGTCACTATAAATTATTTATGTGCTTATTTCTTATACCCCTTTTTCTCGTATAGATATCATGGCTGGATTTCATCCCCACAGCGACCTGTACTTCTCAAACGAAGGCAATGATGGAGGGTTTGAAGAAGAGCCAGAAGATGATCATCCAATCCCTTTGGATGATCACCATGCTGAAGACCTTTCGAATGGTGCTAACCCTCTGAGGTTGATAACCTACCCCCAGTAGCTCCCATTCCAAATCCTAACCCTCGTCCGACTTTTCATGGCCCTACGCCCCCTTGGGTGGAAAGCTTGGAGACATGGAGTGAAGAGAAAGATCAACCTATGCCATTTAATGGAGACCGAAGGTTCTATAACCTGAGCGAAGGAGGCTCGGCAGACAGAGTCCTGCCAATCCTAGTCCATAGGGTTGCCTGAAATGAAATTCAGGGCATGACAGCTGTCCAACGTATCGTAGAGGTTGATGCCAATGCAGGAATGCATACCATCCGCACCATCCATCTTGAAGATGCTCGTGAAAGGTCTAGGAGAGACCACAAGAATATGCTACAAGCACTAGCTGAAACCCGAGCCGAAGTCATAGAGCTCCGAGTACGCCAGAGGGTGTACGAAAGTGTCACACCCCGAAAACCGAAGGCGGAAACATTTCCGGGGTTGACTCCACGTTGAGTATCAAATCCAATGTACATAGTAAGTAAAGTAAATCAACCATTACATTACATATATGAAAGTTTTACATTTGTTTCAAAAGCATAAGTTATACACGTGATACATAGTATATATGAACAACACGAAACGAGTCTTCTGAGAACTCCTTCTTCGCACAAAAGGATCTTCGGGTACCTGTCTAACGCGAATCTGAGAATACAAGCGGTTTGAAAATCAGCATAAAGCTGGTGAGTTCCTAAGCGGTTAGTTTTTCAGAAAGTGTATGAGTTCCTTTAGTTTCCCTGAAAAAGTAGTTATCCAAGAAAATCCCATATTTTTTATGTAAAGTTAGTTTCCAAATCCGAAAGAAAAGTAAACGATGTACAATGAAAACATGATTGTTCTTGTGAAATGTAGTTCAGTTGTTTAACTTGTTACACTTTTCTAGTTACTTACTACTGTTACTCAGGAAGAACCCCATGTTCTCCTAACTGTGTGTGTGTGTGTATTATTACCAATTCTGATCATGTTCAGTGTCTTTCCCAAGAAAACCCCATGTTTCCCTGACTGTGTGTGTGTATCTTTACCGGTTATGATTATGTTCAATGTTCTCCCCAGGAAAACCCCATGTTTCCCTGACTGTGTGTGTGTGTGTGATTGTCATTCTTGAACATACATTAGCTTTACTACGAACGGAGATTCTGGTTACAGGGTTAGTCCTCCACTATCTCGTGCCATGGAAGTGTTGCAAGGACGTGTCTCCAATCATTAAGATTACTCTTTACTTTTCGACTAGGAAAGTAGTATTTACGACTGACTATATTCTACGTACCTGTCCTTTACACTCGAGCCTAGGTGTTTTATTAAGGACATTACACTCGAGCCTAGGTGTTATTTAATGATGGCTGTCCTTTTACACTCGACCCTAGGTGTATTATTAAGGACATTACACTCGAACCTAGGTGTTATTTAATGATTATGGTCCTTTACACTCGATTCTAGGTGTATTATTAAGGACATTACAGTGATTTGTGTGTTATGATGGTATTTATCTATCACACTCGAGCCTAGGTGTATTGTTAAGGACGTATAGATGTTTTATGTTTTCTAATGGATTCTGTCTTTTACACTCGAACCTTAGTGTTTCATTACAGACATTACAATGGTTTATGTATTCTATCAGTGTAAGTGTGAACAATCAAATGCAAAGTACACAATATAACAGTGTATAATAAGAATTAAAAATCGGGTTAAAAACAAACAACTCTGCAAGTTAAAACAGTTGGTTTAAAAGGTTTTCAATTCTTAAAATGTACAATCATTTAACTGAAATCATGTGATTGAGTACAAGATATTCTTGTACTTTTGCTTGTATTCCCCCCTGAAATCATTGAAAAACCATTGAAAAAGGGTAGGGGTATGAACTCACCGGACGCGGAATTGTGTCGATTTCGGATGCTAAAACATCGAATCGAGGCCTGATAACATGTGAGGTTCCTATGTATAATGAAATGGAATACAAATATATCTAATTAGATTTACAAATTCTAATTAGATATGAAGTTACACTCCAATGAACGAAAACACCTCAAAACGGGTGTTTCGAGTGACCCGGGTGACATCTACGGACGGAAATTGAAGCGTGGGACTTGGGATTTGAGTTTACTCCCTAAGAGTAAACTTCCTAATTGAGTTTATGGCCTAAACACCCATTCCCCATGAGTTTATGGCCGTAAACTCATGGTGGGGGTGGTTTATGGTGTTTAATGGGTCACATAGGGTCAATACCACTTGGAAATGCTTGGATTAATTTTACCTAAGGCTTGGGATGGATTAAATTCAGCAAATGCAATACTTAAAGGAGTTTATGGCCTAAGCATGGGGTCTATGGCCGCAAACTCACATATCTCTGAGAATAAGTGTTGTTAAGGTCCCAAAATTAATCACATGTGATTCTAAAAATTCAAACAAACCTAGAAATCAATTTTGGGCACCATTTGACATCCTTTTAGGAGTTTACGGCCATGGGGCATGTTCTATGGCTATAAACTCTCAAATGTGGGATTTTGATGTGTTTAAAGCCCTTAAACTATTTTTGGTTGGTTCTATAATTTATTCCAAGGCTTTTGGTGGTGTTGGATGGCTTTCTGACACCTTAGAAGTGAGTTTACACCCTTGTTTAAGGAGTTTACGGCCCAAGCACAAGCCTTTGCCGTAAACTCACACAAACTCTTCAAAATTTATGTTTAAGGTGTTGTAGGTCCATTTCCAATATTCTAAAAATCATATCTAAGTCTTGTTTGTGTCTTGGAAGGGTTAAATGGCTTATAACCCCTTTAAATATGTGTTTACGGCCTAGGAACCTTCTTGGGCCGTAAAATCTTATACAAGGCTTTAAATCTTGGTTTGAGGCATTCTAATTCCATTTCATAAAGTCCTCTAGCCATAACCAAAGTCCAATTGAGGTTTAGAAGGGTTTTGTTGCTCCAAAAACCCCTTTTATATGAGTTTACGGCCTAGGATTGTTCTAGGGCCGTAAACTCATGATAATGGTCCTATCCCATGGTTTGAACTTGAATTTGAGGGCTAAAGATGTTGCATAACAAATTAGGGAAGGTACCTTGGTGATTTGAAGCCTTAAACTTGAGATTTTGACCCTTAAATCTAGTTTGAGGAGAGAGGTTGGTGTGATAGTTGTAAAATGGAGCAAAAGCTTCAAAATGGAGACTTAGATCACTTTAAATAGTGTCCAAGTTCGGGACACGGTAGAATTCTACCCGATACCGGCGTTAGACGGGGCTTTTGGTCGCACCCGGCCAATTTGCCGTAACCCGATATGGCTGATTCTAGAAATGTTCCGATCATTAATATGAGACGTTAGAATGAGTTCTAAGGGTATTAATACACTTATTAAGTCATAAAATAAAATTCACATTAACGACTTAATAAAAGGTCGGAAACAGAAACGAAATCGGAAACGGTGATTGGATGATCGGAACGGGTCGCGAGAAGGGTTACATTTAGGGATATGAATTTCGGGTTATTACAGAAAGACACCTGCTTGATATGGAGTGCCAACTGGCTGAACTAAGGGTTCACCAGAGGGAGGCCCGTCACCAGTAAGGAGATGCTTTACTTTCCTTCCTCGTTTTAAGGAATCATGTTCTCTGTCTACGTCCTATGTAGCACTTTTCTATGTAACTATCCCAATACTATGAGTACTTTTAGTTAGGTCTTTTCACTATCAAAACTTTTTCTATTCCGGACATGATGTAAGACCTACTACAAGGTCAATTTTTCCAAACTTATTACATCATAAATATTAATGATATTCACAGTCGGCTAACTTCTGTGTCAACCTTTGTTCAAATACTTTCATCATACTATCGTTAGAATTCTATCTGAAACTCACTCTACTCAAGTTATTGATCTATGGAAATTCAACTCTGGGATCATTTCCAATTCTCTTTGAAAAGTTGGATCATGTTATCCACAAACCAATGATACCCTGGTTCGGACGACGAATGTCTTGTTACCATTCTATGAAACTTACTCCTACTCTTTACTAGGACTGCATCATAGGGATGTAGGTCAAACCATTGAGAACATAATGCTACTCTTTACACGAACGATCGAAATACATCTAGGTTCAAATCATAATCACTCACGAACTCCTTTTCTTTCGTATAACAGAATCATGTCGACATCTAGAAATAATAAACCGAGCAATGAAACCTCTATCCTTCATATCGACACCGCTACATTCCAAGCCGTGGTAACAGCTGTCGTGACAGCTGTCCTTGCAAACCTCAGCTCGCGCAATGCAAACAAGGCTAGCTAGGGGGTTGAAAATTATGATCGTTGTATCTATCCGAGAAGCCAAAAGATGACAACAGTCACGAACTTGCAAAGTCGTAAAGCTGAGAAAAAGAAACGAAATTGCCAAGGCCAAAAGGGGCGCAAGAGATCCCAAAGACTTGCTATCCTACAGCAACAAGTGGCAACCCCTGCCATTTCAGCATTGATCAGACCATACGAGGGAAAACTCCCGAAGTGTTTCAGGTGTAGCTTTCATCATAATAGGGCTTGCCATGAAATGCAATGCTGCAATTTCCTTAAATAGGGCACCATGCTCGTAGCTGTGGAGCACCAGCACGACCCATCACTCAAATCCCTAACATCGGAGTTAACCAAGCTTGCTATGGTTGCGGTGAAATAGGACACTTTAATAGGAATTCTTCGAAAGGGAGCAACAATGAAAGGAACCGTGTCCACATAACTTCGACACGACACATCACTTCTACCACCGATGCTGGTGCTAGCTAGATATGTCACCAATGCAGCGAGATAGGACACATCAAAAAGGATTCTCCAATAACAAAGAACTTCGGTGCAGACGGGAAGATACTAAGGATCACTGTCGCAGGAGAGACTACTCCGGACCTACGTTAAAGAAACTAAGGCGTTCGTTGTAACAGACTCATAAACTGTTTAAAAACTAGTGCAACTCGAGTCTTATCTTTTGCGAGACCCCGTCAGTCAAGGGACCCTCGTGCTGCGTGTACTTGCCTTTTGTAGTGTACCTTGTTCGCAACAGTAGTCTTGTAGTTAATCTAAAGTACTGAAACTCTGCTAAAAAGTTGCACTGTTGTGTTTAGTCTGTAACGCCTTTAAAATCAAGTCTAATGTCTTTATTTCCAAGTGAGTCTGATATTATCATGCGACTTGAGTCAATTCAATCCTCACAATACCAGTTTCATGAGTAAATCTCTTTCTCCGTAAACGTCTTGTATAACACCGTGATTTTTAAGGCAAAATTTTCATTTAATTAATCAAATTAAATATTAAACACTTGTTTAAAATCTCATTCATAATTGAATTACAAAACATAGCTTCATTTTCACTTGAATGGAAAACCAGGATCCTCCAAAATACAACTCTTTCTCTGGTGTGTACAATCGAGCCGGTGCCATCCCGCGTTACTGAAAGAACCTGAAACATCATACATAAAACACTGTAAGCACGAAGCTTAGTGAGTTCCCCAATATACACCATACGCACATACGCCTTTCCAGGCCCTGACCTTCCAGTCCACTGCACAATGCCTTCCGGCCATGAGATAATCGCCTTCCGGCCCATAACGTGTTGCCTTCCGGCCCATAGTACATTACCTTCCGGCCCATAACATATTGCCTTCCGGCCCATAACATATTGCCTTCCGGCCCATAACATATTGCCTTCCGGCCCAAAAACATATACGGCACATAATACATTTACTCTAACACATAAAGCACATATATCATATATCATACCTGACCTTTCTGTCATATAACACTTTGCCTTCCGGCCCATATAAACATGCATATCACGCGTAGCAACTAACTTTCCATTTATAGCATATATACATAACACATAATACATTCGACCTTACAGTCACACCATCAAACCCTTTCGGGTACAGTATAGTGAGAAGACTCACCTCGTGGATGCTGGAAGTTAGCAACTCCTGAAATCACTTGCACCTGATCCGCCGAGCTACAAGCTCCCTATAACAATATATCTCTTATTAATACTTTTATCTTCCACGTTAACTGACCCTAAGAAATCACACACATGTCAACTCTGGTCAACGGTCATCTCGACTGGACTCGGCGAGTGCCCTGGCGACTCGGCGAGTGTAGTCGTCCTCACAAATTCCTGGGTGTTCCCTTTCTACTCGTCGAGTATCTCTCTTGACTCGACGAGTTCCTCGTGGAAGAATCGCGGGGCCACCCCGACTCCACTCGCCGAGTCTGAAGAACAACTCGGCGAGTCCCAGCTATTCTTCAAGCTACTCGCCAAGTCTGCTCATCCGACTCGGCGAGTCCATGCCATGCAGTCGATCAAACTGCTTCCTAAGATCAGAATCGTCCCGACCAATCATAGGTCTGGTCCTCCTAAGCTGGTCCATCACAAAAGGCCTTCATTTAGGTGCTCATGCTACACCCCAAGACTCATAATTCCCATGTTAACCTAAGGCATAAGGATTTCAATCTAAAACCTTCACCAATTCCCGAAATGCACAGACCTGGGATCTTCTGGGCCTCTAAGGATCCTAATACAGGTTATATTCGTTTGGGTAACAAGGTAATAATCCATCCAATCATCAAATGGGTTCCATAAACCCTAAATCCATATACACATCAATCACAGAAGAATGTAATCCGAGCTATTACCTGAATGATGTACCTTCTGTGTCCCCAAACTTCAGAACTCGAATTCCTTGCAGTTCCTTTAGCCAAAACCTTCTCCTCCTTGCACAACAATTCCTTCAAGGTCACCAATGGCCTTCAAGCTTGCTCTAGATGCCACAGCCGCTTAGGGTTCTTCTCAATCGACCAAAAGACGAGCAATGACGGCATAAGATCCCTTATATACGACCCAAAACTGAACGGCTAGGGTTTCCGCTGAACAGCGTCGACTCACCGAGTCCATAACTGGACTCGTCGAGTCCAGTCGCGAACCCGCGACCAAATCTGCGACCCTACTCGACGAGTCTGGCTCCAACTCGCCGAGTCTCTCCTTTAAAACACCCCAAAATGCAATTTAACAATACTTGAGATTTTGGGCTGTTACATCTTGCTAGTGAAACCGTCATTCCAGAACTCTGAGGTACTCATGCATAGAGTACCTCATGTCTCGTATCCTTTCCAAAGAAACCTCAGTAAACCTCCCCGGAATACCACTCGTAGAGTACATCAAGTTCAATCTGCAGACTCATATGGTTGATCTATCACTGAGGATTGTATACACAAGAGTGGTATATAATCAAGATACTATAGGTTTAGAATTGATGATTCCACTTTAACTTCTTTTCCTTGTTTGGATGTGAGTTTAAAGAAGAATCGTTTATTCGACTACATTTTCAATCTTGTTTATATACGAATCGTATACATGAGATTGTGATTGATGAACCATGTATGACTTCTAGCATGAACTTCAGGACGGAGACTACTCAAGACTATGAATGATAGTGCTGCCATACGAATCAACTTAGAGCCCAATCAAATGCCTTCTCACCAAGAGAGGACAGGGGATACAGATAAAAATAGAAGTACCTACCCTATTTCCTACTCCATGAGTACTCCCAGGATTAACTCCATAACGTCAAGTTCAACTTCGAAAATCAAAGTAGTTGCAGTGGCTACCTATGTAGCCAAATCGCCCTATAGTCTAGCACCTGCAGAGATGCAAGAACTGTCCGGTCAACTCGACGAACTGCTAAACAATGGCTTTATAAGACCAAGCTTCTCACCCTGGGAAACTCCAGTCCAGTTCTTCAAGAAGAATGACGAATTGTTCGTACGTGCATCGACTAATGGAGACCTCAACATGTCGCACCCTGCTAAAGCGGAAACGCAAGGTATGACAGTGATAACGGTTTCATTGCAAAAGATAATGATACATCACCATAGCAGTATTTAAAAGTTTACAACCCATAGCTTCAAAAGAAACAAAATACAAGGTTTTCCAAAATAAGATTGTTCAAAGAAAACTCCACAAATAACTTCAACACGATGCAGCATGCTCTATGATGATGAATATTTATATCCACTTACTAATTATTTCCTGAAAAAGCATGTAAAACGAGTGTCAACTATGAAAATAGTTGGTGAGTTCACAAGTTTATAAAATCGAGTTTGAAATAAGGCTTTTCATAAATACAAGTACATTGCTTTAATGATAAACAAAGTTGATTGCTATTAATGAGTACAAGTTTATTGCTATAACGAGAATGAGTTTTTGTATGTGTATGACCAAACAATGAGTCTCAACCAAACCTATGACTGAAGCCCTATCGAGATCTATGCTTATCGTTCCATAGATGATTATGGTATCATGCACTCCATCGATTCGGGCGAGTGAGGAGTTGTCAATTCCTAATAGTGCTATCCATAATGACCATTGGATCAAAGAGTTAATGGTTAGAGATAAGGGAAGGGCCTTAGTACGATAAGTTCTCATGTTTCGTGTTGCATAGACATACATAAAGAAACATAGCAATACAATAGAAATCGTGTTTGATACAAATCAATTTAAATACAACATACAAATAATAGTTTTTATGGACATGCTTTTTCACCCCAAAACATAAAACTGAAAATAGGGGAGTGCGTGAATACTCACAACATTTCGAGTAGGTACAAGTTATACTTCGGAATGCACCAACGTCTTACTACCCGGATCCTACGACATCGAACACACACTAGTGAGTTTCCATGTCGACATCTAATGCTAATATACTAAATTCTACATATAGTGAAATGCCAATTTATGACTTAGTATTTGATTTTATATTAATTGTTTACACTTTTTCTGAAATAATGAAATTCTACAAATCGTGCGATTAATTACAACATTGGAAAAAAAAATTTCCAAATTTTTAAGTCCTTATTACAACATCAATTCACGAAAATAGCATTCAAATGATAAAAATTCTCAAACTTTTTATTTAACTGCTATTACACAATACTAAGTTGGGAAAATTATAAAAATGGATTTCCAAGCTGTTTAATTATATTTTATGATTTTTGAGAATTTATTCCAATAAAAATTGAAATAAATAGAAAACAGTTTCCAAAATTACCCAAACTTTTTAATTAACTATTATTGTACAAAAATAGGCTGGGAAAAATATAAAAGATATTTTTCAGTATGTATTTCTATTTTTCCTTGTTTTATTCTTTTAAATAATCATTAATTGAAGAAATAATATTAAACAGTTAAAATAAATTACCAAAAATTTTTGTAACATCATTTACAGTATAAATAACCTGAGAAAAATGCCAAAAGTAGTCTTCATATTGTATAATCCGGTTTTGGGTATTTATGTGAATTTAAGTGTAATTAACTTTAGAAATTAAGATAAAAATAGTTTACAGTGGAGAAAAATCCTCAAATTTTTTATGTAACCTCCTACTGTACAACATGATGCTGTGGTAGATTTTCATGAATTTTGGATAATCAGAACTATTTTTCCTATTTTTAAACCATTATAATTACCAAAAATTGGGAAAAATAGCAAGGCATGATGAAAAATGTTGAAATTATTTTTCTGAGTCATCCATCATAGGTAAGGTATGCGAAAATTGTTAGATAAAATTTTCACACTCTCTAAAGTGGTTTTGTGATTTATTATATCCTAACAAAAAGAAAATCGGAAATCATGACAAACAACAACAAAAATTAATGAAATTTAGTGAGGGGTCATTATCCATCATAAGGGCCATCCATGATTTTGTTCCGGATTTATTGACCTCTGGAAGTTTTTTATGTGATTTATGCCCTTGGTTTCTAGCAATAATTTAAATAAATCAAAGAAATAATCAAAGCTTTTGGTATTTTACAGATTATCACATGCATGTGAGGGCTTTCAAAAGGAAAAATGTTCAAAATTTAATCAGAATGGAAATAGGGGTACTGAACCCAAACAAGTTAAGAAATGGTGTATGAGATATAAATGTGGATGAAGTTCATGAATTTATGTAGCCCATTCAGTGGGGCTTTAAGCCACGAAATTTTAACCATCATTCACTGGATATGTTAAGTTTCTAAAGTATTTTTCCCCAGATATATGGTTGGGTGTAAGGCCACTGATCATGCAAGGCAAAAATGGTGATCATAGAAAAACAACTGTCTGCACAACCATTTTGTAAAAATTGCCAAAAATCGGATATTTAATATTTTACAGTGAGACCAGTTGGGTTTGAAAGTTAACTCGTGGAACTATCCAATACAAAAAGAATATCATGATTTGGTTAAATAATGACCGAGATATGGTCGTTCAAAGCTGAATAAAGTAATCTGGAAGATTGCATGTTTGCTTTGAGTGCATCCTTACGATATTTTGACAAGAACATCATGCATGCCTTTGATAAGATCCGATTTCTAGCACATGCATGGAGTGAATGAGCATCCAAGATGTACTAGAAGTGGTTTAAATGCTTTTGACCATGCAAGAACACAAAAGAAATGGAGAAGAAGATGTAATACTTGTTTTTGAAGTCACATGAACATATGTGCATCATTTTCATTCCTTGCATGGGTTTGATCCCGGATTTTCACCATTTGAAACACATGCATTGTGTTATGGTGAGAATCTACAAAGAACAAGGGAAAAATAAAGATTTCTAGCCATGGAAAGGCATAGAATCCGAAAAGAATAGAAAACTAAGAAGAAGAGGTAGTAGAATCATGAAATTATGGGAGAAAATGTTGTTGTTTACCTTGGTTTTGATCTTGAGGGAAGTAAGAACACTTCAAAGTCTTCAAAATCTCGAAATTTGGCAGAGGAATGAGAGAAATTTCGTGAGTTAGATAGAGAGAGAGAGAGGAAGAGAGTTTGTGGGTTAGAAGGGTGGAGTGTGAGAGAGTGAAGAGAGAAGAGGTAGAGTGAGGGAGAAGTTCTAATGATTGAGTTTTGGGAAGAGGGAGCATGGGGAGGGGAGAATGGACAGATTTTTTAGTGCATTAAAGGCTCCTCTCTCCTAAATTCGAATTTTATAAAATTCCCTCCCACATTTTTATAAAACCCCAAATTTTTATAAAAGTGTTTATTAGGCAATTCTTGATTTATTTAGAAGTCTTGTTTTTAACTAATAAATTATGATTATTGCATGATAATTTAATTTCTATTTCATTGATTATAATCCATAATTTGATTAATAAAAATTTGATATTAGAAAGTTTATAGCCAAATTTTATAAAGTTTTTAAGCTTTAAGATTTATAAATTTGGATTTTGGGCTCTTTAGGGGTTTTGGAATATTGTTTTATGTTCATCGTCATAATGAAGTATAATTAGAATATTTTAATTTCGTTTTAGGGTTTTATACCCTTTTTCAATTATAACAAAGCTTGAAAGTTTCATTCAAATTATAGCATTGGCATTTCCTATTGTAGTTAAGCAACTTACTAGAATCGTAAGTGTCAAGTATATTAGTCCTAGGTCTTAGATGGATCCTAGCTTATGCAAGATTTTGACCTAACTTATACTACTAGGCCATGGAATGATGTGCATGAATGGTTATTATAAAGATGCATGAGTCCGAGAATGACCTGAATTGACAGTTGTCACACAACAAGATTTCCATTAGGAATCATTTCCCTCTGCCTCGCATAGATGGATTAATTGACCAGCCACAAGGAACAAATTACCTTTCGAAGATGGATCTGAGATCCTCGTATCACTAGTTACGAGTGTTAGAGAAGGATGTTCCGAGGATGACCTTCCGAACTCGATATGGATGATACAAGTCCGTGGTGATACCTCGCGAATAAGACCAATGTGCCCGTAGTATTCATGAACGTAATGAGTAGGGTATGTCGTCCCTATTAGGATCAGTTTGTCATCGTCCTTATAAATGACTTACTTATCTACGCTAGTAGTAAGAATGAGAATGAAAACATTTACAACTGACCTTAGGAAACCTTTGGAATTCCTGGTGGGAGACCGCGTTCTTTTGAAAGTCTCACCCTAGAAAGGCTTAATACACGTCGGAAAGCGTGGAAAGCTAAATCCAAAATACATAGGGCCTTTCGAGATTCTTGTTAGAACCAGCCCTGTAACTTACGTACTTAACCTACCCGCGAACCCAACAACGTACGTTCTACGTCCCACTCCTCGAAACTTGAATAAGTACCTTGTCCGTCAGGACTCTTGAAATCCCACTCGACGGGATAGAGATCAACGACAACTGTAATTTCGTGAAAGTATCGTAGTAACCATGGACCTAGAGATCAAGCGGACGAAACAAAACCGTATCCTGATAAGTGAAGGTTCGATGGAACGCCAAGCGAGGACCTGAATTCACTTGGGAACGAGAGGATCAGATAACACTGAAATGTCCTAATCTTTTTACTTAGTTGCTTAATACTCTAATTTCGGGATGAAATTCCTTCTAACGAGGGGATGATGTGACAACCCTAAATTTATATTATGAACAATCATTCACTTCAATAGAAGTCGGAATTGTTTCTGCTTACTGTTAAGCATCTTGGAGTCAGTTTGAGTGTTTTAAAACTTAGTACTTCAAGAAATAACAGGAGAGAGGATGCCGTAGGTTCATTGTGCATCATTTTCGCAAAAACTCCAAGAGTTGGGAGTTTTCGGCCCAAATAGTGTTTCATCCCGAAATTCATTTTATGTCATCGCTTGTCATCGCATGGGAAAAGTTGTGGATACTTTTCCTTCTTGAATTCCTCACGCTCCCGGGTGTACTCTGGCCCGCATTTTGAGTTCCAACGAACTTTCACAATCGGGATCTTACTCCGCTTAAGTTGTTTTACCTCCCTGCCAAGGATTTCTATCGGTTCCTCAATGAAGTTTAGCTTATCATTGATCTTAATTTCCTCCAGGGGTACGATCAATGTTTCGTCGGCTAGACATTTCTTAAGATTGGAGACGTGGAATGTGTCATGAATGGTGCTTAACTCTTAGGGCAATTGGAGTTTATAAGCTACCGAACCAATCCTTTCAATAACTTCAAAGGATCCAACATATCTCGGGCTTAGTTTTCCTTTCTTACCAAAACGCACAAGCCCTTTCCAAGGTGACACTTTTAAAAGTACCTTGTCTCCTACTTGGAATTCTAATGGTTTACGACGATTATCCGCATAACTTTTTCTGACGATCTCTAGCGGCTTTAAGCCTATCCTTGATGATAGCAATCTTGTCAGATGTTTCCTGGATAAGTTCGACTTTAGTCAACTGTCTGTCTCCGATTTCTGTCCAGCATAAGAGCGAACGACACTTGCATCCATACAATGCTTCATATGGAGCATATTGGATACTCGTGTGGTAACTGTTATTGTAGGAAAACTCAATTAGAGGCAAATGAGTATCCCAATTTCCTTTGAACTCAATGACACACGCTCGTAGTATGTCTTCCAATGTTTGTATTGTTCTCTCTGTTTGCCCATCTGTCTGAGGGTGGTAAGCTGTGCTCAAATCTATCTTGGTTCCTAGTGCCTTCTGTAACATCCACCAAAATCGAGATGTGAAACGACTATCTCTATCAGAAATGATAGACAAGGGTACACCATGCAGAGAAACAATTTTGTCGATGTAGATTTGGGCCAATTTTCCATCTTGAAATCTTCCCGAATGGGGAGAAAGTGAGAAGATTTCGTCAGTCGATCCACTTTGACCCAAATTGAGTCATGACCTTTAGCAGTTCTTGGAAGTTTGGTAACGCAATCCATAGATATTTGCTCCCATTTCCATTGGGGAATTTCAGGCTGTTGTAACAACCCGGATGGTTTTTGATGTTCAGCTTTGACTATTGAGCATGTCAAACACTTCCCAACATACAAGGCAATATCCTTTTTCATTACAGGCCACCAATAGTACTTTTTAAGATCCTTGTACATGTTATCCGCTACAGGGTGGATTGAGTACTTAGATCGATGAGACTCCTCTAGTACCATGTCTCTCAGATTGTTAACGCTTGGAATCCAGACCCTGTCCTTAAAATAACAAACTCCATCAGGTTTGGTTTCAAATATCTCTTTCAAACCATGTAAAGTCTCGCCTGGAAGATTTTCCTTGCATAACGCTTTCTCCTGGGCATCAATGATTTGAGATTTCAAGCTTGTTTGAATCACCATTCCCAAAGCTCTCACACGGGAAGCTTTCACTCTTTCTTTCCTACTAAGAGCGTCGGCTACTACGTTAGCCTTTCCTGGGTGATATCGTATCTTACAATCATAATCACTAAACAACTCTACCCATCTTCTCTACCGCATGTTTAACATTTTCTGATCCAGGATATGCTGAAGGCTTTTCTGATCGGTATAAATGGTGCACTTGGTTCCGTACAAATGATGCCTCCATATCTTAAGAGCGAAAACTATTGCTCCTAGTTCAAGATCATGGGTGGTATAATTCTTCTCGTGCGGTTTGAGTTGTCTGGAAGCATATGCAATGACCTTATCTTTTTGCATTAACACACATCCTAATCCTTGATGAGACGCATCAGCATACATCACAAAGTTCTCTGATCCTTTTGGTAAAGCCAGAATTGGTGTATTGCACAGCTTGTTTTTCAGGATTTGAAACGCCTCTTCGTGTTTCTCTTCCCAGAGAAATTTTCTGTCCTTTTGGGTCAAAGATGTTAATGGTTGGGAAATCCTAGAGAAATTCTCAATGAAGCGTCTATAGTACCCAGCTAATCCTAGGAACTATCGTATTTCTGTCAGGGTTTTGGGGGCTTCCCATTTCTTGATTGCCTCGATCTTAGCTGGATCTACATGAATTCCTCTTTCGCCGATCACATGACCAAGAAAATGTACTTCTCGAATCCAAAATTCACACTTAGTGAACTTGGCATACAATTTTTGCTCCTTCAACATCTCCAACACTAGCTTCAGATGCTTATTGTGATCTTCTTTGGTTTGCGAGTAAACAAGTATGTCATCGATAAATACAATTACAAACTTGTCTAGGTATGGTCTACAGACCCTATTCATCAAATCCATGAATACAGTGGGTGCGTTCGTTAGTCCAATAGGCATGACTAAGAACTCATAATGTCCATAACGGGTTCTAAATTTTGTTTTGCGAATGTCCCCTTCGTGAATTCTTAGCTGATGATACCCTGACCGAAGTTCGATTTTTGAGAAGTAGGAAGCGCCCTGCAACTGATCGAACAGGTCATCTATTCTAGGGAGGGGATATCGATTCTTGATTGTCAACTTGTTCAGTTTTCTGTAATCAATGCACATTCGGAACGACCCATCTTTCTTTTTGACGAATAACACTGGGGCTCCCCATGGTGAAGAACTTGGTCGAATAAACCCTTTGTCTAGAAGTTCTTGAAGTTATCCGGATAGTTCTTGCATCTCGGATGGTGCAAGGTGATAGGGTGCTTTTGCTACCGGTGCCGCTCCGGGAATTAAGTCTATCCGAAATTTGACCTGCCTGTGAGGGGGTAGACCGGGCAATTCCTCCGGAAACACCTCGGGATAGTTTTGAACCACTGGAATCTCCTTGAGTTGTTTAGCTTCAGGTTCTCTTTCTAGCACGTGGGCCATGAATGCAATACAATTCTTTTTTAGGTACTTGTGAACCTTCACACTTGATACTATGTTTAAACTTCTTCCTGGCTTCTCACCGTGTATGATAAGGGTTTCTCCATTAGGGAGAGGCACTCTAATGACTTTCTTGTAACAACCAATGTCCGCTCTATTTTTTGATAACCAATCCATCCCTACTATCACATCAAAATTACCTAGCTCTATAGGAATTAGGTCAATGCTAAAGAGTTTATCAGCTAAATTCAGAGTACAACCAGGAATTATATCATTATCCCTAATTTCATACCCATCAGCAAGTTGAATAGCATAAGCATTCCTCATATTTCTCGATTTCAAGCCAATTAACGGTCTAAATGCTAAAGAAGCAAAACTCCTATCTGCTCCCGCATCGAATATTACTGATGCAAAATGGTTGTTCAGGAGAAATGTACCTGTTATCACTTTAGGGTTCTGATGAGCTTCTTCTGCACCAATCACAAAGGCTACACCTCTTGTCCGTCCAACTTGATTTCCTTGAAAGGTTTGCTTGGCTTGGCCTTGTCCATTGTTACCAGGTCCATTGTTCAGTTTGGGACATGCTCTACGGAGATGATCAGTACTCCCGCACTCGTAACATGTCCTTTTTCCCTCCTTATTCACCTTACAATACTTCGAGTAATGGCCTATTTGCTTACAGTTTTGGCACACTGGGCAAGCTCCCTTGTGATGGAAGTTACACTTATTGCACTTCGGAAGCGGCCCTAAGTACTGCTTTCGCTCCTACACTTCCCGTTCTTGAGTTTTCACTGGTTCTTGCTCCTGGGCTCTTACCATAAAGTTTCTTGAGACTTTCTGCTTCCTCCCTGACTTGTCTCCATACTTCTTCTCTCCCTGATCTGCTGGCTTCCTCTTGCTACTAGAGCTTTCCTTTGTCGATGCTCCCATCCTTATCACATCATTGGTTAGTCGATTTGCTAGGCTTATTGCACTTTGAATGGTAGTTGGGTTTGCTGAGGTAACCATTCCCCAAATCTCTGGTGCCAGACCCCAGATGTAACGATCTATCCGTTTCTCCTCAGGAGTAACCATGTGAGGTACTAGTTTTGCTAGTTCATGAAATCGGACTGTGTACTTCTCTATTTATGTTCCAACCATAGAATGGTTCCAGAATTCAAATTCAAGTTTCTGAAGTTCATCCTTGGCATAATACTCCTTTATCAGTAGCTTCTTTAGGTCTTCCCAAGTTAGCTGATACGCCGCTGTACGGCCTCAGGTTTGCACTAGAGTATTCCACCAGGTTAATGCCCTATCTTGGAATAGGCAAGATGCATACTCAACTTTGTTGCGCTCGAGGGATTTGCTAATGTGAAGGACCGACTCCATGCTGTCAATCCATTTCAGCAACCCGACCGCACCTTCCTTTCCATGGAACTCCTTAGGTTTACAGGCCATAAAGGACTTGTAGTTACATTCTCTTTCATTGTTTCCCCAGTTTCCTCCACTACTTCCTTGGTTAGCATTAAGTCCTGCAGTTACTTGAGTAACAATGTTTGGGATTGCTTCCATGAGTTTTTGTGCTACAATTTGAGCAACATCGGGTGTTTTGTTTTGTGGGCGCCCGCGATTAGGCCTTCCTGACATGGTTCTATTACACAGGAGAAGAAATACATATAAATACATAAAATAATGTATAATATTTAGTTCACTACTATTTTGAAAACCGTAAGTGTTGTCAAATTATTGGTTTGCATTAATACTAGACATATATATTTTAGAAAGAAAAGAAAAGAGAAATCTCTTTATTCGACCATTTACCAAATAAATTCTAGGGTTTGACCTCATAGTAAAAGTTTTCAAACATAAAATAAAATTCTTCATTGCCATTTGACATTGTCTTAAAAACCAACCCATTACATCAAATCCAAAATAAAGTTTCAAATGTTTTTCCCAAAAGACACCCAACATGGGTTTTCATTTCGTGACAAAATAAAATAAAATACTGAAATCAGAACCAAACACTAATCACTATCCCAACAAGAAACATCAACACCACAATCAGTAATAGCCCAACAAGCACATAATATGCGGTCATCGCACGACATGCCACTTGTCTAGCAGTACTAGCAGTGTCAGCAGTCTCCATCGAATGCTGAAACAGGATTTCTATTCCTGTCAAGACTTTATCCAAAACTTCCCGATGCCCAGCCATCACATCGAGACTGTGATGTAGGCCCGCTGCTATCGACTGCAATCTCCAGGACTCATCCGGGGTCATAACTGGCTGTCTGATAGGTATCCCTATGACTTGTTGTGGTGAGGGTGCTCTCGGTCCTGCATCGCTGGGTCCTACCCCGCTAGGTCCTGCCGTGCCATGTCCTGCTGTGCTGGTGGGCATCCTTCCTAGAATGGGAACACTCTTCCTCGCCGTCCTCCGAATGCGAAGTCCATAAAGTGGTGGCTGTGGCAACACTGATGTAGGTGATGCCTCGTGTCGTTGACTCGGGGTGTTGTCATTGCTGATCTCCACCGAGTTCCCCGTATCTTCCGTATCCTCTGATGGGTCTTCTTCTACCGAGGCAGGGGGATTACGTCGAGGGATAATAGTGACGTAGACGGACTCATCGGCTGAGGCGGTAGCACGGGAAGATGACGATGTTGATATAGCGGACTGAGACATAGTTTCAATGAGATATGAAATAAATGACAATGCATGCCTATAATATGCAATGCTTACACACACCAAAATTAACCTTTTGAATTTTTTTTTGAAACAAAGTTTTCTCAAAAATTTTGTTGAACATATTCCCATTATAATTAGCTCAAGCTTTGTATAAATCTTTCCTTAATTAAACATAGGTGATCAGGCTATGTTTAATCGAGGTCCAATGATACAACTCCCGACCTAATTATACTAGTAATATGTTTGATGTAAAAAGAATTTCTTTGTATGTTTTAGTTATAGGTTGTGTTTTCTTAAAGAAAAACCGATGTTCTCTATAACTTTAGCTCTAATACCACTTCTGTCACACCCCGCTAAAGTGGAAACGCAAGGTATGACAGCGATAACGGTTTCATTGCAAAAGATAATAATACATCACCATAGCAGTATTTAAAAGTTTACAACCCATAGCTTCAAAAGAAACAAAATACAAGTTTTTCCAAAATAAGATTGTTCAAAGAAAACTCCACAAATAACTTCAACACGATGCAGCATGCTCTATGATGATGAATATTTATATCCACTTACTAATTATTTCCTGAAAAAGCATGTAAAACGAGCGTCAACTATGAAAATAGTTGGTGAGTTCACAAGTTTATAAAATCGAGTTTGAAATAAGGCTTTTCGTAAATACAAGTACATTGCTTTAATGATAAACAAAGTTGATTGCTATTAATGAGTACAAGTTTATTGCTATAACGAGAATGAGTTTTTGTATGTGTATGACCAAACAATGAGTCTCAACCAAACCTATGACTGAAGCCCTATCGAGATCTATGCTTATCGTTCCATAGATGACTATGGTATCATGCACTCCATCGATTCGGGCGAGTGAGGAGTTGTCAATTCCTAATAGTGCTATCCATAATGACCATTGGCTCAAAGAGCTAATGGTTAGAGATAAGGGAAGGGCCTTAGTACGATAAGTTCTCATGTTTCGTGTTGCATATACATACATAAAGAAACATAGCAATACAATAGAAATCGTTTTTGATACAAATCAATTTAAATACAACATACAAATAATAGTTTTTCTGGACATGCTTTTTCACCCCAAAACATAAAACTGAAAATAGGGGAGTGCGTGAATACTCACAACGTTTCGAGTAGGTACAAGTTGTACATCGGAATGCACCAACGTCTTACTACCCGGATCCTACGACATCGAACACACACTAGTGAGTTTCCATGTCGACATCTAATGCTAATATACTAAATTCTACATATAGTGAAATGCCAATTTATGACTTAGTATTTGATTTTATATTAATTGGTTACACTTTTTCTGAAATAATGAAATTCTACAAATCGTGCGATTAATTACAACATTGGAATATAAATTTTCCAAATTTTTAAGTCCTTATTACAACATCAATTCACGAAAATAGCATTCAAAGGATAAAAATTCTCAAACTTTTTATTTAACTGCTATTACACAATACTAAGTTGGGAAAATTATAAAAATGGATTTCCAAGCTGTTTAATTATATTTTATGATTTTTGAGCATTTATTCCAATAAAAATTGAAATAAATAGAAAACAGTTTCCAAAATTACCCAAACTTTTTAATTAACTATTATTGTACAAAAATAGGCTGGGAAAAATATAAAAGATATTTTTCAGTGGGTATTTCTATTTTTCCTTGTTTTATTCTTTTAAATAATCATTAATTGAAGAAATAATATTAAACAGTTAAAATAAATTACCAAAAAATTTTGTAACATCATTTACAGTATAAATAACCTGAGAAAAATGCCAAAAGTGGTCTTCATATTGTATAATCCAGTTTTGGGTATTTATGTGAATTTAAGTGTAATTAACTTCAGAAATTAAGATAAAATAGTTTACAGTGAAGAAAAATCCTCAAATTTTTTATGTTGTGGTAGATTTTCATGAATTTTGGATAATCAGAACTATTTTTCCTATTTTTAAACCATTATAATTACCAAAAATTGGGAAAAATAGCAAGGTATGATGAAAAATGTTGAAATTATTTTTCTGAGTCATCCATCATACGTAAGGTATGCGAAAATTGTTAGATAAAATTTTCACACTCTCTAAATTGGTTTTGTGATTTATTATATCCTAACAAAAAGAAAATCGGAAATCATACCAAACAGCAACAAAAATTAATGAAATTTAGTGAGGGGTCATTATCCATCATAAGGGTCATCCATGAATTTGTTCCGGATTTATTGATCTCTGGAAGTATTTTATGTGATTTATGCCCTTGGTTTCTAGCAATAATTTAAATAAATCAAAGAAATAATCAAAGCTTTTGGTATTTTATAGATTATCACATGCATGTGAGGGCTTTCAAAAGGAAAAGTGTTCAAAATTTAATCAGAAGGGAACTACGGGTATTGAACCCAAACAAGTTAAGAAATGTTGCATGCAATGGTGCATGAGATATAAATGTGGCTGAAGTTCATGAATTTATGTAGCCCATTCAGTGGGGCTTTAAGCCACGAAATTTTAACCATCATTCACTGGACATGTTAAGTTTCTAAAGTATTTTTTCCCAGATATATGGTTGGGTGTAAGGCCATTGATGATGCAAGGCAAATATGGTGATCATAGAAAAAGAGCTGTTTGCGCAACCATTTTGTAAAAATTTCCAAAAATCGGATATTTAATATTTTACAGTGACACCAGTTGGGTTTGAAAGTTAACTCGTGGAAGTATCGAATACACAAAGAATATCATGATTTGGTTAAATAATGACCGAGATATGGTCGTTCAAAGCTGAATAAAGTAATCTGGCAGATTGCATGTTTGCTTTGAGTGCATCCTTAGGACATTTTGACAAGAACATCATGCATGCCTTTGATAAGATCCGATTTCTAGCACATGCATGGAGTGAATGAGCATCCAAGATGTACTAGAAGTGGTTTAAATGCTTTTGACCATGCTAGAACACAAAAGAAATGGAGAAGAAGATGTAATACTTGTTTTTGAAGTCACATGAACATATGTGCATCATTTTCATTCCTTGCATGGGTTTGATCCCGGATTTTCACCATTTCAAACACATGCATTGTGTTATGGTGAGAATCTACAAAGCACAAGGGAAAAATAAAGATCTCTAGCCATGGAAAGGCATAGAATCCGAAAAGAATAGAATCTAAGAAGAAGAGGTAGTAGAATCATGAAATTATGGGAGAAAATGTTGTTGTTTACCTTGGTTTTGATCTTGAGGGAAGTAAGAACACTTCAAAGTCTTCAAAATCTCGAAATTTGGCAGAGGAATGAGAGAAATTTCGTGAGTTAGAGAGAGAGAGAGAGAGAGAGGAAGAGAGTTTGTGGGTTAGAAGGGTGGAGTGTGAGAGAGTGAAGAGAGAAGAGGTAGAGTGAGGGAGAAGTTCTAATGATTGAGTTTTGGGAAGAGGGATCATGGGGAGGGGAGGATAGCAAGATTTTTGAGCGCATTAAAGCCTTCTCTCTCCTAAACTCAAATTTTATAAAATTCCCTCCAACATTTTTATAAAACCCCAAATTTTTATAAAAGTGTTTATTAGGCAATTCTTGATTTATTTAGAAATCTTGTTTTTAACTAATAAATTATGATTATTGCATGATAATTTAATTTCTATTTCATTGATTATAATCCATAATTTTATTAATAAAAATTTGATATTAGAAAGTTTATAGCCAAATTTTATAAAGTTTTTAAGCTTTAAGATTTATAAATTTGGATTTTGGGCTCTTTAGGGTTTTTGGAATATTGTTTGATGTTCATCGTCATAATGAAGTATAATTAGAATATTTTAATTTCTTTTTAGGGTTTTATACCATTTTTCAATTATAACAAAGCTTGAAAGTTTCATTCAAATTATAGCATTGGCATTTCCTATTGTAGTTAAGCAACTTACTAGAATCGTAAATGTCAAGTATATTAGTCCTAGGTCTTAGATGGATCCTAGTTTATGCAAGATTTTGACCTAATTTATACTACTAGGCCATGGCATGATGTGCATGAATGGTTATTATAAAAATGCATGAGTCCAAGAATGACCTGAATTGACATTTATCACACAACAAGATTTCCATTAGGAATCATTTCCCTCTGCCTCGCATAGATGGATTAATTGACCGGCCACAAGGAACAAATTACCTTTCGAAGATGGATCTGAGATCCTCGTATCACTAGTTATGAGTGTTAGAGAAGGATGTTCCGAGGACGACCTTCCGAACTCGATATGGATGATACAAGTATGTGGTGATACCTCCCGAATAAGACCAATGCACCCGTAGTATTCATGAACGTAATGAGTAGGGTATGCCGTCCCAATTAGGATCAGTTTGTCATCGTCCTTATAAATGACTTACTTATCTACGCTAGTAGTAAGAATGACAATGAAAACATTTACAACTGACCTTAGGAAACCTTTGGAATTCAATGTGGGAGACCGCGTTCTTTTGAAAGTCTCACCCTGGAAAGGCTTGATACACATCGGAAAGCGTGGAAAGCTAAATCCAAGATACATAGGGCCTTTCAATATTCTTGTTAGAACCAGACCTGTAACTTACGCACTTAACCTACCCGCGAACCCAACAACGTACGTTCTACGTCCCACTCCTCGAAACTTGAATAAGTACCTTGTCCGTCAGGACTCTTGAAATCCCACTCGACGGGATAGAGATCAACGACAACTGCAATTTCGTGAAAGTATCGTAGTAACCATGGACCTAGAGATCAAGCGGACGAAACAAAACCGTATCCTGATAAGTGAAGGTTCGATGGAACGCCAAGCGAGGACCTGAATTCACTTGGGAACGAGAGGATCAGATAACACTAAAATGTCCTAATATTTTTACTTAGTTGCTTAATACTCTAATTTCGGGATGAAATTCCTTCTAACGAGGGGATGATGTGACAACCCTAAATTTATATTATGAACAATCATTCACTTCAATAGAAGTCGGAATTGTTTCTGCTTACTGTTAAGCATCTTGGAGTCAGTTTGAGTGTTTTAAAGCTTAGTACTTCAAGAAATAACAGGAGAGAGGATGCCCTAGGTTCATTGTGCATCATTTTCACAAAAAATCCAAGAGTTGGGAGTTTTCGGCCCAAATAGTGTTTGGACCGAAAACCCCCATGGGTATATATATGACACTTAGCCATATTTGTCACTTTTTCACTCTTCCAAGAACAAGTCTCGAAATCCTCTCAACTATCATCCGATTTTCCTTCTTGATTCTAAAAAATGTAAGTGTTTCTTACCCTACCTAGTTGATACCTTCCATTACTTAGTGATCTTACATGATTTCATCCATGAAATCATTCCATTTATGTAGATCTTCAAGTATTCTTAGTTTCACCAAGAACACCAAGAACTCATACTTGTGTTTTGGCTGAAAACCAACTCTAAAAGCTTCCTAATTGTAAGTATCACTTTCTTATACTTATTATATAGTTCAATCACATGTTTAAAGGCCTAGATATCTTCATGATCCAAGAAAAGAGGAGCTTTCGGTCAAGGGTATCTCCTTGGACCAAGAACCCTTCTTAGACAGTGAACCCCATGACTGAAAGATCATTTGGACCGAAAACCTACCATTTGGACCGAAAACTCTATTTGGTGACCATAAAACTCTTTTATGCAACCATTTGTGATTGTAACACTTCCTAATGAGAGTTTCCTGGACTTTAAAGGTGTTACCTTTCTTATTTAGTTATTTAAACACTAATTGTATACATATATGTGTCTTTATATGTTAAATAGGATCCGTATGTGTGCTCAAGCCTTCACTTGATACTTAGCATCCTATACCAACCGTTCAACCCAACCACTAACTGTAGGTGAGTTCATACCCCTTAATTAACCTTTTAAATGTTTTTAAATGCTTCTATGGGGGGGGGGGGGGGAATACTAGTTGAATCATGATAGTTATTATATCAATCATATGTGATTAATAACTAGCAAACTGTAGATTTACAACACTTTTAGCTGTTTTACTCAGTATACTACTTCAAAATGATTTCTCATAAAACGTTTGTATACTAAAACTCTTTATCAAATTGTATTACATACTATATCCATCCTTTCAAACTTTGTACATTTACGTTTTAAACAAATGATTTCTTATACTCCGAACTGTTCTTACTAATCTGCTCTTAAATCGTTTTACAACTGACATCAAGTCATCAGTTATTAGTTGCTAAACTTTTAAAAGGTTTTACAAAACTTCTTTTATACTTTTATATTGTCAAATTCATGCCTATATATGTATAGATATATAAGTAATGTTTAAAGGACTTAGGACTGCTAGCTCGCTTTAATTCCTTTGCCTTGTGTGGATGTGGCCTTAGAGTATCGGTTATTTGTCCGAATGTCATCTAAATATCAGTTATATATTAGGTATACATACGTAGACAAAAAGGTTCTATCAGTCAATTCAGTACCTTTGGGTAGAAAAGGCATACATTCGATTCTACACGTACATTACTAGTAACTATAATAGATATAGTTAGGAGACACAAATACATACTATACGAAGAGACACTAATACATACCATACAAACGAACACTAATACATACTATACAAAGAGACACTAATACATACTATATGAAGAGATATTAATACATACCATACAAAGAGACACTAATACATACTATACAAAGAGAAACGAATACATACCATACAAAGAGACACTAGTACATACTATACGAAGAGACGCTAATACATACCATACAAAGAGACACTAATACATACTATACGAAGAGACACTAATACATACTATACAAAGAGACACTAATACATACTATACTAAGAGGCACTAGTACATACTATATGAAGAGACCCTAATACATACTATACTAAGATACACAAGTATATACTATATGGAGAGACACTACTACATACTTCATGAAGTTATACTTCTACACACTCATGAACTGACCATGCTACACTTGGCTGCTCGCAACAGAAGGTGAGTTCATCTACATAGGTTCTCGGTTATACTGTTCGGCGAGTTACCACGCCGTGTTTATCCTAAACAAATGGGTACTTCCCTAAGGAATATATTAGTTCCTTATTACCTTTACTTTATGAGTCATTCACATAAATGATGAGGTAGGATATATTTTGATATAAATATATTATTTCCCTATTAACTTTACTTTGTGAGACATTCACATAAATGATGAGGTAGGATATATTTTGATATAAATATATTATTTCCCTATTACCTTTACTTTGTGAGACATTCACATAAACGACGAGGTAGGATATATTTTGTTATAAATATATCATTTCCCTATTACATTTATTTTGTGATACATTCATTAAAACGAAGAGGTAGACTATATTCTTATAACAATAAGTCATACATGGGAAAAATCATCATTTTTACAATGAAGCACACTTACAAAACAGTTGGGTCTTGGTAGAAGACTACCTTTTTATACTAGTAAGAAATATTGGATTTTCAGGGATCCTTAAATACTTATACAGACTTTTCTCGAATAATTACAAGTCTTGCATTGCAGTTTTTACAAATCAATGACACTAAAATACTTATGAATTCACCAGCTTTATGCTGATAAAATCTTTCAAAATAACTTGTATTCTCAGGTTACCAATAGACAGGTACGAAGACCAGGTTTTGAGAAGACGGAGAAGTCAAGACTCGTCATTTATTTTGATTATTCATTATGTTGTTTTATTCTATGAAAGAACACACTTAGATTTAAAGTTATACTAATTAATGCAATGGATGATGTTGTTGCTTGCTTAATACTTTGCATCATTGCGATACTTTACATGACGTCCTCCGCTCCAGAACATTTTCACCGTTCTTGGTTTTGGGGTGTGACAACATGGGTTAAGAAAACCTCCAGACTAATCTATATATATATATATATATATATATATATATATATATATATATATATATATATATATATATATATATATATATCTTCTAGTAGATGTCTATTATGAAAAGCGTTCTTTCTTGAAATCTATTTTCTATATTTCATATTTAGAATATGAATTTAAAGTAAACAATATGCTTATTGATCTAATTATAACTACTTGTTAAAAAGGTTTAATCATGGTCAATGTCATGAGTATGATAAGGACCATAGTAAATGGCATGAGTGTGGTAAAATCCTTTTATAACAAGTCTTGCTTTAAATTTGTATGATTATATATGCAAAATATTCTTTTTAGAAGAGTAACTTACTCCTTCTAGCCTTTATATAGAGAGAATTTTCAATCAAGACCTCACTTGATTTTCATACATGGATTACATCTCATGTTCATGACTCTAAGTCATTAATCAGATTCGAGATCTAACATAGAATCTTGGTATTTGATGGATTTTCTAGAAACCATGATACATGGATTACTTAGTGAAAATATCATTAGGAATCTTTTATATATAAATAATATTTATATATCTCAAATAAACTACATTATTTTCCTTCAAGGATACCTTTCTTGGAGTTGGAATATGTGAATCTCATTTATATAATAAAGATAACAATGTCAAAGGTGAGTTTAATTTAATAAAAGTTTAAGTAAAAAGTATTTTGCATATAGAACTTGTTATTTATAAAGCATTGATATTTACTTTATAATTCCTCTTTAAGAGATCTAGTCTCATAAAAAGAATTCTAATAATTTACGAATATGAGGACAATCGTTATGAAAAACGATTTAAGCAAATAGTCAATCATTCATAAATTAACTGAGAAATATATTTAGACAAGCTAAATTAAAACATACATTGTTCCAAAACAAACATTGTTTTATATTACAAGTACATTATGTTCCAAGCATAATAAACTAGACTCCGAGAGTGTAGTTCCAACTTGATTGTGATCAGCTGGTTACTCTTCTATAAATATCTACAAACCATTTACAAATATTAGATTAACATTGAAGTACCAAGTACCTAAGTGTCATATGAAAAATATGAGTTCTATCCAGTAGATACCTGAAGTACTAGTCTCTTCTAGACTTTCTTTCCAGATAAGAGAAGTAGTTCCTCTTCCAGTGTCTAGTTTCTCCACAGTAGAAACAAGATCCATCTATGTGGGCCTTATTAGATTTCTTAGGCTTAAAGGTATTCAGTCCATAAAACATGGGCCTCTTAGATCACACAAGGTGACTCTCTTTGGCCTTGTATGATTCCTAGTTTGATGTTAGAAACATCTTTAGCATCACAATGATGGCTTTACTAGGTATCATGTTCAGGCTTATTGCTCAAAGCATATAGTTTAGGACTTGGACCTTTAAGTGTATACAATTTCATAACTCTCACGAGATTGTATCTTAAGACATGAACCCATTCATTGAAGTTGTATATGTTGATTGTTATTGTTTCATTAAGTCATGACAATTTCATGGTAATGAGAATGGATTATTTAACTACAAAATTTTAACAAAATTCATTTAATATTTTCAATATTTAAAGTCTTTAATAATTAATACCCATTTAGTTTCCAAAAAACATTAATTATCAAAGTCTAGGATCTAAGTTGCAAAAGAAATAAATGGTTAGGTATCCTTTATCCCATCCACTTTAATCAACGCGACATATATCGATTATTAATTATATCTTACTATATAATTCTTAGATTTATGGGATCGCTAATAACAAATTTAATTAGACATTTTTGAACCCATCTATGCCTCAGAATTCTCTTGCTTAGGTATCCTTTCACACAAATTTTTTTCGATCAAATCATCCAATTTTAAAAACATGCGTAATCGGCCTATAACTTGGTTATAGAAATTGTAACGCCCGCAGATTTGGGATAGTCATTTTAGAGACGATAAGAGTCAAAAAAAAGAATTTTCGATAGAGGATTATTTTTAATAAATAATTATAACTAAGTTTTAGTGTATGTCACAAGGTTTCCGTTCATATAAAGAATGCTGAAATCCGAGTTACAATGAAGAAGTTATGCTTGTCGAAGTTTCGCAACAAAACTGGCATGACACTGGGAATCATAAAAAGTGAGTTTATGATATATTACTTTTTAGCCTTAGGGTTCTAAATGAAAATTGTATAGTACGTCTCCGTCTTCGCGTGCAGATAAAGAACTTCAAAAACCGAGTTCGTATGCAAAATTTCTGACCTTCCGAAGATGTAGATGTCTGAGGGCTTGACACAAAGCGGAAACCCTAGCCGCCTCAATTCCACGATGTGGAAATTAAGTCCACGACGTGGAACTAGTCAAAGACACTAATCGAGACTAGAAAAATACGTGCTAAGCCTATGGGACTGATGTGTTAAGATCCTATGACGTGGACATGAAATCCACGATGTGGAAAAGTCATTCGGACACCTTTTGAAGCCAGAACGCAGATGGCAAGCCAACAAAGTGATTCAACTATTTTCCACGACGTAGACATCAAATCCAAGACGCGGAGATGTTTTGGGTAGCCTATTAATAGCAAGTTCGACCCTTGCTCTTCTAACACCAAACCTTCTTTCCTCTATGTCGTTTGCTGAAGGCGTTCCATGTTTTAAGCCTTACGATCACGAACCGCTGATTGTTTCTAGTTAGATTCTATCAACTCACGCTACTAATGTGAGTGCATGGTTACTTTCATCTTACACATAGATATGAATTATTTTATATAAATTACGTGCTATGTGTGCATATTATGTGTATACTTGCTATCCATGCTGGATGAATGATTTTATACATGTTTTAAATGATTTAAACTGTATATGTATTTTATATCTACAAAATATGTTGGGTAAAAGATGGGTAGAATGGAGATGTAATAAGTGATGAGCAATGAAATATGAGATGAATGATGAGTGATGATATATGAGTGGTAAAAGATAGTGAGAAGCGATGAGCCAAGGATTGGCCCCGTCATCTAGCAGAGTATGGATGACAACCACAGGTGTTGTGAACGATATGTTCACCGATGTACTCTAAAAACCCATTGACATGTATTGCGTGTGGACTCTTGAAAATAATACTGTCAATAAATGAGGTTAACCTTGGTAGCTATGGACTTAGCGTCTGTTATATAAACCATGGCAATGATGGACTTCGTGCCTATTTCTTAGGAAAATCCTTAGGAATAAACAATGAGCAATAGAAGATTCATACGAAATATAATTAAGAATAAAGAAGATAATGGGGATGGGTAATTGGGATAATTGTTTGATGATGAAACATAATAACTTTATTATTATGGGTTGAAAACCCTATGTACTCACCAGGTTTCCCAACCTGACCCACTCAGTTTATTTGTATCACAGGTATCGATACGAAGCTACACTACACTGAGAGATTAAAAGAGATGTAAATCACTAGTGTAAATGAACGTAAGGTCTGTTTATGCTTATATTTTTGCATTGAAAATGACATCCCCAAGTTTTAGTATAAACAAAATACATTTCTTCGGAAATGCTTTGATAATATATTTATCATGTTTTCTGGGAACAAATTCCGCAATATATTTCTTTAAAAATATACTTTGATTTTCAAATAAAGCATAAACAAATCAGTCTTTCTGGCCGTAAAATGGGGATGACATAGTTGATATAAAAGCATTAATTTAAACGAACTAGGAGTAAGGATTTATTTCTCGACTTAAACTTAGAATGCTAAGCGACGATTGTGAGATGAGTGTCTAATATATTTTAGGTAGTACACCTAAATTGACACACACACTAGCTTACTTTTGGATTAGATGCCTAAATTGATTTTATGTGCTATATGATTTATGTTATAGCATCATATACTTTATAATACTATTATTTTATCGGATCCATGGTCTATTGCCGACCGGATCTGAAAATTTTATGTGTTCAGATTTCTAAACGTTTAATTACGATATTAGAACTGGCATGTAAATTTTATGTGTTCAGATTTCTTAATTCTCTTCACTACACACCGAACGTCTGATTTGGTGTATAGATCAAAATGGAAAATACCCGAAGTGGAGTTGGAAATGCCAATGTAAATGGCAATCAACAGCCTCAACCCCATGTGATTTAGCAAGTACCTGTAGTTGCAGCTGCACCTGAGCCAATCACAATGGATGGAGTACAAGCCATGATTTAGGCTATGATGGCCGAACGGAGGGAAGAGATGAGGCAATTGTTGCAAGAAAATAGGGATGAACCTACAATGTCTATTGAATAGCCCGAGCTGAATGATGGACAGTCGGAGGAAGGAAACTACAGTAGGACTGTTGGTCAAGCTGAACAGCCAATGGTTAGAAGGAATATCTAAGACAGAGGAAACGATGGTTGGGGATGCAAATACAAGCATTTCATGGCATCCAAACCACCGTGTCTTTTTGGAATTCCAACACCGGTGGAAGTTATGGACTGGATCTCTGAGATGGAGACAATGTTTGAGAGTTGCGAATGTAGCAACAGACAGAAGACCACCCTCGCGGTTCCCCTGTTAAAGTCTGGAGTACTAAGCTAGTGGAAGCTATTAGCTAATGTGATGCCAAATGGAGAGGTTAACAAGATGTCTTGGGAAGACTTGTTAGTGCAATTGAAGATGCAATACTGCTTTGAGTAGGATCTACTGGAGATCAACAACGCGTTTTAGAACCTAAAGAAAGGAAGAATGAACATTACCAATTATGCTGCATGTTTTATGGAGAAGATGAAGCTTGTTCCATACCTAGTTCTAACTTAACTCTCCAAGGTCAAAAAGTTTTCCAATGGATTACCAATGGACTTTGTTCTAATGGTGCAGCAAGCAACCACTTTGAAAGCCGCCATCTAGGCAGCCAAGAATGTTGAGACCCAAATTAAGAGAAAAGGATTTGGAGAAAGATGAAGTTGGCGAAAAGAGGAAATTTGAAGGATCTTCGAGGCCTAACGAGAAGAGATAATTTGCAAAGAAGTTCAAAGGAGGAGGAGGTGAAGCAAGATGGTGCGATAAGTGCAAGAAGAAACACTCGGGAAAATGTGGTGAAGAGGTGATATGTTTCAAGTGTGGAAAGTCTGGGCACTACGCCAACGAGTGAAAATTCAACAAGAAGGTATGTTTCGGATGTAACAAAGAAGGGCATATTTCTAGAGATTGCCCAAAGAAAAGCGAAGCAGCAAGGCCAAATGCACCGCCAAAGCCAATGGGATTCCACATGATCCTCGATGAAGCAGATAACAATTTGAGGAATCAAGGATTAGGAATTCATAAAGATATGAAGTAGTTGTAGTAACATGTGGTGTAGCCTATTAGAGGCATAGTATAGGGTGAAGTTGAAGCCTATGTAATCGTTTCAAGAAATAATATAAACCTTGGTTTTTGTTATCTGATGTGTTAAATGACTATGTGAAATTCTTTAATGGTGACTCGGAAAACTTCAAGAAAATACTTAGGACAAGTATGAGTAGGTGTGAATGGTAGTAGAGGCCTATACTACCGAAAGCACAAGACTCGCACTTGGATCAGGGAAGGTCGCCAGTTTACCAAGAAGCTAGTAATTGATTCCGTTTTTTTCAAGTATGTCGTTACCATCGTTTCGGTGATGACTAAGAAGATGATTGTTATTCTGACGTTAGTGGTCATATCAAATCGAGTCCGAATAAGACAATTAAGTTACATGGTTTAGAAAACCAAGTTCGATGTAGCATCCAACTTAAGCCCGAAGATTGAAGTGAAAGATAATAAAAGTGATCAATAGAAGTATCACGATCACCGTTAAAGTAAAGAAGGTTGTAGCTAGAAGTGATACATTCTAGAATGTGATTATGTCACATTAGAACATGAAGGAAGATATATTCCATTCTGGAATTTGACTCTAAAATAAATGAGTCTAAGCATTGCATCATATGTTGAGAGGTCATTAGAATATGACCCGTCGGTCTGTTATGGTAATGAAAGGAAATAACTTATCTTAAGCCCGTTAAGAAGAAGAAGGAGTTTCTAATGAGAATCGAGATTGTAACTCGAAGGTTACAATTGAAAGTCCAACATAGTACGAGGAGTAGATGCAAGATTGCGCATCGTCTGCAGTCAAGAAGTACGAGAGTTAGATACTCATTCGATGGAACATAGAAGTTACATTTATTACCTAGGATGTAAAGATAATTGTAACAACGCAAATTTTTCAAATAAAATTTTCATTTAAAATAAAGTGATTTCATTCAACTAATTATAATTATTCCAAGTTTCATATCAAAATACAATTATAAAACCCCCAAGATCTCAAATAACAGCAGTGTGCATGCATCACGCCGGCGCCTTCCCACGGTCCTCGCTAGTACCTGAAACACATACGTAACAACTTGTAAGCATAAATGCTTAGTGAGTTCCCCAGTATACGACTTACACATATACGCCTTTCCAGGCCCTGACCTTCCGGTCCACAACACATCGCCTTCCGGCCCATAACATATTGCCTTCCGGCCCATAACATATTGCCTTCCGGCCCATAACATATTTGATGGGTTTTGAGCATTCTAACACTTCCTAAGTGTACATGCAACCCTAATAACCTTGGATCTATGTTTGTCTAATTATCATGCAAAATTGAATTCCAAGGTTATATTCCTATCTAGCATACATGGGGAACAATTTTAACTTGAACGATAGATAGAATAACTTACCTTGTTGTTGTTTGTGTTCCTTGAAACCTTGTGAGCCTAGCACCCCAAGTGTGATGCCTCAAATGCTTCACACAACACCAAATGCTCTTGGAAGAACTTATGAGAGAACACACACTTCTCAAAATCGGCCAAGCCCTCTTGTTTCTTAGTGTAGCCGATTTTAGGTGGAGAACATGTTATTTATATAGTGTTGACACATCTAGGGTTAAACCCTAATGTGTCATGAGTCTTCATTTCCATGACCCATGGGTTTGTAACTCCCATGGAGCATTCATGGAGCATCCTATGGGTGGAACCCAACTTGATGGTCCATGGAGCCTTTTAGCCCACTATACAAGATATGGATGATTTACATAATCAACCCATATATTTAATTAGTTATCTTTTGATCACATAATTAATTCTAAATTAATTCTTGATCAAACTAATCAAATAATATTATTAATATATTAGAACTTATAATATATTAATAATCTCCAAGTGTTATTTCTCTCATTTAGTCTATCCAATTGCATGGTGCCATGCAACCCAAATGGACCATGCCGGGTCGGGTCAAGTACATACCAGAAATAGTTATGGACTTAGACACCTTATCCAACAGTCTCCCACTTGGATAAGTCTAATAACTATTACTGCAAGTATGACTTCAGGAACCGATCGGCAATCGTAGCTCTTTTCAAGGTTTCTCGAAACTGAGAAGATGATGGTACGCCATTTAAGATAAGTGATCATATAATCCTCTGTTCTAGATATCAGTCGGACAAATACATGGAACAATGTCTTACTTATTGTCCAACAATTTGTTTCCCGATTTCCAATTTGTTTGACAAAGAACTTCATTGAACACATCAATTTAGTTCTGACCGGGCCCGGTACATAGGTCAAAACAAAATCATCGAGGGGCCCAGATATCAGCTTTTAATCCAAGAAGGAACAGATAAACTTCGACTCATATGTTTGTTCTACTACTCATTGAATTACACACAAGAGCGCGATTTTATAACATCGAGTTACCAATGCGTTTTTCGTACAATTAATGCATAACCAACTTGTAAGTAACAAATCATATCTCTAGGTTTAAAGACTTATATGATATTACCGTCTCACGATCACTCGAGATATAATTCCATGAAGTGATTCCAGTGAGCGTGGGTTGAGTCCAATGCTCAGAACTTATGAGCACTCATGATTGTTGTAGCCTTGTCCAAGACCTCTACAATCAAACATGACAGTCTTGATTCATACCTACTTCCGACATATGACCGACTGTGGAGGTTTGAATAATATGTTATACCAAACAAAATTATTCTGGAAGTCAAAACATGCAAAAGAAATATAGTAAACGATCGACAAGAGATAGTAACACTTTACTCATAAATAAAACACTTTTATGTTGGATAAGGTGTCTAAGTCCATAACTATTTCTGGTATGTACTTGACCCGACCCGGCATGGTCCATTTGGGTTGCATGGCACCATGCAATTGGATAAACTAAATGAGAGAAATAACGCTTGGAGATTATTAATATATTATAAGTTCTAATATATTAATAATATTATTTGATTAGTTTGATCAAGAATTAATTTAGAATTAATTAAGTGATCAAAAGATAACTAATTAAATATATGGGTTGATTAAGTAAATCATCCATATCTTGTATAGTGGGCTAAAAGGCTCCATGGATCATCAAGTTGGGTTTCACCCATAGGATGCTCCATGGATGCTCCATGGGAGTTACAAACCCATGGGTCATGGAAATGAAGAGTCATGACACATTAGGGTTTAACCCTAGATGTGTCAACACTATATAAGAAGCATAATCTCCACCAAAATTGGTTGCACACAAAGAAAAGAGGGCTTGGCCGATTTGAAGAAGTGAGTATACTCTCATAAGTTCTTCCAAGAGCATTTGGTGTTGTGTGAAGCATTTGAGGCATCACCACTTGAGGTGCTAGGCTCACAAGGTTTCAAGGAACACAAGCAACAACAAGGTAAGTTATTCTATCTATACTTTATGTTAAAATTGTTCCCCATGTATGCTAGATAGGATATAACCTTGGAATTCAACTTTGCATGACAAATTAGACAAACATAGATCCAAGGTTATTAGGGTTGCATGTACACTTAGGAAGTGTTAGAATGCTCAAAACCCATCAGTGGTATCAGAGCCTAGGCTTGTTTGCTCTTATTTGTTCTTAAAAGTTGAAAACAGAATCGAAAAATTGCTGTCTGCGATCGGACTCGCCGAGTCCATAGGGGGGACTCGTCGAGTCCATGTGTATCTTCAACCAACTCGGCGAGTCATGTTCATGCACTCGGCGAGTAGGGTCGAATGAGTGCAGAATTTCGATTCAGTTGCTGGAAAATGAATTAGAAACATTACCCTAAACTGTTTTAGTAATTGTAAACTTGTTTTTGGTGGTGTAATGTTTTGCTAATTCATTTACAACAACTAGTTATCAAAATTACAAAGTTTTATGTAATTTTTGATTATGTTCATATTCATGTTCTTGTTCTTATGATGTTTTAGATGATCATAGGAATTATTTGTAACCTATTTGGTAGTTTAATTCTTGATCATAATGTGTTTTAATGGAGTCCATAACTTATCCTTAAGTTATGGAAAACCAAGAGTCACTTGAGTTAAAAACCATTAAGAAAACACAAGAGTTATAAAAATGAAGAGTCTTCATTTTATGACTCTATTAAACTCATAAGTTACAAGAAATGAAAAGTTTTGAAAGTTACAAAACTTGCCCTCAAGTTTTGGAACAAGTAAAGTTAAGTTAAAACTTTAGTTCCAACCCCTAGAATTTTAAAAGTTAAAATTCAACCCTTATACTTATATTATGATAATTTAATAATTATATATATATGTATAAGAACAAGTCGTCTTACCGCTAGTACGCCTCATTCACGAAGCCGGTCAATAAGGTGGGTATAAGGTTGTTGCCTATAAAATGGTGACTTAATGGGTGTATATTCTCACCAACCGCTTGCTTGACTGGTGGAGGGTCGTTAGCCGAACGGGTAAGACAAGGACTTATAAATTCTCATTCAAAGTATGATGAATATATAAAGTAACTAAACATTTTATTAAATTCCCAATCTTAGTTACTTTAGGAAAAATGTGAATAAGGTGCTAATCCATGAAATTACACTTTACACTTTGTCTGAGTCGTTGGTGGAGCGTGTGTGGTTAACCGGCACACTAACTTGGACTTAACAAGGTAGGTAAAGGGTGACTTAAAAGTTTATTATAGTATCGGTGGAGCGTGTGTGGTTTACCGGCACATCGATTGAGTGATAAACTTTAAAGTTACCAAGTGATTTGCATGGTTACTTCACACCTCGTTTTGTGATCCTCGGCATCCCAGTCACAAAACCTGGAGGGCACTCCCGAGATCGAAACATGCCTTTGAAAAGTTCATTGGATCTCAAAGAATCTAGGAATTTCTAAAACCAATAAAAAACTAAATATTTAATATTTCGGTTTTCGTGGTGGAAATTGGTGAATCGTCATTCACCTACCTTTCAAATATGGTATAGCTTAGATTACAGCATACCTCTTCTAAGTTATATTATATTGTGATTGGATCCTAGCCTTAATATTACATTTGGGTGTTTTATTAAGGACTCTCTTAAATCTAAACTAAACTTGTTCTTCTTTTCAGATGTCTTCAACTAATGCTTCTGGCTCGAATCCTAATGGCTCCTTTACTCTTATGAGTCTGTGTGGGAAAGTCACCTTTGATGGGTCCAACTTCAATAAGTGGATCAGAAACATCAGGATGATTACTCGCTACGAGGACAAAGAATATGTCCTCGACAAGGAGCTTAAGGAAATTGACGAGTCCACTGCAACTCCCCAGGAGATCGCTGACTTTCATACTCATGAAAGAGATGCAACCAAGGTGGCTTGCATCATGTTAGCCACCATGACAGCTGAACTCCAAAAGTCTTACGAAGACTTCTACCCTTATGAAATGCACCAAGATTTGATGGAAAGATACCATCAAAGTGCACGACAAGAGAGGTACGAAGTCATCTGCTCCATGATAACAACCATGATGAAGGACGGAGAGTCCGTCACGAGCCACATGCAGAAAATGCAAAGGTATGTGGATCGGTTGCTGAAGCTCAATGTGAACTTCCCTGAGGAGCTTGCAATAGATATCATTTTGCACTCCTTACCATCGTGCTATGATCAATTCCGCATGACATATCACATGAACAAGGAAGAAGTCACTCTCAGCAAACTTCAAGGACTTCTCAAGACCGCAGAAACAGGTCTTAAGGGGAAGTCGGTTGCTATCACTCCTACTCCAGAAACAAATCCGGTCTTGGCAATCGGGCAGAGTCGAGGGAGGAAGAGAAAGAGATCTTCAAAGGGTACCAAGGCTCGGACCCTTGATGGCTCTTCTTCAAGTGGAACCAAGAAAGGTTTCATTACTCCTTCTTCTGACCCAAAAGAGGTGGAATGCTTCTATTGCCACGAGAAAGCTCATTGGAAGCGGAACTGCCCAAAGTACCAGCAAGATGTAAAGGATGGGAAAGTCAAACCCAACCATGCAGGTATTTACACTATCATTTCTAATAACTCACCCCATTCGAAATCTTGGGTCCTTGATACAGGTTGCGGAATTCATATTTGCTGTGACTTGTAGGGACTAGGAAGAAGTGAGAATGTGGAGCAAGGAAGAATAAACTTAATCATGGGGAATAGGAAAGTTACACCTGTCACCAAGATTGGAGTTTATACTTTATCGCTAAGTAGTGGGTTAAATTTAGATTTGAATAAATGTTGTTATTCGCCAGAAATGGCAAGAAATATTATTTCCTTTCATGCATTGTACAAACAAGGTTTCACCTTTTCGTTTGATAATGAAGTTGGTTCGATTAATGCTTTCTTTAATAATGTACTTTATTTTAAAGCATTACCTTGTGATGGTGTGTATGAAGCTGTATCTATTGTAGATAACTTAGGAAATAATGTTTTGTGTATTGATTCTACTAATAATAATAACTTGGATAAAGCATCGCTATGGCATTGTCGTCTTGGACATATAAGCAAGAAACGCATAGGCCAACTCCAAAAGGATGGAGTCTTGGAGTCGTTTGACCTAAAGTCAAATGATAGTTGCGAATCATGCTTACTTGGAAAAATGACAAAGTCACCCTTCACAGGCTCATGTGAAAGGGGTGAAGGTTTGTTGGACCTTATACACACGGATGTGTGTGGACCATTCAAACATGCCACTAGAGATGCTAATCGTTATTATTTGACTTTTACCGATGATTACAGTAGATATGGATATGTCTACTTAATCAAGCATAAGTCAGAGACTTTCGAGAAGTTTAAGGAATTTAAACAGGAAGTCGAGAATCAATTGGGCAGGAACATTAAGATGCTTCGATCCGATCGAGGTGGTGAGTATCTTAGTTCAGAGTTCCTCGACTATCTAAAGGAATGTGGGATTGTCTCACAATTGACACCTCCCAGGACACCGCAGTTGAATGGTGTGGCTGAGAGGCGTAATCGAACCTTGTTGGACATGGTTCGTTCCATGATGAGTCGAGCTTCGCTACCAATCTCATTCTGGGGGTATGCCTTAGAGACTGCCACCCATATCCTTAATCTAGTCCCTACAAAGAAAGTTGCCAAAACTCCTCACGAGATGTGGACTGGTAAAGTACCTAAACTAGACCACATCAAGATTTGGGGATGCGAGGCTTTCGTGAGACGCAAGACTCATGATAAGCTCGAACCCCGAAGCGATAGGTGTATTTTCATCGGCTACCCACAGCAATCCTTTGGTTACCTCTTCTACAGACCTAGTGACAACGTGGTCTTTGTAGCAAGAAAAGGAGTCTTTCGAGAGAAAGAGTTAATAAGCCAAGGAGACAGTGGGAGGCAAGTTGATCTTGAAGAAATTCAAGAGTCAAGTGGTGAAGGAACTTCAAACTCTAGCCCTCAACTTGAGGAGGAAACTCCTGTTGAGCCAATTGACGAATCTGTACCTCTGAGGCATTCCACGAGAGTTAGGAGTGCACCTGAGCATTACTATGGATTCCATATTACTGCAGAAGGTGAGACACTTATTAGTGATGAGACACTAGTAAGTCATGATGACCCTAACAGCTACGAGGAAGCCATGGCAGGCCCCGAGTCTGCTAAATGGAAAGAGGCTATGGATAGCGAGATACAATCCATGTATGACAATCAAGTTTGGAACTTGGTTGAGAATGTACCAGGTCGAAAGACTGTAGGGTGCAAATGGGTCTTCAAAAAGAAGACCGACATGGATGGTAAAGTACACACTTATAAGGCTAGGCTGGTTGCAAAGGGCTTCTCTCAAATTCCTGGAGTGGACTATGATGAGACCTTTTCTCCAGTAGCCAAGATTAAGTCTATTCGGGTTCTGTTAGCCATAGCCGCATTTCATGACTATGAAATTTGGCAAATGGATGTCAAAATCGCTTTCCTTAATGGAAAGTTGGCTGAAGATGTTTACATGAGTCAGCCAGAGGGTTTTGTCAGTAACGAGTACCCTAATAGAGTGTGTAAGCTTGAGAAATCCATTTATGGATTAAAGCAAGCACCTCGCAGATGGAATCTTTGCTTTGATGAAAAGGTCAAGGAATTTGGCTTTTCTAGGAGTGAAGATGAATCTTGTGTATATGTCAAGGCTAGTGGGAGTATAGTTAGCTTTTTGGTATTGTATGTGGATGACATACTACTCATAGGAAACGACATTCCAACCTTGCAGGAAGTAAAGTCCTGGCTTGGAAAGTGTTTCGCTATGAAGGACCTTGGTGAAGCTGCCTATATTCTGGGGATAAGAATTTTGAGAGATCGGAGTAAAAGACTAATTGGACTTAGTCAAAGTACCTACTTGGAGAAGATTCTGAAGAGATTCAGAATGCAAGACTCCAAGAAAGGAGAGTTGCCCATCCAGAGTAGCGCCAAGTTGAGTAAGACACAAAGCCCTAGCACTGAGGCTGAGATAGCAGAAATGAGTCGAGTACCTTATGCTTCGGCTGTAGGTTCGATCATGTATGCTATGACGTGTACTCGACCTGATGTAGCCTTTGCCTTGAGCATGGTTAGCAGGTTTCAGGGGAACCCTGGCAAGGCACACTGGACTGCGGTAAAGAATATTCTCAAGTACCTACGAAGGACTAAGGACTGGGTCCTTATCCTCGGTGGGAGTGATGACTTGAGAGTTGTAGGGTATAGTGATGCTAGCTTCCAGACTGATAGGGATAACTTCCGCTCTCAGTCGGGCTGGGTCTTTACCCTAAATGGAGGAGCAATTTCTTGGAAGAGTTCCAAGCAAGAGACAGTGGCAGATTCTACTTGTGAATCGGAGTATATTGCAGCTAGCGAAGTGGCAAAGGAGGCGTTATGGCTGAGAAACTTCATTGGAGACCTTGGAGTTGTACCAGCTATTAAAGAGCCGATGGAAATTTTCTGTGATAGTGAAAGTGCTGTTGCCTTAGCCAAGGAACCAAGGGATCACGGGAGATCCAGACACATCGACAGAAAATACCATTTCACCAGACATCGGATCGAAGAAGGACTCCTCGTGGCAAAGAGGGTATCATCGGATGAGAACCCAGCAGATCCCCTCACGAAGGGACTGACTCGGGTTAAGCATCTCCAGCATGCTCGGAGCATAGGACTGAAGGATGATATTAGATTTAGTAGTTAGATAATCTTGAAATTTGTAAAGTGTAATTGACATTTGATGATGAATAAAAGTGTTTTATTTATGAGTAAAGTGTTGCTATCTCTTGTCGATCGTTTACTATATTTCTTTTGCATGTTTTGACTTCCAGAATAATTTTGTTTGGTATAACATATTATTCAAACCTCCACAGTCGGTCATATGTCGGAAGTAGGTATGAATCAAGACTGTCATGTTTGATTTTAGAGGTCTGGGACAAGGCTACAACAATCATGAGTGCTCATAAGTTCTGAGCATTGGACACAACCCACGCTCACTGGAATCACTTCATGGAATTATATCTCGAGTGATCGTGAGACGGTAATATCATATAAGTCTTTAAACCTAGAGATATGATTTGTTACTTACAAGTTGGTTATGCATTAATTGTACGAAAAACGCATTGGTAACTCGATGTTATAAAATCGTGCTCTTATGTGTAATTCAATGAGTAGTAGAACAAACATATGAGTCGAAGTTTATCTGTTCCTTCTTGGATTAGAAGCTGATATCTGGGCCCCTCGATGATTTTGTTTTGACCTATGTACCGGGCCCGGTCAGAACTAGATTGATGTGTTCAATAAAGTTCTTTGTCAAACAAATCGGAAATCGGGAAACAAATGTTGGACAATAAGTAAGACATTGTTCCATGTATTTGTCCGACTGATATCTAGAACAGAGGATTATATGATCACTTATCTTAAATGGCGTACCATCGTCTTCTCAAGTTTCGAGAAACCTTGTAAAGAGCTACGATTGCCGATCGGTTCCTGAAGTCATACTTGCAGTAATAGTTACTAGACTTATCCAAGTGGGAGACTGTTGGATAAGGTGTCTAAGTCCATAACTATTTCTGGTATGTACTTGACCCGACCCGGCATGGTCCATTTGGGTTGCATGGCACCATGCAATTGGATAAACTAAATGAGAGAAATAACGCTTGGAGATTATTAATATATTATAAGTTCTAATATATTAATAATATTATTTGATTAGTTTGATCAAGAATTAATTTAGAATTAATTAAGTGATCAAAAGATAACTAATTAAATATATGGGTTGATTAAGTAAATCATCCATATCTTGTATAGTGGGCTAAAAGGCTCCATGGATCATCAAGTTGGGTTTCACCCATAGGATGCTCCATGGGAGTTACAAACCCATGGGTCATGGAAATGAAGAGTCATGACACATTAGGGTTTAACCCTAGATGTGTCAACACTATATAAGAAGCATAATCTCCACCAAAATCGGTTGCACACAAAGAAAAGAGGGCTTGGCCGATTTGAAGAAGTGAGTATACTCTCATAAGTTCTTCCAAGAGCATTTGGTGTTGTGTGAAGCATTTGAGGCATCACCACTTGAGGTGCTAGGCTCACAAGGTTTCAAGGAACACAAGCAACAACAAGGTAAGTTATTCTATCTATACTTTATGTTAAAATTGTTCCCCATGTATGCTAGATAGGATATAACCTTGGAATTCAACTTTGCATGACAAATTAGACAAACATAGATCCAAGGTTATTAGGGTTGCATGTACACTTAGGAAGTGTTAGAATGCTCAAAACCCATCATTTTATTCATCATCAAATGTCAATTACAATTTACAAATTTCGAGGTTATCTAACTACTAAATCTAATATCATCCTTTAGCCCTATGCTCCGAGCATGCTGGAGATGCTTAACCCGAGTCAGTCCCTTCGTGAGGGGATCTGCCGGATTCTCATCTGATGATACCCTCTTTGCCACGAGGAGTCCTTCTTCGATCCGATGTTTGTTGAAATGGTATTTTCTGTCGATGTGTCTGGATCTCCCGTGATCCCTTGGTTCCTTGGCTAAGGCAATAGCACTTTCACTATCACAGAAAGTTTCCATTGGCTCTTTAATAGCTGGTACAACTCCAAGGTCCCCAATGAAGTTCCTCAACCATAACGCCTCCTTTGCCGCCTCGCTAGCTGAAATATACTCTGATTCACAAGTAGAATCTGCCACTGTCTCTTGCTTGGAACTCTTCCAAGAAATTGCTCCTCCATTTAGGGTAAAGACCCAGCCCGACTGAGAGCGGAAGTTATCCCTATCAGTCTGGAAGCTAGCATCACTATACCCTACAACTCTCAAGTCATCACTCCCACCGAGGGTAAGGACCAAGTCCTTAGTCCTTCGTAGGTACTTGAGAATATTCTTTACCGCAGTCCAGTGTGCCTTGCCAGGGTTCCCCTGAAACCTGCTAACCATGCTCAGGGCAAAAGCTACATCAGGTCGAGTACACGTCATAGCATACATGATCGATCCTACAGCCGAAGCATAAGGTACTCGACTCATTTGTGCTATCTCAGCCTCAGTGCTAGGGCTTTGTGTCTTACTCAGTTTGGCGTTACTCTGGATGGGCAACTCTCCTTTCTTGGAGTCTTGCATTTTGAATCTCTTCAGAACCTTCTCCAAGTAGGTACTTTGACTAAGTCCAATTAGTCTTTTACTCCGATCTCTCAAGATCCTTATCCCCAAAATATAGGCAGCTTCACCAAGGTCCTTCATAGCGAAACACTTTCCAAGCCAGGACTTTACTTCCTGCAGGGTTGGAATGTCGTTTCCTATGAGTGGTATGTCATCCACATACAATACCAAAAAGCTAACTATACTCCCACTAGCCTTGACATATACACAAGATTCATCTTCACTCCTAGAAAAGCCAAATTCCTTGACCTTTTCATCAAAGCAAAGATTCCATCTGCGAGGTGCTTGCTTTAATCCATAAATGGACTTCTCAAGCTTACACACTCTATTAGGATACTCGTTGCTGACAAAACCCTCTGGCTGACTCATGTAAACATCTTCAGCCAGCTTCCCATTAAGGAAAGCGGTTTTGACATCCATTTGCCAAATTTCATAGTCATGAAATGCGGCTATGGCTAACAGAACCCGAATAGACTTAATCTTGGCTACCGGAGAAAAGGTCTCATCATAATCCACTCCAGGAATTTGAGAGAAGCCCTTTGCAACCAGTCTAGCCTTATAAGTGTGTACTTTACCATCCATGTCGGTCTTCTTCTTGAAGACCTATTTGCACCCTACAGTCTTTCGACCTGGTACATTCTCAACCAAGTTCCAAACTTGATTGTCATACACGGATTGTATCTCGCTATCCATAGCCTCTTTCCATTTAGCAGACTCGGGGCCTGCCATGGCTTCCTTGTAGCTGTTAGGGTCATCTTGACTTACTAGTGTCTCATCACTAATAAGTGTCTCACCTTCTGCAGTAATATGGAATCCATAGTAATGCTCAGGTGCACTCCTAACTCTCGTGGAACGCCTCAGAGGTACAGATTCGTCAATTGGCTCAACAGGAGTTTCCTCCTCAAGTTGAGGGCTAGAGTTTGAAGTTCCTTTACCACTTGACTCTTGAATTTCTTCAAGATCAACTTGCCTCCCACTGTCTCCTTGGCTTATAAACTCTCTTTCTCGAAAGACTCCTCTTCTTGCTACAAAGACCACATTGTCACTAGGTCTGTAGAAGAGGTAACCAAAGGATTGCTGTGGGTAGCCGATGAAAATACACCTCTCGCTTCGGGGTTCGAGCTTATCATGAGTCTCGCGTCTCACGAAAGCCTCGCAACCCCAAATCTTGATGTGGTCTAGTTTAGGTACTTTACCAGTCCACATCTTGTGAGGAGTTTTGGCAACTTTCTTTGTAGGGACTAGATTAAGGATATGGGCGGCAATCTCTAAGGCATACCCCCAGAATGAGATTGGTAGCAAAGCTCGACTCATCATGGAACAAACCATGTCCAACAAGGTTCGATTATGCCTCTCAGCCACACCATTCAACTGCGGTGTCCTGGGTGGTGTCAATTGTGAGACAATCCCACATTCCCTTAGATAGTCGAGGAACTCTGAACTAAGATACTCACCACCCCGATCGGATCGAAGCATCTTAATGTTCCTGCCAAATTGATTCTCGACTTCCTGTTTAAATTCCTTAAACTTCTCGAAAGTCTCTGACTTATGCTTGATTAAGTAGACATATCCATATCTACTGTAATCATCAGTAAAAGTCAAATAATAACGATTAGCATCCCTTGTGGCATGTTTGAATGGACCACACACATCCGTGTGTATAAGGTCCAACAAACCTTCACCCCTTTCACACGAGCCTGTGAAGGGTGACTTTGTCATTTTTCCAAGTAAGCATGATTCGCAACTATCATTTGACTTTAGGTCAAACGACTCCAAGACTCCATCCTTTTGGAGTTGGCCTATGCGTTTCTTGCTTATATGTCCAAGACAACAATGCCATAATGATGCTTTATCCAAGTTATTATTATTAGTAGAATCAATACACAAAACATTATTTCCTAAGTTATCTACAACAGATACAGCTTCATACACACCATCACAAGGTAATGCTTTAAAATAAAGTACATTATTGAAGAAAGCATTAATCGAACCAACTTCATTATCAAACGAAAAGGTGAAACCTTGTTTGTACAATGCATGAAAGGAAATAATATTTCTTGCCATTTCTGGCGAATAACAACATTTATTCAAATCTAAATTTAATCCACTACTTAGTGATAAAGTATAAACTCCAATCTTGGTGACAGGTGTAACTTTCCTATTCCCCATGATTAAGTTTATTCTTCCTTGCTCCACATTCTCACTTCTTCCTAGTCCCTGCATGGTTGGGTTTGACTTTCCCATCCTTCACATCCTGCTGGTACTTTGGGCAGTTCCGCTTCCAATGAGCTTTTTCATGGCAATAGAAGCATTCAGCCTCTTTTGGGTCAGAAGAAGGAGTAATGAAATCTTTCTTGGTTCCACTTGAAGAAGAGCCATCAAGGGTCCGAGCCTTGGTACCCTTCGAAGATCTCTTTCTCTTCCTCCCTCGACTATGCCCGATTGCCAAGACCGGAGTTGAGTCTGGAGTAGGAGTGATAGCAACCGACTTCCCCTTAAGACCTGTTTCTGCGGTCTTGAGAAGTCCCTAAAGTTTGCTGAGGGTGACCTCTTCCTTGTTCATGTGATATGTCATGCGGAATTGATCATAGCACGATGGTAAGGAGTGCAAAATGATATCTATTGCAAGCTCCTCAGGGAAGTTCACATTGAGCTTCAGCAAACGATCCACATACCTTTGCATTTTCTGCATGTGGCTCGTGACGGACTCTCCGTCCTTCATCATGGTTGTTATCATGGAGCAGATGACTTCGTACCTCTCTTGTCGTGCACTATGATGGTATCTTTCCATCAAATCTTGGTGCATTTCATAAGGGTAGAAATCTTCATAAGACTTTTGGATTTCAGCTGTCATTGTGGCCAACATGATGCAAGCCACCTTGGTTGCATCTCTTTCATGAGTATGAAAGTCAGCGATCTCCTGTGGAGTTGCAGTGGACTCATCAATTTCCTTAAGCTCCTTGTCAAGGACATATTCTTTGTCCTCGTAGCGGGTAATCATCCTGATGTTTCTGATCCATTTATTGAAGTTGGATCCATCAAAGGTGACTTTCCCACACAAACTCATAAGAGTAAAGGAGCAATTAGGATTCGAGCCAGAAGCATTATTTGAAGACATCTGAAAAAGGAAGAACAAGTTTAGTATAGATTTAAGAGAGTCCTTAATAAAACACCCAAATGTAATATTAAGGCTAGGATCCAATCACAATATAATATAACTTAGAAGAGGTATGCCGTAATCTAAGCTATACCATATTTGAAAGGTAGGTGAATGACGATTCACCAATTTCCACCATGAAAACCGAAATATTAGATATTTAGTTTTTATTGGTTTTAGAAATTCCTAGATTCTTTGAGATCCAATGAACTTTTCAAAGGCATGTTTCAATCTCGAAAGTGCCCTCCAAGTTTTGTGACTGGGATACCGAGTATCACAAAACGAGGTGTGAAGTAACCATGCAAATCACTTGGTACCCTTAAAGTTTATCACTCAATCGATGTGCCGGTAAACCACACACGCTCCACCGATACTATAATAAACCTTAAGTCACCCTTTACCTACCTTGTTAAGTCCAAGTTAGTGTGCCGGTTAACCACACACGCTCCACCAACGACTTAGACAAAGTGTAAAGTGTAATTTCATGGATTAGCACCTTATTCACATTTTCCTAAAGTAACTAAGATTGGGAATTTAATAAACATTTAGTTACTTTATTATATTCATCATACTTTGAATGAGAATTTATAAGTCCTTGTCTTACCCGTTCGGCTAACGACCCTCCACCAGTCAAGCAAGCGGTGGGTGAGAATATACACCCATTAAGTCACCATTTTATAGGCAACAACCTTATACCCACCTTATAGACCGGCTTCGTGAATGAGGCGTACTAGCGGTAAGGCGACTTTATTCTTATACATATATATATAATTATTAAATCATCATAATATAAGTATAAGGGTTGAATTTTAACTTTTAAAATTCTAGGGGTTGGAACTTAAAGTTTTAACTTAACTTTACTTGTTCCAAAACTTGAGGGAAAGTTTTGTAACTTTCAAAACTTTTCATTTCTTGTAACTTATGAGTTTAATAGAGTAATAAAATGAAGACTCTTCATTTTTCTAACTCTTGTGTTTTTAATGGTTTTAATTCCAGTGTGACTCTTGGTTTTCCATAACTTAAGGATAAGTTATGGACTCCATTAAAACACATTATGATCAAGAATTAATCTACCACATAGGTTACAAATAATTCCTATGATCATCTAAAACATCATAAGAACAAGAACATGAATATGAACACAATCAAAAATTACATTTAAAACTTTGTAATTTTGATAACTAGTTGTTGTAAATGAATTAGCAAAGACCTTACACCACCAAAACAAGTTTTCAATTACCAAAACAGTTTAGGGTAATGTTTCTAATTCATTTCCAGCAACTAAATCGAAATTCTGCAATCAGTCGACCCTACTCGCCGAGTGCATGAACTCACTCGCCGATTTGGTTGAAGATACTCATGAACTCGACGAGTCCCCCCTATAGACTCGACGAGTCCATTCGCAGACAGCAAGATTTCCGATTCTTTTTTCAACTTTTAAGCACAAATAAGAGCAAACAAGCCTAGGCTCTGATACCACTGATGGGTTTTGAGCATTCCAACACTTCCTAAGTGTACATGCAACCCTAATAACCTTGGATCTATGTTTGTCTAATTATCATGCAAAGTTGAATTCCAAGGTTATATTCCTATCTAGCATACATGGGGAACAATTTTAACTTGAACGATAGATAGAATAACTTACCTTGTTGTTGTTTGTGTTCCTTGAAACCTTGTGAGCCTAGCACCCCAAGTGTGATGCCTCAAATGCTTCACACAACACCAAATGCTCTTGGAAGAACTTATGAGAGAACACACACTTCTCAAAATCGGCCAAGCCCTCTTGTTTCTTAGTGTAGCCGATTTTAGGTGGAGAACATGTTACTTATATAGTGTTGACACATCTAGGGTTAAACCCTAATGTGTCATGACTCTTCATTTCCATGATCCATGGGTTTGTAACTCCCATGGAGCATCCATGGAGCATCCTATGGGTGGAACCCAACTTGATGGTCCATGGAGCCTTTTAGCCCACTATACAAGATATGGATGATTTACATAATCAACCCATATCTTTAATTAGTTATCTTTTGATCACATAATTAATTCTAAATTAATTCTTGATCAAACTAATCAAATAATATTATTAATATATTAGAACTTATAATATATTAATAATCTCCAAGTGTTATTTCTCTCATTTAGTCTATCCAATTGCATGGTGCCATGCAACCCAAATGGACCATGCCGGGTCGGGTCAAGTACATACCAGAAATAGTTATGGACTTAGACACCTTATCCAACAATATTGCCTTCTGGCCCATAACATACCCATAGCACGTAATACATTTATCCTAACACATATAGCACATATATCATATAGCATACCTGACCTTTCTGTCACATAACATATTGCCTTCCGGCCCATATAAACACACATAGCACGCATAGCAATTACCTTTCCATTTATAGCACGTATAACCCAAATCATATCCGACCTTCCGGTCACACAGTCAAACCCTTCCGGGTACAGTATAGTGAGAAGACTCACCTCGCGGGTAATGAAAGCTAGCGACTCCTGAAATCACTCGCACTCGATCCGCCGAGCTGCAGACTCCCTATAATATCATATATCCCTTATTAATACTTTAATCTTTCAAGACAACTGACCCTAAGAAATTACATGTAGGTCAACTCTGGTCAACGGTCAACGGTCAACTTGACCGGACTCGGCGAGTGCAAAGGCGACTCGGCGAGTCTAGACGTCCTCCCCAACTTTCCCTGATGTTCCCTTTCTACTCGTCGAGTATCCCGCTTGGCTCGACGAGATCCTCGTGGAAGAATCGCGGGGCCACCCCAACTCCAGTCGCCGAGTCTGAAGAACAGCTCGACGAGTTCCAGTCAATCTCCAAGCTACTCGCCGAGTCTGTTCATTGGACTCGGCGAGTCCATGCCATGCAGTCGATCAAACTGCTTCCTGAGATAATTATTGTCCCGAAATACACAAGCATGGGACCTTCTAGACCTCTAAAGGTCCTAATACAGGGTTATAGTCGTTTGGGTAACAAGGTAATAATCCATCTAATCACCAAATGGGTTCCATAAACCCTAAATCCATGCACACATCAACATAACAGAAAAGATCCGAAATATTACCTGAATAACGCACTCTCTGTGTCCCCAAACCTCAGAACTCGAATCCCTTGCTGTTCCTTTAGCCAAAACTCTTCTCCTCCTTGCACAACAATTTCTTCAAGGTCCTAATATCCTTCAATCTTGCTCTAGATGCCCACAACCGTTTAGGGTTCTTCTCAGTCGACTAAAGACGGACAATGACGGCCTATAAGTGCATTATATACGTTCCAAAACCAAACGGCTAGGGTTTCCGCTGAACAGCGTAGACTCGCCGAGTCCATAATGGACTCATCGAGTCCAGTCGCAAACCCGCGACCCAGTCTGTGGTCCTACTCGGCGAGTCTGGCTCCAACTCGCCGAGTCCCCTCCTAAAACACCCCAAAAACAATATTATAAAAATACTTGAAATTCCGGGCTGTTACAATAATGCTTGGATTCATTATACAAGCAATGTTTTTTAGATGATTCTGGGGCATAATCATCCTACGGGGGAGATAATTGTAACACCCGCAGATTCGGGCTAGTCAATCTAGAGACGATAAGCATCAAAAAAATGAATTTTTGATAGAGGATTATTTATAAAATATAATATTAACTAAGTTTTAGTATATGTCACAAGGTTTCCATACATATAAAGAATGTTGAGATCCGAGTTACAGTGAAGAAGTTATGACATGTCAAAGTTTCGCGAGAAAATCGGCACGACACCGGGAATCATAAAAAGTGAGTTTATGATAGATTACATTTTAGTCGTAGGGTTCTAAACAAAAGTTGTAGAGTATGTCTCCACCTTCGCATGGATATAAAGAGCTTCAAAAAACAGAGCTCATATGCAAAATTTATGACCTTACGAAGATGTAGCTGTCTGAGGGCGTGACACGTAGCAGAAACCCTAGCAAAAGACACTAATCGAGGCTAGAAAAACACGTGCTAAGCATGAGGGAGTGATGTGTTAATATCCCTTGACGTGGACATCAAACCCGCAATGTCGAAAAGTCATTCAGACACCTTTCGAAGCTAGAACGTAGATGGAAAGCCTATGAAGTGATTCAGCCATTTGCCACGACGTGGACATGTTTTGGGCAACCTGAAAATAGAAAGTTCGTCCCTTTCTCTTCTCACACCAAACCTTCCTTCCTCTTTCTCGTTTGCTGAAGGCATTCCATGTTCCGAGCCAGACGATCACGAACCGCTGACTGTTTCACGTTAGATTCTATCAACTCACGCTACTAATGTGAGTGCATAGTTACTTTCATCTCACACATAGATACGAACTATTTTATATAAATTACGTGCTATGTGTGCATATTATCTGTATACATGTTTTAAATGATTTAAACTGTATATGTATGTTATATCTACAAAATGTGTTGGGTAAAAGACGGGTAGAATAGAGATGCAATAAATGGTGAGCGGTGAAAGATGAGATGAATGATGAGCGATGATATATGAGTGGTAAAAGATAGTGAGAAGTGATGAGCCAAGCGATGGCCCCATCATCTAGCATAGTATGGATGATAACCATAGACTATTCTAGACATTCTAGTGGAACACTAGCTGGCTGGCAACCTATAGGTGTTGTGAACGATATGTTCACCCGGTGTACTCGAAAAACCCATTGATATGTATTGCGAGTGGAATCTCGAAAATAGTACTGTCAATAAATGACGTAAACCCTGTCTGCTATGGACTTAGCGCTTGTTATATAAACCCTGGCAACGATGGACTTTGTCCCTATTCCTTAGGACAATCCTTAGGAATAAATAATGAGAAATAGAAGATTGATAGGGAATATAATTAAGAATAAAGAAGATAATGGGGATGGTAATTGGGATAATTGTTTGATTATGAAACATAAGAACTTTATTATTGTTGGTTGAAATGTAACACTCCGAATAAGGTATTACCTTGAAACCCTTGAAGAATTCTAAGTATAGCATATTCAGTCCCTTAATTACGCTAGGTGTACTCATGAGTACACTTAGCGTACTACGTGTAACATCCCAAGTCCAGGTATATCTTGTAAACCTTGATCTTTTGATCACTTGTCCATTTTGGGCCTTATTAGAGAAAAGGTGGTAAACGAGTACATGGAGCGTACTAGATTGTACACTAATCGTAATCGTATGCGTGCATATGACGCGAAGGCCACCTAGTACGCTGGGCATACCAGAGGGTACATTGGGCGTACTAGGCCCATAATATAAACCCTAATTGTGGTGACCCCCCTATATAAAGGATATGTGGACTCATTCCTGGCCACGATTCCCAGAAACCAAACCCTCCAAACCCTAAATCATTGTTCTTATAGCTTGTGAGTGCATTTGAGAGCTTATGGGTGTATTCTTGTGTTCTTAAAGTGGAGAAGAAGCCTTAGAGAAGAAAGAGTGAGACTCTAGTCCCTTGGATCTGAGCATAGTTGTGTGGAAAGCTTCACTTAGAGTTATAAATCGTCAAGCTTTCTCACTCTTTTGATTTGTGCATTTATATGGAGTATTTTAGTGTTTTGTCCCAAAAGATGGAGGCTTTATGAGATAATGAGCCTCAGAGGTCATGATCCACCCCCTTTTAGTGTATTTTGTGGAGTAATGGAATAAAAATCTAATCTTGGTAGTTAGAAACAAGCAATGCATGAGATATGAGCTTCATGGAAAAAGAGGATGAGGGTTTTGTGTGTTTGTGACCAAATCAACCATGAAAAGGCTTAAAGTCACTGCCTTTATGAATTAAGAAATAGTATGGAGTCCAGATCTGTGATATGAGCCAAGGTCTTAACTGATTAAGACCAAATATGTGAGGAGAGTGAAACTGGGTCTTATGTTGGGCGTAATCATAGTACGCGCAACGTAGGGATCGAGCATCCCTCATATCTGCATGGCAGCTGAGTACGCCCAATGTAGAGAGCTGGTACGCGTGACGTACTCTCTACCGTTGACTTTTTGTTGAATTTTAGGGTTGGTCAATGTCTGGACTATTAAGCCCATGGAAGGTAAAATGGTCTTTTACCCTTCTGTGAGTGTATAGGAGGATTAGTCTAGTTTCATGAGAGGCGTTATTAATTAGAGATAATTATTATGTGTGATAGGCGGAGGCTAGACTGGTGATACGAGTTCGAGGTTATCCGATAGTGACGAGGTGAGTCTTCTCACTATACAAACCTAGAGTGGTAATATGAGTTGTGCGTGACCGGAGGGTCTTATGTGTCATTTGAGTACTGTGATGTCTTGTATTATTTCTTTGTGATTTATACTGTGTATTATTCTGAGTTATTGAGTAGGACCGGAGGGTCCACCCAAGTTAGGACCAGAGGGTCCACCCGAGCTATAGGACTAGAGGGTCCCACTGAGATATAGGACCGGAGGATCCTCACCGAGACGCAAGAGATTGCAGGGTCCATGCCGAGTTATAACCTCGAGTGGCTTGTTATTTGTGTATGTGGTATTTTGGGGAACTCACTAAGCTTCATGCTTATCGTGTTATGTGTTATGTGTTTCAGGTACTTCTCAGAGATTGAGTTATGATTTAGAGGATCCTGGAGTTTGACTTATATTCAATTTTTGATTATGAGATTGAATGATTTGACATTGTGATATTTTAGGATTTTGATAATGTGTAAAATGTGTTTTTAAATGGAAAATTTTGGTTTGAAAATTTACGTTGTTACAATTTGGTATCAGAGCCTTGGTTTGAGGGATTCGAATGCATCTTTGGGCGTGTTCGTACTCAAACTGAGGATTTGAGAAATTTTTTCAAAAGAGATAAATAAAAAAAAGAAAAAGTTAAGAGGAAACCAGTTGGAGCAGTGTGTACAATCAGCCAGAGCCCAAACGGTGATTTCCCAAAATACCCTTACTTTTTTTTTATAAGATATACATAAGATATTTTATGAGATATTATGCATGCTAGGGAGTACGCTAGGTATTTCATATTTTAGGACTAGAGTGGCCTGATTTGTGATGCCTTAGCCTAGGAGCTATTGCTATATGTGATTTGCTTTCAGTATGAGCTGAGTATGAGTATTTAGCAGAGATGGGCCTATGAGAGGTATTCTAAGAGAGTAGTCTGTGCATGGTGAGATATAGAGTACTTGTGAACTGGGATGCTAGGAGGAGGACTTGGGATGACTACAGATGCAGTGTGGAAGGTAGTATTGGGCCCGTACTACTGAAAGCACCGGATCTGTAAGCAGTCCAAGTAAGAATCCTTAGGATACTAAGGAACAAGTAGGGGTGAGTAATCGAGCACGAGTATACTCGAGCGAGTCTCTAATTATTTTGTGTTGTGTTTCAGAGACATCATGGTGGGTACACGCCATAACCCCAAGAGCAGTGGAGTCAGCGATGATGAGATTCGTAGGATGATTCATGATGAGGTGGCTGCAAACATTCCGAGAGGCTATTCTGGAGATGTTTGGGTCTATTAAGACCACCTTGATCGAGACGTTTGATGAGCGATATGCTGCTGTTACTGAGGTGGCTGTTGCTATAGCCACCGCAGCTGTCACTGCTGCCAGGTCATAGGGGGGGGGGGTAACTCGTTGTTGTACCGAGAGATCATCAACACAAAGCCAATAGAGTTTGATGGGACTCATGATCCGATTGATGCGATGAGATGGACTGGTGGAAGTTTGTGACAGCCAGTTACACTCCTACAGAGCACGCTACAGTGACTTGGGAGAGATTTACTGTGATGTTTCGAGATTAGTATGTTCCCCCGGTGGAGAAGGAATGGTTGGCCCAGGAGTTCTGTCCCTCAAGCAGAGGAAAGAGTTGGTGAAAGTGATTACGAGGATGTTCCATGAGAGGACATTGTTCTTCCCTGAGCACGTGTCTACCGAGCAGGCGTGTATGAGTCGGTATTTAAGCATTCTGAGGAGGGATATTCGCGAGTTCGTGGCGAACGCGTCTTACCGGTCATTTGCTGAGCTTCAGGAAAATGCCCGAAAGAGGGTGATTGAGTTGGAGACTCAGGCCATAGAGGAGGCAGAGTCTCAGGGGAGGGATCGGCGACCGACACAGTCTCAGCCGATAGCTAAGTGGGCTAAGCCCGCTGATTCGAGATCTGGAGGCCAGAACAGCCGCACTTGTGGGAAGTGCGATAAGAGTCATGAGGGGATGTGCCGAGCCGGTATTTGCTACAAATGTGGCAAGGAGGGGCATATCGCGATGGATTTCCCCAAGCGGTTTGCAGTCTGCTTTCACTGCAACCAGACCATCCATCAGAAGGCTGAGTGCCCCCAGCTGCTGCAGGGATCAGCGCAGGGATCTGCTGTTGCTACTTTACAAGCTACCGAGAGCCAGCCAGCAAAAGCCGTGGTACCGAGGGTTCGAGGGAGGGCCTTTCAGATGAAAATGAAAGAGGTCCGCAAAACACCTGATATTGTGGCCGATATGTGTTCTTTCACTTATCCTGTAATACCCCGAGTTCAGAAGTGCAAGTTCAGGGTTCTTGGTGTAATTAAGGAAGATCGACTCGGCGAGTCTATGGATAGACTCGGCGAGTCGAGTCGCGATTTGGTCATGTGCTAAGTGACCGACTCGGTGAGTCGGCGTCTAGACTTGGCGAGTCGGTGCTGGAATGAGAAACCCTATTTTCAGGGTTTGCACCCTATTTAAAGAACCTTATGTTTTCCCCTCAGCCTCTTTGCTATCCATTTGAGATCCAGAAACCCTAATTCGTGAGGAAACCCCATTATTTAGTGAATTAGAGCTTGGAGGAGGATCTTTGGTATTTGAAGCTTAAAGGTTTGGAGGCTTGTATCAGGAAGCTTTGGGAGATCATAAATCTACAGTTAGTTGGGCTCATTTCAGGGGTAAGGAACCATTTCCTTAAGCTATTTCTTCATGGATTCATGTATGGTGATTGATATGAGAACTAATTTGAGATAGAAGCTTGGATCTAAGGATGCTACTTCATATCTAAGCTTTTGATGGTCCTATATGTCATAAAGTTCCTGTTTAAGAGTTATTGGTGAAGCCCTTTTGTCTATAGCCTTAGCCCTAGAGTGTTTTGAGCTTATATCTCATTGGTTTCACGTATATGTGAGGGCTAGGTTGTATAAGAGTGGATCTATAGATTGGAGTCCCTGCATGGCTTGAAAATCCTCTATATGGAATGAGAACTAAAAAGACTTAGTGAGTCACATGAGTGAACTCGATGAGTAGTATGAATATGTGCATGGACTCGACGAGTTGGAAGAACAACTCGGCGAGTCTGTTGAAGATTTCCTTGGACTCGGTTAGTCAGTTCTTAGACTCGGTGAGTCTGGTCATGGAACCCTAACCTTTTCTGATTAAGCCGTGAATCAGTGAGTCGAGGGACGACTCGGTGAGTTGAGCAAGTTGGGAATCGATGATTGTTGGACTCGACGAAATCTTGGGGTAACTCGGCAAGTCGAGTCGTGAATTGGAGTTTTTTGAGTAGAGGAACTCGACAAGTCAGAGGGTTGACTTGGCGAGTAGGGTCAACCAGGAAGGAGGAATTTGACTGAGGACTTTGACTTCGACCAAGGGTTGACCAGTTGACTCCCATGGGTATTTTGGTAATTATTGGTATTTATTGAGTTCAGTTATTTGGTATTGACCAATGGTGGAGTTCGTGTCAGTGATTGGAGCAGTGTGATCATATTCCATCAGTCGGCAGTTGCAGATGAGTTATCCTCACTATATCAACAGGGTCTAAGGCACCAAAGCTGGCCCTTTATCGGATTGGAATCTGGGTACTCGTTTGATGTGTTATTGCTTTGTTATGATCTGTATCCTGGTATTAGGATGGTATATGAATATATCTTATAAGCACATGGTTGTTGGACTGGGGTTGGGTTGAGGTAGGTCCTGCTTTGTTTTGTAGGCCAACATACCCAGGGCGAACCGGTTAGACTGAAGGCTCGGCGAGCGGTCCGGATAGGCTGAAGGCCTAAGAGGGCGGACCATACACGCCGAGGCTCGAAGATTGGACCAAACAGATTGAAGGCCCGGTGCGGGTAGACCAGTCAGACTGTAGACTCAGAGAGTGGACCAGGTGGACTGAAGGCCCGATGCGGGCGGACAAGTAACACTGTAGACTCGATATGTATGGCTGCTCTGTTTATGATATGTTATGTGTAAGGTATTGTGGTTGGTATTTTAGGGGTAACTCACTAAGCTTTCGGGCTTACAGTTTCAGTGTATTGTTCCAGGTAGTTCTGGAGATCGTGGCAAGGAGAAGGTGTGATCGTACCATTCCTCAGTTTTATGTTGTTGTTTCTGGGATACTCTGATAATAAATGAAATGAAAATCTTTTTGTAATAATTTAAAGAATATGGGTTGTTTTTGAAAAGTTTAAATTGTTGTAAATTTTCACGGTGTTACAAGTTGGTATCAGAGCCTTAGTTTGATTGAATTGGAGGAACATTCGTGTGAATCCAGTCTCTAATGAAGGAGAGTTTTCAAAAGAGAATTAAAATGGTTTTCAAAATAAGTAAAGGAGGATGCGGAGGTACGATAAGCCAGAGCCAATATGTAGACCCCAAAATACCATACAAGTTATTTGAGTATGTGATATGTTAGAACAACATGCTAGTATTAGGCTAGGGATCTTCAAGAAAGGCATGATAGGATTGTCTGATTATATGATGTCTGCTAGCCTAAGGTTCCTGCTATGAGAGGTAATTATCAGTTCCTCTAGAGGAGAGGATGGAGTGTTTGCCATGTATATGTTTATTGCTAGGGTGTTGTGATGATACTTGATATAAATATGGGTAGGTGTGGAAGGTACTATGGGCCCGTACTACTAAAAGAACAGGACCCATACACGTATCAAGGAAGTCACAACCTCTAGGGTTGGGTTGGGAGTTAGTTCCCGGGATATTGGGAGAGCATCTGATATTTTGCGGTATTATTTCAGTATGGTGGTTACGAGGCATGCTGGGAGTGGATGTAACACCGAGAATTTCAAAATAATTTTTTTTGCATAATATAAAAACATAATTCATTTACTATTTATAAAAACATCATTTGTTTCAAGTTCAGATTCATAGCACATAAAAATCCCAAGATCTCATAACATAAAATCCCGTGTGTGTACTTGATCAGAGCGGTGCCTTCCCGCGATCCTCACTGGTACCTGAAACAATAACACCAAACACTGTAAGCACGAAGCTTAGTGAGTTTCCCAAAATACCACATAACACATATTAGCTACTTGAGGCTATAACTCTGTGGGTCCGTGCACCCATACTCTGTGAACCCTCAGGTTCTAACTCTGTAAACATGCATAGCATAAATCACATAGAATAATGCAGTGCAACACATAATATGCATAGTATACGAATACTCTATCACATAACTCTGGTTACCTACTCACGGTAAAGTATAGTGAGAAGACTCACCTCGCGTATCTCGGTAACTCGTAAATCCCTGAAATCACTCGTGCTCGATCCCCTAATCTATAGTCCTCCTATAACACAATATATCTCTAAATAACACTTCACAACTAAGGTTGACTAACTCTTATCAAGTCAATACAGGTCAACACTGGTCAATGGTCAACGGTTAACTTTGACCGGACTTGGCGAGTGCACTATAGCGACTCGGCGAGTCTATACGCATCCACTGATTCCCCGGGATCCTCACTTGAAACGTCGAGTATTTTCCTAACTTGATGAGTTCCACCTGGCATGAGTTGCGGGGCCACCATGACTCAACTCGCCGAGTCTCAAGAACAACTCGGCGAGTTCCACCTTGACTCAGTCCACCTGTCAACCCTCTCTGACTCTCCCTGACTCGCTAAGTCAGTCCCTTAACTCGGCAAGACCACTCGCTGAGTGGTTATGGACAATCTTCATGCTACTCGCCGACTCTGTTCTTCAGACTCTGCAAGTGCATGCCATGCATCAACTCAAAATCACTTCTGAGGTTAGATCTGTTCCATACAATCATAGATATGGCCTCCCCAAGCATGATAATCACGTAAAGTCCAAACCTTGGGGCTCAAACAACCACTATTTGCTCATAAATGATGTTTTAGCCCCATATCTCATAACTCTAGGCCAATACTCTCATGAACCCTCATAAAGCTTAAGGAATACAGCTCTTCTAGACCTATATGGATCTCATCTCAAGCCTCATCACAAATAGGGACGAAATGGACATCAAATCTAACCAACAAAGGGGTCAAGAAACCCTAAACCCCCATGTTTATCATAAGAACAGAAAAAAGAAGCCATGATATACCTCCAAGATGATGCTCTGAGCTCCAAAATCGAAGAATGTCCACTTCCCTTGCCTTCTCTTAGCTAGAATCTCCTTTTCCTTGCCAAACCAAGCTTCAAAGGTCAACAATGGCCTCTTCTCTCTCCCAAAACGCTCAAATCTCTTTAGGGTTTCTCTCTAGGGGTTGGTGGCTGCAAATGATGGCCATAAGCCCCTTTAAATAGGTCTCAAACCCTGGAAATTAGGGTTTCATTAAACAGCGTGGACTCACCGAGTCCACTCTTGGACTCGCCGAGTCCGGACGTGAACCCGCGTCCATAACCGCGATCGTACTCGGTGAGTTTGGGCTCCAACTCGCCGAGTCTCCTCACAAATTACAAAAAAAAATACAAAGTAACTAATACCTGGGAATCCGGACTGTTACAATTCTCCACCACTAGAACTAGACTTCACCCTCGAAGTCTCGCTCTGCAAATAACTCCGGATGCTACTCACGCATCTCACGCTTCGGTTCCCAATTCATCTCGGACCCCTTCCGATGTTTCCACTGAACCAAAACCAAGGGTACCTCCTTGTTCCTCAGAACCTTAACCTTCCAATCTCTGATTGCTACTGATCTCTCAGCATAATTCAGGCTTGCATCCACCTGAATATCCTCCAATGGAACGACTGCCCACTCATCGGCTATACACTTCCGCAATTGTGACACGTGGAAAGTGTCGTGAATCTGTCCCAACTCTGCTGGCAAATCCAAACGATAGGCTACCCTGCCTACCATCGTGACCACCCGGAATGGACCAATATATCGGGGCCCCAACTTGCCCCTCTTCCTGAATCGAATCACTCCTTTATAAGGAGAGACCTTCAGGAGCACAAAGTCGCCGACCTAAAACTCAAGATCGGATCGGCATCTGTCTGCATAACTCTTCTGACGACTCTGAGCAAGTACGTACCCCAACTTCCCCCAAAATCCAACACACATGCCCGGAGCATGTCCTCGAGCGTTTGAATCATCCGCTCACTTTGTCCGTCTGTCTGGGGTAATATGCGGTACTAAAATGTAGTCTAGTACCCAACTCCTCGTGAAACTTCTTCCATAATCTGGAAGTGAAACGCACATCACGGTCTGAAACAATCGTGAACAGCACTCCATGCCGTGACACCACTTCCCTCACATACACCTCTGCCAATTTCTCTGCTGAAGAACTCTCGCTGATAGCAAGAAAGTGAGCGCTCTTTGTCAACCTATCCACAATCACCCAAATTGCATCGACTCCCCTGGCAGTCCTTGGCAATTTGGTGATAAAATCCATGGTGATCTGTTCTCACTTCCACTTGGGAACCTCCAACGGCTGCAACTTACCATGCGGTCTTTGGTGCTCGACCTTAACCCTATGGCAGGTCAAGCACCTCTCAACAAACCACGCAACATCCCTCTTCATACAGGGCCATCAATACTCTTTCCTTAGGTCCAAATACATCTTAGTGGCCCCAGGATGAATCGATAATTTCGACCGATGGGCGTCTTCCATCAAAATGGTACGCGTTCCTCCCACAAACAGCACCCAGATACGCCCTTGGAATGTCATAACCCCCCCACCATCAGTAACAAACTCTGAAATCAATCCAACAACGCGCTCTTTCTTCTGCATCTCAAGGTGCACAGCCTCGGCCTGTGCCGCACGAATAGCGTCCAACATTGGAGCTATCATGGTCAATCTCAAACATACATCCCGCAGCGGGGTGCTCTCTGCTCTGTGGCTTAGTGCATCGGCTACAACATTAGCCTTGCCTGGGTGGTACAGGATCTCATAATCATAATCCTTGACCACATCCAACCACCTCCTCTGTCGCATGTTTAGGTTGGGCTGATCCATCAAATACTTTAAACTCTTACGGTCCGTGTATATCGTACACCGAACCCCATATAGATAGTGATGCCAAATCTTAAGGGCGAACACCACTGCCCTCAGCTCTAGATCATGGGTGGGATATCTTGTCTCATGAGGCTTCAGCTGCCTCGATGCATATGCTATCACATGCCCTCTCTGCATCAGCACTGCCCCCAACCCCAAAATCGATGCATCACAGTATACCACAAAGTCCTCCATCCCTTCCGGGAGGGCTAACACCGGGGCTGCGCATAACCTTTGGTGAAGCGTCTCAAAGGAGGCTTGCTGCTTGGTGTAACAACCCGTTATTTCAGGTCATTAAAAATCGAGTCTTGTAACCTCTTTGAAAAGTAATAGGAATATCATCGAAAAATGAAATATTCAAAAGCTATTTTTGGAGTACACTATGTAGTAGATATCGTCTTAAGGTTTCCAAACATATAAAGAACACTAAAATCCGAGTTATAACGAAGAAGTTATGACCATACTAAGTCTTCCGACAAAAACCGGCAATACGGATATACGTAAAAACACGAAGTTTCGATAAAATACTTTTTGACCTTAGGTGTCTAAATGAAAGTCATAGATATCATTAAACTGCAAACATACATTAAAAGAACGCCCAAATCTGACGTCGTATGAAAAAGTTATGAATTATTAACGAACTTTTCTTACCCCGACCTTTTAAAAATAAATAATAAATATAATTTCGAAATTTGCTGACGAAATCTAAGCGAAAGTTGTAGATCATAGTCTAACCTACGCGTGGATATTAAGAACGTCGAAAACGGAGTTCGTATGAAGGAGATGTGAATTTTTGAAGTTTGCTAAATAATTAATATATAAATTAAATTCAAAAATCGGTATTATCCGAAGGGTGAGTCACCGGGTCCATCCGAGTTACGCCCGACATACCCTCGTACGCCTAGCGTACTCAAGGACTAGGCTCCGGTTCGTCCACGTCGCCCCTATGTGAGGCTATGCCCCGTCCCGTCCGAAGCCGAGGCAGTCGAGAACTTGGTCACGCATGATGCACGAGTACACCCCGCGTAACCTCGTACGCCCAGCCTACCGAGGCCTCTCAGCCCCTATAAAAGGGATGCAAGGGTTCCGGGGAAACTTGCTCATTTTCTCTCATTTTTCTTGCGTTTTGCCTCGTTTTCCATGCAATAAATATCCCGAAGCCCCGGTTCTAATACTCAAGCCCCGAAGGAAGTTTTACACTCCCGAGATTCCCGAGAATCATGAGAAAATCCGCTTTTTCAAGTCAAAGTTCTGCTCGGTTTTCGTCACACCTTCTTCAATCTATCAGGTGAGTTCATACCCCTACAAACACACTTTAAATACGTTTTTAAATGCTTTTTATACTCTTTTAGGGGGGATTACAAGTAAACATACGGTTATTATCGTGTAGTTCATAAAGTTTCACTTTACTCATTTTTATCAAATGAATCACTTTTGATTCATTACTACTATGTGAAAACTCGTCATACTTTGCATGCACTAGATTTATACGAAGTACTTTGAAATTCCAAAGTATCCTTTGTTGCTAAACTATTTTATACATTCTAAGAACTTATGATTTATGCTTTGTGAAGCATTGTGGAAAAGGATAAACTTTGCATGCAAAACTATTACTTTAATACAAACTTAGTTGAGAATCCGTGAGACGTGTACATCTTCAAATACTGCCTTTTGCTAAAAGGTATCCCTACAAGTCCTGTCTATAACCAGAGTCTCCCGTTCGGAGAACGTGTCAAATGTGTATAGATCTATACGGGAAGTCATGATCCCGCGCCCTGACTGTTAGCTACAGTCCGTCCTTTGGGGTGACAGTTTATCGTAACGCTACGAAGCCTGAAGAACGTCGCTACAGGCATATTATGTTTAGTATGGTTATAAAACTCATTGGATATACAATTATTAGAGTACATCTGATTGATGAATGAGTACCTATTAAAACTATTCTTTATCTAACAACTAAAATCTTCTTATAGGTTTTATTATATAAATCTATGCTTCAATCTTCTAAAGCATATCGCTTGCTTTCGGTTTTAGTCTTGGACATTAGACTAACGATTACTTTAGGAAAATATGGGATTTTCCTGTATACAAACCAACAACTAATAGGAAAATAAGGGTTTTTCTTGATTCAACTAGCTGCATTTTACAACACAAATATTCTCATGCATTCCTTATTTTTATAAGAAAATAAGGGATTTTCTTGGAAAACATACACTCATTTGGAATGGCATTCAACTTTTATAAACCACTTATGAACTCACCAACTTAATTGTTGACACTTTCTTTTTGAAATAACTTGTATTTTCAAGGAACCGCTAAGCAGGTTGGAAATCAACTTTTGGGGATTAACGCGCTGGCGTTAATTACTTCTTTTGAAAGATGTTTATGTATTTATCTTTTTAACATGTAATGAATACCATTATGTAAACATTTTTAAAACCTTTATATATGTATGGTGGTGTGTACTTTCCTTTTTATGAACTGTTATGATACTGAATATGACGTCCTCCACCCCCGAACGTTTCCGCCGTTCTGGTTTGGGGGTGTGATAGATTGGTATCAGAGCATTGTTTATAGGGAATTAATTATATCAAAACCATTTTTTTTGGTATACAACTATAAACTCAACTGGGCGAAAACACTCTGAGAAGAGTCATAGTTTTGAAATTAAAATTTATTTAGTTTTTGTAAAGTAGGCATGCACTCATTTCATACTAATAACAATTTCATATCGGATCATTTTAGAAGTATTATAAATAAGTTGTGCAGTGCAGGTACACCTTGGGACATGTCATCGGAACTGGGAAGAATATAGCCTGATCAACTATATTTGTCCGAGAGCCAACTAACGTATGCCAAGGAGTGTCTGCAGTGGACAACAAATTTAAAACTTACCTAAAGCATATCGTTAAATAATACTAAGGGAGTATTTGAGTATCAAAAACCATTAAACTTAGGGGTAAATTTCATGTGCTCTAGCTTATAGTAAATTCTTAACCCTATTCTCGTACAGACTCAATGGCTGGATTCCATCACCCCAATGACCCCTACTACCCCAACCAAGGTAATGGAGGATGGATCGAAGAAGATCCTGAAGAAGATGAAGAGCCTATAGAGTTGGATGAAGGACATGACTCTGGTACAAATTCGGAGCCAGAGGTTATCAATCCACCAACCCCACAACCTCCCGTCCATGTGAGGAACATCCAAGGACCCACTCCTGTGTGGGGGAGTCACCTCCACCATTGGAGCCAACAATAGAGCTTACGCCCTCCCTACGGCATGTGCCGAGACTTCTACGATGTCTACAACGGAGGTTCAGCCGATCGGGCACTCCCAGTCATGGTGGGCAAACTCGCCAACCAGTCCTACCAATCCTGAGTTCAAGCTAGCTGGATTCGGGAAGTCAACGTGGAAGTACAGGTTCACACATCCGACATCCGTAGGCTGGACAGAGCTCAGGACAATGCCCAACTCCAAATTGAGGCATTCCAGGTGTAAATGATTGCAGCCCTCGCCGAATTAAGGGAACAACAGGCCGCCTTCGCTAGGCGTCTTATGGGAGCAAAGCAATCGGATGTGGAATCAAGCTCCAAGCACAACCTACGTCGCAAGTAGTGCTTGCCAAGATCCCAAATTTTGTTATAAATTAGGACTTCGGATAAAAGTATTATTTCTTTAAACTTTCTGTAATCGAAGACCTTTAGGAAGGTAAAAACTTTTGTCTAAACTCGGAGGTAACACAACTATATGTTTAATATATATAGGGCATATCTCTTTCATGTGTTAATTATGTCCAGTTCATTCAATTCATAACTATATCTATTCAAACTCCATTTGTAAATCAAGTTGAAGATCCATTGTTGGTCAAACAAAATTCTTGAACTATTAAAAAAAAAAAGTTAACTCAATATCATTCAACTCTCAACCACCAAAACTTATAATCTCTCATTTTCTTTTGGCATCGCGATGCCTCCTCGTCCAAACCTAAGACCCAGACCGGGCACGACACCACCACCACCAACGTATGATCCGGCCATGGTCCAGACTGCTATCACAGCAGCAGTAACATCAGCTCTCTCGCAAATAAACTCCAATGGAAATGGAGGTACAGGAAGCAGCACGAATCATTCCAATCGTGGCACTAGTCATGGTCAAGTAAGAGAATGTACTTACAAGGAGTTCTCTAACTCAAAGCCAAATACTTTTAATGGCATTGGGGGAGTCATTTCACTAATGCAATAGTTCAAAAAGACTGAAACAGTGTTCGAGATCTGCTCATGCCAAGAAACGAGCAAGGTTAAATTCGATGCTTGCACCTTCATAGATCAAGCCCTCACTTGGTGGAAAAGCCATGTGAATTCGGTGACGCTCACTATCGCCAATGCCATGAGTTGGGAGGATCTGAAGGTTCTACTACTGGAAGAATACCGCCCAAGGGGCGAAGTGCAAAAGCTTGAGCAAGAGCTCTAGAATCCGAAGATGACTGGGCCTGATCTAGTCGCCTACACAGCTAGGTTCAACGACCTCGCTGCATTGTGCCCTACCATGGTCAACCCAGAATCAAAGAAGGTTGAAAGGTACATTTGGGGGTTGTCACCCCAGATTCAAGGGCATGTCCTAGCTTCCAACCCTATTACCTACAACAACGCTAAACGGCTGGCTCAGCGACTCATCGACCACGGGGTAAAACAGGGTACCATTGCAGCTACCGCTAATCCATCTAAGGAGGCACAGGGCCAGAGTAGGCCTTGGAATAAGAGAAGGGGGCAAACCCTACAGGAGAACCCCAAGAAACAACAAGAAGTAGCGACCCACGCTATTACTATACCTACCAACACTGCCCCCACAAGCTCTTACAATGGGAAACTTCCGAAATGCAACCAATGCAACTTCCACCACCACGGTCTCTGTCGTGGCCTCCAATGCACTAGGTGCAATTAGAAGGGGCATACAGCCCGCTACTGCAAAGAGCCGACCCAACAATCTGCCCCCACTGCTAATACCGGAGTAAGTCGCGCCTGCTTTGAGTGCGGAGACACGGGGCACTACCACAGGGACTGGCCGAAGGCAAACAACAGGAATACCAGTGGAAGGGGCCGAGTATTCGCAATGGGACAAGATGAAGCCATTGCAGACCCCACTGTTGTTACGGGTACGTTTCTTCTCGATAACTCATATGCATGCATTTTGTTTGATAGTGGAGCGGAGAGAAGTTTTGTGAGTCACAATTTTAAAGGTTTGCTAAAGCCATTACCACAATCATTAAGTGAACCGTTTATAGTAGAAATGGCCAACGGTAAAACCGAAGGCACTAAGGAGATATACTTAAACTGTACGCTAACTTGAAACGATAATCCCTTTCCTATCAACCTCATGCCAGTCTCAATTAAGAGTTTCGATGTCATCATTGGCATGGATTGGCTGAGTTCTCATCATGCTGGCATTTTATGTTACGATAAGGCCGTTTGCCTTAATCTGCCAACCGACGAAACTTTATTTGTCTTGCGCGACATACCCAGTACCACTCTTCATATCATCTCACGTATCCAAGCTCAGAAGTGCCTACGCAAGGAGTATCACGTGTTTTTGGCACATGTCGTGGATGTGAAACGCGAAGTCCAAGACGTCAAGAATGTGCCTGACGTATGCGATTTTCCCGATGTTTTTCCCGAGGACCTTCCAGAAATACCACCCGCAAGACAAGTCGAGTTCAGAATCGACCTGGTTCCCAGAGCTACCCCAGTAGCCAAAGTGCCCTATCAGTTAGCCCCAGCGGAGATGCAGGAGCTATCCAGCCAACTGAATGAGCTACTCGGAAAAGGATCTATCAGGCCGAGCTTCTCGCCTTGGTGAGCACCCGTGTTATTCGTGAAAAAGAAGGATGGATCATTCAGGATGTGCATAGACTACCGAGAACTCAACAAACTTACGATCAAGAACCGATATACCCTACCCCGAATCGATGGATTATTCGACCAACTCCAAGGAGCCAACTACTTCTCCAAGATCGATCTGAGATCGGGATATCACTAGCTGCGAGTCCTGGAGAGTGACGTTCCCAAGATGGCCTTCCGAACAAGATACGGACAATACAAGTTCGTAGTGATGCCGTTCGGACTAATCAATGCGCCGGCCATATTCATGGATCTAGTGAATCGTGTATGCCGTCCATTCTTGGATAAATTTGTGATAGTATTCATAGACGACGTACTCATTTATTCGAAGAATAAAGAAAAGCATAGTCAACATCTGAGACAAGTCTTAGACACGTTACGAACTGAGAGACTTTATGCTAAGTTCTCAAAATTCAAGTTTTGGATTAGAAAGGTGGACTTCCTCGGTCACGTGGTCAGCAAGGAAGGAATCCACATGGACCCATCAAAAATCAAGGCAATCAAAAATTGGTCTGCACCAACTACACCAACAGAGATTCGTCAATTTCTAGGTCTTGCTGGTTATTATCGAAGGTTCATTCAGAACTTCTCCAGCATTGCAAAGCCTCTTACCGCCTTAACTCAGAAGGGTGTGACCTATAACTGGGGAGAAAAACAAGATGTTGCATTTCAAACTCTGAAACAGGCCCTTTGAAGTGCGCCCATTCTTTCTCTTCCAGAGGGGATCGAAGATTATGTGGTGTATTGCGACGCTTCGAAGCAAGGGCTGGGCTATGTACTAATGCAGAGAGGAAAGGTTATTGCATATGCCTCACGACAACTGAAAACGCATGAAGTCAAATACACCACTCATGACCTAGAACTTGGAGTGGTGGTCTGCGCTCTGAAAATCTGGAGGCACTACCTATACGGGACCAAGTGCACCATCTTTACAGACCACAAGAGCCTTCAACACATCTTCGACCAAAAGGAGTTAAATGTGAGACAACGATGTTGGTTCGAATTGGTCAACGACTACGAATGTGAGATTCGCTATCATCCGGGAAAGGAAAACGTCGTGGCCGATGCCCTTAGTCGTAAGGAGTACCCTGGTCAAAGAGTGAAGTCATTAACCATGTCGATCCATTCGCACCTGTCATCACAAGTCAAGGAAGCTCAAATAGAGGCCTTGAAACTCGAAAACATGATAGGTGAGACTCATAGGGGGATGGACAAGAACCTAGAAATCAAGAGTGATGGAGTACGCTACCTCATGAACCGAATCTGGACACCCAAGTTTGGTGGGTTCAGAAAGGTAGTTATGAGCGAAGCACACAAGACTCCATACTCCATGAACCCAGGGTCAAATAAGATGTATCTAGATCTCAAGCAACTCTACTGGTGGCCAAACATGAAAGCAGAGATTGCTACCTATGTGAGCAAGTGCTTGACTTGCGCTAAGATAAAAATAGAACACCAAAACCCTCAGGTCTACTCCATCAACCTGAAATACCTGAGTGGAAATGGGAGCAGATTTCCATGGACTTCATAACGAAACTGCCCAAAACTCAGGGTGGCCAAGATACTATTTGGGTGATCATCGAAAGACTAACCAAGTCCGCTCATTTCTTACCGATCAAGGAAACTGATAAGATGGAAAAAATATCGAGAATCTACATCCGAGAGATCGTACGACTTCATGGAGTGCCAATGTCTACCATCTCGGATAGAGACAGCAGATTCACTTCCAGATTCTGGCAATCATTACAAAAATCCATGGGAACAAGGTTGGATATGAGTACAACCTACCACCCACAAACTAACGGACAGAGTGAGAGAATGATCCAAACCTTGGAAGACATGTTGCGGGCATGTGTGATCGAATTTGGTAAAGCGTGGGATGTTCACTTACCTTTAGTCTAGTTCTCTTATAACAATAGTTATCATACTAGTATCAAGACTGCTCCATTTGAAGCCCTTTACGGCCGTAAGTGCAGATCACCTCTGTCCTGGATGGAAGTAGGCGACACGCAGTTGGCAAAAGGTCTAGTTGCTGATAGCACCCTCACTGGTCTGTAGATCATCAGAGAAATGACTGAAAAGATCGTGCAAATACGAGAACGACTGAAATCCTCAAGGGATAGGCAAAAGAGCTATGCCGACAAAAGACGAAAACCCTTAGAATTTCAGATTGGTGACCGTGTGCTACTAAAGGTCTCACCCTGGAAGGGCATGATATGCTTTGGAAAGCGTGGGAAACTAAATCCTCGGTACATTGGACCCTTTGAAATCATTTCAAGAATTGGTCCAGTGGCTTACAAACTCCAACTTCCAATCGAGCTTAACAAAGTACATCCAATATTCCACGTATCGAACCTGAAAAAGTGTTTGTCCGACGAAACACTTGTAATTCCACTCGACGAAATCGAACTTAACGAAAATCTTAACTTCGTGGAAGAACCCGTCGAGATCATGGATAGGGAAATTAAACGAACTAAACAGAGTCGAATACCAATAGTAAAGGTCCGTTGGAATGGTAAGACGGGACCTGAGTTCACGTGGGAACGAGAAGATCAGATGCAACAGAAGTATCCGCATCTTTTCCTCAGCCCCTAAAACTTTTCTGTTGTATTTAATTTCAGGACGAAATTCCCTCTAACGGGGGGATGATGTAACAACCCGTTATTTCAGGTCACTAAAAATCGAGTCTTGTAACCTCTTTGCAAAGTAATAGGAATATCATCGAAAAATGAATTATTCAAAAGCTCTGTTTGGAGTACACTATGTAGTAGATATCGTCTTAAGGTTTCCAAACATATAAGGAACACTAAAATCCGAGTTATAACGAAGAAGTTATGACCATACTAAGTCTTCCAACAAAAACCGGCAATACGGATATACGTAAAAACACGAAGTTTTGATAAAATACTTTTTGACCTTAGGTGTCTAAATGAAAGTCATAGATATCATTAAACTACAAACATACATAAAAATAACGCCCAAATCTGACATCGTATGAAAAAGTTATGAATTATTAACGAACTTTTCTTACCCCGACCTTTTAAAAATAAATAATAAAAATAATTTCAAAATTTGCTGACGGAATCTAAACGAAAGTTGTAGAGCATAGTCTCACCTACACGTGGATATAAAGAACGACGAAAACGGAGTTCGTATGAAGGAGATATGAATTTTTGAAGTTTGCTAAAGAATTAATATATAAATTAAATTCAAAAATCGGTATTATCCGAAGGGTGAGTCACCGGGTCCATCCGAGTTACGCCCGGCGTACCCTCGTACGCCCAGCGTACTCAAGGACTAGACTCCGGTTCGTCCATGTCGCCCATATGCGAGGCTATGCCCCGTCCCATCCGAAGCCGAGGCAGTCGAGGGCTCGGTCACGCATGACGCACGAGTACGCCCTGCGTAACCTCGTACGCCCAGCGTACCGAGGGCTCTCAGCCCCTATAAAAGGGATGCGAGGGTTCCGGGGAAACTTGCTCATTTTCTCTCATTTTTCTTGTGTTTTTCCTTGTTTTCCGTGCAATAAATATCCCAAAGCCCCGGTTCTAATACTCAAGCCCCTAAGGAAGTTTTACGCTCCCGAGATTCCCGAGAATCCCGATAAAATCCGCTTTTCAAGTCAAAGTTCTGCTCGGTTTTCGTCACACCTTATTCAATCTATTAGGTGAGTTCATACCCCTATAAACACACTTTAAATATGTTTTTAAATGCGTTTTATAGTCTTTTAGGGGGGGATTACAAGTAAACATACGATTATTATCGTGTAGTTCATAAAGTTTCACTTTACTCGTTTTTATCAAATGAATCACTGTTGATTCATTACTACTATGTGAAAACTCTTGTCATACTTTGCATGCACTAGATTTATACGAAGTATTTAGAAATTCCAAAGTATCCTTCGTTGCTAAATTGTTTTATACATTCTAAGAACTTATGATTTATGCTTTGTCAAGCATTGTGAAAAAGGATAAACTTTGCATACAAAACTATTACTTTAATACAGACTTATTTGAGAATCCGTGAGACGTGTACATCTTCAAATACTACCTTTTGCTAAAAGGTATCGCTACAAGTCATGTCTATAACCAGAGTCTCCCGTTCGGAGAACGTGTCATATGTGAATAGATCTATACGGGAAGTCATGATCACGCGCCCTGACTGTTAGCTACAGTCCGTCCTTTGGGGTGACAGTTTGTCATAACGCTACGACGCCTGAAGAACGTCGCTACAGGCATATTATGTTTATTATGGTTATAAAAATCATCGGATATAGAATTATTATAGTACGTCTGATTGATGAATGAGTAGCTATTAAAACTATTCTTTATCTAACAACTAAAATCTTCTTAAAGGTTTTATTATATAAATCTATGCTTCAATCTTCTAAAGCATATCGCTTGCTTTCGGTTTTAGTCTTGGACATTAGACTAACGATTACTTTAGGAAAATATGGGATTTTTCTGTATACAAACCAACAACTAATAGGAAAATAAGGGTTTTTCTTGATTCAACTAGCTGCATTTTACAACACAAATATTCTCATGCATTCCTTATTTTTATAAGAAAATAAGGGATTTTCTTGGAAAACATACACTCATTTGGAATGGCATTCAATTTTTCTAAACCACTTATGAACTCACCAACTTAATTGTTGACACTTTCTCTTTGAAATAACTTGTATTCTCAGGGAACCGCTAAGCAGGTTGGAAATCAACTTTTGGGGATTAACGCGCTGGCGTTAATTACTTCTTTTGAAAGATGTTTATGTATTTATCTTTTTAACATGTAATGAATACCATTATGTAAACATTTTTAAAACCTTTATATATGTATGGTGGTGTGTACTTTCCTTTTTATGAACTGTTATGATACTGAATATGACGTCCTCCACCCCCGAACGTTTCCGCCGTTCTGGTTTGGGGGTGTGACACTCGGGACCCCATGAAAAAGCGATACCCTTTCGGGTCAACCTGGTGAGTGACACCTCGATCTTGGAGAAATCCCTGATAAATCTCCAATAATAACCCGCCAACCCTAAGAAACTACTGATCTTGGAAGGTGACCTCGGTACTTCCCAACTTATCACTGCCTCGACTTTGGCCAGGTCGACCAATATCCCTTTCTGGTTAACGAGATGTCCTAGGAACTAGACCTCTCGTAACCAGAAATCACACTTGGAGAATTTGGCATAAAGCCTCTCCGATCTTAGAACCCCGAGGATCTCTCTCAAATGCTCCTCATGCTTCTCTCTAGATCTCGAATATACCAAAATATCATCGATGAATACGATCACCGACCGATCCAACATCGGCCTGCACACTCGCGTCCTGAATGTTGTCTTCTAAACATCCTCATCTCGAATCCTCACATGATGATATTCAGACCTCAAATCAATCTTGGAGAACCAAGATGCTCCCTGTAACTGATCGAACAGATCATCAATCCTTGGCAACGGGTAACGGTTCTTGACCGTCAGCTTGTTCAACTCCCGGTAATCAATGCATATCCGGTGTGAACCATCCTTCTTCTTGGCAAAAAGCATAGGCGCTCCCCTTGGCGAGCTGCTTGGCCGAATAAACCCCTTTCCCAACAGCTCCTGAAGCTGCGAGGATAAATCTTGCATCTCTGGAGGTGCAAGGTGGTAAGGCACCTTGGCGATAGGCGCGGCACCCGAAACCAAATCGATACTAAACTCCACTTACCTCACGGGAGGCACACTTGGCAACTCCTCTAGAAATACATTTGGAAACTCATGCACTATCGGAACCTCCTCAACTGACCTCGACCTCTCTGAATCAACCCTAGAATCCATCACATACGCCACAAAACCCTTACAACCCTGCTGTAGACACTACCTCGCCTTAGCGGCCGAACAAAACGCTGACCCAGAACGGGTACCCTCGTCGTACACCGTAAGAACTCCCCCACTAGGGTATTGTATGGTCACCAGCTGTCATTCGCAGTCGATAACCGCACCGAATCTGCTCAACCAGTCCATGCTCACAATGACACAGACATCACCCATCGTGATAGGAACCAGATCAATCGGGAACTCGACCCCGAAGATCTCGAATACACACTCGCGGATTACCTCTGTGGCATATATCACCCTCTCGTCAGCTATGGAAACCCTCAGAGGCCGACTCAACGCCTCACGACTAAGACTTATATGCTGACTAAAAGCTAAAGACACAAAAGACCGACTCGCACCCGAGTCAAATAACACCAAGGCAGGTACATAATTCACAAGAAAAGTACCTACGCATAACATAATATAAGCATGATATCCCAACATCAAAATAAATACACGAAAGAATACATACCAGCCACGACATCGGGCGCTGCGCGGACCTCCTCCGCGGTCAACTGAAAGGCTCTCCCTTGTGCTCTCGGCGCCTCGATCTTCACTGGCCGACTCTCGGTAGCTCTGATGGCGGCAGGTGCAGATCCCTAAGGTGCTCCCTGAGATGATCCCCGAAATTGCGGACACTCTGCCTTCCGGTGTCCGGTCTGGTTGCAGTGGAAACACACCGCAAACCCCTTGGGGCAGTCCTTGATCATATGCCCCTCCTTGCCACACTTGTAGCAAGATCCCCCTCTACAAACTCCATCATGACCCTTGTCACACTCCCTGATTTGGGATCAGCGGGCTTGGCCCGCTTAGCTGCCGGCTAAGACTGTGCTGGTCGCCGATCCCTCCCCTAAGACTCCGCCTCCTCCCTAGCCTGAGTCTCTAGCTCAATCTCCCTCTTCCGGGCATTTTCCTGAAGCTCAGCAAATGTACGGTACGAGAAGTTCGCCACGAACTCCTGAATGTCTCGTCTCAAGATACTCAAATATCGACTCATACGTGCCTGCTCAGTAGACACGTGCTCAGGGCAGAACATCACCCTCTCGTGGAACATCCTGGTAATCACCGTAACAGACTCAGTACCTTGCTTCAGGGTCAGAACCTCCTGGGCCAAACGCTCCCTCTCCACCTGGGGAACGTACTCATCTCGGAACATGGCAGTGAACCTCTCCCAGGTCACTGCCGCAATCTCAGCAGGTGTAAAGTGCGTCGTCACAAACATCCACCAGTCCTTCGCTCCCAAGCGAAGCTGGTTCAGCGCAAACCGTACTCTCAAATGCTCAGGAGATGATCAAGTGAAGAAACACCCCTCTATGTCTGATATCCATATCATAGCCGCCACCAGGTCCTGCATTCCATCAAACTCTGGCGGCTTCATGTTGCTCAACTCCCTGAACAACAGCGAATCACCACCTTGCGGCCTCGCGGCAGCAATAGCTATGGTGGCTGCTACAACAGCAGCCTCAGAAAGAGCACCGTCACGCTCATCAAAAGACTCAATCAATGTGGTCTTAATAGACCCAATCATCTCCGGTATCTCTGCCCTGATGGCCGCAGCCACCTCCTCATGGATGATCCGGCGGATCTCCTCATCAGTGGTCCTGCTGCTCTCTGGTGCTTGACATGTTCTCACCATGATCTCACTCTGAAAAGAAAAACAACATACGATATATTAGGGACCTTCTCGAGTATAATCGCACTTGATAACTCCACCCAACTTATTCCTTGGTTCCCTAAGGATTCTTACTTGGTCCGCACACCAACCCCGTATCTTCGGTAGTACGGGCCCAATACTACCGTCAATACCGCATTGGCATTCATCCCAAGTCCTCCTCCTTGAGCCCCAAATCCCAAGTACTCTACTCTCTCTATCACGTGCTACTCACTAGCAAATCCCTCATAAGCACCTCACTGCTATCCAAGCCACTCTTTAGCATCCCTAGTAGCAAAACCCCTAGACTAAGGCATCATATATCAGGCCACCCTAGTCCTAATAAAATACCTCGTCTTCTCTATCATGCATATCGTACTCATCATATAACATAACATAACATCTCTGATAATTACTTTTCATGAGCGTATTCTGGGAAATCACCATTCGGGAACTGGTTGATCGTACACACGACTCTACTCTGTGTTTTTAAAATCTTTTACTCTTTTCTTTTTGAAAATATTTCTCAATTCCTCAGTTTGAGTTCAAATACGCCCGAAGGTGTACTCGAATCCCTCAAACCAAGGCTCTGATACTAAAATGTAACACCGAGAATTTCAAAATAATTTTTTTTGCATAATATAAAAACATAATTCATTTACTATTTATAAAAACATCATTTGTTTTAAGTTCAGATTCATAGCACATAAAAATTCCAAGATCTCATAACATAAAATCCCGTGTGTGTACTTGATCAGACCGGCGCCTTCCCGCGATCCTCACTGGTACCTGAAACAATAACACCAAACACTGTAAGCACAAAGCTTAGTGAGTTTCCCAAAATACCACATAACACATATTAGCCACTCGAGGCTATAACTCTGTGGGTCCGTGCACCCATACTCTGTGAACCCTCAGGTCCTAACTCTGTAAACATGCATAGCATAAATCACATAGAATAATGCAGTGCAACACATAATATACATAGCATACAAATACTCTATCACATAACTCTGGTTACCTACTCATGGTAAAGTATAGTGAGAAGACTCACCTCGTGTATCTTGGTAACTCGCAAATCCCTGAAAACACTCGCGCTCGATCCCCCGATCTATAGTCCTCCTATAACACAATATATCTCTAAATAACACTTCACAACTAAGGTTGACTAACCCTTATCAAGTCAACACAGGTCAACACTGGTCAATGGTCAATGGTCAACTTTGACCGGACTCGGCGAGTGCACTATAGCGACTCAGCGAGTCTATACGAATCCACTGATTCCCTGGGATCCTCACATGACACGTCGAGTATTTTCCTAACTCGACGAGTTCGACCTGGCATGAGTTATGGGGTCACCACGACTCAACTCGCCGAGTCTCAAGAACAACTCGGTGAGCTCCAGCTTGACTCAGTCCACCTGTCAACCCTCTCTGACTCTCCCTGACTCGCTGAGTCAATCCCTTAACTCGGCAAGACCACTCGTTGAGTGGTTCTGGACAATCTTCATGCTACTCGCCGAGTCTGTTCTTCAGACTCGGCGAGTCCATGCCATGCATCAACTCAAACTCACTTCTGAGGATAGATCTGTTCCATACAATCATAGATCTAGCCTCCCCAAGCATGATAATCATGTAAAGTCCAAACCTTGGGGCTCAAACAACAACTATTTGCTCATAAATGATGTTTTAGCCCCATATCTCAAAACTCTAGGCCAATACTCTCATGAACCCTCATAAAGCCTAAGGAATACAGCTCTTCTGGACCTCTATGGATCTCATCTCAAGCCTTATCACAAATAGGGACGAAATGGACATCAAATCTAACCAACAAAGGGGTCAAGAAACCCTAAACCCCCATGTTCATCATAAGAACAGAAAGAGGAAGCCAAGATATACCTCCAAGATGATGCTCTGAGCTCTAAAATAGAAGAATATCCTATTCCCTTGCCTTCTCTTAGCTAGAATCTCCTTTGCCTTGCCAAACCAAGGTTCAAAGGTCAACAATGGCCTCTTTTCTCTCCCAAAACGCTCAAATCTCTTTAGGGTTTCTCTCTAGGGGTTGCTGGCCGCAAATGATGGCCATAAGCCCCTTTAAATAGGTCTCAAACCGTAGAAATTAGGGTTTCATTAAACAGCGTGGACTCACCGAGTCCAGAAGCGAACCCGCATCCATAACCGCGATCGTACTCGGCGAGTTTGGGCTCCAACTCACCGAGTCTCCTCACTAATTACCAAAAAAATTACAAAATAACTAATACCTGGGAATCTGGGTTGTTACAATTTTCCCCCACTAGAACTAGACTTCGCCCTCGAAGTCTGGCTCTGCAAATAACTCCGGATGCTGCTCACGCATCTCACGCTCCGGTTCCCAAGTCATCTCGGACCCCTTCCGATGTTGCCACTGAACCAAAACCAAGGGTACCTCCTTGTTCCTCAGAACGTTGACCTTCCGATCTCTGATATGCCCTCGAAGTCTCGCTCTACAAATAACTCCGGCTGCGGCGGCTGTAGCAACGGCAGGGGTAGAGGTTTTCCGTATCGGGAAATCGATAATACGAAGCCCCTACCTTCGATGGAGTTCAGGACCCGGTTGTTGCTATGAGATGGTTGTCAGACGTGGAGGGGTGTTTCTTCACGTGTTCATTCCCTGCTGATCAGAGAGTGAGGTATGCTCTGAACCTTATGAGGCTCAGGGCAAAGGATTGGTGGAGATTGACTACGGGATTGTATTCTGATGCGCAACGGGCTGCGGTTACATGGGATTAGTTCCGGGATATGTTCAGTACTCGCTATGTTCCTCGAGTTGAGAGGGAGAGGTTAGCTCAGGTGCTCCTGGAGCTGAAGTAGGATTCAGAGTTAGTGACGGAGATCACCCAGATGTTTAAGGAGAGGGCGATGTTTTGTTTTGAGTTTGCTTCAGAGCAAGCTCAGATGTACCGATATCTGAGTATGCTCAAGAGGGAGATCAGGCAGTTTGTGTCTACGCAGAGGTGCGAGACCTTGTTGGAGTTGCAGGAGGCCGCTAGGCGGTGTGAGCTGGAGATCGAGTTATAGTTGTGTGAGTGGAGGCAGGACCCAGTGCAATTGCAGCCGGTGCCAAAATGGTCTAAGACCATTGATTCCAGTTTGGGAAGTCAGAACAGGCGTGCTTGTAAGAAGTGAGGAAAGGGTCATACCAGAGTTTGTAGGTCCGGTGGTGCGTGCCGCAAGTACGGAAGAGAGGGGCACTATGCGAGGGATTTTCGTCAGTCAGCTCCGGTTTAGGATCTGAAGACTTGTTATCATTATCATCAGGTTGGTCACTTGAGGGTCAACTGTCCACAACTAATTTCCAGACCGGTCCAGGTTCCAGCATCGGCCACTGTGGGGATTTCTAGCAGCGGCCAAGGTGGAGCAGAGCCTCCGAGGGCTCAGGGTCATGCTTATCAGCTTACAACAGAGGAGGTCAGATCAGAGCTGGATGCAGTTGCAGGTATGTTTTTGTTTCTTTGATGTCTGGTTATCTTGTTATCTATATGTTGTTGTATTTTATTTGCTGTTCTGCGTGTTTCATGGGTTGGTTGGGAGTGTTAGTAACTAGGAGTTGTAGGTGGTGAGCATCTAGAGGGATTAATAGTTAGGATTTGGTTGTATGATCTTGTTGTCGGTATAGCAATTGTGATCTGGGACATGTTCAGTGGAGAGTCGAACTCCCTTAGAGTTCGTATTGTAAGATGCCGATAAGTGATTTTGTGGAAGGTTGCTCATTTCAAAGGAAAACAGTTCATGGATAAGAGAAGTATGATGAATAGAGATGATTCTTTTATGCTGAATAAGTTACCGGTGGTTGGAAGTTAGTTCCCTAAGTGGGGGAGAATTGGAAAATTATCAGGAAGATCGATAAGCGTTAGAGTTTGATTAGCTGTTCAGGATTCAGGAGTGTTTCAGTCAGCCAAGAGTGTAGGCTGGTATGAGAAAGTCATAGACAAATGGGGCGGGGTACATATCGAGGTTTCTAGAAAAGGTGATTGGTTAATGAGAGGCCTGGGAGTAGCCGAGATCAAAGTATGTTGAATAGAGTTAGAGTTCGAAACCCCTAGAGGGCTAGAACAATATGTATGAGAGAGATTCCCAAGAAGGATAGTTTGGGATGATGTATGATAGTTTGGGTGGTCCTGGGAGACTGAAGGCCGATGGGCGTACCAGTAAGGCCGAAGACTCGCAGAACGATCCAGATAGGCTTAAGACCCGGAAGGGCGGTCCAGACATGCTGAAGGTTCTGAGAGTGGTCTAGGTTGAATGAAGGTCTGGTAAGCCGGTCCAGTCACGCTGAAGACTCTGTATGTGTTGATAGATCTGTATGAGGAGATGGGTTGAGTAGGTTGTGATGCAGTAGCAGACAGTGGGTTTGGCCCCGGGTATTGATCATGTTAGAGGAAGGAAGTGCATGGACCCAAGAGTCCTTGCGAGCAAATTCAAAGTATGTGTGATGCATGGAGTAGCGGTTACTTTGCAAGGGATAGTGTAGAGTGGGGTGTGAGCACCGTGACACTTGCTTGATATAGAAAGGTTGGCAAGTAGACTTCCTTGGATAAGGAAAAGGAAGGGTATGTAGCTTCGAGATGGAGTGTTTGTTCACGGAAGTGAAGGTAGTAGTGGGAATGGATGATTGGAAGTAATTCAAATATGCTTATTAGGCATTGTGATTGTGGCAGTGGAATGGAAGCACATCCGGGTTGGGTGTCTGTTGAGGTCACGGAAGGATTTCCGGTGGTGTAGAACCAGAGGAGTTCAGAAGGGATGCAAGGTCGGAGCCTTGGATTCTCAGTATGGTTGTGATCAGGAGCTATGTATGTAATGGAAATTCATCCTGGGGATGTCTGGAGGTAACGTCAGTGTGTCGGGTTTTCTAGCCCGAGGATGTTAGATCAGGTGCAACATGTGTATGTGAGTGCAAAGGAGAGCTCATGGGAGTTGCTCGGGAGCTGAAGGATGTATCATCCTATCAACATGGGAAGAATAGAGTTGGGTTCGGAAAGGAAGCAGGATAAGTCCCAGTAGTGAATTCGATAAATTTATGCTAATCGAGGAAAGGGATAACAGTTGGTACCGGGTTAGAACGTGGTGGTTTAGGGTGATATCTAGTTTTGCAAGAGGCAGGTGAATATATTATTTGGGGATAATGAAAGTATCATTGAGTGAACAGGAGTGATAAGTGTTGTTATCAGAGAAAGAAGCCGGTGGCCGGTTTGAAGTAGTTATCGACTCGGTAAGTGAGGAGTTGGATCTTATTGGGGATGATATCAGTGTTTGAAAGAATCTAAGTTAATTAAGATCCGAAGTGCTTTGTGGGGTTATGATTTTGGAATTTTGTGCTGCAACAGGCTTCGAGGACGAAGCCTAATTTAAGTGGGGGAGAATTGTAACACCCCGAGTTCAGAAGTGCAAGTTTAGGGTTCTTGGGGTAATTAAGGAAAATCGACTCAGCGAGTCTATAGATAGACTCGGCAAGTCGAGTCTAATTTTGGTCACATGCTAAGTGACCGACTCGACGAGTCGGCGGCTAGACTCGGTGAGTCGGTGCTGGAATGAGAAACCCTATTTTTAGGGTTTGCATCCTATTTAAAGAACCTTATGTTTTCCAATCAGCCTCTTTGTTGCCCATTTGAGATCCAGAAACCCTAATTCGTGAGGAAACCCCAATGTTGAGCGAATTAGAGCTTGGAGGAGGATCTTTAATATTTGAAGCTTGAAGGTTTGGAGGCTTGTATCAGGAAGCTTGGGGAGATCAGAAATCTACAGTTGGTTGGGCTCATTTTAGGGGTAAGGAACCATTTCCTTAAGCTATTTCTTCATGGATTCATGTATGGTGATTGATATGAGATAGAAGCTTGGATCTGAGGATGCTACTTAAGATCTAAGCTTGTGATGGTCCTATATGTCATAAAGTTCCTGTTTAAGAGTTATTGGTGAAGCCCTTTTGTCTTTAGCCTTATCCCTAGAGTGTTTTGAGCTTATATCTCCTTGGTTTCACATAAAGTTTTCAACTTTATGTGAGGGCTAGGCTGTGGAAGAGTAGATCTATAGATTTGAGTCCCTGCATGGCTTGGAAAGCCTCTGTACGGAATGAGAACTGAAGAGACTCGGCGAGTCATATGGGTGAACTCGACGAGTAGTATGAATATGTGCATGGACTCGACGAGTTGGAAGAACAACTCAGCGAGGCTGTTGAAGATTGCCTTGGACTCGGCGAGTCTGTTCTTAGACTCGGCGAGTCTGGTCGTGGAACCCTAACCTTTTTTGGTTAAGCCATGAATCAGTGAGTCGAGGGACAACTCGGTGACTTGAGCCGGTTGGGACTCGATGATTGTTGGACTCGATGAGTCTTGGGGTGACTCGGCGAGTCGAGTAGTGATTGGGTGTTTTCTGAGTAGAGGAACTCGACGAGTCAGAGGGTTGACTCGGTGAGTAGGGTCAACCAGGAATGATGACTTTGACTGAGGACTTTGAGTTTGACCAAGGGTTGACCAGTTGACTCCTAGGGGTATTTTGGTAATTATTGATATTTATTGAGCTCAGTTATTTGGTATTGACCAGTGGTGGAGTTCGTGTCGGTGATTGGAGCAGTGTGATCTTATTCCTTCAGTCGGCAGTTGCAGGTGAGTTATCCTCACTATATCAACAGGGTCTAAGGAACCAAGGCTGGCACTTTATCGGATTGGAATTCGGGTACTCGTTTGATGTGTTATTGCTTTGTTATGATCTGTATCCTGGTATTAGGATGGTATCATGTTAGTGACCTGTTAGGTCGGTATCTTGGTTTATAGAGTTATGCTATGTTAGTGACCTGTTAGGTCGGTATCCTGGTTAGGATGTGGATATGATATATGATCTACTAGATCGGTTTGATTGGTTGTGGATTGTTATAAGAATATATCTTATGTGCACATGGTAATTTGGACTGGGGTTGGTTTGAGGTGGGTCCCGCTTTGTGTTGTAGGCCAACATACCTAGGGCGGACCGGTTAGACCGAAGGCCCGACGAGCAGTCTGGATAGGCTGAAGGCCCAAGAGGGCGAACCAGACGTGCTGAGGCTCGGAGAGTGGACCAGACAAACTGATGGCCCGATACGGGCAGACTAGTCAGACTGTAGACTCAGAGAGTGGACTAGGTGGACTCGATATGCATGGCTATTCTGTTTATGATATGTTATGTGTATGGTATTATGGTTGGTATTTTGGGGGTAACTCACTAAGCTTTCGGGCTTACAGTTTCAGTGTATTGTTCCAGGTACTTCAGGAGATCGTGGCAAGGCGAAGGCGTGATCGTACCGCTCCTCAGTTTTATGTTGTTGTTTTTGGGATACTCTGATAACAAATGAAATGAAAACCTTTTTGTAATGATTTAATAAATATGGGTCGTTTTTGAAATGTTTAAATTGTTGTTAATTTTCACGGTGTTACGTATCCTATTTTGATTTATATTGTGCTTATATTGTAATATGCATAGGTACTTTTCTTGTGAGTTCTATACCTGCTTTGGAGTTATTTGACTCGGGTGCGAGTCGATCCTTCGTGTCAGTAGCGTTTAGTCGCCACATCAATATCCAACGTGAGGCATTGAGTTGACCAGTAAGCGTTTCCATAGCCAACAAGCATGTGGTGTTTGCTGCTGATGTGATCTGGAGATGTGTGATCGATATTTTTGGTGTTGAGTTTCTGATAGATCTGGTACTGATCGCGATGGGTGATGTCTATGTCATTGTGGGCATGGACTGGTTGAGTCAATTCAGAGCTATAATCGACTATGAGCATCAGTTGGTGACCATATGAGACGCTAGTGGGGGGTGCTTACAGTGTATGGAAAGGGTACCCGATCTGGGTCAGCATTCTGCTCGGCTGCCAGAGCAAGACAGGGTTTACAACAGGGTTGCAGGATTTTTGTAGCGTATATGATGGATACGTGGGTTACTACCGAGAGACTGAGTTCTATCGCTGAGGTTCCGATAGTGAGTGAGTTTCCGTATCTTTTTCCCGAGGAGTTACCGGGTGTGCCTCCCAAGAGGCAGCTGGAGTTCCGGATTGATTTGGTTCCGGGAGCGGCTCCTATCACCAAGGCACCTTATCGCCTTACGGCACCCGAGATGCAGGAGTTATCCTCACAACTTTAGGAGCTATTGGAAAAGGGATTTATCAGATCGAGTAGCTCGCTGTAGGGAGCGGCGATCCTTTTTGTCAAGAAAAAAGATGGTTCACACCGGATGTGCATTGATTACCGGGAGTTGAACAAGCTGACAGTCAAAAACCATTATCCAATTCCAAGGATCCACGATTTGTTTGATTAGTTGCAGGGGGCATCTTCGTTTTCCAAGATTGATTTGAGGTCTGGGTATCATTAGACGAGTGTCCGCGATGAGGATATCCAGAAGATGGCCTTTAGGACGCGTTATGGGAACTACGAGTTTGTGGTGATGCCTTTCGGGCTCACCAACGCACAGAAAACATTCATGGAACTCATGAACTGGGTGTGCAAGCCTATGTTGGATTGATCGGTGATCGTGTTCATCGATGATATCTTGGTGTATTCGATATCCAGAGAGTAGCATGAGGAGCATCTGAGAGAGATTCTTGGAGTGTTGAGGTCGGAGAGGCTTTATGCCAAATTCTCCAAGTGTGATTTCTGCTTACGAGAGGTCTAGTTCCAAGGACACCTCGTTAATCTGGATGGGATATTGGTCGATCCGGCCAATATTGAGGCAATTATGAGATGGGAGGTGTCGAGATCCCCCACCGAGATTAGGAGTTTTCTGGGATGGACCAGCTACTATCAGAGATTTATCAGAGATTTCTCCAAGATTGCCGTCAACCGCACCAGTTTGACCCGAAAGGGCGTTACTTTCAGTTGGGGTCCCGAGCAGCGGACCTTATTTGAGACTATTCACCAAAGATTGTACGAAGCCTCGGTGTTAGCCCTTCCCGAGGGAGTGGAGGACTTTGTGGTTTACTGTGATGCATCTATATATGGGACGGGTGCGGTGCTGATGCAGAGAGGGCACATGATGGCATACACATCAAGGCAGTTGAAGCCTCATGAGACTAGATATCCAACCTATGTTCTAGAGCTGGAGGAGGTGGTGTTCTCCCTCAAGATCTGGCACCATTATTTGTACGGGGTTCAGTGTACCATATACACGGACCACAAGAGTCTGAAGTATCTCATGGATCTGCCCAACCTAAATATGCAACAGAGGAGATGGTTGGATGTGGTAAAAGACTATGACTGTGAGATCTTGTATCATCCAGGAAAGGCTAACGTGGTAGTCGACGCCCTGACCCACAGAGCAGAGAGTGCTCCGATCCGAGATGTGTGTATGAGGATGACGGTGATGCCTCCAGTCTTAGATACCATTCGAGAGGCACAGATGGAGGCCGTGAGACCGGAGAACCGCAAGAGGGCGAGGGTGATTGGGAAGGTGTCCGAGTTTGTGATGGATAGCTGAGGGCTTTTGACTTTTCGAGGGAGGATTTGGGTGCCCTATAGGGGCGGATCTTAGCGTATACAAATGGAGGAGGGTCATAGATCGAGATTCTCGATCCATCCCGGGGCCACTAAAATGTATTTGGACCTAAAGAGAGATTATTGGTGGCCCTGTATGAAGAGGGATGTGGCTTGGGTAGTCGAGAGGTGCTTGACTTGTCGTCGGGTTAATGCTGAGCACCAGCGTCCTCATGGAAAGTTTTAGCTGCTAGAGGTTCCCAGTGGAAGTGGGAACTTATTTCCATGGATTTTATCACCAAATTGCAAAGGACCGTGCGAGGTGTCGACGCGATTTGGGTGATTGTGGACCAATTGACGAAGAGTGATCACTTCCTTACTATTAGTGAAAGCTCTTCTATAGAGAGGTTGGCCGAGAAATATGTGAGAGAGGTGGTAGCTTGGCATGGATTGTGGACATCGATAGTGTCATATCGAGATGTGCACTTTACTTCTAGGTCCTGGAAGAAGTTTCACGAGGAGTTGGGTACGCGATTGAACTTCAGTACAACCTACCACCCAAAGACAGACGAGCAGAGTGAGCAGACCATTTAGACGCTCGAGGCCATGCTGCGTGAATGTGTTATGGACTTCGGTGGAAGTTGGGACACATATATGGCCTTGGTTGAGTTTTCTTACAATGATAACCACCATTCTAGTATTGGTATGCCTCCTTTTGAGCTTCTATATAGGAGGAGGTGTCGGACTCCTATCTGTTGGGGAGAGGTAGGGCAGCGACTGATGGATAGCACTGAGATAGTGCTCAAGACAATTGAGCAGATTCAGCAGGTTGGACAAAGGTTACTAACGGCCCAAAGTCAGCAGAAGAGTTATGCAGACCGACGACGATCCGAGCTTGAGTTCCAGGTTGGAGATTTTGTCGTCCTGAAGGTATCCCCATGGAAAGGGGTGATTCGCTTCAGGAAGAGGGGCAAGTTGGGACCCCGATACATCGGTCCTTTCAGAGTGACCGCCAGAGGGGGTAAGGTAGCATACCAGTTGGAGTTACCTGCGGAGTTGAGTCAGATCCATAACACCTTCCACGTGTCCCAGTTTAGGAAGTGTGTAGCCGATGTGACGGCGGTAGTACCCCTAGAGGACATTTAGGTGGATGTGAGTCTGAATTACATTAAGAGGCCGATCATAATTTTTGATCGAAAGGTGAAGATTCTGAGGAACAAAGAGGTGCCCCTGGTTCTGGTCAAGTGGCAACATCAGAGAGCGTCCGAGTTGACTTGGGAGCTGGAGCCAGAGATGCAAGAGTAGCATCCAGAGTTATTTGCAGAGCATGACTTCAAGGGCGAAGTCTAATTCTAGTGTGGGAGAATTGTAACATCTCAAGTCCAGGTATATCTTGTAAACCTTGATCCTTTGAGCACTTGTCCATTTTTTCCCTTATTAGAGAAAAGGTAGTAAACGAGTATGCGGGGCATACTAAAGTGTATGCTCAACGAACATGTATGCGTGCATATGACGCAGAGGATGAGTGTTTTTATAGCTTAAATCATCGTTCTTATAGCTTAAATCATCGTTCTTATAGCTTGTGAGTGAGTCCGATATATAAAGGATATGATGTCCTCACCATTCTCAGAAACCAAACCCTCCTAACCTTAAATCATCGTTCTTATAGCTTGTGAGTGCATTTGAGAGATTGTGGGTGTATTCATGTGTTCTTGATGTGGAGAAGAAGCCTTGGAGAAGAAAGAGTGAGAGTCTAGGCCCTTGGATCTGAGCATAGTTGTGTGGAAAGCTTCACTTAGAGGTATAAATCTTCAAGCTTTCTCACTCTTTTGATTTATGCATTTATATGGAGTATTTTAGGGTTTTATCCCAAAAGATGGAGGCTTTATGAGATAATGAGCCCCAGATGTCATGATCGACCCCCTTTTAGTGTATTTTGTGGAGTAATGTCATAAAAATCTAATCTTGGTCGTTAGAAACAAGCTATGCATGAGATATGAGCTTCATGAGAAAAGAGGATGAGTGTTTTGAGTGTTTGTGACCAAATCAACCATGCAAAGGGTTAAAGTCGCTGACTTTATGGATTACGAGATAGTAGGGAGTTCAGATCTGTGATATGAGCCAAGATCTTAACTGATTAAGACCAAATATGTGAGGAGAGTGAAATTGCAACTTACAATGGGCGTAATCCCAGTATGCGCAGTGTAGGGGTCGAGCATCCCCGATATCAGCATTGCAGCTGAGTACGCTCAACGTAGAGATATGGTACACGTAACGTACTCCACCGTTGACTTTTGGTTGACTTTAAGGGTTTCGTCAACATGTGGACTATTAAGCCCGTGGAGGGGTAAAATGGTCATTTATCCTTCTATGACTATATAGGAGGATTAGTCTAGCTTCATGAGAGCCGTTATTAATTAGAGAGAATTATTGTGCGTGATAGGCGGAGGCTAGACTTGTGATACGAGTTCGAGGTTATCCGATATTTACGAGGTGATTCTTCTCACTATACATACCTAGAGTGGTAATATGAGTTGTGCGTAGGGTCTTATTTGTTATTTGAGTACTCTGATATCTTGTATCATTTCTATGTGATTTATACTATGTATTATTCTGAGTTATTGAGTAGGACCGGAGGGTCCACCCAATTTAGGACCAGAGGGTCCACCCGAGCTATGGGACTGGAGGGTCCCATAGAGACACAGGACCGGAGGGTTCATACCGAGCCGTGAGACTGGAGGGTCCTCACCGAGACGCATGAGAGTGGAGGGTCCATGTCGGGTTATAGCTTCGAGTGGCTTATTATTTGTGTTTGTCGTATTTTGGGGAACTCACTAAGCTTCATGCTTACCATGTTATGTGTTATGTGTTTTAGGTACTTCTCAGGATCAAAGGAAGGCGCCGACATGATTGTACACACACATTAGAGATTGAGTTATGATTTAGAGGATCCTGGAGTTTTACATATATTCAATTTTTGATAATGAGATTGGATGATTTGACATTGTGATATTTTGGGATTTTGTTAATGTGAAAAATGTGTTTTTAAATGGAAAATTTTGGTTTGAAAATTTACAATGTTACACTATGCAAGGATGATCGCAAAGGGACATCACATACGCTGGGTGTACCTGACAGATTTCCGAACCCTATTTTCCGGACATGAGGCGTATTTAAACATCCTTAAGCCCCTTGGACATAACCCTAGAGAGCCTCCATAGCCTTAGTTCGTCCGTCTACTCTAGAGAGAGCTTGTGAGACCATTTTGAGCTAAGAAAGGGTGTTGGTGGCCATTTTTAGTGTCATTCAAGAAGAAGAAGTTGTCATGGAAGCTTGGGTTGGCTTTGGGTTTCAAGAATCTGCATCTAGTTCACCTTGAAGAGCTTCTGGAGGTATAAAGCTTTGATCTTTCCATCTTATGTGTTAGATCTAGTTAGGGTTTTCTAGTTTTGTCCCTTTTGTTGGTTTTGGATCTCCTCTTGGTAGTTGAGCAGCTTCAGAGGCTTTAAATGTTAGATCTGAGGTCCTTTAGTGCCTTTACAACATAAAAATGAAGTATTGATGGGTGTTTTTGTTGGGTTTTGATCAATCTAACACTTCCTAAGTTTGCATGCAACCCTAATAAACCTTGGATCTATGTTTGTCTAAATACATGCAAAATGATAATTTTTCCAAGGTTTATAACCTATCTAGCATGGCATGGGGAACATTTCAACATAAAGAGTTAGAAGAGATTACATACCTTTTTGATGAGTTTGGTTCTTGAGGAGTTTGAGGGCCAAGCACCAATAGTGTGAATGCCTGAAATGGAATCACAAAACACCACAAACTCTTGGAAAACTTTGAGAGAGTGTATACACACTTATAAAATCGGTCACACACAAACACACATACTAGTAACACTAGTTTCACTTAGGCCTCATTTCATGCTCCAAAAGCATGCTTATATAGTGTGCATGGTTAGGGTGAAACCCTAATAACCCATGACCTTTCCTTTCCAAGGATCCATGGGTTAAAAGCTCCATGGATCATCCATGGACTTCCATATAAGCCTAGCCCATTAACAAAAGAGATTAGCCCACACTATATAAAACCAATAGCCCATAATCTAATTAGTCTTCCTTTTAATCTCTAAATTAATTCATAATTAATTTAAGACTAAAACTAATTAAATAACATAACCTCATATTAATATATTATAACTTATAATATATTAATAAACATATGTGTATAACTCTCATAAAATTATCCATGAATAGTTTGGATGAGATGCAACCCAAATGGACCATGCTGGGTCGGGTCAAGTATATACCAAATAAGTTATGGGCTTAGACACCTTATTTCAATAGTGTAACAACGCAAATTTTCAAACAAATTTTTCATTTAAAATAAAATGATTTTATTCAACTAAATATAATTAATCCAAGTTTCATATAAAAATAAAATCATAAAATCCCTTATTAATACTTTTATCTTTCAAGACAACTGACCCTAAGAAATCACATGTAGGTCAACTCTGGTCAACGATCAACGGTCAACGGTCAACTTGACCGGACTCGGCGAGTGCTAAGGCGACTCGGCGAGTCTAGACGTCCTCACCAAATCCTGATGTTCCCTTTCTACTCGTCGAGTATCCCTCTTGACTCGACAAGTTCCTAGTGGAAGAATCGCGGGGCCACCCCGACTCCACTCGCTAAGTCTGAAGAACAGCTCGACGAGTCCCAGTTATTCTCCAAGCTACTCGCCGAGTCTGTTCATTGGACTCGGCGAGTCCATGCCATGCAGTCGATCAAACTACTTCCTGAGATCAATATTGTCCCGACCATTCATAGGTTTGGTCCTCCTAAGCTGGTACAACACGTAAGGCCTTCATTTAGGTGCTCATGCTACACCCCAAGGCCTCTAATTTACATTTTGACCTAAGGCATAAGGATTCCAATCCAAAACCTCTCTTAATTCCCGAAATACATAGGCATGGGACATTCTGGACCTCTAAAGGTCCTAATACAGGGTTATAATCGTTTGGGAAACAAGGATAACAATCAATCTAGTCACAAAAGGGTTCCATAAACCCTAAATCCATGCACACATCAACATAGCAGATTATAATCCGAATTGTTACCTGAATAATGCACTCTCTGTATCCCCAATCCTCAGAACTTGATTCCCTTGCTGTTCCTTTAGCCAAACCCTTCTCTTCCTTGCACAATAACTTCTTCAAGATCACCAATGGCCTTCAATCCTTGCTCCAGATGCACACAACCGATTAGGGTTCTTCTTAGTAGGCTAAAGATGGACAATGACGACCTATAAGTTCATTATATACGTTCCAAAACCAAACGGCTAGGGTTTCCGCTGAACAGCACAAACTCGCCGAGTCCATATCTGGACTCGTCGAGTCCAGTCGCGAACCTGCGACCAAGTCTGTGGTCCTACTCGGCGAGTCTGGCTCCAACTCGCCGAGTCCCCTCCTAAAACACCCCAAAAACAATATTATGACAATACCTGAAATTCCAGGCTGTTACAACTCTCCCCCACTAGGACTAGACTTCGCCCTCGAAGTCTCACTCTGCAAATAACTCCTGATGTTGCTCCCGCATCTCACGCTCCGGCTCCCAAGTCATCTCCGATCCTTTCCGGTGTTGCCACTAAACCAACACCAGAGGTACCTCCTTGTTCCTCAGAACCTTGATCTGCCGATCCCTGATGGCTACTGGGCTCTCGGCGTAATTCAGGCTCGCATATACCTGAATATCCTCTAATGGAACCACTGCCGATTCATCGGCTATACACTTCCTCAACTGCGATACGTGGAAAGTATTGTGGATCTATCCCAACTCTGCTGGCAACTCCAACCGATAAGCTACCTGGCCTACCCTTGCAATCACACGAAATGGGCCTATAAACCGGGGCCCCAACTTGCCCCTCTTCCTGAACCGGATCACTCCCTTCCAAGGAGAAACCTTCAGGAGAACGAAGTCGCCAACCTGAAATTCAAGCTCGGACCGGCGTCTGTCCGCATAACTCTTCTGTCGGCTCTGGGCGGTCAATAACCTCTGTCTAACCTGTTGAATCTGCTCTGTCGTCTGAAGTACGATCTTCGTACTGCCCATCACTCTCTGTCCCACCTCTCCCCAGCAAATGGGGGTCCGACACCTCCTACCATACAACAACTCAAAAGGTGGCATACCAATGCTCGAATGATGGCTGTTGTTGTAGGAAAACTCTGCCAAGGGTAAATGCGCATCCCAGCTACTCCCGAAGTCTAACACACACGCTCGAAGCATGTCCTCCAATGTCTGAATCGTCCGCTCGCTCTGACCGTCTGTCTGGGGATGGTATGCGGTACTAAAATGCAGTTTAGTACCCAACTCCTCATGGAATTTCTTCCAGAACCTGGAAGTGAAGCGTACATCACGGTCCGAAACAATCGAGATCGGCACTCCATGCCGAGATACTACTTCCCTCATGTATATCTCCGCCAACTTCTCCGCTGATGAACTCTCGCTGATGATAAGGAAATGTGCACTCTTCATCAACCTATCCACAATCACCCAAATTGCATCGACTCCCCTGGCAGTTCTCGGCAATTTGGTGATGAAATCCATAGTAATCTGTTCCCACTTCCACTCAGGAATCTCCAAAGGCTGCAACTTGCCATGTGGTCTCTGGTGCTCGACCTTAACCCTACGGCAGGTCAAACACCTCTCAACGACCCAGGCGATGTCTCTCTTCATACAAGGCCACCAGTATTCCTTCCTCAAGTCCAAATACATCTTTGTAGCACCGGGATGAATCGAGAATTTCGATCTGTGAGCCTCTTCCATCAAAGTAGCACGCGTACCGCCCACGAACGGTACCCAAATCCTATTGGGTTTTGAGCATTCTAACACTCCTAAGTGTACATGCAACCCTAAATACCTTGGATCTATGTTTTCTCTATTATACATGCAAATAAGAATATCCAAGGTATTATCCTAATCTATCATACAAAACATGAATATAACAAGATAGAATACATACCTATTTGATGTAGAAAGTCTTCATGAAGCTTGAGTGCCTAGCCCCAATAGTGTGGAAGCCTCAAATGGAATCACAGTTATCAAAACACTTAGAATAACTTGAGAGAGTTCTACACTTCATGAAATCGGCTAGCCCTCTCTAGAATAATCCTAGTGGCCGATTTTTGTCAAGAATAAGATCATTATATAGTGTTACAATTAGGGTAAATCCTTAATTGTCATGGCTTTCCATTTCCTTGGATCCATGGGTTCAAATACACCATGGAGCATCCATGGACCATCCTATGGGTTTTAGCCCAACTTGATTATCCATGGAGCATTAGCCCACTATATAAGTATGAATGATTTACACAATCAACTCATATATTTAATTAGTCTTCTTTTGATCACTTAATTAATCCTAGATTAATTCTTGATCAATACTAATTAAACAATCTTATTATTCTTATTATTAATATACTAGAACTTATAATATATTAATAACCATAAGTGTCTTATTTCTCTCATTATAGTCTATCCAAGTGCATGAAGGTTTGCAACCCAAATGGACCATGCCGGGTCGGGTCAAGTCTTACCAATTATAGTTATGGACTTAGACATTAATCCAACAGTCTCCCACTTGGATAAGTCTAAAACTATTATTGCGTATGACTTCAGGAACCAACCGGCAATCGTAGCTCTCAAAAGCTTCTGTCGAACTCTGACCTTGTAGATGAACTCTGATCTTGTCAATGACTTGTCCATTAGATAAGGGATCATATAATCCTCTGTTCTCATGATATCAGCCGGACAAATACATGGAACAACGTCGTACTTATTATCCAGCAGTTTGTTTCCCGATTTTCGATTTGTTTGATAAAGAACTTAATCGAACACATCAACTCAGTTCTGACCGGCCGGTACATAGGTCACAACAAAATCATCGAGGGGCCCAGATATCGCTTCTATTTCTAGAAGGAACAGATAAACTTCGACTCATATGCTTGTTCTACTACTTGTTGAATTGTACACAAAGGCACGATTTATAACATCAAGTTACTGATGCGTTTACGTGCAATCAATGCACAACCAACTCATAGGTAACAACTCATATCTCTAGGTTTGAAGATTTATATGATATTACCGTCTCACGATCACTCGAGATAAATTCCATGAAGTGATACAAGTGAGCGTGGGTTTATTCCAATACTCATAACTTATGAGCACTCATTAATGTTGTAGCAACCATTGCCATGACTAAACTCATTTAGCCATCTACAAACCCGATTCATGACAGTCTTGATTCATACCTACTTCCAACATATGAACGACTGTGGATTGTTTAAATAACTTAGTCATTCGAAAAGAATAACCTAGCTATTTTGGAAGTCAAAACATGCAAAGTGAAACACAATAATAATCGAATCCAATATGGTCTCAGAACCCTTTTGAATATAAATAAAACCACCTTTTATTTATCACCATATTGATTACACATTATTCAATGTTTCAAATAATCAACTTAAGACTTGAATAAAAACAACAGTCGTCTCATGCTCCTAGCATGTACACTTTGTTTTTCTAAACAATAGTTATGCCATACCCCAAGTATGCACACTATGTTTGTCTATGATCCTTACATTGTGATGTAGATAAATTGAACATGATTCCAATGATACTCATTTCACAATCCCAAATCCTTATTGTAAATGCAAGAATTCCAAATTTATGTCATTTACTGAAACCTGTTAGATTCTAAACATATATGCATTGATCCTCTTGTAATGATTATGCACGAAGTCAGAAAGACTTGACAACAACCACTACAGAGCATTCTAAAGGAGATCAGCTCCTTGGGAACATCCTTCTTGCATTAAGTTTCCTAATCTTACATAGATTTAATAACTTCCACCTATGGAGACATTTCCATAGTCCCATTTGACTATCACTTCCGAACAAGAGTTACCTCTTTTCAGAAAATGTCAATATGGTCCTACCAAAATTAACACTAGACTTCCAAATGTCCCTGAGCAACCAATCTTTGGCGAACCTCAGATTGTCCTCGACAATTGCTTAATCACTTTAGTCATATCCAGTTCTAGACTTTTCCCTTCTATATGCCTTAAACATTTGGAAAATTTAGAAAGGATGAATATTATAGCACGTGAAATCGATCCTATATCCGAAGCATATGGGACACGATTCATGATGTTTGACATAAAGACATGATACTAGACCAGTCTTTTGCTACAATATTTTCATTTGCCATGTTTTCAAAATTTAACTATGAAGAGGGATGCCGTAATCATAATCGAATTTTGAAAACACAATATATATAGAATTTTCTTAAGTCGAACCATTCAGACATAAAATTCTTATATATATTCTTGACTAAAGATGATTAAAATCTCAATCTAAGCTTTAGAATTGAAATGAAGTATAATTTCCTCTCCCTTAATTATAGCAAAACAACTTTTCAACCCCTGCAACTTCACGGATTGAAACTTTTTTTTCTATAATTAACATTGCTAGCTTGCAATACTAATCATAATAATCATGCTCCCACTAACATGATGATTATCAGCATAACACTTATGCTCCCACTAGCTCTGACATTTTACACTACATTTGATAAGTGTTTTAAACCTTACTTTATGTCACTCAATGTTACATTCTTGGAGTATGACTCTAAGAATTGTTTTGGAACGAAGTATGACTCATCTCCTTGATCTTAACCAATCCAACAATTCATGACCTCTCTTCTTAGCCATAACAATGCACTAAGACATCCTTAGAGTATGAATTTGTGATATGGTTTCTATATCATTAAGATGATTATAAAACTGATACTAAAGTACTCTCCCATCTTTTACGATTTGAGAAACTTTTATCCTTCTGCCTAATTTAATTCTTCTCATTTGTTTTGTCATACATTGGAACCTTTTCAATGTTACAGAATTATACTTAACCTTATAAATATAATCATATTTACTAATCTTTAGTAAATTCATGACAAATCAACCTTTGTGGTGGACCTTGGCCAGCGCACACCCAGTGTACCTAATTCCTTAGTCCTTCAATTGACTCACATATACATGTGATCAAAGAATTAGTCTTAATTTTTCAAAGATGAAAATTCTCATTCATCATACAATACAACTTGTATGATTCCAAGTTTCTGTCCAATTGAAACTTGGGTGATAAAAAACTTTCTTCATTTGGTAAATTCAGACACTACCACAAATGAAAGAATCAAATCCACTTTCCAATATTGCTATTACTGGAAACATATAAGCAACAATTTTCCACCGATGCCATTGTAAGGATATTTTTAAAATAAATAAAATTAAAACCTTTTTTTCTTTTATTTTAAAACTTTGCGGAAAAACTTATCCTTACAATCCACATGAAAACCTTGTTGTTATCTATTCACAAGCAATATATTATAACTCTTAAGCAACAGCTCATAATTCTGATTACCGAACCATGCGATCGAAACCCATCTTCGCAATCAGAATCAGCATATACTTACTTTAAGCTTCCTATCTTTTCTTTTGATTTTTAAATGAACATCAACATGTGACCCATTCACATTATGTAATAAGAATCTTCAAATAGGAACTTAACAGAGTTATACAGTGTATTTTACCCGAAGTAGAGTCAAACCTCTTGACTTGATCAACCTTATGACCTTTCAGGTAAATAGGGCAGCTTCGCAACCAATGCCCCTTTCTTTGGCAATATAAACATATGGAGACCCTTTGATAATGGCACATGAGACTATTTCAGACTTAGCCTTTCTCTTTACCATTTGGTCAACCGAGTTGACTATGGCCGATCCCTTTCCATTGGGAAGAGAAATGCTTTTCTAGATGTCCAATGCTACCATTGCTAATGTCCATTTATGGTTTGGGAAGTTGATCTTCTAACAAAATTTGCTTTACTAGTGTTCCAAATCATTTCTGATTCCACAACACAAAGCAAATAGATAGGATCATTAAGGCTCGTGTCATAGTCTATCTCATAGTAGTCCCAAAGTGACCCGCTATATTACTAAGAAAGTGATTGAACACCCAAATTTCACGAGACTTTGACACCCAACTCTCCCGTCTTGTCAATATGTGACTACATCTCCAAGATGTGACCACACCAAGACCTTAACTTGCCAATAGGGCTTGAGTGACTTTAAATTTTTCAAGAACTTGTGGGTGAGGGAGAATAATTGGAGGAGATAAAGGAAGTGAAGCACGATGTTGAGGAACATCATCTTCAAGAGATTTGGGAAGATCATAAATGTCTAAACCAGACATGTTTTGGGAGATATTCAAGATAGTTGATTTAAAGTCCTTAATATGACACCCAATATGAAATATTAAGGCTAGGACCCAACAAACTATTTTATAACTTAGAAGAGGGATGCCGTAATCCAAGCTATAAAATATTTGAAGGTAGGTGAATGACGATTCACCAATTTCCACCAAGATAAACGAAATAATTTATTAGGTTTTAATTGGATTTGAAATTCCTAGATCTTTTGAGATTCATTGAACTTTTCAATGGCATGTTTCAATCTCGAGTGTGCCCTCTCAAATTTTGTGACTGGGATGCCGAGGATCACAAAACAAGGTGTGAATAACCATACCAATTCACTTGGTATCCTTAATATTATCACCTAATCAATGTGCCGGTTAACCACACACGCTCCATTGATCTATGACAAACATTAAGTCACCCTTCGTGGTCCTTACTAGTCCAAGTTAGTGTGCCGGTTAACCACACACGCTCCACCAACGACTTGGTAAGGTACAAAGTGTGAATTCCATGGGGTAGCACCAAATTCACATTTTTCCTAAAGTAACTAAGATTGGGAATTATTAAGATTTTAGTTACTTTAGTATTTATCATTAATACTTTTAATGAAGGGAGAATTTACAGTCATTGTCCTACCCGTTCGGCTAACGACCCTCCACCGATCAAGCAAGCGGTGGGTGAGAGTATACACCCATTAAGTCGCCATTTTATAGGCAACAACCTTATACCCACCTTATAGACCGGCTTCGTGAATGAGGCCTACTAACGGTAAAACGACTTGTTCTTATACATATATATAATAATTAACCATTAATGTTATAAATAGTATAAGGGTTGAATTTTAACTCTTTTAAAATTCTAAGGGCTAATTTGGAATTAAAGTATTCATAAGAGAAAACTTTTCAAATTCCAAAACTTGAGGGCAAGTTTTGAAACTATTCAAAACTAATTAATTCCATAACTTATGTGTTTAAAGTAGTTTTAATCCAAAAACTCTTCAAGTTCCATAACTTATGGAAGACTTTAAACAAATAAAATAATTAACTTTTCTTTATTTTTATAACTTATGGAATTAATTAAGGTTACACTTTATTTATTTATTTATTTATTAATGAAGTGACTCTTGAATTTCCATAACTTGAGGACAAGTTATGGAGTCATAAAAAAAAATTCAATGACACAAGACTCTTCATTTTGTAACCATTACCAACTTTTATGAGTTTTATGAGTCTTTAATGTGACTCTTCATGTAACTTGAGGACAAGTTACATAAACACATTTTATACTCAACTCTTAGATTAAAATGGATTGAAAACAACTATTTCAATTAACTTTTCTATTAATCTAAGCAACTCATAAGAACAAGATAATTCATATCAAACTTCTTCATGTAATTAGTCTAAACCTTAAACTAATACAAAACATGAATCTATTGACAATTATCTTTGAAAATGGATTAGCATGAACATTACCACATTAAAAAACAAGTTTATAAGTTCAAAAAACAACTTAGGGTAATGTTCCTAGTCCATTTCTAGCCAAAAACCTCGAAAATATGTTGTCTGGGGTCCAACTCGTCGAGTGCATGAACAAAACTCGGCGAGTTGGATGCATTTTGCCTTTGTCTCGTCGAGTCCCTTCATGGACTCGGCGAGTCTGCTGGGCTGACAGCATCAAAACTCGATTTTTCAGCTTCTATTGCAAGTATAACAAGAAAACAAGCCTTGGCTCTGATACCACTGTTGGGTTTTGAGCATTCTAACACTCCTAAGTGTACATGCAACCCTAAATACCTTGGATCTATGTTTTCTCTATTATACATGCAAATAAGAATATCCAAGGTATTATCCTAATCTATCATACAAAACATGAATATAACAAGATAGAATACATACCTATTTGATGTAGAAAGTCTTCATGAAGCTTGAGTGCCTAGCCCCAATAGTGTGGAAGCCTCAAATGGAATCACAGTTATCAAAACACTTAGAATAACTTGAGAGAGTTCTACACTTCATGAAATCGGCTAGCCCTCTCTAGAATAATCCTAGTGGCCGATTTTTGTCAAGAATAAGATCATTATATAGTGTTACAATTAGGGTAAATCCTTAATTGTCATGGCTTTCCATTTCCTTGGATCCATGGGTTCAAATACACCATGGAGCATCCATGGACCATCCTATGGGTTTTAGCCCAACTTGATTATCCATGGAGCATTAGCCCACTATATAAGTATGAATGATTTACACAATCAACTCATATATTTAATTAGTCTTCTTTTGATCACTTAATTAATCCTAGATTAATTCTTGATCAATACTAATTAAACAATCTTATTATTCTTATTATTAATATACTAGAACTTATAATATATTAATAACCATAAGTGTCTTATTTCTCTCATTATAGTCTATCCAAGTGCATGAAGGTTTGCAACCCAAATGGACCATGCCGGGTCGGGTCAAGTCTTACCAATTATAGTTATGGACTTAGACATTAATCCAACAAATCCGACCCTGAAACGTCAGAAGTCCTCGTCCATCCTTAACGAACTCTGAGATTAACCCAATGACTCACTCTTTCTTCTGCATCTCGGATCTCACAGCCTCGGCCTGTGCCCCACGAATAGTGTCAAATACCGGAGTTATCACCGTCAGTCTCAGGCATACATCTCGCAATGGAGTGCTCTCCGCCCTGCGGCTCAATGCATCGGCTACCACATTAGCCTTGCCCGGGTGGTACAGGATTTCACAATCATAATCCTTGACCACATCCACCCACCTCCTCTGACGCATATTTAGGTTGGGCTGATCCATCAAATACTTCAAACTCTTGTGGTCCGTGTATATCGTACATCGAACCCCATACAGGTAGTGACGCCAAATCTTGAGAGCGAACACTACTGCCCCCAACTCTAAATCGTGCGTAGGATATCTCGCCTCATGAGGCTTTAGCTGCCTCGATGCATAAGCTATCACATGACCTCTCTGCATCAACACTGCACCCAGTCCCGAAATCGATGCGTCGCAATATACGACAAAATCTTCCATCCCTTCCGGAAGAGCTAATACCGGGGCTTCGCACAGTTTCTGGCGAAGTGTCTCGAAGGAAGTCTGTTGCTCGGGTCCCCATGAGAATGCAACACCCTTCCGGGTCAATCTGGTGAGCGACACTGCGATCTTGGAGAAGTCCCTAATAAACCTCCGATAGTACCCCGCCAACCCAAGGAAACTCCTGATCTCAGAAGGTGACTTCGGTACCTCCCAACTCATCACTGCCTCAACCTTGGCCAGATCAACCAATATCCCTGCCTGATTAACAACATGTCCAAGAAATTGGACCTCCCGCAACCAGAAGTCACATTTGGAGAACTTTGCATATAGCTTCTCCGACCTCAGTATCTCGAGGACTTCCCGCAATTGTCCCTCATGCTGCTCTCTAGATCGCGAATACACTAGGATGTCGTCGATAAATACAATCACTGACCGATCCAACATCGGCCTGCATACCCTGTTCATGAGGTCCATGAACACCGCCGGGGCATTGGTGAGCCCGAAAGGCATCACCACAAACTCGTAATGCCCATATCGCATCCTAAATGCTGTCTTCTGGACGTCCTCATCCCGCACTCTTACCTGATGGTACCCTGACCTCAGATCGATCTTGGAAAACCAAGATGCTCCTTGCAACTGATCGAATAAATCATTGATCCTCGGTAACGGATAACGGTTCTTGACCGTCACTTTGTTCAACTCCCGGTAATCAATGCACATCCGGTGTGAACCATCCTTCTTCTTGACGAATAGGATCGGTGCTCCCCATGGCGAGCTGCTCAGCCGAATAAATCCCTTCCCCAGCAACTCCTGGAGTTGCGAGGACAACTCTTGCATCTCTGGAGGTGCGAGACGATAAGGCACCTTCGCAATAGGCGCAGCCCCCGAAATCAGGTCAATACCAAACTCTACTTGCCTCGCAGGAGGTACTCCCGGCAGCTCCTCGGGAAAACATTTGGAAACTCGCGCACCACTGGAACCTCTTCCACTGACCTCGGTCTCTCGGAAGCCTCCCGCGTATCCATCACATACGCCACAAAACCCTTACATCCCTGCTGTAGACATTGCCTCGCCCTAGCGGCCAAACAAAAGCTGATCCCGAACGGGTACCCTCGCCGTACACCATAAGAACTCCCCCACTAGGGTCTCGTATAGTCACCACCTGGCGCTCACAGTCGATGACAGTGCTTAATCGACTCAACCAGTCCATGCCCACGATGACACAGACATCACCCATCACAATAGGAATTAGGTCAATCGGAAAGTCAACCCCGAAAATCTCTAGTATGCACCCCCGAAGAACCTCCGTGGCACAAATCACCTTCTCGGCCGCTATAGAAACGCTCAGAGGCCGACTTAACGGCTCACGACTACTGCTGATATGCTGACTAAAAGCTAAGGATACAAAGGACCTACTCGCACCCGAGTCAAATAACACTAGAGCAGGCATAGAGTTCACAAGAAAAGTACCTACACATATATTAACATAAACATAACATTTCGACTTTAAACAAATACGTGAATTACAGCATACCTGCCACAACATCGGGCGCAGCGCGGACCTCCTCCGCAGTTAGCTGAAAAGCTCTCCCGCGAGCCCTCGGGGCCTCGACCTTCGCTGGTCGAGTCTCAGTAGTCCTGGTAGTAGGTGTAGATCCCTGACGAAGTTGCGGGCACTCGGCCTTCCGATGGCCTGTCTGGTTGCAATGAAAACAAACCATAAACCCCTTAGGACAATCCCTGGCAATGTGTCCTTCCTTGCCACACTTGTAGCAACCACCGGCTCGGCACGCCCCCTCATGACCCTTGCCGCACTTTCCGCAAGTGCGGCCCTTCGGACCTCCCATCGTCAAATCAGCGGACTTGGTCCGCTTGGCTGCCGACTGAGACTGAGCCGACCGCCGGTCCACCTGCCGAGACTCAGCCTCCTCCCTGGCCTGGGTCTCCAACTCGATCTCGCGCTTCCTGGCATTCGCCTGAAGCTCAATGAAAGTACGATAGGTGGAGTTTGACACAAACTCCCGGATATCCCTCCTCAAAACGCCTAAGTACCGGCTCATCCGTGACTGCTCTGTAGACACCAGCTCGGGGCAGAACATCGCCCTCTCGTGAAACTTTCGTGTGACCACCGCAACCGAATCAGTACCCTGCTTAAGGGTCAAGAACTCCTGAATCAATCGTTCCCGCTCCACTGGGGGAACGTACTCGTCCCTGAACATGTCAGTAAACCTCTCCCATGTCACTGCTGTAATCTCCGCCAGAGTGAAGTTCACCGTCACGAACTTCCACCAATCCTTCCCTCCTAGACGGAGCTGGTTCAAAGCGAACTGTACCCTCAGGTGCTCCGGGCATGAGCAAGTGTAGAAGCACCCTTCAATGTCGGCGATCCACCTCATCGCAGCAATCGGATCCTGCGTCCCATCAAACTCAGGGGGTTTCGTGTTGCTGAATTCCCGGAATAGCAACGAATCGCCCCCTTGCGGCCTGACAGCGGCCACGGCTGCGGTAGCGGCAGCGGCTGCAGCCTCAGTCAGTGCGGCGTACCGCTCTTCGAACATCTCCATCAGAGTGGTCTTAGTAGACCCAAACATCTCCGGGATCTCAGCCCGGATCGCTGCAGCTACCTCCTCCTGAATCATCTGACGAATATCCTCGTCACTCACACTGCTCGAACTCGCCCCGTGGCGTGTGGTAACCATGATTTCTCTGAAATACAACATAAAATTATCAGAGACTCCATCGAGTACAATTGTACTCGATAACGCAACCCTACTCAGTCTCCGATATCTAGGAATTCTTACTTGGGTCTTCCACCGACCCGGTGTCTTCGGTAGTACGGGCCCAATACTATCGACCACACCGTATCAGCATTCGTCCCAAATCTTCCTCCCCAAACCCCGAATAGTGAGTACTCTACTTTTGATATGCACTATCTACCGGCACGCTACCAAATATCTCATTTCGGCAAACTCCCTAGACTAAGGCATCACAAATCAGACCACTCTAGTCCTATCATGAATACCTAGTCTTCTAGCATGCATAACAATTCATAATTTATTGCATAACATAACATTGTAAGGTATTGTAGGGATCTTTACCGTTCGGGCGCTGGCTGATCGTACACACTGCTTCTTTCTTGTTTACCTCTTTACCATTTATAAAAGTTTATGCCTTTATTATTTTTAAAAGATTTTCCTCAAATCCTCGGTTTGAGTTCAGTTACACCCGAAGGTACACCCGAATCCCTCAAACCAAGGCTCTGATACCAATTGTAACAATGCAAATTTTCAAACAAAATTTTCATTTAAAATAAAATGATTTTATTCAACTAAATATAATTATTCCAAGTTTCATATAAAAATAAAATCATAAAATCCCTTATTAATACTTTTATCTTTCAAGACAACTGACCCTAAGAAATCACATGTAGGTCAACTCTGGTCAACGGTCAACGGTCAACAGTCAACTTGACCGGACTCGGCGAGTGCTAGGGCGACTCGGCGAGTCTAGACGTCCTCACCAAATCCTGATGTTCCCTTTCTACTCGTCGAGTATCCGTCTTGACTCGATGAGTTCCTCGTGGAAGAATCACGGGGCCACCCCGACTCCACTCGCCGAGTCTGAAGAACAGCTCGACGAGTCCCAGTTATTCTCCAAGCTACTCGCCGAGTTTGTTCATTGGACTCGGCGAGTCCATGCCATGCAGTCGATCAAAATGCTTCCTAAGATCAGTATTGTCCCGACCATTCATAGGTTTGGTCCTCCTAAGCTGGTACAACACGTAAGGCCTTCATTTAGGTGCTCATGCTACACCCCAAGGCCTCTAATTTACATTTTGACCTAAGGCATAAGGATTCCAATCGAAAACCTCTCTTAATTCCCGAAATACACAGGCATGGGACATTCTGGACCTCTAAAGGTCCTAATACAGGGTTATAATCGTTTGGGAAACAAGGATAACAATCAATCTAGTCACAAAAGGGTTCCATAAACCCTAAATCCATGCACACATCAACATAGCAGATTATAATCCAAATTGTTACCTGAATAATGCACTCTCTGTGTCCCCAATCCTCAGAACTTGATTCCCTTGCTGTTCCTTTAGCCAAACCCTTCTCTTCCTTGCACAATAACTTCTTCAAGATCACCAATGGCCTTCAATCCTTGCTCCAGATGCACACAACCGATTAGGGTTCTTCTCAGTAGGCTAAAGACGGACAATGATGGCCTATAAGTTCATTATATACGTTCCAAAACCAAACGGCTAGGGTTTCCGCTGAACAGCGCAGACTCGCCGAGTCCATATCTGGACTCGTCGAGTCCAGTCGCGAACCCGCTACCAAGTCTGTGGTCCTACTCGGCGAGTCTGGCTTCAACTCGCCGAGTCCCCTCCTAAAACACCCCAAAAACAATATTATGACAATACCTGAAATTCCAGGCTGTTACAAATAGACTCCCACTTGGAAAAGTCTAATAACTATATTTGCGTATGTTACTTTAGGAACCAACCAGCAATCGTAGCTCTCGAAAACTCCGTTGAACTATGAAGCACCGTTTTAGATAAGTGATCATATAATCCTCTGTTCTCATGATATCATCCGGACAAATACATGGAACAACGTCGTACTTATTGTCCAGCAGTTTGTTTCCCGATTTTCGATTTGTTTGACATAGAACTTAATCGAACACATCAATTTAGTTCTGCCCGGCCGGTACATAGGTCACAACAAAATCATCGAGGGGCCCAAATATCGCTTCTATTTCTAGAAGGAACAGATAAACTTCGACTCATATGCTTGTTCTACTACTTGTTGAATTGTACACAAAGGCACGTTTTATAACATCAAGTTACTGATGCGTTTACGTGCAATCAATGCACAACCAATACATAGGTAACAACTCATATCTCTAGGTTTGAAGATTTATATGATATTACCGTCTCACGATCACTTGAGATAAATTCCATGAAGTGATACAAGTGAGCGTGGGTTTATTCCAATACTCATAACTTATGAGCACTCATGAATGTTGTAGCAACCATTGCTATGACTAAACCCATTTAGCCATCTACAAACCCGATTCATGACAGTCTTGATTCATACCTACTTCCAACATATGAACGACTGTGGAGTGTTTAAATAACTTACTCATTCGAAAAGAATAACCTAGCTATTTTGGAAGTCAAAAACATGCAAAGTGAAACACAATAATAATCGAATCCAATATGGTCTCAGAACCCTTTTGAATATAAATAGAACCACCTTTTATTTATCACCATATTGATTACACATTATACATTGTATAACGTTTCAAACAATCAACTTAAGACTTGAATAAAACAATAGTCGTCCCATGCTCCTAGCATGTACACTTTGTTTTTTAAAACAATAGTTATGCCATACTCCAAGTATGCACACTATATTTGTCTATGATCCTTACATTGTGATGTAGATCAGTTGAACATGATTCCAATGATACTCATTTCACAATCCCAAATCCTTATTGTAAATGTGAGAATCCCCGATGCCTATCATTTACCAAAAAAATCTGTTAGATTTTAAACTTTTATGCAATGTTCCTCTTGTAATGATTATTCACAAAGTCACAAAAACCTTGTCACCAGTAATTACAGAGTATTCCAAAGAAGGTCAACTTCTATGGAACGAAAGTCTCATATTCAAAGTACATTGCTTTGAACATCCTTCTTGCACTAAGTTTTTCTAATTTCCATAGTCCCATTTTGACTATCATTTCCGAACAAGAGTTACCTCTTTTCAGAAAATGTCAATGTGGTCCTGCCAAAATTAACACTATACTTCCAAATGTCCCTGAGCAACCAATCTTTAACAAACCTTAGATTGTCCTTGACATTTGCTTAATCACTTTAGTCATATCTAGTTCTAGACTTTTCCCTTCTAAATGCCTTGAGCATTTGGAAAATTTAGAAAAGATGAATACTATAGCACATGAAATCGATCCTATATCCGAAGCATATGGGACACGATTCATGATGTCTCACATAAAGACATGATACTAGACCAGTTTTTTGCTACAATATTTTTTATTTGCCATGTTTTCAAGATTTAACTATGAAGAGGGATGCCGTAGTCATAATTGAATTTTGAGAACGCAATATATATAGAATTTCCTTAAGTCGAACCATTCAGACATAAAATTCATATATATGCTTGATTAAAGATGATTAAAATCTCAATCTAAGCTTTAGAATTGAAATGAAGTATAATTTCCTCTCCCTTAATTATAGCAAAACAACTTTTCAACCCCTGCAACTTCACGAATTGAAACTTTGTTTTCTATAATGAACATTGCTAACTTGCAACACTAAACGTAATAATCATGCTCCCACTAACATGATGATTATCAGCATAACACTTATGCTCCCACTAGCTCTGACATATTTCCAGAAATCTGTTGGACTTCTGAAATTTGGATTCATACACCGTTTCTTAGATAGCTTACATGTATGTCTAAACAATTTTCAGAACTATGAAAAGGGATGCCGTAATCATAGTCTCAATTTCTTAGACCTTTTCCATTTCTCACAAGTCCATGTTAGTGTGCCGGTTAACCACACATGCTCCACTAACGACTTTTGAAAATGCAAATAACACAATTGCTATCTACTTAAAATCTACTTAGTGAAAGCGTTTCCTCACCATCATTTTCATGAGTCGGAGAGAAACCTTATGAAACTTAGATTTTATAGTGTATGAGTTCCTATCCATGTGAATTTGTCAAAACCATAATTACAAGATAAGGTTAGTGACAAATACAGCCTTACATGGATTAAACTTGTTCAATCTTAGTTTCTTGTCACCTTGGTAGCACAAGGCCCACCAATGCTTCCAAGTTGAACTCTGATAACTCACATGCAAATTCAACTTATTTGATGTAGGTACAGAAATAAGAATTATGTCAACACGATAGGTTGCAAACTAAGTCATGTGCTAGTGATAAATTACAGGTCCTACTCCTGATTAAATCTTGAAACTCTTTCAGGATCTTTAAGGCTCCCACTGTCCCCTTGACATATAATTTTCCCCAGTCAAGAACCATTCCTTTACAAAACAAATATTCAAGGGATAGTGCGGATTCTTATCAAGACTAACACTTCACACAATTGGTCTTAGTCGGTCTTTGTCTCATCCAAGACATCACAACTTACCAATCTCAAATGTACAAGGGTAGAAAACATTTTACACTACATTTGATAAGTGTTAATAAATCTTCCTTTATGTCACTCAAGGTTACAATCTTGGAGTATGACTCTAAGAAATTTTTTTTTTTTTTGGCACAAAGTATGACTCATCTTCTTGATTTTAACCAATGCAACGGTTCATGACCTCTCTTCTTAGCCATAACAATGCACTAAGACATCCTTAGAGTATGAATTTGTGATATGGTTTCATAATCATTAAGATGATCATGAAATATGATACTAAAGTACTCTCCCATCCTTTCAGATTTGAGAAACTTTTATCTTTCTGCCTAATTTGATTCTTCTCATTTGTTTTGTCATACATTGTAACCTTTCCAATGTAACAGAATTATACTTAACCTTATAAGTATAATCATATTTACTAATCTTTAGTAAATCATGACAAATCAATCTTTGTGGTGGACCTTAACCAGCGCACACCCAGTGCACCTAATTCCTTAGTCGTTCAATTGACTCACATATACATGTGATCAAAGAATTAGTCTTAATTTTCAAAGGTGAAAATTCGCATTCATCATACAATACAACTTGTATGATTCCAAGTTTCTGTCCAATTGAAACTTGGGTGATGAAAAACTTTCTTCATTAGGTAAATTCAGACACTACCACAAATGAAAAAATCAAATCCAGTTTCCAATATTGCTATTACTGGAAACATATAAGCAACAATTTTCCTCAGATGCCATTGTAAGGATATTTTTAAAATAAATAAAATTAAAACCCTTTTTTCTTTTATTTTAAAACTTTGCGGAAAAACTTATCCTTACAATCCACATGAAAACCTTGTTGTTATCTATTCATAAGCAATATATTATAACTCTTAAGCAACAACTCAAAATTCTGATTATCAAACCATGCGATGGAAACTCACCTTCGCAATCAGAATCAACATATACTTACTTTAAGCTTCCTATCTTTTCTTTGATTCTCAAAACATCAGCATGTGACCCATTCACATTATGTAATAAGAATCTCCAAATAGGAACTTAATAGAGTTAGTCAGTGGACTTTAACTGAAGTAGAGTCAAACTTTTTGACTTGATCAATCTTATGATCTTTCAGGTAAATATGGCAGCTTCGTAATCAGTGTCCCTCCCTTTGGCAATAAAACATATAGACCCTTTGGTAATGGCACATAAGACTATCTCAGATTTAGCCTTTCTCTTTACTATTCGATCAACCGAGTTGACTATGGCCGATCCCTTTCCATTGGGAAGAGAAATCTTTTTCTAGATATCCAATGCTCCATTGCCAATGTCCATTTAATGTTTGGGAAGTTGTTTTTTTAATCAAATTTGCTTTACTAGTGTTCCAAATCATTGTTGATTCCGCAGCACCAAGCAAATAGATAACATCATTAAGGGTCATGTCATAGTCTGTCTCATAGTAGTCCCAAAGAGACTCACTATGTTACTAAGAAAGTGATTGAACATCCAACTTTCACGAGACTTTGACACCCAACTCTCCCGGCTTGTCAATATGTGACTTTATCTCCAAGATGTGAGCACACATAGACTATGCTTGCCAATAGGGATTGAGTGACTTTAAACTTTTCAAGAACTTGTGGGTGAGGGAGAATAATTGGAGGAGGTGGAGGAAGTGAAGCATGATGTTAAGGACACCATCTTCAAGAGATTTGGGAAGATCATAGTTGTCTGAACCAGACATCTATAATGGGAGAAAATCAAGTTAGTTGATTCAAAATACTTAATATAACACCCAATATTAAATATTATGGCTAGGACCCAACACAATATTTTATAATTTGGAACAGCGATGCTGTAATCCAAGCTATAAAATATTTGAAGGTAGGTGAATGACGATTCACCAATTTCCACCATGAAAAACGAAATTATTTATTAGGTTTTAATTGGATTTGAAATTCCTAGATCTTTTGAGATTCATTGAACTTTTCAATGGCATGTTTCAATCTCAAGTGTGCCCTCTCAAATTTTGTGACTGGGATGCCGAGGATCACAAAAGAAGGTGTGAATAACCATACCAATTCACTTGCTACCCTTAATATTATCACCTAATCAATATGCCGTTTAACCACACACGCTCCATTGATCTATGACAAACATTAAGTCACCCTTCGTGGTCCTTACTAGTCCAAGTTAGTGTGCCGGTTAACCACACACGCTCCACCAACGACTTGGTAAGGTACAAAGTGTGAATTCTGTGGGCTAGCACCAAATTCACATTTTTCCTAAAGTAACTAAGATTGGGAATTAAATAAAAAATATTTAGTTACTTTATAATAATCATTATACTTTTAATGAGAATTTATAGTCATTGTCCTACCCGTTCGGCTAACAACCCTCCACCGATCAAGCAAGCGGTGGGTGAGAGTGGACACCCATTAGGTCGCCATTTTATAGGCAACAACCTTATACCCACCTTATAGACCGGCTTCGTGAATGAGGCCTACTAACGGTAAAACGACTTGTTCTTATACATATATATACAATTAACCATTAATGTTATAAATAGTATAAGTGTTGAATTTTAACTTTTAAAATTCTAAGTGTTGGAATTAAAGTTTATTAAAGTGTGTGAAACTTTTCCAAATTCCAAAACTTGAGGGCAAGTTTTGAGCAATTCATAAACTTTTGGATATTCATAACTTATGAGTTTTAATTAAGTGTTTAATACTTTTAATGAAGAGTCTCTTGGAAATCCATAACTTGAGGACAAGTTATGGAGTCCATAAAACATTTATGGGAAAAAATCTTCAAGAAAATGTAACCTAGAACTTCTTAAAAAAACATTTAAAAGAAAACCTCTTGGAATTCCATAACTTGAGGACAAATTAAGAATTCCATTAAAACACATTAAGATCAAGAATTAACTAACAAATAATTTGCAAATAATTCCTATGATCTAATAAAACTCGTATGAACATGAACATCCACATCAACAATTTCAAGAATCATATGAACACATACAAAATTGAAATTTTGATTATAACTTTGAAATTGGTCCACCATCATCATTATCATACCAAAAACAGGTTTTATGAGTGCAAAATAGTTTAGGGTAATGATTCTAGACCAATTCCAACACCAAAACTCGAAGATATGCTGTCTGGGGGTCCAACTCGTCGAGTGCATGAACCAACTCGCCGAGTTGGATGAGTTTTGCCTTGGACTCGTCGAGTCCCTTCATGGACTCGGCAAGTCAGCTGTGCAGACAGCATAAAATCTTCGATTTTCAGCAATTTGCATCAAGTATTCAAACAAGCAAGCTTAGGCTCTGATACCACTGTTGGGTTTTGAGTAATCTAACACTTCCTAAGTGTGCATGCAACCCTAATAAACCTTGGATCTATGTTTGTCTAAATACATGCAAAATGATAATTTTTCCAAGGTTTATAACCTATCTAACATGGCATGGGGAACATTTCAACATAAAGAGTTAGAAGAGATTACATACCTTTTTGATTAGTTTGGTTCTTGAGGAGTTTGAGGGCCAAGCACCAATAGTGTGAATGCCTCAAATGGAATCACAAAACACCACAAACTCTTAGAAAACTTTGAAAGAGTGTATACATACTTATAAAATTGGTCACACACAAACACACATACTAGTAACACTAGTTTCACTTAGGCCTCATTTCATGCTCCATAAGCATGCTTATATAGTGTGCATGGTTAGGGTGAAACCCTAATAACCCATGACCTTTCCTTTCCAAGGATCCATTGGTTAAAAGCTCCATGGATCATCCATGGACTTCCATATAAGCCTAGCCCATTAACAAAGGAGCATTAGCCCACACTATATAAAACCAATAGCCCATAATCTAATTAGTCTTCCTTTAGTCTCTAAATTAATTCATAATTAATTTAAGACTAAAACTAATTAAATAACATAACCTCATATTAATATATTATAACTTATAATATATTAATAAACATATGTGTATAACTCTCATAAAATTATCCATAAATAGTTTGGATGAGATGCAACCCAAATGGACCATGCCGGGTCGGGTCAAGTATATACCAAATAAGTTATGGACTTAGACACCTTATCCAACAGTTTTGACCTCATGCATGGGATAAGACTTTAAAAAAGGTCTTAATGGGGGTGTTGGGAACATAGAAGACATGCAAAGGCATAAAGTTGCCAACTTTATGCCCTAGGTCATCTTAATAAGCTTAGATCTGACTATTAGACGTGAGGAAATGGAGTATTAAGCACTTAATGGAGAAAGTGCTTAATTTGTTGCTATGTTGGGCGTAGCCTGTAGTATGCAACGTGTACAGATCAAGGACAGGGTACGCTGCGCATACCAGGGTGGCATGCAGGGCGTACGCACATCAAATGTGCTTGGATCTATTTTGGGCCTTTGAGCTTTTGGGCCTTAATTAGTCATTGGGCCTGGTCATATTCTGGGGGTTAGTGGGCCAGTTTAACTGTTTTGGACCATGTATGTTATGATGGGGCTTATTGGGCCATGAGGACTATTAATGATTTTGATTATGGACTTTGGGCCCATTAGCTAAGGAAGACCTTTTGGGGGCATTGTGAAAGGACTTGGAGTTTGGGCTATTTCAGTTGGATTATGTTTAGCCCTAACCTTAGGTAATGTTATGTTTGTTTAGCACGGGAGGTTACAGACAGCTAGGAGAGCAGCTTTTGGATTCTTCAGACAAAGGTGAGTCTTCTCACCATACCAATGGGTCTAAGGCACCAAGGCCGACCCATTCTATGTTATGTCGTACTCTAGCTGTTGTAGAGATATGTGGTATGGTAGTTAGCTCTATGCTAAGTTGTATGCTAATGATTGTATGTCATTGCATGGAAGGCCCCAGGGGGAGCCCATGGCAATTGGATTGTAATATCATGTCTCCGAGGTATAATATTTATATATGTTTATTTATGAGTTGGATGGGTGACTCGACGAGTTGGTGCCTCAACTCGTCGAGTAGAGACTGATTGATCACGTGGGTCTAAAAACCGACTTGATGAGTCAGAGAGCTGACTCGCCGAGTAGGCACTGCGAGATGAAACCCTAAATCCATGGGTTTGGGGCCTATTTAAGGAAACTTATGTCCTCATTTCCGCCTCACCAGCTGCCCAAGTCCCCTGTGTGAAACCCTAATCGGACCTTGAGCTAAGAGAAAGTGTGTGAGCTAATATTAAGTGTTTTAGTGGATATTTTGGAAGGAAAGGAGTGAGATACAAGCAAGGAACGAGGAGAGGGTGTGGGATCTAGCATTCTTTCACTTGGAGCTTCTGTGGAAGGTATAAAGCTTATGCCTTTCTAATCTTATTAGTTAGATCTCTTGAGTATGGAAGTTACCACCTTTTGTTGGGATAATGAGTGCATGGAGTCTATGAAGGGGTCTAGACTTCAGATCTGGACCTTATAAGGTCCAGAGAGTCCAAAGGTTCCAGCTTTATTCAGCCACATAAGAGTTATTGTGCTTAAACCCCTTTGTTAGAGTTGGATGGGCATGTTGGAGCAAGATGCGCCATGCATGAACGTAAAGATCGAAGCTTTACATGACATTCGAGCCCTGGGAGCCTAGATCTAGAGTGTGAAGTGGTAGATCTTCCTTAATATGTCTGAATGAGAAACTGACTGAAGGGGCTCGTCGAGTCAATGAGCTGACTCAACGACTCGGTTGGGGTTTGTCCCAATGAGCATGATTATGCGATAACTCAGCGAGTTGGAGGGTCAACTCGACGAGTTGAGTTGGACTTTCATGAAACTTTTGAGGAAACAAGGGGACTCGACGAGTTGGGTCAACGTTGGCTGTTAACTCGAATTTGACTTTTGTTGACTTTAGGGTTTGGTCAAACATGAATAATGAAGACTGATGCGACATCGGCTCCGACCACCTTCTCTAAGGATGTTCTTCTACGCCAAAGACAGATCTTCGAGGTCACAACAAATAAGGCTGTTAGAGCCGCCCCAGGGACTGTGCCCCGGGAGTGGACTCCGACGATCAAGTTAGATCAGCTAGAAGATTTGAGGTGGTCCTCCATAGTTCGAGAGAACCATCTTGATGCTGGTGGTGGTGTATGGTGGCTGACAGAGCCACCCGACTCGAGTATAGTGTGGAGGCTGAGTCATGGTGGAAGCCTAGTGGTGGCTGAGCCACTTGGGGAAGAGTCCTCCTTCATGAACGAGTAACTATTCTATTTATAGGGAACAATTAGGTCAAGGGGAATTAGGTCAGGCCTTGGGCTAGCCCAATTCATGCCCAACTAGCAATGAGCTAGGCGAGGCCGCCTGGAGGCGCCGAGCAGGGCTGGCGGGCACTCCCCAGGCAAGGTTGAGGGGCGCACAATAGGAAAGGACGACAAGGGGGCGCCAGGAAAGAGAGCGCCAGGCTGAGCCTACAGGAGAGTTCCCAGCAAGGATGGCAAGGGAATTCTAGGTAGCGCTGGCAGGAGTGCACTAGGCCAGGCTAGCGCGCTAGAGTAGTCTACGCCATGCTAATGGACCAGATATCATCAGATATCATGGAGGGGTAAAATGGTCTTTTAGTCATTTCAATATTTAGAGTGAGAGAGAATAACCCTTGGTTTATTTAGAGTCAAGAATAGAGTATTAATTAAAGATATTTATCCTACGTGATAGGCGGAGGCTAGTTCAAGATTTGTGTACAAGGTTTTGCTTGCTTGCTTACAAGGTGAGTCTTCTCAATATACTTTACCTAGAGTGGTAATCTTTGTGTGACCGGAGGGTCTTATGTGTTATATTGATTATTGAGTCTTATCCCGCATTATGTCTTTGTGATTTATGATGTGTATTATTTTGAGCTTACTGAGTTAGGACCGGACGGTCCACCCGAGTTGTGGTACTGGAGGGTCCCACTGAGACACATTGACCGAAGGGCCTTATTTGAGCATAGCCATGAGAGGCTAATGAGATATGTGTGGTATTTTTGGGAACTCACTAACTTCGTGCTTACCGTGTTATGTGTTTCAGGTTCTTCTGAGGATAACGGGAAGGCGCCAACTTGATTGCACACACGAGACTGTACTATATTTGAGGATCCTGGATTTTTGTTGTCATGGACACATGTTTTGATAAAATGAGATTTTAGAGCTTTTGTGATTTATGTAATGAGATTCATGTGATTTTTAAATGAAAATTTTGTTTGAAAATTTACGGTGTAACAAGTTGGTATCAGAGCCTTGGTTTGAGGGATTTGGATGCACCTTCGGGTATGTCTGGACTTAAACTGAGGATTTAAAAAAAGTTTTCAAAAGAAATGATTTTTTCTAGAACAAGCAAGAGTTTCTAAGAGAAAAACGAGAAGGAGTAGTGTATAGAATCAGCCAGAGCCCGAACGGTGATTTCCCAAAATACCTTAATTGTTTACTTTATTAGATATTTATGAGATGTTTATGAGATATTAGAATTGCATGCTAGAGGATAGGCTAGGTATTTCAGATTCTATGGCTAGAGTTGCTTGATTTTTGATGCATTAGCCTAGGAGATTTTGTTATCTGTTATTGCTCTATGAATGTGTTGAGTAGGAGTACCTAGTAGGAATATTTTTGAGAGAGCTTTGAATAGAGGAGTAATCTAGGGGAGATACTTAGATGAGCATTGGAGGAACCTACTAAGAGAGTAGTTAGATACCCACGAGAGGTAGGGTTGCTTGAGTCCGGTGATACCTTTTGAGTGTTAATAGAGCAAGTGGAGTTGTAACCTTGAGTGGTTTTATGTGTTGGTGGAGATTATTAGATGTCCGAATGCTACTTGCTTTGTGCTTTGTAGAACTCTTGATGATGGGAGTCAGGTACTAAGTGAATATGACGATATTCAGGAGGTAGATGACTGGCATCATAAGGAGTTCTTTAACAGCTGATGGCAGAAAAGTGTGGGAATCTAGGAAGAGCCTTGGGAGTAGTTTTAGTTAGACGAGTATGCTGATAGAGGAGAGTATTCGCTTAAGAGCGACCAGGTGTAACGGGATTGGTGATCGAGAAGGTTGAGCAGCTACTTAGGAAATCTGGGATGATCCGTAAGGAGAGTATGGGTAGATATGGCAGGTGGTATGGGGCCGTACTACTGAAAGCAAAGGACCCATACTCGAAACAGGGAGAATTCTAGAGGTTCTAAGTAGTCGGTTGAGAGGAGATAACATGGTTCGAGTGCCATGATTCGTAGCAGATTGAGAGGAGATAGCATGGTTCGAGTACCATGATTCGTAGAAGATAGTGCTTCTGAGGTTACCACTTGTCCCGTTGTGATTGTTTAAACTGAGAACTGATATGATAGAGTGTGGGGCCAGAGGACCATGTCGAACAAGCCTTAAAGGAGCATGCCTTGAGGGGGAAATTGAGTTAGTTCCTGAGAGATTTTACTAGTGAGATGCCAGCTAGAGTTGCAGGACTCAGGGATGAGTAGAGATGATGCTTTTTGGAGGATTGAGATCTAATATGAGAAATCGGTCGAGAGTGGGGATATCAGTTTTGTGACGAGAATTGTGCTACTTCTGTTTGTTGTGTGGTGCGAAAGAGATAACGAGTTTCCGGTTTCAAAGTTGGAGGTAAAACCCCGTGCGGTAGCTTATGGGTGGGACCTTTCTCACCAAAGTATAGGGGCAGTACGCCTGCCGCGAGGTATTTCTTATACCATGAGAGAGTCATGAGTAAGGACTGAGATGTAAGAGGACAGGGAGATGCCTTAGCTGGGTGAGGCATACTTTTCAGCAGCAGTTTCAAGTGATCAAGAGGAGTATACTGGGGTGGCAGCCCTCATTTCCTATGTTGTGTATCAACTGGGAGAGTGAAGTCTCTTGTTTATATGATGATGCATGTGATGGAATGTTGGTTGAGGTATTGGAGACGAGGTGGGTGATAGTGCATTATTTCCAGATTGAGAGTCGTGACTAATTCAGGACAGTTAGGATATCCGATAGTGTGTTGGAATGAGATTTTCGGATGACTAGAGGCAGTCACGTTGGGAGGATTCTGAGGATTTCATCTGAGATATGGGATATTTGGGGTAGCTTAGTATCTATCGGGAACATCATCGAGTGTTACGTAGTACGTTCCAAGAGCCGAGTGTAATGTACCTGGTGAAACATTCTATTAGTGGACTGTTGGCATGCCAATTAGTGATGATTCAAACCCTGAGTATGGCAGAACTGGATATTTTATCGAAAGGATCAGAGATTTGTTCAAGTGCAGCTATAGAATTGGCTATGGAGATTTGTGGTACGTATTCATGAGACTTGGGTTATTGGTGGATGAGGCAAGGTGTAGTGAGAGATAGTGCATGATGTACGGGATGAGTGTATCCACGGAAAGTAGTCGTTGGTCAAGGACCTTATGGCTGTTAGGAACCCTTTGAGGTTATAATGTTTGATTTTGAAGCGGTTGGATCGTTAAGGATAGTATCGATAGTTGAGAATTTCTAGTTCAACACATGGGTTGTTATATGCTTTGGGAAGGGAAGAAGTTGTGTTGGAAACCAACTTCAGAGTCAACATTAGTATTCTTGCATGAGTTTTGAGCAATAGAGGATGGGGTTTCATATTTTCGTTAACGTGTTTTGAGTCAATGATGATTCCTCAGAGTTTCAAATTAAGAGTTGCAGTATTTCGAAGTACGAGTTGTACGGGGTGAGATTAGTGGTTGAGGCAAAACTTTGTGAGGTTCTGTGATGGTATACCTAGGTATCCGAGTATGATGCCTAAAATATTCAGATCATTTTGAGACTTGAGTTACGAGATGGAAAGTGGAGTATCAAGTGACTATGGTTCCAGTGGGAGCCCTTCAGCTAATTGTCATCAAACGGGATTATCTAAGAATGTGAATTGCAGTGAGAAAAAGTGTTGTGTCATGAAGGTTGTCGTCAGAAGTAGTGATGCTTAACCAGGTGGTATGTGTACCTGTCTATGTTGGGATATAGAGTATTCTATAGTGAACTTAGTGGGGTGATGACTCGAGGATGAGATTATAGGGTGATAAGAGAGTTAGTGGATCTGGGTGGGAGTAATTAATTGAGATTAACAGAGAAAACCATGGGGTGAGCCCCTGGTAAGCAAGAGAGTATTGTGAAACTATAGGGACCCATAGCTTTCAATGGCGAGTGAGAGAGTATTGTGAAACTGCGGGGAGTTGTAGCTTTCACTGGCGAGTGAGAGAGTATTGTGAAATTGCAGGGATTTATAGCATTAACGAGTCTGTGAGAGAGTGTCATAAGTTTGTGGGGAGCCATAGCATTCATGAGTCAATGAGGGAGTGTCTTAAGACTACACAGAACCGTAGCACTTGCTAGTCAATAAGAGGGAATATTGTAACTACGGGGAGCCATATTATTCACTAATCAGAGCATGATGCGGAGGAGTTCTTAGGGTTGGGTAACCTTACCCATCGAGTCTTTGGGAACCCGGTGGCCGGACCAGGTGGAGACTGGGGTCTTCATAATGGCCGAGGATCATTTTATTATGAGTTAAGGTGTTGTTATCACAATCAGAAGGAAATGGAGAAGTGATGTACGTGTGTGGTTGCAGATCATGGGTCACGAGTTGAGTACTAGATTGTGACGAGTGGTTCCAATTCTTTGTCGGACCAGAATCTCGAGTTTGCGTTTGGCTCTAGTGGTGTATTGAGTAGGTGAGATGAGATTCTGGATTCTTAGATAGGCTTCATTTTGAGGAGTATTGATTCCATCTGATGTCTTAGAACAGAGTGGGACAATTCGTTGGTATGGGAAGAAACGCGAGATGCACAGAGCTAGTGAGTGGTAGGCGACAGAGGTCGGAGCTGAGACGACTTCAAATGAGGTTGTAGTATTCGCTCGAGGTAAAGAGAACTTCATGACTCGTGTGTCACGATGGGCCAACATAGTTATTATGAGAAGGAAGCTTGTAAAGTCTTTCTATTGGGTGTGCAATGGTTAGTATTTGGAGGTTCAACTGGTAGGTCGGGAGCCGACCTGGTGCTCAGTGTTGGAAGGGATATGTAAGAGGAAGCTAGGTATTATGTTCATAGAGGTCTGAGGATACTTCTAAGCGGATATGATCATTTACTTGTGTATGAGAACATAATATTGAGGTTCATTTTGTTCAGATGGGTTCTGACAGCAGTACAATTGATGGGTCCCTAGTGAGATGTGACCCTTTCGTTCCTTTTGTGTACAATCTGGATCAGCTGATATGTCTGACATGAGTGCTGGCAAAATTGGTATGGTTGATGATCTAATTTCATAAGTCACATCAATATTATTAGAGCTAGAAGTGTGATTTTGAGATCGGTCATTTGATGAGCGAATGACATGATGATATAGTGCATGGGTAGTCGTGCAGGGAGTTAGACTACTAGAGTTTCCAAGTTCTGAAGAGTCAGAACTGGAACCACTTCAGTAGTGGGAGTTATCCATTTTCGGGATAGAGAGTTCCTATATTGGGTTTGGGTGTCTTGGGGAAAGAGATTTCCGTATGACATGAGACGACAGTGGCGCCACTGGAGGATGTTCAGGTTGATGATCGTCGAACTATATTGAGAGGCCAGTTGCGATATTGGGTAGAAAGGTAAAGACACTGAGGAACAAGGAGGTGCATCTAGTTAAGGTTAAGTGGGAGCACCGCAGTTAAGGTGTAGTGGGAGTACCGATGAGGATTAGAGTGGGCTTGGGAGATGGAATCTGAGATGCACGAGCAGCACCCAAAGTTATTTCCAGAGCATGACTTCGAGGGAAAAGTATAATTCTAGTAGGGGACAATTGTAACATCCTGACTTCGAGGTATAATATTTATATATATTTATTTATGAGTTGGTTGGGTGACTCGACGAGTTGGTGCATTAACTTGTCAAGTAGAGACTGATTGACCACTTGGGTCTGAAAACCGACTCGACGAGTCAGAGAGCTGACTCGCCGAGTAGGCACTGCGAGATGAAACCCTAAATCCATGGGTTTGGGGCCTATTTAAGGAAACTTATGTCCTCATTTCCGCCTGACAATCTTCCCAACTCCCCAGTGTGAAACGCTTATCGGCCCTTAAGCTATGAGAAAGCGTGTGAGCTAATATTGAGTGTTTTGGTGGATCTTTTGGAAGGAAAGGAGTCAGATACAAGCAAGGAACAAGGAGAGGATGTGGGATCTAAAATTCTTTCACTTGGAGCTTCTATGGAAGGTATAAAGCTTACACCTTTCTAAGCTTATTAGTTGGATCTATTGAGTATGGAAGTTAGGGCTTTTACCACCTTTTGTTGGGACAATGAGTGCATGGAGTCTATTAAGGGGTCTAGACTACAGATCTAGACCTTGTATGGTCCAGAGAGTCCAAAGGTTCCAGCTTTATTCAGCCACATAAGAGTTATTGTGCTTCAACCCCTTTGTTTGAGTTGGATTGGCATGTTAGAGCAAGATGTGCCATGCATGAACGTAAAGATTGATGCTTTAGGTGACATTCGAGCCTTGGGAGACTAGATCTAGAGTGTGGAGTGGTAGATCTTCCTTAAAACTTCTGAATGAGAAACTGACTGAAGGGATCGCCGAGTCAATGGGCTAACTCGACGAGTCAGTTAGGGTTTGTCCCGATGAGCCTGATTATGAGATAACTCGGCGAGTTGGAGGGTCAACTCAACGAGTTGAGCTGGACTTTCATGAAACTTCTAAGCAAACAAGGGGACTTGACGAGTTACATGAATGCACTCGACGAGTTGGGTCAACATTGGCTGTTGACTTGAGTTTGACTTTTGTTGACTCGAGTTTGGCTTTTGTTGAATTTAGGATTTGGTCAAACATGAGTAATGGAGACCATGGAGGGGTAAAATGGTCTTTTATGCATTTTAAGAGTTAGAGAGAGAGATTAACCCTTGGTTTATTTAGAGTCGAGAATAGAGTATTAATTAGAGATATTTATCCTATGTGATAGGAAGAGGCTAGTTTGAGATATGTGTTCAAGGTTTTGCTTGCTTGCTTACGAGGTGAGTCTTCACTCTATACTTTACCTAGAGTCGTAATCTTTGTGTGACCGGAGGGTCTTATGTGTTATATGTTGGGTTTTGAGCAATCTAACACTTCCTAAGTGTGCATGCAACCCTAATAAACCTTGGATCTATGTTTTTCTAAATACATGCAAAATAATAATTTTCCAAGGTTTATAACCTATCTAACATGGCATGGGGAACATTTCAACATAAAAGAGTTAGAAGAGATTACATACCTTTTGTTGAGTTTGGTTCTAAAGAGTTTGAGGGCCAAGCACCAATAGTGTGAATGCCTCAAATGGAATCACAAACACCACAAACTCTTGGAAAACTTTGAGAGAGTATACACCTTGTATAAAATCGGCCACACACATGCACACACACACTAGTTCACTAGTTTTCTCTTAGGCTCCATAAGGATGCTTATATAGTGTGCATGGTTAGGGTGAAACCCTAATAACCCATGTCTTTTCCTTTTCCAAGGATCCATGGGTTAAAAGCTCCATGGATCATCCATGGACTTCCACATAAGCCTAGCCCATTAACAAATGAGTATTAGCCCACACTGTATAAAACAAATAGTCCATAATTTAATTAGTATTCCTTTTAATCTCTAAATTAATTCATAATTAATTTAAGACTAAAACTAATTAAATAACATAACTTCATATTAATATATTATAACTCATAATATATTAATAAACATATGTGTATAACTCTCATAAAATTATCCATAATAGTTTGGATGAGATGCAACCCAAATGGACCATGCCGGTCGGGTCAAGTATATACCAAATAAGTTATGGACTTAGACACCTTATCCAACAGACTCCCACTTGGATAAGTCTAATAACTATATTTGATTATAACTTCAGGAACCAACCAACAATCATAGCTCTCGAAAACTCCCTCGAACAATGAAGACTCTATCGAACTATGAAGCGCCATTTTAGATAAGTGATCACATAATCCTCTGTTCTCATGATATCAGCCGAACAAACACATGGAACTATGTCTTGCTTATTGTCTAGCAGTTGTTTCTCGATTTTCCGATTTGTTTGACGAAGAACTTCACTGAACACATCGGTTTAGTTCTGACCAGGCCTGGTACATGGGTCAACACAAAATCATCGAGGGGCCTAGATATCGCTTCTATTTCTAGAAGGAACAGATAAACTTCAACTGATATGCTTGTTCTACTACTTATTGAATTGTACACAAAGGCACATTTTATAACATCAAGTTACTGATGCGTTTACGTGCAATCAATGCACAACCAACTCATAGGTAACAACTCATATCTCTAGGTTTAAAGATTTATATGATGTTATCGTCTCACGATCACTCAAGATAAATTCCATGAAGTGATACAAGTGAGCGTGGGTTTATACCAATACTCATAACTTATGAGTACTCATGAATGTTGCAGCAACCATTGCCATGTCTAAACACCTTTAAGGCATCTACAAACCCAATTCATGACAATCTTGATTCATACCTACTTCCGACGTATGATCGATTGTGGAGGTTTGAATAAATTAATTATTCTGGAAGTCAAAACATGCAAAACTGAAACAATAGTAAATAATTGACAATGATAGTAACACTTTACTCATAAATAAATCACAAATTTTATTCATCATCAAACGTCGATTACATTTTACAAGTTTCAGGAAAACTATCTAATCTGTAAAACTAATATCGTCCCTCAGACCGATGCGTCTCGCATGCTGAAAATGCTTAACCCTCGTCAGTCCCTTCGTAAGGGGATCTGCAGGATTCTCATCCGACGATATCCTCCTTGTCACAAGGAGTCCTTCTTCAATCTTGTGTCTTATGAAGTGATATTTTCTGTCAATGTGTCGGCATCTGTCATGATCTCTTGGTTTCTTGGCTAAGGTAACCGCACTATTGTTGTCACAGAAAATCTCTATAGGTTCCTTAATAGCTGGTACAACTCCAAGGTCTCCGATGAAGTTCTTTAGCCATATCGCCTCCTTCGCTGCTTCACTCGCTGCTATATACTCTGATTCACAAGTCGAATCAGCCACCGTCTCCTACTTGGAACTCTTCCAAGAAATTGCCCCACCATTTAAGGTAAAGATCCAGCCCGACTGAGAGCGGAAATTATCCCTATCAGTCTGAAAACCAGCATCACTATACCCTAATATTCTCAAGTCATCACTGCCACCATGGGTAATGATCCAATCCTTAGTCCTCCGCAGGTACTTTAGAATGTTCTTTACCGCGGTCCAATGATCCTTGCCAGGGTTCCCCTGATACCTGCTGACCATGCTCAAAGCAAATGCCACATCAGGACGGGTACAAGTCATAGCATACATGATCGAGCCAACTGCGGAAGCATATGGTAATTGGCTCATCTCAGCTATCTATTCCTCTGTACTCGGACTCTGAGTCTTACTCAGTTTGGTATTGCTTTGGATCGGTAAATCTCCTTTCTTGGAATTCTCCATGTTGAACCTTTTCAACACCTTATCCAAGTAGATACTCTGACTAAGTCCAATTAGTCTTCTACTCCTTTCTCTTAATATCCTTATCCCTAGGATATAGGTAGCCTCCCCTAGGTCCTTCATAGCAAAGCACTTCCCAAGCCAGGACTTAACCTCCTGCAAGGTTGGGATGTCATTTCCTATGAGTAGTATGTCATCCACATACAGTACCAAGAAGCTAACTATACTCCCACTAGCTCTGACATACACGCAAGACTCATCTTCGCTTCTCAAGAAGCCAAACTCTTTTACCTTCTCATCAAAACAAAGATTCCAGCTACGAGATGCTTGTTTTAATCCATAAATGGATTTCTCAAGCTTGCCTACTCTATTAGGGTACTCTGCATTGACAAAACCCTCTGGCTGATTCATGTACACATCCTCAGCCAACTTTCCATTAAGGAAAGTGGTTTTGACATCCATTTGCCATATTTCATAATCATGAAATGCTGCAATGGCTAACACAACCCTAATAGACTTAATCTTTGCTACCGGCGAAAAGGTTTCATCATAATCAACACCTTGAGTTTGAGTGAAACCCTTCGCAACCAGTCGAGCCTTATAAGTATGCACTTTTCCTTCCATGTTTGTCTTCTTTTTGAAGATCCATTTGCACTCGACTGTTTTACGGCCTGGTACATTGTCAACCAAGTTCCAAACTTGATTGTCATACATGGACTGTATCTCGCTGTCCATAGCCTCCTTCCATTTAGCAGACTCCGGGCCTGCCATGGCTTCCTTAACACTGCTAGGTTCATCCAAATTTACTAGTGTACTATCACTAATAAACGTATCACCTTCCGTAGTAATATGAAAACCATAATAAAACGAAGGTGTGTTCCTAACCCGTGTGGAACGCCTCGGAAGTACAGACTCGTCAGCTGGATCAACAGGAGTTTCCTCCTCAAGTTGATTGCTAGTGTCTGAGGTTCCTTCATCAATTGATTCTTGAATTTCTTCAAGATCAATCTGCCTCCCACTGTCTCCTTGGCTTATAAATTCTTTCTCGCGAAAGATCCCTCTTCGTGCTACAAAGACCACATTCTCACTGGGTCTGTAGAAGAGGTAACCGAAGGATTTCTGTGGGTAGCCGATGAAAATACACCTTTCACTTCGGGGTTCAAGCTTATCATGAGTTTCGCGCCTCACGAAGACTTCGCAACCCCAAATTTTGATGTGGTCCAAATTGGGAACCTTCCCAATCCACATCTCATGAGGTGTTTTGGTAACCTTCTTTGTAAGGACTAGATTAAGGATATGGGCGGCAGTCTCTAAGGCATACCCCAAAAAGAGATTGGTAACGAAACTCGACTCATCATAGAGCGAACCATGTCCAACAAGGTTCGATTAAGCCTCTCAGCTACACCATTCAGCTGTAGTGTCCTGGGAGGAGTCAATTGTGAGACAATCCCACACTCCTTAAGGTAGTCAAGGAACTCGGTACTAAGATACTCACCACCTCGATCGGATCGAAGCATATTAATGTTCCTGCCCAATTGATTTTCTACTTCCTGCTTGAATTCCTTAAACCTTTCAAAGGTTTCGAACTTATTTTTGATTAAGTAGACATACCCATATCTACTAAAATCATCAATAAAAGTCACATAATACCGATTAGCATCCCTTGTGGTGGTTTTGAATGGCCCACATACATCAGTATGTATTAGGTCCAACAAACCTTCACCCCTCTCACAAGTTCCAGTGAAGGGTGATTTTGTCATTTTTCCAAGTAGACACGATTCACAACTATCATCTGATTTGAGGTCAAATGATTCCAAGACTCCACTCTTTTGGAGTTGGCCTATGCGTTTCTTGTTTACATGTCCAAGACGACAATGCCACAATGATGCTTTATCTAGGCTAGTAGAAGAATCAATATACAACACATTATTTCCTAAGTTGTCCACAATCGACACAGTTTCATACACACCATCACAAGGTAATGCTTTAAAATAAAACACATTATTAAAGAAAGCATTAGTACCACCACATTCATTATCAAACGAAAAGGTAAAACCTTGTTTGTACAAAGCATGAAAAGAAATAATATTCCTCGCCATTTCAGACGAGTACACACATTTATTCAAATCTAATTTTAACCCATTATTAAGCAACAAAGTATAAACTCCAAACTTGGAAACAGGTGAAGCCTTCCTATTCCCCATGATTAAGTTTATCTTCCCGTGCTCCACATCCTTACTTCTTCATAGGCCCTGCAAATCAGAACATATGTGAATACCACATCCTGTATCAAGCACCCAAGAGTTAGAATATGTTGAGTAATTAGACAATATAGTGTAAATACCTGCATAGGTGGGTTTCACTTTCCCATCCTTTAGATCCTGCAAGTACTTAGGGCAGTTTCGCTTCCAGTGTGCCTTTTCATGGTAATAAAAGCATTCAGCATCCTTGGGAATGGCAGAAGGAGTGACAGAACCGTTCTTAGTCTTTGATGAGGAGCCTTCAAGAGACTTTCCCTTGGTACCCTTCGAAGGGTGCTTCCTCTTTTTCCCTTTGCCTTGCCCAATAGCTAAAACAGGGGTAGAAGTTGGAGTAGGAGTAGTAGAGGTAACAACCACTTTACCCTTAAGACCGGTTTCAGCGGTCTTCAAGAGTCCTTGAAGCTTGCTGAGGGTAACTTCCTCCTTGTTCATATGATATATCATTCGAAAATGATCATAACAAGTAGGCAAGGAGTGCAAAATGATGTCAATTGCCAACTCCTCAGGGATGTTAACATTTAGCTTCAGCAAACGGTCCACATACCTTTGCATCTTTTGCATGTGGCCCGTGACGGATTCACCATCCTTCATGCGGGTAGTTATTATGGAGGAGATTATTTCATACCGCTCCTGACAAGCATTCTGATGGTACGTTTCCATCAGGTCTTGGTGCATCTCAAAAGGGTAGAAATCTTCATACGACTTTTGGAGCTCGGCTGTCATCGTGGCCATCATGATACATGCCACCTTAGTAGCATCTCTCTCATGAGTCCTGAATTCAGCGATCTCCTCAGGAGTAGCAGTAGACTCATCAAGTTCTTTTAACTCCTTATCGAGGACATATTCTTTGTCCTCGTAACGAGTAACCATCCTGATGTTCCTAATCCAATCCATGAAGTTGGAACCATCAAAGATGACCCTCCCACAAAGATTCATGAGAGAGAAAGAACCAGTTGGGTTAGAGCCTGAAGCATTAGTGTTGGAAGACATCTGAAAGAAGAAAGTAAGTTTAGATTAGATATTTAGGATCCTTAATAAGACACCCAAATGTAATATTAAGGCTAGGATCCAATCACAATATATTACACTTAGAAGAGGGATGCCGTAATCTAAGTAATAATATATTTGAAAGGTAGGTGAATGACGATTCACCAATTTCCACCATGAAAACGAAATGATTTATTAGGTTTAATTGGATTTGAAATTCCTAGATTCTTTTGAGATTCATTGAACTTTTCAATGGCATGTTTCAATCTCGATTGTGCCCTTCAAGTTTTGTGACTGGGATGCCGAGGATCACAAAACAAGGTGTGAATAACCATGCTAATTCACTTGGTACTCTTAATATTATCACCTAATCAATGTGCCGGTTAACCACACACGCTCCATTGATCTATGACAAACATTAAGTCACCCTTCGTGATCCTTACTAGTCCTAGTTAGTGTGCCGGTTAACCACACACGCTCCACCAACGACTTGGTAAGGTACAAAGTGTGAATTCCATGGACTAGCACCATGTTCACATTTTTCCTAAAATAACTATGATTGGGAATTAAAAGAGTTTAGTTACTTTATAATATTCATTATACTTTTAATGAGGATTTAAAGTCATTATTCTACCCGTTCGGCTAACGACCCTCCACCGATCAAGCAAGCGGTGGGTGAGAGTATACACCCATTAAGTCGCCATTTTATAGGCAACAACCTTATACCCACCTTATAGACCGGCTTCGTGAATGAGGCCTACTAACGGTAAAACGACTTATTCTTATACATATATATAATAATTAACCATTAATGTTATAAATAGTATAAGGGTTGAATTTTAACTATTAAAACTCTAAGGTTTGGAATTAAAGTTTATTAAAGTGTGTGAAACTTTACAAATTCCAAAACTTGAGGGCAAGTTTTGTAACTTTGCAAAACTCTTCATTTCATAACTTATGAATTAAAGGTTCATAAAAATGAAGACTCTTCATTTTCATGTAACTTATGTGTTTTAACTGTGTGTTAAATGAAAGTGACCTTTGGTAATCCATAACTTGAGGACAAATTATGGACTCCATTAAAACACATAAATGATAAAGAATTAATCCTAAACAATTCAGCAAATAATTCCTATCATTTTCTAAATTCATAAGAACATGAACATGATCATCAAAAATTCAAGAATTATATGAACACATAAAATCATGGAATTTTGATATATGCTATTGCAAATGGATTAGAACAACCATTACACCAACTAAAATAAGTTTTATAACACCAAAACAGTTTAGGGTAATGTTTCTAGTCCATTTCCAGCAGCAAAAGTCGAGAATCTGCACTCTTTCGATCCTACTCGTCGAGTGCATGAACTTACTCGCCGAGTAGGTTGAAGTTTGCCTTGGACTCGTCGAGTCCCCCCAATGGACTCGGCGAGTCCACCATGCTGACAGCAACGATTTCGACTTTTTTCACTATTTTGCATCAAGTATCAAACAAGCAAGCCTAGGCTCTGATACCACTGTTGGGTTTTGAGCAATCTAACACTTCCTAAGTGTGCATGCAACCCTAATAAACCTTGGATCTATGTTTGTCTAAATACATGCAAAATAATAATTTTCCAAGGTTTATAACCTATCTAACATGGCATGGGGAACATTTCAACATAAAAGAGTTAGAAGAGATTACATACCTTTTGTTGAGTTTGGTTCTAAGGAGTTTGAGGGCCAAGCACCAATAGTGTGAATGCCTCAAATGGAATCACAAACACCACAAACTCTTGGAAAAATTTGAGAGAGTATACACCTTGTATAAAATCAGCCACACACATGCACACACACACTAGTTCACTAGTTTTCTCTTAGGCTCCATTTCATGCTCCATAAGGATGCTTATATAGTGTGCATGGTTAGGGTGAGACCCTAATAACCCATGTCTTTTCCTTTTCCAAGGATCCATGGGTTAAAAGCTCCATGGATCATCCATGGACTTCCACATAAGCCTAGCCCATTAACAAATGAGTATTAGCCCACACTATATAAAACAAATAGCCCATAATTTAATTAGTATTCCTTTTAATCTCTAAATTAATTCATAATTAATTTAAGACTAAAACTAATTAAATAATGTAACTTCATATTAATATATTATAACTCATAATATATTAATAAACATATGTGTATAACTCTCATAAAATTATCCATAATAGTTTGGATGAGATGCAACCCAAATGGACCATGCCGGTCGGGTCAAGTATATACCAAATAAGTTATGGACTTAGACACCTTATCCAACATTATATTGATTATTGTGTCTTGTCCTGCATTATGTCTTTCTGATTTATGTTGTGTATTATTCTGAGCTTACTGAGTTAGGATCGAGTTGTGGGACTGGAGGGTGTCACTGAGACACATTGGTCGGAGGATCTTATTTTAGTATAGCCATGAGAGGCTAATGAGACATGTGTGGTATTTTGGGGAACTCACTAAGCTTCGTGTTACCGTGTTATGTGTTTCTGGTACTTCTCAGGATCACAGGAAGGCACTGACTTGATTGTACACAAGAGACTGTACTAAATTTAAGGATCCTGGATTTTTGTTGTCATGGACATGTGTTTTGATAAAATGAAATTTTGAAGCTTTTGTGATTTATGTAATGGGATTAATGTGATTTTTAAATGAAAATTTTGTTAGAAAATTTACGATGAAACATGTATGTAAGACCATGTGGGGTAGCCCATGGCATTCCCACGTAAATACCATGTGGGGAAGCCCATGACATTCCCAGGAAAAGACCATGTGGGGTAGCCCATGGTACGATGGTATAAAACCTTGGGGGTTTCCCACGACATCCTTATAGGTTTATGTATGCATGGCTAATGCAGTATGTGTAGCTTTTGTAGATAATATGATATGTATTATGTGGTTTGTGTGGGGTATGCTCTGGGGTACTCAATAAGCATTAGCTTACAGATTGTTGATTTGTTTTAGGTACTTCAAATCCCAAGGGCAAGGGCAAGGCATGATGGCACGGCGTGCACTCTCACAGTCTGATGTTCGGAATAAAAGTTGTAATTGATATGAGTTTTTAAAAACAGCTATGTTTGGTTTTAGTGATTTATGAACATGTGTTTGGTTAATCAAAAATGGAAAATTTCTTTGAAAAATTGGGTCGTTTCAAGTGGGTATCAGAGCCTTGGTTTGAGGGATTTGGGCACACACTCGGGTGTGTCCAGAATCAAACTAAGGAAATGGTGAAAATTGTTTAAAAAAAACGAAAAAGATTTTAAAGAAAGGAAAAGATGAGAGTGCAATACACGTGATCAACCGAGACAAGTGAGTAGTTCCCCAATATGTTAGCCATGTTATACTGATATTTGAGCTTTGATGATCGTATGGAACTTGCTATGTCTATGCCTTTAAAATTGTATACGGTTAGGAGCTTATAGCCCTAGAATGATTGATTTGGCCTTATTTCCTTCTTCTCTTTGGTTGTGGTCCTAGGGTAGAATCTTTTATTCGAAAGTCCATTTGATATTTTCTGTGTATAATTTGCATGCATAAAAGCAACCAAATATGATTGGTATGGGTAGAGCAAATCTTAGGACAACCTAGGATTTCATATATGCGGGAGTCTGTGGGGTATCATTTTTTTGTGTATGGGATGAATTGAAGTTATCAGGTAGAGCGTTAAGGAAGGTACATGTAGGTGTGGAAGGTAGTATTGGGCCTGTACTACTGAAATCGCAGGACATGTACCCGAACCAATGTTAAATCTGAAAACTCCAAGGAGGACCATGTGGGAAGATCCCTTATATGGATATCCTGATCGTTATGATTTATGACATTTCAGTTCAGCATGGTGGTGACACAATTTGGAGCAGGGGGATCACGATCGGGATCTGGATCCGGGGCGGGATTAGGCGACACTACTGATGTCATCGATGAGGGGTTGCGTGAGCTTATTACAGACGAGGTTACGATGGGCAGCCTTGACGCTACCCCAGTTATCTTTGGGACGGTCAAAGAGGGTATGATGGAGATTATGGAGGAGAGGCTCACGACATTCAGAGTCGAGATTGCTGTAGGCCAGGATGGGGCCCAAACTCCATCGTTCCGAGAGTTCAAGGCGTGTGGAGCGTCAGAGTTATTCAGGGTCGGGGACCCCATTGTTAGCCAACGTTGGGTGGCAGATATCGAGAACGCCCAATGCACGATTTCTTTCTCGGATGCAACAAAGGTCGGATTTGCTTCTTGCATGCTAAGAGACAGGGCCCAAGATTGGTGGGGCGAGGTTACTAGCTAGGTGGGAGTAGGTGGTGTTGCTGAGATGACATGGGCCGAGTTCGTTCAGAAATTTGACTTCGAGTTTGCACTAGCTATTAAGGTGCAGAGGATGGTGAAGGAGTTCCAGCAACTCCAGTAGACTACCAAGACTGTGGCGGAGATCACCGCCAAGTTTTGGGAGCGAGCATTGGTTATCCCATAGTATGCTACCGACGAGGATATGCGGAGGACGAGATATCATTCCATGCTGAGGGATAATATCCGGGAGTTTGTGAGCTTTACAGGGTGCAAAACCCTTAACGAGATGGTGAAGAAGGCCCGGGAACGGGAGAAGGGGATGGACTTCCGCACCAAGCGAAGGCTGGAGCAGGCATGTGGAACAGTGTGTCAGGCTAAGAAGTCTAAGACCTCAGACGCTTCTAGCACAGGCCAGTAGGGTTGGGGCCGGTGTGCTAGGTGCGGTAAATTGCACAGTGGGGGTTGTAGGACAACAGTGGTATCAGAATGTTACTATTGTGGCAAGCAGGTCCATTTGAGCAGGGGATTGCCCCAAGATGGGCTTGATATGTTTCCACTGCAACCAGAATGGCTACAAAAAGGATGATTGTCCAATGTTGGAGGGAGGGGGGAGCAGTGGCGGCACCTACGCAGGCCATAATGAGGATTACTGATGGTCGTCGTGCTAAGGCGGATGCTCCAGTGGCGAAGATTTGCATATTTCAGCTGAATACCGAGGAGGCTCGGGCAGCACCAAACGTTGTGGCTGGTACGTATTTACTTCTCCACTCTATGTTTATCTGTGTTGATTATATGTACATTATGCTTGTATAAGGAGCTTTTTGGTCAATTGTTGGGTCAAAAATATGGTTTATACTTTGTTTTTCTAGGTAATTGTATTTTTATGAAATGTTTTATGAGTTTACGGCCCAATGGGTGTTTACGGCCCATATGAGCTTTTTGGTCAATTGTTGGGTCAAAAATATGGTTTATACTTTGATTTTCTAGGTAATTGTATTTTTATGTAATGTTTTATGAGTTTACGGCCCAATGGGTGTTTACAGCCGTAAACCCATTTACGGCCCTGTGGGGGGCGTTGATCCTTTTCGTAAAAAAAGGATGGATCGCACAGGATGTGCATTGATTACCGGGAGCTAAAAAACTAACTGTGAAGAACCGTTATCCGTTGCCAAGGATCAATGATTTGTTCGATCAGCTTCAGGGTGCTTCTTGGTTTTCCAAGATTGATCTTCGGTCGGGGTACCATCAGATGAGGATTCGAGACGAGGATATATCGAAGACAGTTTTTTAGGACTCGGTATGTACATTGCGAGTTTGTGGTGATGTCTTTTGGGCTCACTAATACCCCAACAACGTTCATGGACCTCATGAACAGGGTGTGTAGACCAATGTTGGATTGGTCGGTGATCATTTTTATTGATGATATCCTGGTCTATTCTAATACTAGGGAGCAGCTTGAGCAGCAACTGAGAGAGGTGTTGGAGACCTTGAGGGCGGAGAGGTTGTATGCCAAGTTCTCCAAGTGTGATTTCTGGATGAGAGAGGTACCATTTTTGGGGCACATCATCAACCAGCAGGGCGTTTCGGTTGATCCAACCAAGGTTGAGGCAGTGATGCGATGGGAAGTATTGAAGAATGCATCTAAGATCCGTAGATTCTTCGGTTTAGCGGGATATTGTCGGAGATTTATTCAGGATTTCTTCAAGATTATTGTGCCATTGACCCGCTTGACCAAGAAGAATGTAACATTTTGTTAGGGCTCGGACCAACAGGTGGCCTTGGATACCTTGAGACGGATGTTATGCGTGGCTTCGATGCTAGTACTACATGAGGGGTTAGACGATTTGGTGGTGTACTGTGACGTATCGATTGCGGGTTTAGGTGTGGTACTAATGCAGAGGGGGCACGTGATAGCTTACTCCTCAAGGCAGTTGAAGCCTCATGAGGCGAATTACCCCAATCACGACCTAGAATTAGGGGCGGTGGTGTTCGTGTCACACCCCCAAACCAGAATGGCGGAAACATTCGGGGGTGGATGACTTCACGTAGTATCACAACGATTGAATATTGCAAAGAAAGTAACACAACCATCATATATATAACAATGAAAACGTGTATTGTTGCGTTATACATGTTATCAAAAGAATATTACAATATGATGAATAAATGTTTAATGATAAAATCATCCTTTGTGTTCCTTCTTCCAAAAGCTGGTAGTTTACCTGTATCACTGATTCCCTGAGAAATACAAGTGGTTTTGAAAAGTGTCAACATTTAAGTTGGTGAGTTCATGAGTGTTCCGAGTTGAAAAGTATATTCCTTTTGGTAGTAATTTGGTAAACGAGATCTTTAGAAAATCCAATATTTTCTTGTAAAATGTAAAAGGTTCCAAAGTTGGAATGTGTTAGTAACTTTTATAAACAATTGATAACAATAATTTAGTATGAAAATATAATGTAGAAATACTGCGATGCACATATGAACCTTGTAAATCAATCTTGTTTTATACTTTTTATGTGAGTTTTATAACCATACTATTGACACTGACGGCCTGTAACAACATTCTTCAAGTGTTGCAGTGTTATGACATTTGTCACCCCAGACCTGCCGGTCTAACTATAGCTAGTAGTTTAGGTGCGGGATTGTCAATCCCGTATAGATCTATACACAAGTATCACGCTCTCCCTCCAAGAGATTATGGTATATAATACAGGACTTGAAATGCATACAAAAATGTACGTTGAAGTTTGAATGTCTCACATTTACCTAGTATAAATAGATTTACAATGAAATGACTTTACTCCTTTTTGAAAGTGTTTCGTTTTTCAAATTGTATAAAAATGTAGGATTGACTTGCTAACTATACCCATTATAGTTCTTCAGATAGTATGTTCCATTTCGTAGACATAACTTAGTGATATAATTGCCCTTGTATACATAAGATGTTTGTATCGATATTCGAAGTTAGAAATTTCATTTATGTTTAGAAAACGATACTTTTAACGTGTAATGTACTTGTATTTCCCCCCCCCCCCCCCCTAAAACATGTAAAAGAATTGAAAAGTAGGGGTATGAACTCACTCGTTAAGTTTGAAGAGAGGGGCTAGAGTTGAGCAGAGTTTCGATCGCGGATAGTTGCGTCGTCGGGCTCTTCGGGAACTTCTGCAACGTAAATCTTTCGTCGGGGCTCGAGTGCGGAAACCAAGGTGAGAAAAGGGTCTCTGGAGCTGGGAGAATGTCTGAGAAATGGTGAAGGTGTGCCAAAACCCGAGCTTAAGCCTTCTATTTATAGGCTGGAATTGCCTCGTACGCGGGGCGTAATTTTGGAGTACGCGGGGCGTACTCACGTACGCAGCGCGTACGTCGTTACGCTGGGCGTAAAAATACGTCACGGCTTACGGCTCCTGGCTAGCTAGGCGTAGCTTGGGCGGGCCGATGGGACTCGACCCTGGGTCTAGTACGCGGGGCGTACTCCCAGATTACGTAGGGCGTAATCCCTGCTTCCAACTTCTAAATTCCGTAACTTTCGCGTACGAGCTCCGTTTTTCGCGTTCTTTATATCCACGCGTAGGTGAGATTATGCTCTACAACTTTCGTTTAGACTCCGTCGGCTAATTTTGACTTTATTTTTAATGATATAATTTTAATAGGCCGGGACTCCTAAAGTTCGTTAAAATTTCATAGGTTCTTTATTCGACGTCGGTTTTCGTTTGTCTTTTTATTGTTTTATTACCACCGAGGAGATCTTCAACTTCCGTTTAGGTGGCAATAGCTAAATAATACTCGATCTTCAATCCGAGTTTTTAGCCCTTTACTACTGTTACGAAACTTTGAAAATTCGTAACTTCTTCATACGAGGTCCAAATTGGGCGATCTTTTTATGCACGCTCATCTTTCATCGAGATCTACGACTTTTGTTTAGATACTTTAAGGCTAAAATGTATTTTATTGAGATTCCACTTTTTACATCAAATTATGTTTTAACGTCGTGTCGTAATTATACGAGTGGTTATAATTTCTTCAATATAACTCGGTTTTGAGTGTTCTTTATGTTTTTGGAAACCTGGGCATGATATCTAATATTCGATGCATCCCAACTTAGATACCTGAACACTTTATTTTCGAGGTTAATTTCGTTGTTTTTAGCTTCCGAGTGTTTACAATGCTTTTGGGAAAAATAGGGTTGTCACATCATCCCCCTGTTACGGGAATTTCGTCCCGAAATTTAATCTAAGATAGATATTACAAATTAAGAAAAAGATGTGGGTACTTTTGTTTCATTTGATCCTCTCGTTCCCAGGTGTATTCAGGTCCTCGCTTGGCGTTCCAGCGGACCTTTACGATAGGTATGCGGCTTTGTTTAGTCCTTTTGACTTCCCGATCCATGATCTCTACTGGTTCCTCTACAAATTGGAGGTTTTCGTTTATTGCGATTTCGTCTAGAGGGACGACAAGGGTCTCGTCGGATAAGCATTTCTTCAGGTTCGATACATGAAAGGTAGGGTGTACATTGTGGAGTTCCTGAGGTAGTCTAAGTTTGTAAGCCACTGGACCGATCCTCGCAAGGATCTCGAATGGTCCGATGTATCTGGGGTTCAGTTTCCCACGTTTTCCGAAGCGTATCAATCCTTTCCAAGGCGAGACTTTTAGTAGGACACGGTCTCCAACTTGGAATTCCAAGGGTTTTCGTCTCTTATCTGCATAACTCTTTTGTCTATCCCTTGATGCCTTTAGACGTTCTCGGATTTGAACAATCTTCTCCGTAGTTTCCCGTATGATTTCTGGCCCAGTAAGTGTGTTGTCAGTTGCTTGTCCTTTTGCTAGTTGGGTGTCTCCCACTTCGGCCCAGCATAAAGGTGACCTGCACTTGCGGCCATAGAGGGCTTCGAACGGGGCAGCTTTGATACTGGTGTGGTAGCTATTGTTGTACGAGAACTCGACCAAGGGTAGATGTGTGTCCCATGCTTTGCCGAAATCGATTACGTAGGCTCTCAGCATGTCTTCTAGGGTTTGTATGGTTCTCTCGCTCTGGCCGTCGGTTTGAGGGTGATAGGCGGTACTCATGTCTAGTCTTGTCCCCAAAGCTCTTTGGAGCGACTGCCAGAATCTCGAGGTAAATCTACTATCTCGGTCCGAGATAATGGATACGGGCACACCGTGCAGTCGTACAATTTCCCTGAGGTACGTCCTTGTTAACTTCTCCAATTTATCCGTCTCTTTGATCGGTAGGAAATGCGCTGATTTAGTTAACCCGTCGACAATTACCCAAATGGTGTCGAGTCCGTTTGTCGTTTTGGGTAACTTGGTTATGAAATCCATAGTTATCCGCTCCCACTTCCATTCGGGTATTTCTGGTTGTTGTAATAAACCTGAAGGCTTTTGGTATTCTATTTTGACCTTAGCGCACGTCAGACATTTACTCACGTAGGTAGCAATTTCGGCTTTCATGTTCGGCCACCAGTACAACTTCTTGAGGTCGAGATACATCTTGTCGGAGCCGGGGTGTATGGAGTATCGTGTTTTATGGGCTTCGTCCATGACGATTTCTCTGAATCCACCAAACTTTGGTGTCCATATTCGATCCATGAAATAATGAACTCCGTCGTTCTTGGTTTCAAGATTCTTATCCATCCCCCTTAGGGTTTCTCCTGCCACATTTTCAGCTTTCAAGGCTTCCATTTGGGCTTCCTTGATTTGCGTGGACAGGTGGGAATGGATCGTCATAGTTAGGGACTTCACTCGGCGACCTGAGTATTCCTTCCTACTGAGTGCATCCGCCACTACATTAGCCTTTCCGGGGTGATATCGAATTTCGCATTCGTAATCACTTAGTAGCTCTACCCACCGTCTTTGTCTCATGTTGAGTTCTTTCTGGTTGAGAATATGTTGAAGGCTTTTATGGTCAGTGAAGATCGTGCATTTTGTGCCGTAGAGGTAGTGTCTCCATATCTTTAGAGCGAAAACGACTGCTCCTAGCTCAAGATCGTGCGTTGTGTAGTTCACTTCATGCGTCTTTAGTTGTCTTGAGGCATAGGCGATGACCTTCCCTCGTTGCATCAGGACACAACCGAGTCCTTGGTTTGATGCATCACAATAGACCACGAAGTCCTCCGTCCCTTCTGGCAGGGTTAGGATGGGCGCACTACATAATGCTCGTTTTAGCGTTTGAAATGCGGCATCTTGTTTTTCTCCCCAGTCGAAGGTCACATTTTCCTGAGTTAGTGTGGTGAGTGGCTTGGCAATCTTGGAAAAATTCTATATGAACCTTCGGTAATACCCGGCGAGTCCTAAAAATTGTCGGATCTCTGTAGGGGTTCTTGGAATCGTCCAATTCTCTATTGCTTTGATATTCGAGGGATCCACGTGTATTCCTTCCTTGCTTACTACGTGTCCTAGAAAATCCACCTCTCGAATCCAAAATTCGCACTTGGAAAATTTTGCATAAAGTTTCTCTGCCCTTAATGTTTCCAGAACTTGGCGGAGATGTTGGCTGTGTTCTTCCTGGTTTCTAGAATAGATGAGTATATCATCTATGAACACGATCACGAATTTGTCCAGGAAGGGGCGACATACTCGGTTCATCAAGTCCATGAACACTGCTGGGGCGTTTGTCAATCCGAAGGGCATCACTACAAACTCGTAGTGACCATATCGTGTTCGGAAAGCCGTTTTGGGGATGTCTCCTTCTAGTACTCGTAGCTGGTGATAACCGGATCTTAGGTCGATTTTCGAGAAGTAGCTCGCTCCTTGTAGTTGGTCAAAAAGATCGTCTATACGTGGAAGGGGATATCGGTTTTTGATTGTCAGTTTGTTCAGTTCTCGATAATCGATGCACATGCGAAAAGATCCGTCCTTCTTTTTCACGAACAGGACTGGTGCTCCCCATGGTGAGAAACTTGGCCTAATGAATCCCTTGCTCAACAGCTCGTTCAATTGACTGGACAGTTCCTGCATCTCCGCTGGAGCTAAACGGTACGGTGACTTTGCTACTGGGGTGGCTCCGGGAATCAAGTCGATTCTGAATTCGACTTGACGTTCTGGTGGGACTCCTGGGAGATCTTCTGGGAAAATGTCTGGGAAGTTGCAGACTTCTGGAATATCTTTAATGTTCTTTGGTTCTTTCTTCTGGTCTACTACGTGGGCTAGAAAGGCATAGTATTTCTTGCGAAGATATTTTTGTGCTTTAATACAGGAGATGATTTGTAATTTTGCACTAGGTTTGTCTCCATATATGATGAGATTTTCGCCGTTGGGAAGATTGAGACGAACGGCCTTTTCATGACAAAGAATGTCGGCATGGTGAAGACTCAGCCAGTCCATACCGATGATTATATCAAAACTTCTTATCGAAATGGGCATAAGGTCGATTGGAAATAAATGTTCGTTTAAATTTAATATGCACTCGACGTACATATCACTTGTGCTTTCTGTTTTTCCATTAGCCATTTCTACCGTGAATATTTTATTAAGTGGTTGGGGTCTCTGGTTAAGTAGATGTTTGAATTTATGGCTCACAAAACTTCTCTCCGCACCGCAATCAAATAGTATGCATGCATAAATTTTGTTGAGGAGAAACGTACCCGTAACTACTGTTGGATCAGTTATTGCTTCATTTTGACCTATCGCCAGCACTCTCCCAATACCACCAACATTCCTTGTCTTGGGGCAGTCCCTCTTGAAATGCCCGGTTTCTCCACATCCATAACAGGCTTGACTTACCCCAGTACTAGGAACTTGAGTGAATGGCCGCGCTGGTGCCTTACAGAAACGGGCTGTGTGCCCTTTCCTGTCACAGTTCTTACAGTACATTTCGCGGCAATTTCCGTGGTGATGGTAGTTGCATTTGCTGCACTTTGGCAAGTTCCCTGCATATTGTCTTGTTGGCGTCGAAGTTGTAGGAGTTGTGCTGGGAGTAGTAGCAGCATGAACCGCCACCATTTGTCTCTTTGAAGGTTCTTGAGAGGTTAGTCCCTTCCTCTTGTTCCAGTATTTCTTCTTGCTGTTGTTATTGTTGTCGTTGTTCCCTTTGGTTGGTTCAGTTGCGATAGTCGTGACTCCTTGGCAGACGCCATGATCCACAAGAGATTGTGCCAGTTCTTTGGCACTGTCGAAGGTCATGGGCTTTGAAGCTAGCACACTTCCTCGCAGTTGGGGTGATAATCCCCAAATGTATCTCTCCACTTTTTGGCTTTCTAGAATTAACATCCCAGGACAAAGTGTTATCAAATCGCTGAACCTATTGGTGTAGCCTGCGATGTCCGATCCTTTCATCGAAAGGTTCCACAATTCTTGTTCCAGCTTCTGAATTTCGCCCCTTGGGCAGTATTCCCTTAGGAGCATTCGCTTCAAATTCTCCCAACCCATGGAGTTCGCCACCACCAGAGTTAGTGTCTTGACGTGGCCGTTCCACCATGTCAAGGCGCGTTCCGAGAATGTACAGGCAGCAAATTTTACTTTGCTTTCTTCCGGGCATGCGCAAATTTCAAATACGGCTTCCGTCTTCTCTATCCATTGGGACAGAGCCAACACTCCTCCAGTTCCATAAAAGGGAATAGGTTTTCCATTAGTGAAGTCTTTGTAAGTGCAGACTCCAGTACGACCTTGGCTTGGGCCGTTGGTAAAGCTATTTATTCCACCTCCCGACCCATTGTTGCTCATTTGAGCCATCGCCGCAGTTACGGCGGCCGTTACAGCAGTTTGGAACATAGCTGCATCCATAGTTGGAGGAGGTGGTGGAGGTGGTGCTGGAGTTGAGTTTCTGCGTGTTGTTCTACGAGGAGGCATGTTCTGGTAGAGAAAATAAGAATGAATACTATAAGTTTCTAATGTCTTGACAATCGTGTAATTGAGGGTTAGTCGTATCTTGTAATTTGTTTTGACTTTAGTTTTTTTTTTTTTTTTTTTTTTTTTGTTTCAAGTTAGATATAACAATTTAATTAATTTCGAGAGGTATATAAAGAGGCACTGCATATATATATATATATATATATATATATATATATATATATATATATACATCACACCTAAGGTGTGTTTCTTTAGGCTTCTAGGAAAATTTGACCTATTTAAGAGGTCTCCGTTTTACAGATACAAAAGGAAATAAGAGAAAAACTTTTATCCGCGGTCCTAGTCTATATCAAAATTTGTTGGAGCTTGAACAAACTCTACTTGTGGCGTTTGGAGCTGGATTCGGCATCTGACCGTTTGACTCCCATCAGTCGCCTCTCGAATTCCGCTTGTTGTTCTTTCATCTCTCTTATATCATCTAAAGCTGTTATCATTTGGTTCTGTAGTGTCCCCGTGTAGATTTGGAGATTCTCATGTAGTCCGTCCAAACGGCTGATGTCGGAGGCGTTACCTTGGGTAGCAGCATTGATCTCTCGAATTCTGGTTGCTTGTTAGTCTGCCTGATAGTTCTGGTTAGCTATAGCGTTCACGACAACGGGAAGTGCTCGATCAGCTGAGCCTCCTCCACTGACGTTGTAAAAATCCCGACACATGCCAAATGGAGTACGCACGCCTTGCTGACGGCTCCAGTAGTAGAGGTGGCTTCCCCATATGGGAATGGGTCCCGGTTGATGTGGCCTGATCACTGGAGGATGTGGGATGGGAGGGTCAATTACTTCTGGTTCGGAATCTGTTCCGCTAGAAATTTCCACGATCTCCTCGTCGACTTCGTATTCCTCTCCGACTTCGATTTCGAATTCTTCTTCGACCTCTTCTTCGATTTCTTCTTCGATTTCCTCTGGGTCTTCCTCCGGGTCTTCTTCTATCCAGCCGCCGTTACCTTGATTTAGGTAGTAGGGGTCTCCCGGCAAAGGAAATCCGGCCATTTGTCTGTACTGGGATAGAGGTATGAGATTTTTTTTTTTATAAGAAAAGAATTTCTAATTAACGAATTCCTAAGCCTATTTATATCTTTACTGAGCGCAATGTTTTATCGTTTAATAATAGACTTATATTATTTCAATTTAGCGAATTTAGATTTTATAAGTTTTTGGCTTGTTGACTACTACGACCATTCCTCGACGTATATTGGTCAAATCCAGGATAAATATAGTTGATCAGGCTATATTTATTCTTGATTTGATTACATACCCCAAGGCTCAGTCGTGGTATTGCAACTTGCCATACTACTTTTTAGAAAAACTTGCAATGTTACGAGGTTGATACGTGCGGGTAAAATGTATATATTTAAAAGAAAATATATTTCTATGATAATATTTTTATCAGAGGGTTTTTGGTTCCCGTTGTATTTATAGTTTGTATATCTTATGTGGTTTGATATACTTAGTTCACTATAAACAATGCTCTGATACCAATCTGTCACACCCCCAAACCAGAATGGCGGAAACATTCGGGGGTGGATGACTTCACGTAGTATCACAACGATTGAATATTGCAAAGAAAGTAACACAACCATCATATATATAACAATGAAAACGTGTATTGTTGCGTTATACATGTTATCAAAAGAATATTACAATATGATGAATAAATGTTTAATGATAAAATCATCCTTTGTGTTCCTTCTTCCAAAAGCTGGTAGTTTACCTGTATCACTGATTCCCTGAGAAATACAAGTGGTTTTGAAAAGTGTCAACATTTAAGTTGGTGAGTTCATGAGTGTTCCGAGTTGAAAAGTATATTCCTTTTGGTAGTAATTTGGTAAACGAGATCTTTAGAAAATCCAATATTTTCTTGTAAAATGTAAAAGGTTCCAAAGTTGGAATGTGTTAGTAACTTTTATAAACAATTGATAACAATAATTTAGTATGAAAATATAATGTAGAAATACTGCGATGCACATATGAACCTTGTAAATCAATCTTGTTTTATACTTTTTATGTGAGTTTTATAACCATACTATTGACACTGACGGCCTGTAACAACATTCTTCAAGTGTTGCAGTGTTATGACATTTGTCACCCCAGACCTGCCGGTCTAACTATAGCTAGTAGTTTAGGTGCGGGATTGTCAATCCCGTATAGATCTATACACAAGTATCACGCTCTCCCTCCAAGAGATTATGGTATATAATACAGGACTTGAAATGCATACAAAAATGTACGTTGAAGTTTGAATGTCTCACATTTACCTAGTATAAATAGATTTACAATGAAATGACTTTACTCCTTTTTGAAAGTGTTTCGTTTTTCAAATTGTATAAAAATGTAGGATTGACTTGCTAACTATACCCATTATAGTTCTTCAGATAGTATGTTCCATTTCGTAGACATAACTTAGTGATATAATTGCCCTTGTATACATAAGATGTTTGTATCGATATTCGAAGTTAGAAATTTCATTTATGTTTAGAAAACGATACTTTTAACGTGTAATGTACTTGTATTTCCCCCCCCCCCCTAAAACATGTAAAAGAATTGAAAAGTAGGGGTATGAACTCACTCGTTAAGTTTGAAGAGAGGGGCTAGAGTTGAGCAGAGTTTCGATCGCGGATAGTTGCGTCGTCGGGCTCTTCGGGAACTTCTGCAACGTAAATCTTTCGTCGGGGCTCGAGTGCGGAAACCAAGGTGAGAAAAGGGTCTCTAGAGCTGGGAGAATGTCTGAGAAATGGTGAAGATGTGCCAAAACCCGAGCTTAAGCCTTCTATTTATAGGCTGGAATTGCCTCGTACGCGGGGCGTAATTTTGGAGTACGCGGGGCGTACTCACGTACGCAGCGCGTACGTCGTTACGCTGGGCGTAAAAATACGTCACGGCTTACGGCTCCTGGCTAGCTAGGCGTAGCTTGGGCGGGCCGATGGGACTCGACCCTGGGTCTAGTACGCGGGGCGTACTCCCAGATTACGCAGGGCGTAATCCCTGCTTCCAACTTCTAAATTCCGTAACTTTCGCGTACGAGCTCCGTTTTTCGCGTTCTTTATATCCACGCGTAGGTGAGATTATGCTCTACAACTTTCATTTAGACTCCGTCGGCTAATTTTGACTTTATTTTTAATGATATAATTTTAATAGGCCGGGACTCCTAAAGTTCGTTAAAATTTCATAGGTTCTTTATTCGACGTCGGTTTTCGTTTGTCTTTTTATTGTTTTATTACCACCGAGGAGATCTTCAACTTCCGTTTAGGTGGCAATAGCTAAATAATACTCGATCTTCAATCCGAGTTTTTAGCCCTTTACTACTGTTACGAAACTTTGAAAATTCGTAACTTCTTCATACGAGGTCCAAATTGGGCGATCTTTTTATGCACGCTCATCTTTCATCGAGATCTACGACTTTTGTTTAGATACTTTAAGGCTAAAATGTATTTTATTGAGATTCCATTTTTTACATCAAATTATGTTTTAACGTCGTGTCGTAATTATACGAGTGGTTATAATTTCTTCAATATAACTCGGTTTTGAGTGTTCTTTATGTTTTTGGAAACCTGGGCATGATATCTAATATTCGATGCATCCCAACTTAGATACCTGAACACTTTATTTTCGAGGTTAATTTCGTTGTTTTTAGCTTCCGAGTGTTTACAATGCTTTTGGGAAAAATAGGGTTGTCACAGTTCGCCCTCAAGATTTCGAGGCACTACTTGTATGGAGTGCGGTGCACCATCTATATTGATCACAAGAGTTTGAGCTATTTGATGGATCAGCAGAACCTCAACATGTGACAGAAAAGGTGGTTGGATGTGCTGACGGATTATGATTATGAGATCCTATTGTTGGGTTTTTAGCATTCTAACACTCCTAAGGTGTACATGCAACCCGAAATACCTTGGATCTATGGTTTCTCTATTATACATGCAAATATGAATATTCCAAGGTATTCCCCTAACTAGCATACAAAACATTGATAATAGGGTAATAAAACAAGTTAGAAGACATGCCCTTTGATGTAGCTTGATTCCATGGAGCTTAAGAGCCTAGTGCCCCAAGTGTGACACCTCAAATGGTTCACACAACATCAAGAACACTTGGAATAACATGGGAGAAAAGACACATGCACTAAAATCAGATTTTCCCTCTTGTGCACACACATTAGTCACACTAGTTTCACTAGTGTCATTTCATGAACCATAGACCTCTTTATATAGTGTGGTGGATTAAGGTTAAACCCTAATACCCATGACTTTTCCTTTCCAAGGATCCATGGGTTAAAAGCTCCATGGAGCATCCATGGACTCCCAGACAAGCCTAACCCATTCCTAATGAGTGTTAGCCCACTCTGTACAAATACAATAGCCCATATTCAATTAGTCAACTTTTTGATCACTAAATTAATTTTTAATTAATTTAAGCTCAATACTAATTAAATAATATGATTTCATATTAATATATTAGAACTTATAATATATTAATATAAATCACTAGTACCTTTTTCTCATTATGTCTACCCAATTGTTCCGATGCCATGCAACCCAAATGGACCATGCCATGTCGGGTCAAGTACATACCAATTATAGTTATGGACTTAGACATTAATCCAATAGTCTCCCACTTGGATAAGTCTAAAACTATTATTGCGTATGACTTCAAAACCTGGCTGGAAATTGTAGCTCTTCAAGCCGCTGTCGTACTCTGAACAAATCAATGACGTGTCCATTAGATAAGGGATCATATATTTCGCCATTCTAGATATCATATGGACTGAGACATGGATTACAATCATTATCTCTGTCCATCTGTTGTTTCCTGATTTTCGATTCATGACAACCAACTAATTGAACAAATCAAATCAACCTAGGCTTGGCGAAGCACTTACGGGTGTCATCACTAAATCATCGAGAGCCCACATATATCGCTTTTATCCCACCAAGCGTAAAAGGAATGGATAAACTTCAACTCATATGCTTGTTTCTAATATTTGTTGAATCATACACAAAGGCTCGTTTTATAACATCGTGTTACCAATGCATTTTCATACAATCAATGTATAATTAACTCATAGTCAACAACTCATATCTCTAGGTTTAAAGAATATAAGATATTATTATCTCATGATCACTCGTGATAAAATCCATGAAGTTATTCAAATGAGCGTGGGTTGAATCCAATACTCTGAACTTATGAGTACTCACAAATGTTGTAGCAACTCTTACTATGTGTAACATCTTAGACATCTACAAACCCGATTCATGACAGTCTTAATTCATACCTACTTCCAAAATATGACTGACTGTGGAGAGTTTAAATAACTTAGTCATTCGGAAAGAATAACCTAGCTATTCTGGAAGTCAAAACATGCAAATTGAAACACATGAATAATGTTAATCCAATATGGTCTCGAGCACCTTTGAGAGTAAATAAAACACATTTTATTTAAAGACCATATAGATTACTCATTATATAATGTTTCGTATAATCAAGTTTATATTTGAATTAAAACAATAGTCATGCCATGCTCCAAGCATGCACACAATGTTTTGTTCAAACAATAGTTATGCCATACTCCAAGTATGCACACTATGTTTTTCTATGATCCTTACTTTGTGAAATAGATCAATTGAACATAATTCCAATGATTCTCATTTCACAATCCCAAAACCTTAATGTAAATGTAAGAATTCCAAATTCCTACCATTTATCGTAATCTGCTAGATTCTAAACTTATATGCATCGATCCTCTTGAAATGACTATGCACAAAGTCACAAATACTTGTCAACAGACACTACAAAGATTTCCATTGGAGATCAATTCTATGGGAACGAAGTCTCAAATTCAAAGTACATTGCATTGAACATCCTTCTTTGCATTAAGTTTTTCTAATCTTCGACAGACTTAATAGCTTTCACCTACGAAAGATTTCCATATTCTCATTTTCACTATCACTTCTGAACAAGAGTTGCCTCCTTTCAAAATATGTCAATATGGTCCTTCCAAAATTTAACACTATACTTCCAACTGTCCCTAAGCAACCAATATTTGGTAAATGTTAGATTGTCCTCGACAATTGGTTAATCATTTTAGTCATATCCAATTCTATACTTTTCCCCTCTTAATGCCCTGAGCATTTGGAAAATTTAGAAATGATGAATATTATAGCACATGCAATCGATCCTATATCCGAGGCATATGGGACATGACCCATGATGTCTCACATAAATACATGATACTAGACCAGTAATTTGCTACAATATATATTTTTTGACATATTTTCATAATTTGAATATGAAGAGGGATGCCGTAATCATAATCAAATTTTAAGAACGCAATATATGTAGAATTTCCTTAAGTTGAAACAGTCCAACATAAAATTCATATATATATATATATATATATATATATATCCTTGACTAGGATGATTAAAATCTAAATCTAAGCTTTTAGAAATGAAGTATAATTTCATCTCCCTTAATTATAGCAAAACAACTTTGCAACCCCTGCAACTTCACGAATTGAAACTTTTGTTTTCTATAATTAACATTGCCAACTTGCAATACTAAACATAAAAACTATGCTCCCACTAACATGATAATTATCAGCATAACAGTTATGCTTCCACTAGCTTTGACATGTATCCATATGTCAACTGTACTTCTAAAAATCAATACTTTATTGACTTTCTTACCAAAGTTCAGATTTCTGATACGAGATGCTTTGATAACACTTTATCAAAATCATACACTTTCCTTAGATAGGTCACATGTGTAACACCGTAAATTTCAAAACAATTTTTCGCATTTTATAAAAACATAATTCATTCATTATTCATGAAAACATCATTGTTTAAAACTCAATTCACAACATATATCAATCCCAAGATCACATAACATAAAAATCCCGTGTGTGTACTGATTAGGCCGGCGCCTTCCCGCAATCCTCACTAGTACCTGAAACACATAACACAAACACTGTAGGCATGAAGCTTAGTGAGTTCCCCAAAATACCATATATATAACACATATTAGCCACTCGTGGCTATAAATCTATGGGTACGTGCACCCAAACTCTGTGAACGTTCCAGTTCTAACTCTGAGAACCTTACGGTTCTAACTCTGTAACATGCACAACATAAATCACATAGAAATAATGCAGTACAACACATAACATACATAGCATACAATTACTCTGATACATAACTTTGGTTACCTACTCAAGGTAAGGTATAGCGAGAAGACTCACCTCGGATATCTCAGTAAATCTCTGACTCGGTAAACTCTGGTCTAGCCCCTGCCTATTCACATGAAATAAATACTCTAATTAATACAACTCTCAGGGCTAGGCTAATCTCTCTCTGTATACATCCTCTAGGAAGGGTAAAAGACTATCCTACCCTTCCGATGACTCTAAGGTCCAAACATTGACTAACCCTAAAAGTCAACGAAGTCAACGGTCAACCTTGACCAAACTCGCCGAGTGCACAACTGTGACTCGGCGAGTCCACACGTTTTCTTCTCTCTCTTAGTCCTCATTTGACTCACTGAGTCAACCTCAACTCTGGAAATCATCACTGATCACAATCTGTGAAATGTCCCGACCCAACTCGCCGAGTGCAGCTCCTGACTCGGTGAGTACCATCGTGCATTCTGTCCTCTAGATTCCCTCTGACTCACCGAGTCACTTCCCCAACTCAGTGAGTCACCAACTGTGTGATTATCGGGAAAACCCTCGTCCTACTCAGTGATTCGGCTATCGGACTCGACGAGTTCATGCCATGCTCAAGCTGAACTGACCTCCTAAGGTCAGATCCGCTCCTGTAAACCGTAGATCCAGCTTCCCAAAGATTATAATCACGTAAAGCTAACATCTTGGTGATCATGCAATGGCTCAAAAGCCTTATTTGAAGATATGACCTCTAAAATGACATCCTAAGCTTATAACCCCCATTAACACTTATAAAGCTCAAGGGAAAAGGGTCTCTGGACCTCTTTGGGTCCACATCTACAGCACCAACACGAGAAGGCACCAATTAGTCAATATAACCTTCCTCTAAAGGGGCTAAAAAGTCCTAACTCTAGGAATTACACCATAAACTGAAGAAGGGTCGAATGAATACCTCAAAATGAAGTCTCTGAGCGCTGGAATCACAGGATTAGCACCCTCTTCAGCTCCCTCTTGTTTTAGTCCTCTTCTATTTGCAAAAACACTAACAAATGATCAAGAAATGGCTCCTTTCCTCTCACAATCGCTCTAGCTCACTTAGGGTTTCTCTCTGGGGTCTGGTAGCCGCAAATTATGGCCATAAGGCCCTTTAAATAGGCCCCAAACCTGAGGAATTGGCTTTTCATTAAACAGCGTGGACTCGCCGAGTCCAGCCATCCACCCAGATAATGATTCGCGTCTCTACTCGGCGAGTCTACGCATCAACTCGCCGAGTTCTTCCACAAAACATGGAATACAACGAATAAATATAATACCTGAAATTCCGGATGTTACAATTCTCCCCCACTTGAATCAGACTTCACCCCCAAAGTCTCATTCCTCGAACAACTCTGGATGCTGCCCTCGCATCTCCGACTCTGACTCTCAAGTCATCTCCGAATCAGACTTGTTCCTCAAAACCTTGATCTTCTGATCCCTGATCGCCACCGGTCTCTCAACGTAGTTCAGGCCCACATCCACCTGAATATCCTCTAATGGCACCATTGCCTACTCGTCGGCTATACACTTTCTTAGCTGCGACACGAGGAAGGTGTCATGAATCTGACCTAACTCTGCAGGTAGCTCCAAACGGTACGCTACCCTTCCTACTCTCGCAATTGCCATGAAAGGACCAACACATCGGGGCCCCAACTTGCCTCTCTTCCTAAATAATATCACTCCTATCCAAGGAGAGACCTTCAGGAGCACGAAGTCACCAACAAAAATTCGAGCTCGGACCGTCGCCTGTCCGCATAACTCTTCTGGCGACTCTGATCGGTCAACAAAATCTGTCTGACCTGTTGTATCTACTCTCTCGTTTGAAGCACGATCTCTGTACTACCCATCACACGCTGCCCTACCTCTTCCAGCAAATGGGGTCCGATACCTCCTCCCATACAACAGCTCAAAGGGTGGCATACTGATGCACTAATGATGGCTGTTGTTGTAGGAAAACTCTGCCAAAGGAAAATACGGGCCACAACTCCCCCTTGAAATCTAATACACATGCCCGAAGCATGTCCTCGAGCGTCTGAATTGTTCACTCGATCTGAAGTGTCCACAGACATCACCATGGTAAAGTCTAACTCATTTCTCATATTGCTCTTCGATACTGAGCACCAGGTCAGCTTTGGACCCACAGCTAAACCTCCAAAGGTCACACATAACATGATCCAAAATATCTCACTAACTTCCTCCCCGTGACCACTATCTCGGCCCAGTGACACACAAGTCACGAAATTCTCTTCTCCTGATAAAAGATACAATCCAATCGAAGATCTACTTAGCTCTGACCTTTGGCGTCTGCTGCGCATATTCTCCCGCGCATCTCGTTGACTCTCTCGATAGAGATGGAGACCCCATTCTCGCCCTGGTTTAACCACTAGGCTCCATAATCTCAATACTAGGGCTACTCAAGCCTATAACTCTTCTGCATCATACACTGATCGGAGAACACTCCATCATCACACTCTCTTTCCGTCTAGTGAGTGTTATGGCTTCCTGCAAGATCACGACAGCCCCTGACTAGTGAGTACTACGACCCCCTCGTAGAACCCTAACACCAACTGACTAGTGAGTACTACGGCTCCCCGCAATACCACGATTCCCTCTCTCTGACTTGTAAGTACTATAGCTCCCCGTAGCATCACAACAGCCTCTGACTGGTGAATACTACGACTCCCCATAGTATCACGACTCTCTCTCTCTTTGGCTTGTGAGTACTACCGCTCCCCGTGGTATCACAACACCCTCTGACTATTGAATACTACGGCTCCCCGTAGCTTCACCCTATACTCTCATTCTCATTACAACTCCATACTATGTTCACTAACTCATGCACCGAAGACTATCAAAGATAGTTACACACACTTGCCCCAATATGCATCACAGACTCTGGCGGCAACCGCTATAACACAGAACCTACCTCTGCGGAGATCCACTTCCTCAAATAATCCTTCTTGATGTCAATACGCGAAGGGCTCCTACTGGAACCGTAGATACATGATACATCACCAGTCGTCTCAAACTCAAGACTCTAAATAACTCCGAAATCGGGAAGCTATACGCGGAAACCACGGAACACCATTACAGAGCATAACAATGTCCTGCCTCTCCACTAATTCTCTTACTCCCAGTACCATACATATACAACAATACATTTCCTTTGAACCCCATAAGTAATTCCTCATTTCACTCAATGCACAACTTCAGTGTACCCAAACACTCAATAGGAATACAAGGAAGGTGCTAACACTTCCGAACACACTGATGATCCTCCGAAACCCTTTCCTTTACTGCTCAAAGTCCAAGCAAGAATACACATACCCGCCGGGGGGTTGGCTGCTCAACGATCTTCTACCCAGACTTCGACCCAGAAGTTCTCAATTGCCCATACCATCATTATGAGCCTTCCACTTGAAACGGCCCTGACCACCACCAGGTTCCTAACCATTGACCACCTGCCGTGGAGACACTCATCTTTTTCTCAGACATATACCACATGCATCATCTCGTCCCGCACCTTTCCTTGATCACCAATGACCCCAATCTCATGAATTCAAGCTGCAGGTTTCTGTATCCAACCCCTAACCGCTCTTGCACAAATCTCTTATTCCCTCAATAAAATACCCGGTTCTCCCCCACTTAGGTTTCGAACCATCACCAACTGACGCATCAACAATCTACCCCACAGACGGCTTATACCATAAGCATCGCAACTACGCTTGGAAGGTTCCACATAATGCCCAATGTTCTCCCCACGAAGAGATCAAGAACCCTCAATTACCCTAAATCTCCGAAGATATCCTCAGGAACCCCTCATTACGACTGCCTCTAGCCATTCGAAGTCCCATACCATTCCAATACCGAACACCTCAACTGTCCAGTACTATCACTGGCTCTTAGACTGAAACAATAAATCATCCTACTCTCCATCCTCGACTTCTCAGCCTCTGATCCAACACATGAATCATCACAAGAATAGGGACTCTACTACCATACTCAATACTCATCATAGACAGAAGAGCCACCACTCTGATATACTCGACTGGGTTACCCATTGATACCACTACCACACGCCCTATTATACTCAATTAGGGTGTAATGTGATCCTTGATCATTTCAGTCCCCACTAACTACCTGCTCATGGTAGATCATTTCCTCGCGGCAGACATGCTGCTTGATACTCTGGTGGAAAAATCGTCATCAATGTCGACCCGTAGGGTTTATTCCTAAACCCAAAACTGAAATCTCATGCCTCTCCTACTTCCTACGGGAAACATAAATAGCTCCCATCCGGTCACAAAAGGTGACATCTCCTCCATCGGTTGATGGCTGACTCAGACCGCATTCCCCCATAAATACCTTCTCTTCGTCTTACCGAAATACTCTGAAATATTCTCAACCTCCCTCTTCAGCGATACCTCTTCGAACTCGATCATGGCCCTCAGGCCTAAAACCCCATTGTGTCCAAATTCCAGCAGTCAATCTTGACCGGACTACTGGAGAATTACCAGCATCGTTGCTAGGAACCATGGTACTTAACCCATGACATCCCTTCTCAATCTGCTAAAATGTATGGTACCCGAACCACAACATTATTCCTCAATCTGCTCCGATGCATGGTACACGAACTATAACATCACTCCTCAACCTGCTCTGATGTATGGCACACGAACCATAAAAGCACTCTTCAATTTTCTCCGATGTATGGCACACGAACCATAACATCACTCCTTAATTTGCTCCGATGTATGGCACATGAACCATAACATCGCTCATCAACCTGCTCCGATGTATGGAACACGAACCATAACATCGCTCCTCAACCTGCTCCGATATATGGCACACGAACCATAACATCACTCCTCAATCTGCTCTGATGTATGGCACACGAACCATAACATCACTCCTCAATCTGCTCCGATGTATTGCACAAGAACCATAACATCACTTCTCAACCTGCTCCGATGTATGGAACACGAACCATAACATCACTCCTCAATCTGCTCCGATGTATGGTACATGAACCACAACATCACTCCTCAATCTGCTCCGATGTATGGCACACGAATCATAACATCACTCCTCAATCTGCTACTTAGAACCTTCAGAATACTCCCTGTATCGAGTATGGGTCCTCTACTTTTGGTAGTACGGCCCCATACTACCTGCCACATCTACCCATACTTTCCACATGGACCATCCTAGAGTTCCTAAGTAGTTGCTCAACCTTCTCGTTCACTAATTCCACCACGCGTGCTCGCTCCTCAGTCAAATGTTCTACTCCGTCAGCGTACTCATCTGAATAAGGTTACTCTTTAGGCTCTTCCTTGGTCCTCCCACTTCTCTTCCATCAGCTGCTGAAGAGCTCCTAATGATGCCAACCATCTACCTCCTGAATATCGTCATATTCACTTGGTAGCTGACTCTCATCATCGAGAGTCCCATAAAGCACAAAGCAAGCAACATTCGGGCATCGAAGAATACATAGGACTAAATATGGGTGATAACTCCGCTTGCTCTTCTCATCTTCGAAAGAACCACTGAACTCTGCAACTCTACCCCTCGTGGTTTCTAACTATTCCTTCGCTAAGTACCACGGTACTCATCTAGGCATATCCCCTAGATTACTCCTCTACTCAAATCCCCTAAAGGATTCCAACTAAATATTCTCACTCATCACATACTCAAACGCACATCACATATAACAACAACCCCTAGGCTAAGGCATCACAAATCAGGCCACTCTAGTCCTAAGATATGAAGTACCTAGCCTGTCTCTAGCATGCATAATATCTCATAAAGTGCATCATAAATATCTCATAACACAAAAGTAAGGGTATTTTGGGAAATCACCATTCGGGCGCTGACTGATCGTACACATGACTCTGCTCTGTGTTTTCCAAAAATCTTTTACTCTTTTTAGAAAACTTGGTTCTCTTTTGAAAATGTTTCCCAAATCCTCAGTTTGAGTTCAAATACGCCCGAAGGTGTACTCGAATCCCTCAAACCAAGGCTCTGATACCAACTTGTAACACCGTAAATTTCAAAACAATTTTTTGCATTTTATAAAAACATAATTCATTCATTATTCATGAAAACATCATTGTTTAAAACTCAATTCACAACATATATCAATCCCAAGATCTCATAACATAAAAATCCCGTGTGTGTACTGATCAGGCTGGCGCCTTCCCGCGATCCTCACTAGTACCTGAAACACATAACACAAACACTATAGGCAAGAAGCTTAGTGAGTTCCCCAAAATACCATATATATAACACAGATTAGCCACTCGTGGCTATAACTTTGTGGGTCCATGCACCCAAACTCTGTGAACCTTCTGGTTCTAACTCTAAGCACCTTACGGTTCTAACTCTGTAACATGCACAGCATAAATCACATAGAAATAATGTAGTACAACACATAACATACATAGCATACAATTATTCTGATACATAACTCTGGTTACCTACTCAAGGTAAGGTATAGTGAGAAGACTCACCTCGGATATCTCAGTAAATCTCTAACTCGGTAAACTCTGGTCTAGCCCCTGCCTATTCACATGAAATAAATACTTTAATTAATACAACTCTCAGGGCTAGGCTAATCTCTCCCTCTCTCTATACATTCCCTAGGAAGGGTAAAAGACTATCCTACCCTTCCGATGACTCTAAGGTCCAAACATTGACTAACCCTAAAAGTCAACAAAGTCAACGGTCAACCTTGACCAAACTCGCAGAGTGAACAACTGTGACTCAGCGAGTCCACACGTGTTCTTCACTCTCTTACTCCTCATTCGACTCACTGAGTCAACCTCAACTCTGCAAATCATCACTGATCACAATCTGTGAAATGTCCTGACCCAACTCGCCGAGTCCGGCTCCTGACTCGGCGAGTACCATCGTGCACTCTGTCCTCTAGATTCCCTCTGAATCACCGAGTCACTTCCCCAACTCAGTGAGTCACCAACTGTGTGATTATCGGGAAAACCCTCGTCCTACTCGGCGAGTCGGCTATCGAACTCGATGAGTTCATGCCATGCTCAAGCTGAACTGACCTCCTGAGGTCAGATCTGCTCATCTAAACTGTAGATCCAGCTTCCCAAAGCATTATAATCACGTAAAGCTAACATCTTGGTGCTCATGAAAAGGCTCAAAAGCCTTATTTGAAGATATGAACTCTAAAATGACATCCTAAGCTTATAACCCCCATTAACACTTATAAAGCTCAAGGGAAAAGGTCTCTGGTCCTCTTTGGGTCCAGATCTACAGCACCAACACGAGAAGGGACCAATTACTTAATATAACCTTCCTCTAAAGGGGCTAAAAAGCCCTAACTCTGGGAATTACACCATAAACTGAAGAAGGGTTGAATGAATACCGTAAAATGAAGTCTCTGAGCCCTGGAATCACTGGATTAGTACCCTATTCAGCTTCCTCTTGTCTTGGTCCTCTTCTATTTGCAAAAACACTAACAAATGATCAAGAAATGGCTCCTTTCCTCTCACAATCGCTCTAGCTCACTTAGGGTTTCCCTCTGGGGTCTGGTAGCCGCAAATGACGGCCATAAGGCCCTTTAAATAGGCCCCAAACCCGAGGAATTAGGGTTTCATTAAACAACATGGACTCGCCGAGTCCTTGGGGCGACTCGCCGAGTCCAGCCATCCACCCAGATAATGATTCACGTCTCTACTCGGCGAGTCTACGCATCAACTCACCGAGTTCTTCCACAAAACTTGGAATACAACAAATAAATATAACACCTGAAATTCCGGATGTTACAACATGTGTGTCTAAATAGTTTTTATAACTATGAAAAGGGATGTCGTAATCATAGTCTCAATTGTTTAGACTTGTGCGATTTCTCACAAGTCCATGTTAGTTTGTCGGTTAACCACACACGCTCCACTAACGACTTTGAGAATGCAAATATCATAATTGCTATCGACTTAAAATATACTCAGTGAAAGTGTTTCCTCACCATGATTTTCATGAATCGGAGAGAAACCTTATAACACTTTGATTTTATGGTATATGTGTTCCTATCTATGTGAATTTGTCAAAACCATAATCACAAGACAAGGTTGGGTACCAATCCAAACTCATATGGACCAAACTTGTGCAATCTTAACTTCTTGCCACTTGGTAGCACCAGGCCTACCATTGCTTCCAGGTTGTTATGCAACTGATTGAGAACTTTCAGAACTCATATGCAAAGCCAACTTTAACTGGAATGGGCACAGAAATAGAAATATGTCAACATGATAGGTTATAAACCTCAATTCATTAGCTAGTGATAAACTACATGTTTTATCCTTGATTAGTTCTTGATAGTTTCAAGACCTTTAAGACTCCCACTATCCTCTTGACATATAAGACTCTCTTTTCAAGAACCATTCCTTGACAAAACAAATATTCAAGAGTTAGTGCAAATTCTTATCAAGGTAACACTTTACACAATTGGCCTTAGATGGTCTTTGTTTTATCCAAAACATCACAACTTACCAATTTCAAATGAGCAACATTAGAACACATTTTACTCTTACATTTGACAAGTGTTACAAAACTTCTTTAAGATATGTCACTCAAGTTACAATCTTGGAGTATGACTCTAAGAATTGTTTTGGAATGAAGTATAACTCATCTTCTTGATTTAACCACTTCAACAATTCATGACTCCACTTCTTAGCCTTAAAACTCACTAAGATGTCCTTAGAGGATCAATTGTGATATGGTATCTTAATCATTAAGATGATCATAAAACATGATATTAAAGTACTCTCCCATCTTTTCAGATTTGAGAAACTTTTATCTTTCTGCCTAATTTGATTCTTTCTCATCCGTTCTACCATACATTGAAACTTTCTTAATGTTTCAGAATTATACTTAAGCTTGTAAGTATAACCATATTTACTAAACTTTAGTAAATCATGATGAATAGTCTTATTGATCTTCTGTGGTGGACTTCTGTCACACCCCCAAACCTGAACGACAGAAACATTCGGGGGCGGAGGACGTCCTGAACAGTATCAAAACAATTGTAAAATAGTAAAACAAGCAACAACATCCATTGCATTAAATATTAAATTGTTTACATTGTATTCAAATTACACATGATAGACTCCAAAGGTAAATAACAAAAACAAAGACTTAATGCCACTATTCTCCGTCTTCACAAAATCTATGCATGTACCTATCTACTGTTTATCATGAGAATACAAGCGATTTTGAAGGTGTATCAACATTTAATTTGGTGAGTTCATAAGCTTTTTTGTGTTCAAAAGGGTACATTCTTTGTTCTTTGAAAGTGTTACGGTGTTTCTCTAGAAAATCCTATATTTTCTTATTAGTTGGATGTAATGTAGTCTTAGAGCCTTAAGACAAAAATTGTATAAGTTCTTTTACTTAAAGACTGATGCTTTGAAATAAATAACCTTATTTATTTCCAGAAAGTTAAGTTGAAAATCGTTACTTGTAAAAAGAGATGATGTTTATCTCGAAAAATCCTATATTTTCCAAGAGTTGAGTTGTAGTCTAATATGAATCATGACCGAAAGGTGTAAGTAAATATGTCATACTTAGATTGAATAACTTGTAAAATGATGATGCTTATCCCGAAAAATCCTATATTTTCCATAAACTGAGATGTGGCCTTAAATGAACCAAGACCGAAGTGTATAAGAATTTTTCCTACGTAAAATGATGTTATGTAGTTTTGTGTGTATATAAAACTGTTTGAAGACTGTCTTTGTGTAAACTAAAATTGCCGTTATTGTTTTATGTGAGTTTTCATTTTTATCTTATACCATGCTTGATTGACGCAGACGGACTTGTTCACAAAGTTCTTCAAGTGTCGATTTCGTTATGACATTTTTCACCCCTAGACCTGCCGGTCTAGCTGTTGCAAGCAACTAAGGTGCGGGATTGACGGTCCTAGTATAGATCTATACACAACTATCATGCTCTTCCTACAAGAGACTCTGGTTATATTTAAAAGGACTTTCGTGTGTACTTTATAAGGTACCGTGAAGACAAAACTCACTAAATTTGATCAACGAGTTTACGTGTTTTTGTGCTAAAAATGTTTGTATAAATGATCATCCCCTAAGATTGGGACAGCTATGAAAAAAGACGTGAAATCTTTAGATATGAATTTGATAATATTTTACCCTTTGCTTAATGGGTTACAAGTAGGATAAACTTTTGTAAACTATATTTGACTAAATATTGATGACTTGATGTCACTTTATAAAGTGCTTTAAAACAGTTTGTTTGATAACACAGCTTGAAGTTTAGAAATAAAATCCTTGGTTTCATAGTTATAAATCACATGTGATTGATTTAAGAACTATAATGTTTTCTACTTGTATTCCCCCCCCCCCCCCATAAAGGTATTTAAATTAATAAAAAAGGTAAGTTAAGGGGTATAAACTCACTTGATAACTGGTGATTTGGTGTTACAACCCGATATTTCAAGTCAATGTAATGTAACACCAGTCAAATTTAGGTCAAATTTTAAGTTTTCAAAATCTTTTTTGAAATGAATAAAGTAGTAGAAATCATGCCAAGGTTTTCGAAAACATAAAGAACACTAAAATCTGAGTTATAACGAAGAAGTTATGACCAATCTATGATTCGCGGCAAACCCGGTAAAATACTGATAAGCGTAAAAACAAAATTTCAAAAAATTACTTTTTAGCCTTAAGTATCTAAATGAAAGTCATAGATATCATTAAACTATAAACGTACATAAAAATAACGTCCAAATTTGACTTCGTATGAGGAAGTTATGACTTTTCTAAGTTTCGGATATAATAGTAGATAGTTAAAATCTCGAAATAGAGATTGAGTGACTTTTAGCCAACCCCATCTAAACGAGAATCGAAGATCTCGACAATAGTAGTACAACGATAAAAAGACAGAGGAAAACGGACGTCAGATGAAGAAGTTATGGATTTTTAACAGACTTTTCGTGTCCCGGCCTATTAAAAATATATAATTAAAAATATATTCAAAATTAGCTGACGAATTGTAAACGAGAGTTGTAGATTATATTCTCAACTACGCATTGATACAAAGAACGTCAAAAACGGAGCTTGTATGCGAAAGATATGAATTTCTGAAGTTCGGGGCACGAACTTCAATAGTGTGCCAGAACTCACGACGTGAGCTGCTTGACTAACCCTTCCAGAGTAAGTTAACGGAGGACGCATGCCATGACCGAATCGGGAACAACTCACGACATGAGTTATGCAAAAATCATGACGTGAGAGTCAAATTTGTTGTTGGGTACTTGGTGTTGCGTCTTGGGCTCGCTTCCTAGCCCATCTTGTATACGGCATGGGTCTGTCCATCCGTATCTATTTTGTTAGGGTTTGTGTATTAATAGATGCTTGCATGCATCTTTTTGATAACTGATAGATCGTTGGTTTTTACGTGTAATTAAGAAGATCTCTTTTGTAACCCTAGAATCCTCTACAGCGGAAGTTCTTAATCGAGCTCTGCTGAGGATTGAACGTTCTAATCATTCAACACATTCAAATCCATTCTTGAGTATTGTTTCATTGTTTTACTTTCATTATCTGCCTGTTGCAAAGATCTAATTGATCAAAGAGTGTTTAAATCTCATCACTTGGTATCAGAGCGGGAGGCTGTGTAATTCATACACATCTCTTATGTGAAAGAAGCTATTAGGGTTTATTCCGCATTAACTAATATTTATTGAGCCGTCACTCAATAATTGATGTATCTCATTACTTATTCGTTTTGACCAAATATTATATATTGCAAGTCTGATCTTTCAAACAGGTTATTCGAACAAGCATGGACGAGTCGCAATCCAATCCCATTAATATTTCGAACATCATTGGATCAACAACGAAGATTCCCATCCTATACACCCAGGATTATGAAGTCTGGGCACATCACTTTGAAGATTATGTTCTAGGATCTGAGGACAATGGATACCTCATCTGGGAAGCAATCGTATCGGGACCCTTCGCTCATTCTGCAACTTTAAGGATTATTAAAACTCAAAAAGAGTATAATGATCTTTTGAAAGATGTTAAAGATATTGCCCAAGACGAAAAAGATAAATTTCAGTGCAATATTAAAGCATTGAGATTAATCAAATTCTCTCTTCAATCTGATACTTTCAGGCTGGTGAGTTCATGTACTACTGCCAAAGAAATATGGGACAGGCTTCGAGAATTGTATTCTACGGACGAAGATCTTGAACACTCCATTCAAACCTTACTCTTGTCTGAGTTTGGTGAATTCAAGCAGGGAGCCGAAGAAACCGTGACTCAAACGTTCGATAGCTTCAATCATCTTCTTTGCTATGATGGTATCAAACCCCAAGAGGTTCATCAAGAAAAGATTTCCCAACAATAAGAACCGAAATTGGCAGGGAAGTTACAGTTCTGAAAAAGTCAAAGATGAACCGAAGGCAGAAGAATCAAAGAAGGAATCAAAAGCTGAAGGAGATTCGGGAGTGAGCTGCTATTACTGTGGAGAAAAGAACCACTATGCAAAAGATTGTGTCCTCAAGAAAATGGCAGAAAAGGATGAGGAGAAAGATGAAGAAGCTTTGTTGCTGAAAAAGCTGGATAAGATTAGGAAGAAGAAATCTACTGCTAAGCCTTCTATGAATGCTTTAATTGTGCAGGGTTCGGTAGCGAATGATGAGTTCGGAGGAGTGGAGGTCTGGTCATCCGACTCCGAAGATGATGAAGTAAGGAGGCCTTCTCATGGAAAGGCTTATGTGGCGAAAGAGAAGGATAACGGTGGAAAATGCTTGATGGTGTCTGATGTATCTCAGATGAGGGGATACAACACATATGGTGGGAATGAAGACACAAAGGAGCAACAGGACATGTGCTTTACAGCAAAACCGCTCAGCATGCAATTCAATGAGCTTGATGAACTGATCAAGAAGGTACAATCCGTTTTTGTTTCATTCAAAGTCCCACAATGCTCATATGAAAAAGAATTAAAAAATGTTAATTCAAGAATCTCTCATCGAGACAGCAGTTTAACTCAAACTCGAGTCACCAAAATTGTAACCTAACTGACCAAATAAGTAGGGTGTCTTCGAAGAGTGAGGAACGGAGGATGTGGATCGAACAGAAGGAGTCGGAGTTAATCAAAACCAAGGATGAAAACATTTATTTGCAAAGAGACAATTTAAAACTTTTACAATAATATTACTCAACTTCATTTAAACTCTGAAATAGGGCAAAAAATTCATCGTATGATTTTGCCCTTCCTTGAGTTTAAGGAGGATGAAATCGACGCTGAAGCATACAATTGTGAAAGTGTGGTTTCGTCTGAGGATGTTAATCCGACATATATGTATGATCTAGACAAAATTGAATCTTTCATAAAGTCCAAGGACCATAAGGACATGCTGAAAAACCTTTTGGATGAAAATGACAAACTGAATCTAAGGACCGAAACCATACAAAAGTTTGACTCATTGAATGCCAATTTGAGCTCAGAAAATAAAATTAATGTTGAAAATGCATCTGAGCTTAATGAGGATGATGATATGAGTGAAATTTCTATAGAGGATGAAGTTGACTGTTCTGAGTTTGTCAAGAGCGAACCCGAAAACCACAAAAATCTCATCTCAGAAAATTCTATGGAGTTTGCTCGCTTGTCCCAACAAAACTCCCCAAACCTTAAAGAAAAGGCTGTTGTTTACCAAAAGGTAAGGACAACACCAAATCAGGTGTATAAGGTCACAGGTGTAACCGAACATCAGACAGCCGAACTCACAGCCATTGTAAACGAAGATATTGCAGATGGTTGTGATGAGTTCTTCTAGTCCGCCCCTATCGACAATGTTGATGAAACAGTTGGACTATCAGAGCGAACATCCTGAAAAACAAAAGGAAGATATATTCCAGAGCCACTGAACAAGCCTAATAACTTTGACGTGCCAAGCACTAGTGGCACTAAAGAAATCCCATTAGATGAAGTCACCCCTTCTACCAAAAAGTCATCTGCAACAAACGAACCTGTTGTTCAAATGCCAAAACAAAAGGCAAATATTCACAGGCAACCCAAACAGGTGAAAAACCAAAAGCAACAAAGGAATCAGAGATTCAAGAAGAATCTTTCTGAAAGAAAACAGTTTTGGCAGTCTCAAAATGCCTATTTCTCATATTGTGACAGAAATTTAAAGTCAGAGAAAAATACTCTTAGACCACAAGAAAGCAGTGTCAACCGAAAGCAGAGGTTCGGTTCAGAGAACAGTGTCAACCGAAAGTAGAGGTTCGGTTCAGAAAACAACATCAACCGAAAGCAGAGGTTCGGTTTAGAGAACACTGTCAACCGAAAGCAGAGGTTCGGTTCAGAGAGCAAAAGAGACCAAAATTCTAGGTTCGGTCCCACAGATAATCAAAACTGAAAGGGTCACCTAGAATATCAAGTCAAGAAATCATCTCAGTCTAAATTCTCTAATTCTGACTCTTCTAATTATTTGAATCATTCTTCTTCTCAACCCCATTCTAAATCCAATTCTGTTCGAACTCAAAAACCTAAATCTTCAACTGATCTGAAAGGGAAATCAAAGGTTTCGTCAGTTAAATCCGAGTCCAAACCAAAAGCAACAAATCCCAATAAAATTAAAGTTTTCACCATCAAAAAGAAAGATGAAACAACGTTAATAAAAAGAACATATTTTTTTTACATCTCTCTTACTACTCCTGTTCCTGTGAAAGGCTCACGTGGACCCAAGAAACTTTGGGTTTCTAAATCTGCTTAATTTGTGCAGGTTATCAGTGACAAGCAGTTTGATGAAGAATGGTATATCGACAGTGGCTACTCACATCATATGACAGGAAGGAATAAAGAGCTAAGGGAATTCAAGTCTCTTTCAAACGGTGGAAATGTCAAGTTCGGGAACAACTCCTTCGGAACCATAAAAGGCTATGGAATGATTACAAACAGTGATTTCACGATCAGGAAGGTTGCATACGTAGAAGGACTACAACATAATCTCATCAGTGTATCTCAGCTTGTTGGAGGTACCGGTATCAAGGTCTCATTCGATGATGAGGGTTCGGAAATAATTGAGAAGCAAACGAACAGAGTTATTCTCAAATCAGAGCGCAAAGGTGAAATGTTTCCCCTAAACCTCAGACCCATCAAAGGGAATCCAACAATCTACTTGTTATCAAAAGCACAATCTGATGAAAGCTGGCTGTGGCACCGAAGGCTTTCTCATCTCAACTTTAAAGATCTCAACAAACTTGTCACTGAAGGTCATGTTCGTGGTCTTCCATTGCTCAAGTACGATAGAGAACATTTATGTGCGGCATGTGAAATGGGGAAGCAGAATCGTCAAAGTCATGCATCAATCATAAACACAAAAGTTGTTGAAACACAAAAGCTGATGCTATCTCTGCAACTTGTTTTACACAGAACAGGTCATATCTCAATAAGCGATTCACGCTCACTCCTTATGAGATCGTCAACAACAGGAAGCCGAATGTTAAATTCTTCCATGTGTTCGGTTCCAGATGCTTCATCTTCAATTCTAAAGAACATCGCAACAAGTTTGATGTCAAAGCCGATGAAGGGATTTTTCTGGGCTATTCTCTCACTTCTAAAGCGTACAGGGTATTAAACAAACGTTCGAGGAAAATAGAAGGAACTTATTACGTGACCTTTGATGATAGCTATGTCAAAAAGCTAAAGGCCAACGTAGACACAACTGGTGAAATCTTTCCTCAAACAGGTCAAGTCACAGTATCAATTGCAAATCTCTTTGAGAAGTTTGTCGAGTTATTTGATGAACCAGAGAAGGCCATTAACTCAGAAGCCAGCGCAGCAGACAACAAGGTAGATCATCTGAAGCAACTAGTAGAAGATGCTACAAGGAGAATGAATGAAGGGATATCCAGTTCCAACGCTTCAGTCGAGGGGGAGCACTCTGGTACTGTAGCACCCGAAGGTACTGTAGCACCTGAACGCTCCACAACACCAAAAGGTACTGTAGCACCCGAACGCTCCACAGCACCAGAAGGTACTGTAGCACCCGAAGGTACTGTAGCACCCGAACGTTCCACAGCACCCGAAGGTACTGTAGCACCCGAACACTCAACAGCATCTGAAGGCATAGTAGCACCCAAACTCTTCACTATACCCGAAAGTCCCACTGCACCAGAAAGCTCATCATTCGAGGGGGAGAATGCCAATATGATTTATGATGATGAAAGTCAATCCGAACCAGAAGAGATGGTAAGCACTGAATTGGATCCATCCTATGATCCAAATTACCCTCCTGTTGTCAAATGGACCAGAAATCATCCTGTCTCTCAAGTTGTGGGTAATGTTTCTGAAAAGGTTCTGACCCGATCACAACTTAAAGCAAAACAAACTTCCTTATTTTCAAAAGTAGAATTCTGTATGTTTAATTCCTTCGTTTCAAAAGTTGAACCAAAGACAGTTAACATTGCTCTTGATCACTCCGATTGGGTTCAAGCTATGCAAGACGAATTGAATGAATTCGAAAGGAACAAAGTTTGGCGCCTCATTCCAACTCCTCAAAATGCATCAGTTGTTGGTCTCAAATGGGTATTCAGAAACAAAATGGACAAGGAAAGGAATGTGATACGAAACAAAGCACGTCTGGTAGTGAAAGGATACTGTCAGGAGGAAGGAATTGACTATGAAGAGACTTTCGCTCCAGTTGCAAGGCTGGAATCTGTTCGAATATTTCTTGCCTATGCAGCACACAAAAACTTCGAGGTCTACCAAATGGATGTCAAATGCGCTTTTCTGAATGGAGAACTCAAAGAAACAGTCTACGTGGAGCAACCTCTTGGTTTTGTCAATGAGAAGTTCCCAAATCACTGCTATATTCTGGACAAGGCGGTTTACGGTCTGAAGCAAGCACCTAGGGCCTGGTATAAAAAGATAACAAAGTTTTTAAAGATGTCCAAATTCAAACAAGGTTCGGTTGACCCAACCTTCTTTCGTAAGAAGGAAGGTAACCACCTTATGATTGTACAAATTTACATCGATGATATCATCTTTGGCTCAACGAATCCCAACTTAACAGCTGAATTCAGAAAGTTAATGGAGACTAAATTTGAAATGAGCTCCATGGGTCCGATTAACTTTTTCCTTGGATTAAATATTAGACAGGGACCCGAAGGCATCTTTATCAACCAGGAAGCATACACCAAAACTCTTCTTGCCAAATTTGGTATGATGGGAGACTCAAAGGTCAAAGTTGCAATGGCATTCGGCACCAAACTCACACCTTCGCTGGAAAAATCGGTAGTTGACATTACGCTATACCGCCAGATGATTGGGTCCTTAATGTATCTTACTGCTAGCAGGCCTGATATCATGTTTTCCGTATGTTATTGTGCTAGGTTTCAGGTGAACCCACGAGAACCACATATGCTTGCAGTGAAAAATATACTCAGACCTTGGAGGATGTGGTTTAGACAGGAAAAGCACCACAGGGGGTTGCCAATTCCATGATGGGAAGTTGGTCAGCTGGCAATCAAAGAAGCAAACCTACGTTTCCCTTTCTACAGCCGAAGCAGAGTACATCACAGCCGCCTCTTGCACATCTCAAGTCATATGGATCCAAAGCGAGCTCAGAGATTATGGACTCAACATGAAAAAGATCCCACTATATTGCGATTCAGAAAGTGCAATTAGGATATGTCATAACCCAGTGCAACACTCTAAGACCAAGCATATAGCACTGAGGTATCACTTCACTAAGGATCATGTGGAGGATGGAAATGTCGAAATTCACTTTGTTCGAACCACTGATCAACTGGCCGATATCTTCACCAAAGCCCTACCTGAAGCAAGTTTCAATAAAATCCTTCATGGTCTAGGAATGATGGAATCAGAATCGGTACCAAAAACACCATCCCAAAGTTAAAAGTTAAAAGCGAAATGAACCGAAATGAACCGAACGTTCGGTCTATTTCGGGTTCGGTTCACATAGGAACCGAAATAAACCGAACGTTCGGTCTATTTCGGGTTCGGTCCCATTGCACATAATTTCGCTCAATCTCAAAAAGGTGTTGTCTATGGTTGTAAACTTTTGTAAAGATGTTTTCCAAAAATCTAAAAATATCTTTTTTAGGAACCGAAATGAACCGAGCGTTCGGTCTATTTCAGGATCGGTTCAAATTTTTTTTTATTTATTCTGTTTGGTTTTTCTCTTTTCAAAAACTTAAAATCTCCAAAAATATTTTTTTTCCTCTTCTTTCATTCTTGTTTAAATATCGATGGGACAAGTTTGGTTCTCTCACCTTATACTAACTAGTTAAGCGTCCCTAGAAGCATGCTGCTGCATGTTGTCCAAAGCCTCAACTGATTTTGAATAAAAGCCTTAATGACTAGGTATATACAAACCTTGTCTTCCCAATCAGGCTGCTCCATTTATTCTAATCCTGATCTACCTTACTCTTTTCTCATATGGGTTAAGAGTTTACTGCTTGGTTATTATTTTCAGCAGAGGTACTATCGTTTCTCTTCACCACCTCAATAATTTTCTCAATCATATTTTGGTCCCATATCGTAACCCTTGAGACTCTCAGAATTAACCACTGAGGTTTATGGTTACACAATCTCTATGTTTATGATCTAAGCCTCGTGTCACTACGTTCTTAGTGAAACCCAAAATTCAATACCCAACATGAATTGACGGTCAACATGAAATCTCTTTTTGGTTGTGCGATTCTTATGAAATTGTTATTTACCATAACATTTCTTCCCTTAAAATCCAGTTTAATTTTTTTTTTGAGATTTCACCATCACACATCTTCAATAAGTCACTATATATATATATATAATCTAGCCTACTTGTTCAACAGACCACATCGGTCTCACAAGTACTTCATTTAGTCTCGGTCTTATGTCAAGGTCCAGAATTCTAAACTGAAGCGAAAGCCACCCTTTTAAGCCTTATAAAAAGATGCCTTTCAACACTTCTTACAAAGTGATTGATCGTAATTCAACGGGAATCCATACAAACACTTTAAGGTCTCTCTTGACCTTGAAGAAAGTGATTCGTGCCTGGGATCAACTGTTTTGTGTCTATATTGACATCACAAATCCCCATATATATCTCACTTTATTTCCTTATCTTGCACACTCTATGCACGAAAATCTTTGATTTTCCAAAAATCTCGTTCGGTTCCACTATAATCTCATGTTTGGATGACAGCTATTAAACAGATAAGATGCTGACTCAGCCGTCAGAGTAACGGCCTCAATAGTGAGGTGACGGGCACGCGTGCAAAACGGAACAGTTCTTCTCTCTCATGCGTAATCATCGGGGGTGCCAACCGTCGCGCTTCTGTCAAATCCGAAACCGTTTCATGCATCAACAAGATTTGGGGGATGATATTTCTCTCTCCTCTACCCACAGTATAAAAGGAACACATCTGCTTCATTCCAAATTTACCACCATCAAAAACTCAATCGAGCAAAATCAGGCGATTTCTACTTTACTGTTCATCATATTCTACATTCAACAATGGCGAATTCTTCATCTGTTCAGGAAACCTCTTCCCGCACCAACATTCTTTCTATCCGCGCTCAATAGAGCCTGGTGATCGATTTAAACCCTAAAGCTTACGAGAATTATATGTATCCCATGGTGGAGTGTCTCAAATACTCTCCATTGGTGCTCGCTCTTTCCAAGGTCGAGGTTGTGCCCATGGAATGCCTTTCCCAGGTCTTCTCCACAGCCCATTATGATAGATCAGTGGATCGCATCTACTTTGATCTTCTTTCTCACAAGACCTCCATCTCCAAGCAACGATTCTGTTGGCTCCTAGGTTTTGAAGGCAATGAATCTAGGGTTAATCCTAATTCCATCACCATAGGACAATTATTTTCGATGTTCTACAACATGGGCTACACGGAGATTCTCACGACGGTCACTAAGTTCAAGAAGTCGTGTCTCCCTCCTCCATGGAATGATTTCTTCACCATTATGTTCAAAGGGCTCTCCGAGCGCAGTTCTGGTTCTGATGGGGCTAACAAGTTGTTCATGACCATTCTCTATGGTCTCTATCATGGCCTCAACCTCGACTATGGCTCGGTTCTATGGCAGCAATTCATTCAGAGCCTAGCCTCCTCCTCTCGCTACACTGAGGTGTCCTACGCCAGATTTTGGATGCTCATCACCAAGTGGGCCATGGATAAACTTCATGTTTCAACTGTTGCAGGTTCCCTTCTCTCCACCATCAGTGTCTTCCACACCACCAAGATCATTGTTACCGATTCGACCAAGTTTTCTTTCGTCGGATCCATTCCGGATTCTATGTCCGTTGGGGTGTCCAAGGAGAGCGTAATAATGAAGGCCTACAAGGACTTTCGTCCTTCGGGTCCAAGGGAACTTTCTGCAGAAATGGTTCAGTGCATTAATGATGCAGATAAACCTGTTGCTAGAGGGAAGAAACCCGAGAAAGGGAAGATCAAGAAAGCAGCAAAGGGGGAAAAGGATCCTTCTCCAAAGAAGCAAAAACCCTCAAAAACAGATCTTTCCCCACCAGTGAAGAAGAAGAAAGTACAACCGAAGAGGAAACTTATTCTCTCCTCTTCTTCCAGCGATTCAGAAGAGAACCATTCTGACTCAGATGAGTCGGCTAGAAGCGAAACTCCTCCTCACTTGCCTGCTCATGAGGTATATGTTTCATCAAAACCTCCTTCCCCTTCTCCTATAACCACCTCTTCCATTCCCACCATAACCTCTTCCATTCCCATCATAACCTCCTCCATTTCCATTCCCTCCATATCTAACCCTATTTCTATTCCCCCCATAACTACCTCTACTTCTCTTCCAACCACAACAACTTCCATTCCCCCACCACTTTTCACTAAAGCCACCAAAACTACCACCCATGAGGTTCCAACCAACGTATCTGATACGGGGGTTCCAACTTCACAACCTGAACCCACTACCACTACCGAACCAGCCACCGCACCCTTATCCCCCACTCCATCTGCTGAAACCGAAACCTTTTTGGGAGGGGAGGATACCGTTTTTGATTCCATCTACTACATCCCCTACCAACTTCAAAGTGATGATGATGATGATGCTCCAGTAACTAAAAAGCACATCAAGGAACTCCACGAGAAGATTGACAATCTTGTGGCATCTTCCTCTTCCTCAACATCTCACTTTTCGGAGGCTGCCATTCAGGGGATGGTGGAGTCTCTCTCCAAAGCACACGAAGCCTCCATCAGCTCAGCTACTGCTGCTATTGATAAATCCACGAAGGCTAGTGCTGTTGCGACCGAAAAAGTCAAAAAACTATTTCAAGACGCCCAGAAACTGGTCCACACCGTTGTGGAGAAGCTGGTCCATTCCTTTGAAACTGAAAAAGACCAATTTGCCAGCTTCCGCCAGAAACTCAAAGAAGACAATCAATCATTTCAGTCTTCGGTTGCGGATCGTCTTCTTTCCTTCCAAGCCACTCTTGCCGCCAAATCTACCACAAAGGAAGAGCTTGCACGAAAGTCTTCCGAGCTTACTCTGGCAACTCATCAGCTCTCCCAAGCCGAGAAGGAGATCAATTCTCTTCGGTCTGAGAAAGCTGTGGTCAGGAGTTGTGTTTCAGATGTCCACGGAGCTTTATCTAATATTATCGAAGCCCATGATCTGATTCTTAACTATTCGGTGAGGTGTTCTCTTGCAGAGAAGCTCGCTCCTGCTCTTGCCCTGCTTAGCCGTATTGAAGGCATTCCTGAGTAGGAGGACCATCCTAAACAAGGTGGAGAAAAGAAGTCCACAGCTCAACCGAAACCCCCTCCAAGTTCCAAAGCTCAATCACTTCCATTTTCATCACTTGTCCCTCCGAAAGCACCCAAACCAACACCTGTTCCTTCATCAGGTTTGAGTGCTCAAACCAAAGCCAAACAAATTGTTGACGACAGTGATGAAAGTGATGATTAAGAACCGATTTTCAGCTTAGTCAGGAAACAGACCAGAGTGAGAGAGCTGGATGAAAATGCTCGCATCGTCAGGGAAGCCAAGGCCAATGAAAGAAAAATAAAGGAGGCTCATGATCTCCTTGAAAGCAGGAAAACTTTATTTCCTCCTTGGACTCTCGAAGTGCTTATCAAAGAAGCCATTGAGTCCCCTTGCACTCTTTGGTTAGAACCGATCATCTCCTTAGACCATGTCAATTTGGTCGATTCCCAGTTCGACATGCCCCTGACCCGAAAGGCCTTTATCTTCCATGCATTCGCTCATGTATTTGAAGTTCCCCATCCTCACCCGAAGGTAGATAGGGAGCTTATAGACTATTATCTGTGGACCGCTCAACCTCAGTACCAGACATGGAGCGCACAGAAGATAACCAACGTTCGGGTTCTCAAACCTATTCGTGAAGGCAATTTCGTTAATGTTAGATTTAAGGTCTTGAGGGGATCTGAAAAATCCGAGCATTCCATCTCTCTGGCTGATCTTCCCAACCTAAACCCTCATGATTGGATTGTCTTGCACAACATTCTTCTTGTCAATGAAGCAGAATATGGTCCGATCATAGACCATTTCAAGAGAATGTTAGTTTGCTATATTTTGGAGGTGGCTAAGCTTGATCAAGAGGTTGCTAATGTTCTGAGGAAGAAGCCCATCATCACTCCAGTCGATTCTGCAAGCGATATAAACCGAATGAAGATGGGAAAGATTTATCCAAAACAGAACTCAGTCATGTTCACCAGGGCAGAAGGTCAGAAATGCCTATTTGCTTTGGCTGACAAACATCTCTACACCACTACCTGTCTGGAGCATGTTCTGGAAATCATCAATCGGTGCAAGCAGAACTCAGATAGTGTTAAAAAGTACTTCAATGATATGATAAATTGGTACATTCACTTCCGACAAACAATTCTTGCCATCATCCCCTGCCTGTTCAAGACCGTAAAGAAAGCCAGTGCTGCGGGGGTAAGCAAGCTGGAGTGAGGTCTCGCCCCAATTGACGCAAAGGGGGAGATTGTTGGGTACTTGGTGTTGCGTCTTGGGCTCACTTCCTAGCCCATATTGTATACGGCATGGGCCTGTCCATCCGTATCTTATTTTGCTAGGGTTTGTGTATTAATAGATGCTTGCATGCATCTTTTTGATAACTGATAGATCGTTGGTTTTTACGTGCAATTAAGAAGATCTCTTTTGTAACCCTAGAATCCTCTACATCGGAAGTTCTTAATCGAGCTTTGCTGAGGATTGAACGTTCTAATCATTCAACACATTCAAATCCATTCTTGAGTATTGTTTCATTGTTTTACTTTCATTATCTGCCTGTTGCAAAGATCTAATCGATCAAAGAGTGTTTAAATCTCATCAGTGGCTATATATAGAAATCGAAGCCTTCCGACTTTGGCTGCTGAAATCCATCCTCTCTCTTACTTCTACACAATGTTAAGCCCCTCTAAACTACCCCGAAGCCTCGGTAACACATCTAACACACGAAGCAAGTCCTGAAGCCCCAAAGTTCTCAAGAAAGACATTCCTTCTAGTCGATGTGCTGCCCGAGTTAAACATCGTCCTCTTCAAACCGTCAGTTTTACGAAGTGAGTTCATACCTCTGTCACTCTACTTTTAAATGCTTTTTAAACACTTTAAGGGGGGGGGGGGTAATACAAGTAAACACATGACTAAAAACCGGGTGAAAATATTAATCTTTTGCTATAATTTTCATGCTTTTGTTATAACTTTCATACGAAAGTGTTAGCATACAAAACATCTTACGATACCACTATACCCTCTCAGGATAAAATATATTTATATATTTATATAAAAATATATACAGGACTTATTATTTCTCACCTTTATTGTTAGCTACAATCCAAGAGGTGACAATTATCATATCATTTCGATGCCTGAAGAACGTCGCGATAGGCAAATTTATCTTAGTATGGTTATGAAAACTCACAGGATGGACAACTATTCTCATATTACATTTTTACGGGAAAAGTAATATTACAGTTACTTTTACGTACAGTTTCAAGCCTTTTTATAGTTTTATTTACTGATAAAACTATACATTTCCAGTTTAAGTATGGCATATTTACTTACATTTTTGGTCTTGGTTCATTTAAAACTACTTCTCACTTTTAGAAAAATATAGGATTTTCTTGGTTCAAATACATCCATTTTATATAAACAAATAGTTCATAACATCTTTCATAAGAAAATATCGGATTTTCTGAAAACAAACGTGGATATTCAAATGACATTCATTTACACAAATAACAGCTTATGAACTCACCAACTTAAAAGTTGAAACTTTTTCTTTGAAATAACTTGCATTCTCAGGGAATCGCTAAACCAGGTTAGCAACTGCTTTTGAAGACTTACGCTCAGGCGTTAGTTTAATCTTTTAGACATTATATTGTAATTGAATTTTGTAAACATGTAATACTACAATCATGTAAGCTTTTCAATTATGTATATGATGGTTGTGTGCACTTTCTTTACTATTCAATTGTTACGATACTGTACATGACGTCCTCCGCCCCCGAATGTTTCCGCCATTCTAGTTTGGGGGTATCACAGATTGGTATCAGAGCATTGTTTATTGAGAACTAAGTATGTCGAACCACCTATAACATACATCTATAAATACAACTGGGCAAAAACACTTTGATTTAGAGTTATACTTTTTGAATAAATTATTATAAAAGTATTCATGCATACAATATAGATCAGTGTCTTAATAAAACAATATAGAAGTATTATAGACCACTTGTGCACTACAAGTATGCCTTGGGACATGTAATTGGGAATGGGATGAATATAGCCTGATCAACTATATTTATCTGAGAGCCGACTAACGTATGCCAGGGAATAGCTGCAGTGGAACACAAGTTTAAAACTTACCAAACTTATAAACTTTAAAATAAAACATAACATTTAGAATACTATAGGAGTATTTTGTAAATGCAATAGTTTAACCTACATGTTTAGATTTACATGTTTTAAGTTTTAGATAATTCTCATATCCCTATTCTCGCATAGATGCAATGGCCGAATACCATCTACCAGGGGACCCCTACTACCCAAACCAAGGCAATGAAGGATGGGTAGAAGGTGATCCGGAAGAGGATCCCGAGGAAATTGCAGAAGGATTCAAGGAAGAAATACAAAAAGACTCCGACACTGTCCCCGAAGCCAATAACCTACCCTTATTGGCTCCGATCCAAAATCCTACTCCTCGATCAAGATTTCAGGGCCCAACACCTCTGTGGGAAGTGAACCTGAATAAGTGGAGAAACGAACAAGGTCAACTCCCTCCGTACAATGGAGACCGGAGCTTCTACAATCTGAGCGAGCGAGGCTCAGCAGACAGAGTCCTTCCTATACTGGTTCGCCGAATTGCTCGCAATGATGAGCAAGGAAGGGCAACTATCCAACGAACCGAGAAGAATGATGTGAGCACTAGGGTCAATGTAATTCACATTCGACAGTTAGGATTAGCTCATGGAAGAACCGTAAATCAAAATGAAGCTTGGCAGAGAAAGCTAACTACAACTCAAACTGAACTCAAGGAACTTAGAGCACACCAGGCAAGGTATGAAATGCGTACGCTCAAGATGGAACGTCAGTTGGTAGAACCAAAGGCTCAACAGAATAGTTCCCGTCGCAAGTAGAGGATACTCTACTCGCCATTGCTTTTGGTTTGTGGAATAACCTTTGTACGTACTCCAAGTAGTACTCTTTTATGCTGTCAAATTTTCCCTGTGTGGTATGTTGTAGACCTACTCCAAGGTCAAATTTTCCAAATTCTATGTAAGTTCTATACCAACTATTATGACAGACTTCTTGTTTCCTTTAAAGATCATCATTATCAATCCATGCTTTGGGCTATGTAAATAGTTTGTGTCATAAACTGGTTTAGCAACTCACTACACTATCCTTGTTGACCTAATCTATGGAAGTTCAATGTTATTGAACTTGGAAATTTTGTCGAAGTTTTACCACTGTTTAATCCTTTAACCTTATAGCTGAAAAATGCCACCTCACAAATCAGACAGACGTAATCCCCTAATAAATCCAACACATCTATCACCTACACCCTTTAGAGAAAGAGACAATTACCATAGGATATAAAATCTCTACAACTTCAACTAGGGCAATCAAAACAATGACGGATATTCAACATGCCTGAGAAAAATCAAGGATACCCTATATAGATACAAAGAGATAACAAATCATTACCACTAAAAATAGGATAGAGAATAGAGGAAACCACTCGTGAAGCATGCGAGGTGGTAGAGAACCTAATACGTCAAACGAATAATTAATAATTAATATTACCTAGTGAGTTGGTAATTATAATACTCATGCTATGAGATAGGTATATCACATCCTCCTTCATAACTAGAAATAGTAAGAGAGATACCCTCTTCAAAATCCCATGAAACTAGATCGACCTAAGATCTCAACATCTATACCCTTATTTGCTAAAACTTAACTTAAATGCGATACCTATTTCAACCCTCATTCATTAATACATCATGAGGATGTAAGTCGAAACATTAGAAACCGAATGACAGGATGGGGAACTCATACTTATAGAATCCAACTAACAATAATCATAGTTACCTAACCAACTCGTTTCACATCATGTAACATAATCATGTCTTCACATGGAAATAATCGACCAACCAACAAAACACCAATCCTGCTTATAGACTTGGCTCCTTTTCAAGCTGCGGTCACAGCCGCCATGTTAGTCATCATGGCACATCTTAATGCAAGTAACACTAGTAAAAAGGGGAACGATGTCGACAATTCAAAGTTTTGTGACAATCTAGGAAACCAACGAGTGCCTACCTGCAAGGATACTCTAAACCACAAACCTAGTAACATGAAACGAAAGTTCTGGAATGAAAAAGGGGGCAGTTCGAATCAAGAGTCTACCAAAAGAAAACAAGATGCAACGATCCTTACCCCTACTTCTGAGCCAACAAAATGGGACGACTATAAGCGAAAGTCATGGAGTAAGAAAGAGAGACAACCAATACCAGAGACCTCAAAAGAGGAACAAAAAGTTGTTGTTCATACTGCCACAACACCAACCACTCCAGCATCTACTAATCAGTACACTGGAAACCTTCCGAAATGTAATAAGTGTAACTTTCATCACACGAGAGCTTGTCGGAATATGTGTTCCCAGAGCTGCAATAGGAAAGGACATACTACTCGTTTCCATAGAGCATCGACACAAACAACCTCTCAGATCTCTGGTTGTTACAAATGTGGAGAAACTGGACACTTCCAGAAGGATTGCCAATAACAAGAAACCCTGGCGAAGATGGAATAATACTGATGATCACCGCAGGAGAGACTATTCCGGAACCCCTGTGAATAATGGTAGGTTGTACGGAGCTTAACTTTTTATTGTAGGGATTATATATTTTCATCATTTTCAATTATCGAAACACCCGTCCGCTAGTAATCGCTAAACGAAGTACATGGTCCGTAGTAGTAATAGCAAGGATAAACTAAAAGCATTGAAAACATACACATAGAATGCACCATCACGCAAACGAACACTTTTTTTTCTAATCAACTTAACACCTGCGACGGTGGGAAGTTCCGACATCGTCATTCGATATGGATGGGCTTGGTCCTGACTATACCAGCTCCATGTGCTACAGAAGTACTCATTTGAAGAGTACTATATCTTTTACAACCTACCTGAAGTATTCCCGACATACCACTTAGGAATAAGCACGCGTACAATGAGTCAAGTTCAAGCACAGAGGCTATGAATGAATATGGTTAACCTATCATTACAAAGTGTGTATGCGACTTGTATACACAGGGCGATGATAGACGGACCAGGTATGAATTCAACCAGGAAATTCAAGACAAAGCTGACTTGTATTACAATTGATCAATACTAACATTCAGATGAACATAGACAAATAAACCCAAATCCACATGACCTCTACCAATAAAAACAACAGACGGAATTATGAAGGCCCTCTGGAACACCCACGCTAGGATCTAGATTCATTAGAGAACAAGAAGATCAAATGGAACAAAAGTACACACATCTTTCCTCAGCCATTGATGTCCCAGTCAAAATATAAATTCCGGGAAGAAATTCCCTCTAACAAGGGGATGATGTAACAACCCGATATTTTAAGTCAATGTAATGTAACACCAATCAAATTTAGGTCAAAATTTAACTTTTCATAAATCTTATTTGGAACGAATAAAGTAATAGAAATCGTGCCAAGGTTTTCGAAAACAAAACAACACTAAAATGCGAGTTATAACGAAGAAGATATGACCAATCTATGATTCGCGGCAAACCCGGTTAAACATTGATAAGCGTAAAACACGAAATTTCAATAAAATACTTTTTAGCCTTAAAGTCACACCCCAAAACTAGAACGGAGGAAACGTTATGGGGTGGAGGACGTCATGTACAACATCATAACAATGCAAAGTAGTAAACAAGCAACAACATCATCCATTGCATTAATAGTATAATTTAATACAAGTGTGTTCTTTAATAGTAATAAGAAACCAAAAATGAGTAATCAAAATAAAGACAGGCCTTGAATATGCTCCGTCTTCTCGAAACCTGTCATCGGTACCTATCCACTGGTGACCTGAGAATACAAGTTATTTTGAAAGCGTAGATCATCATTTAAGCTGGTGAGTTCATAAGTATTTAGTGTCAATGTTTGTATTAGTTTGCTGAAAGATTTTGTAAATGTTTGATGTAAAAGTTTGTATACGGTTGAAATCTCCTAGAAAATCCTATATTTTTTACTAGTATGAAAAGTAGTCTTCTACCAAGACCCGACTATTCTAAAGGTGTCACACCCCCGAACCAGACGGCGGAAACGTCCGAGGGCTGTCGTGACTCAATTGAATACCATCACAATGAATATACATGAAACATAACATTATACATCACCAACATTTGGAATGATACAACTGGTAGCGTTTACATCCATTACATTGTTCCCAGAATATTACATTCTCAAAAATAACTGTTTGATACTAAATTAAACCACATCAAAACGTCATAGAGTACAATTCATCCTTCACTTTATCTGTTACCTGAGAATACAAGTATTTTGAAAAACGTCAACATATGAAATGTTGGTGAGTTCATAAGTAATGTTTGAAATCCAATGTTTGTAATGTTTTGAAAAAAACACCAGAAAATCCGATATTTTCTGAAAATAGTAAAGTCAAGAATGTGTGAAGATCCATAGGTATGCTTGTTTGTTTCTATACTTGTAAAAATTGTTCATTTAAAATTTGTGTGCATTCCGAATCCGTATGTATTGAAATACCCTAGGAAAACCCGATGTTTTCCTAATTCCTTGAATTACATGAACATACATTGAAACAATTGCAACGTGTGAAGTTATCGGTACCAGGCGACGTTGGATTATTTTTGAGCATGATTATTTGCTACAAACACACGTTACACAAACGACTAGTCTATAGCAATACTAACGATCCCGTAGGCGTTGTCCGTACTAATCACGTTATCCAACCGCCCTGACTACGTGTGGTCCCACACCCGAAGAGAACGAGGACACGAAGGCCTCGGTGACTCCATTAGCCGGTTTGGGATAAAAGGTATGAGGGGTCCCAGACCCGCCTCACATGAAAAGGCAGACTTTACTAGCAATACCAAAGGACCCTTGGGGACCAGTAGTATACAAGCCATTGAAATTCCTTTTACGTTATGTCGGATCGGTAAAACCCAACACTTCGTAAGAGCGAGGTCTTCGGGCCTTAAGATCAGGTCATTGGGCTAACTAGGCTCAACGAACAAGATTTTACACTTTTGGGGCCCAAAGGTGGTTCGTAGACGTCTGTGCACACTCGTATGTATAGTGACTTCCCAATCGTTATTAGTTATGAATCGTAATGTCGTAATGTCATAGTGTCGTCGTGTTAGTAGTTTCGGATTTTTATTGGTTCGAGACCGAACCAATTCGTTTGACAACGACTTTTGGTGTTGTAATGTATTGTATTTCGTCGATAGTCGTGGTACCATCATTTGATCAAATTGCATGTATTGAACTAGTCTTGAGAATTTTTCTGTTTTCAGCCCCTCCTTATTTGTAAAAATTTACTTTTTCAACCCTTTATTTAAAAACTTTCCGGTTTGGTCCTTAAATCAATTTTCTTGACATTTTAATACCAAAAATTATTCAAATAAGTATTTTCCAGCATATTTTTCATAGAAAACAGCTTAAGTCCCTGAATTTCAGTTTTTCTTGGTTATAACCTTTCTTTTTTGAAAGTTTGACAATTTTGGCCCAAATTGTAAAAATTTTGCAACTTTGGTCCTTTTTAAATTTAAAAAGCATTTTAAACCTTTGAAAAGGACTTGGATCACTTATAGTCCACTGTTTTATAGAAAAACACAGTTTTGGCCCTCCAAAACAGAAAATTTCACATAATGGGCCTCATTGGGCCGAAAATGTCCTTGTTAGCCCATTAAGCTTGAAATTTATGTTTTTAATCCTCTAAATGAGTATATTTCCAGAAATTGTTTTATTGAAACTGTTTTGACATAGTTCAACCATCAGAATTCGTGATTTGTCAATTTAGGCCCTTAAAGTTTGTATTTTTCGCATTTTAAGTCCAAAAATGGTATTTTTAGCCCAAAGAAATTGTTACTAAACCATTTAGCCATTTTTCTAGAAATACTTTGTATGTAGAAATATATTTGATGCTAGAGTCTTTTAACATAAGGTATATCTCGGTTTTGAGGGGTTTTATGGCTAGATCCAACATTATAACACACAAAAGCACACATATAAGCATGGAATCATACAAAGCATACAAAACACATATAGATCTACACTTTCACTTGCATTCCCCCCCCCAAAAAAAAAAAAACTTATGAAAACCGAAAATAGGGGGTATGAAGCTCACCTTGTTTGAAGCTTTCGGTTTTTGGAAGAAAAGATGGAAGAAAGTTTGGTGATTTTCGGCCTTAGCACCCCTTGATGAAGATCTCGGCCTTGAGGTGTTTCTAAGGTACAAGATCATGATTTCTCATGAGTTAAGAAGAGATATTTGATAGATCAAGGAAACTAGATCATAGAATTAAGTATAACCTTACCTTGGATGGTGATTTTTGTGAAAAATCTCCTTGGAATGCACTTAATCTCGAAAATTTTAGGAGAGGGAGGAAGGAATGCTCTTCAAGACTTAGAGAGGTTTGGAATGAATTTTTGGTGAGTGTAGGAGGGTGTTCGGCCGAGAATGAGAGAGAGGAGAGAAAAGAAGTGATTTTGAAGTGATATGTGCATGGAAGAATGAGAAATAATGCATGGATGTCCAATGGATAAAAATGAGGTGGCAATGATGAAGTCAACTCTCCTGTTGGGCTTGATTTGGGCCGAGAATGATGGGGGAGAAGAGGATGTTTGGGCCTTAAATACTTAAGCCCAATTTTCATGGTTAAGTTGAGTGATTTTTGGTCCAAGTAAATTTAAAGGTGATTTTTATGACTTCTTAGGGTCAAATTAGGCTAATTATGGTTCATAGTCATTAATTTATTTCATTCTAGGCCCAATGTGGTCCAAAATGTTGAAATAAATTAGTGTGGGTCCAATTAGAGCCCAATTAAGAGTTCTAAACCCAAGATAGTCAAATTGGAAGTTTATTGGTCCATCAGGCCCAATAAGGAAGTTCTAGTCCAAACTGGACGTAAATAAGAACTTCTAGGGTTTCCAATTGCTTGTTGGCTATTTGTAATGCTTGTATGGTGTATTTGATTGAAATTTTGTTGTCACAATAATAGGTGTTATGCATGTTCTGAAGCTTTTGATTCACTTTAGCTTGAGTGTATAGTTTACAAGACACAAAATTTCCAGTTGTGACATCATCCCCCCGTTAGAGGGAATTTCGTCCCGAAATTCTGTTTGAAAGCTAGATTTGAGAATGATAGAATAGGTGAGGGTACTTTTGCTTCATTTGATCTTGGCGTTCCCAAGTGAATTCTGGCCCACGCTTTGCGTTCCACCGTACCTTCACGATCGGGATGCGGCTCTGTTTAGTACGCTTCACCTCCCTGTCCATGATTTCGATTGGTTCTTCAACAAACAGGAGATTCTCATTGATTTTGATTTTGTCAAGAGGAATGACAAGGGTTTCGTCTGATAGGCACTTCTTTACGTTAGAGACATGGAACACGGGGTGTACACCGTTTAGCTCTGCGGGTAGTTGCAGTCTGTATGCTACTGGACCAATTCGGGCGACGATTTCGAAAGGTCCAATGTATCGTGGATTTAGTTTTCCCCGCTTCCCAAAATGAATGACTCCTTTCCAGGGTGAGACTTTTAACAGTACTCGATCACCGACCTGAAATTCTAAGGGCTTTCGGCGTGTATCAGCGTAGCTCTTTTGTCGGTCACGCGATGCTTGCAACCGAGCTTTGATTTGAACGATCTTTTCCGTGGTTTCACGGATGATCTCCGGTCCCGTTAGTGCTTTGTCCGACATGTGTGTTTTTGCTAGCTGGGTGTCACCTACTTCAACCCAACATAACGGTGATCTACATTTACGCCCGTACAGTGCTTCGAAAGGAGCCACCTTGATGCTCGAATGGTAACTATTGTTGTATGAGAATTCGATTAAGGGTAGGTGGGTGTCCCAAGACTTTCCAAAGTATATCATGCATGCGCGGAGCATATCTTCGAGCGTTTGGATGGTTTGCTCGCTTTGACCATCCGTTTGTGGATGATAAGCGGTGCTCATATCGAGGTTTGTTCCCATCGCCTTATGGAGTGATTGCCAAAATCGGGATGTGAACCTACTGTCCCTATCCGAGATGATAGATGTTGGTATTCCGTGAAGTCTCACGATCTCTCGAATGTATAAACGCGTCAATCTCTCCATCTTGTACGATTCTTTAATTGGCAGGAAATGGGCAGATTTCGTCAGTCGGTCAATTATTACCCATATGGTGTCTAGTCCATCCGACGTTTTGGGTAGCTTGGTCATGAAATCCATAGAAATCCCTTCCCATTTCCACTCAGGAATTGCCGGTTGCTGTAACAATCCTGAGGGTTTTTGGTATTCCACCTTTACTTTGGCGCACGTAAGGCATTTACTGACGTAGGTCGCGATTTCCGCCTTCATGTTAGGCCACCAATAGTGTTGTTTAATATCCAAATACATCTTATCGGAACCGGGATGAATGGAGTATCGCGTCTTGTGGGCTTCCTTCATGACAACATCTCTGAACCCTCCAAATTTAGGGACCCAAATACGGTTCATGAAATAGTATACTCCATTCTCCTTTGCTTCCAGGTTCTTTTCCATTCCGCGCAATGCTTCGCTTGCTCTATTTTCCGTCTTCATGGCTTCTGACTGGGCTACTGCAATTTGAGTGGCCAGGTGCAATTGAATGGTTATCGAGAGAGTCTTCGTACAACGATTAGAGTACTCCTTCCGACTTAAGGCATCAGCTACCACGTTGGCCTTGCCTGGGTGGTACTTAATCTCACACTCATAATCGTTTAACAATTCAACCCATCTTCGTTGCCTCATGTTCAACTCCTTTTGGTTTAAGATGTGTTGGAGACTCTTGTGATCCGTGAAGACGGTGCACTTTGTACCGTAAAGGTAATGCCTCCAAATCTTTAGGGCAAAGACTACAGCTCCCAAATCTAGGTCATGGGTCGTGTAGTTTACTTCATGCGTTTTTAGTTGGCGGGATGCGTAGGCTATCACTCTCCCACGTTGCATGAGAACGCAACCTAAGCCCGGATTTGGCGCGTCGCAGTAGACTACAAAATCTTCCGTTCCTTCAGGCAGAGATAGTACAGGTGCGCTACAGAGAGCTTGTTTCAAGGTTCGAAACGCAATCTCTTGTTTGTCTGTCCATTTGAATGGTACGCCCTTTTGTGTAAGCGAGGTAAGTGGCTTGGCGATCTTAGAGAAGTTTTGAATGAATCTCCTATAGTAGCCTGCTAATCCCAAGAATTGACGAATTTTTGTGGGCATTGTCGGGATTGCCCATCCTTCTACAGCTTTGACCTTAGAGGGATCCACATGGATTCCATCTTGGCTGACTACATGACCTAGGAAATTCACACTTCGCAGCCAGAACTCACACTTAGAGAGTTTGGCGTAAAGTTTTTCTGATTGCAGAGTTTCTAAGACTTGTCGGAGATGTTGGCCATGCTCTTCCTTGCTTCGAGAATAGACGAGGATGTCATCGATAAAAACAATGACAAAGTTGTCGAGGAACGGTCGGCAGATTCGATTCATTAGGTCCATAAATGCGGCAGGGGCATTCGTTAGACCAAAGGGCATTACGACAAATTCATAATGTCCGTAGCGAGTTCGGAAAGCGGTTTTTGGAATATCCTCTTCCTGGACTTTGAGTTGGTGGTATCTGGACCGTAGATCTATTTTAGAAAAATAACTAGCTCCTTGGAGCTGGTCAAATAGATCATCGATTCATGGGAGTGGGTAGCGGTTCTTGATTGTGAGTTTATTTTTTCTCTGTAATCGATGCACATTCTAAAAGATCCGTCATTCTTTTTGACAAAGAGCACCGGAGCTCCCCATGGCGAGTAACTAGGTCGAATAAACCCCTTGTCCAAAAGTTCGCTGAGTTGGCTGGATAATTCCTGCATCTCGGCAGGAGCCAGCCGGTAGGGTGATTTAGCGAGAGGAGTTGCTCCTGGAATAAGGTCGATTCGAAACTCAACCTGTCTCTCTGGGGGTACTCCCGGGAGATCTTCATGAAACACGTCCGGAAATTCACATGCTACGGGAATGTCTCGAACATTAATCTCCTCCTTGGTTTTATCCACCACGTGAGCTAGGAACGCCAGATTGTTCCTTCTTAGATATTTCTGTGCCTTGATGCACGAAACGAGGCGAAGGTTCATGCTAGATATGTCTCCATAAATTACTAGGGTTACATGATTTGGGAGGCGAAGACGAACGGCCTTCTCATGGCACATAATTTCGGCATGGTGGGGGCTTAACCAGTCCATGCCGATGATCACATCGAAACTCCTAATTGACACTGGCATTAGATCTATTCGAAAGGCGTGTTGATTAAGAGTTAGGGTACACCCGGTGTAGATTTCCCCAGTGGATTCGGTTTTCCCATTGGCCATTTCCACCGTATAGGTTTCATTTAGCTTTTGGGGTAGTTGTTTTAATAAATGCTTAAACTTAATTCTTACGAAGCTTCGCTCCGCTCCGGTGTCAAATAAGATGCATGCATAAGCGTGATTTAAGGGAAACGTACCGGTAACAACAGAGGGGTCTTGAAGGGCCTCACCCTGACCTATGGTCAATATCCTTCCTGTTCCTCCATTTCTTATATTGTTGTTGTTAGGACAGTCTCGGCGGATGTGTCCAGTCTTCCCACATCCGAAGCAAGAGTAGCTAGGCCCTGCGTTATTGCCGCTGGCATGGGTGTTGTTGTTGTTGCGAGGGTTGTTGTTGTTGGTTCCCTGATTTTGGTTATGGGGAGGGTAAGCCTTGCAGTACTTTGCAGTGTGACCCCTTTGGTTGCAACTGGTGCACTGAAAATCCTTGCATTCTCCATAGTGATCGAAACCGCACTTGTTGCATTTGGGAAGATTACCGGAATAAGGTCTGGAAGCATTTGAAGTGGCTGAGGTTAGAGCATGTGGTGCGGCTGGAACCGGTGCGGTAACAGCATTAACCGCCACTGTCTGCTGCTTCTTGGAGGTGTCGGGGCCCTGGCGCCCCTTCCTCTTATTGTTCTTTCCCCTCTTGCCATCACTTTCTCTGTCTCCACTGGCTTCTCTCCCTTCTTGTTGTTATGGTCATACAACCTTTTTGCCAATCTTTTCGCACTGTCAAATGTTTTGGGGTTTGCAGCTATCACATTCCCTTGAATTGGTGATGTGAGTCCCCAGATGAATCGCTCAATCTTCTTTCCTTCCGAGGCGATCATACCCGGGCACAGCAGAGATAGTTCGCTAAATCTCGATATGTAGGCATCGATATTCACGTTCTGCACAGTGAGGTTCCATAGCTCTTGCTCCATCTTCTGTATTTCGCCTCGTGGGCAGTACTCAGCCATTAACATTTCTTTCATCTCTGTCCACGGCATAGATTTGGCTACAGGGAGTGTCATGGATTCTACATGTCCGTTCCACCAGGTGAGTGCTTGATCCACAAAAGTGCAGGCCGCGAACTTCACCTTCATGTGCTCAGGGCAGTCGCATATCTCGAATACCGACTCCACCTTTTCAATCCATCACTTCAGAGTGATCACCCCTCCAGTGCCATTAAAAGTTCGTGGTTTGGCGTTTGTGAAGTCCTTGTAGGTACATGTCTTGGTGGGTCCTTGGTTCATTCCGTTGTTCGAACTTCCGGCTCCTTGCCCATTGACTTCTCCATTGTTCCCTTGTTGAATTTGCACAATCGCTGCAGTGACTGCTGCAGATACAACTGCCTGGAAAGCGGCTGAGTCAACTTCAGGTGGGGTTGGTCCTGGTTTCCGCGAGCAGGTCGGGGAGGCATCTTTCTGTCACAATACGGAAAGATGTTGAGGGTATGTTGTTTCTGTGAGGTCATGATCCTACTGACTAGGTGCATGGTACGAACTTAAACACTACTAGCATTGACCAATCAATAATAATTTCTCAACACATAGCAATTTGCAATATCGTAATAAAACACGTAAAAATTTATTAATATTATCCGCATTTGATACATGAAAATTTGCTCGTAGGAGCATACATGAGTGATACTAGTTCGACAGCATAACGACTCTATGAGTAGTGTAGTCACTTAAACATAGAGTCGGAGTACATAGCATATTTCCTAACGACCTACTATGATAAGTCTATCCCTAACCGCGATGAGCTGCGTCCTACTATAACGGTGAAATCATATGCTGAAGTGCTGAGCCAACAGCTGAGCCATCTCAGTCATGTCTACAATGACCTCATCCCTCTCAAGCTCTGCTTGCACGGCACGTGCTTCCATGGCGAACAGTTGTTGCCGCAAGTCGACAATCTCGGCTTCTGGGGAGCGATTTTCCCTCGCGGGATTCACTGGTGGGACGTAGTGATCCTGTTGCGCTTCGCTAACAGGAGATGCGACGTGATCTATGTCCGGGGCCTGATCCTCCCCCATGTCATCGTCGGTCTCCTCGAACTCGTAGTCGGTGTCCATGTATTCATCAGGTTCAACGCCGCGGACTCCCTCCTGATTCCCCTCTGGTTCGTCTTCGAGTATCCCGTGTGCTCCTAGGGCTTGGTGAAACTGAATGCCCTGATGCTCTCCCTCCATAAAGACTGGGAGAAAGTATACGAATAAGCTATTACTTTCCTATGACTCTACCGCTATCCCACAAGCTAAACAGGCGTTCTCTTTTCGGTGGTAGGGGTATAGTTTTAGATTCCCTAGAAATCCCGATCTCATCAGGATGTGTGTTAGTTTTACTTTGGAGAGAATGTAGTTGATCAGGCTACATTCACTCCTTGGTATCACTAAGAATAGTCCCGAATTAACCGAGACACTAGTATTATTTTTGTTTGGTTCGTCGTTATGTTCCTATTCCTAGTGCAGGCAAGGGTGTTTTATTTACTTGTTTTGTTCAGACTTATGTTAGTCCCTCTTTTTGGTTTATAGTTGCATATCCATGTGTGGCTAGATATGCTAGTTCACTATAAACAAAGCTCTGATACCAACCTGTCACACCCCCGAACCAGACGGCGGAAACGTCCGAGGGCTGTCGTGACTCAATTGAATACCATCACAATGAATATACATGAAACATAACATTATACATCACCAACATTTGGAATGATACAACTGGTAGCGTTTACATCCATTACATTGTTCCCAGAATATTACATTCTCAAAAATAATTGTTTGATACTAAATTAAACCACATCAAAACGTCATAGAGTACAATTCATCCTTCACTTTATCTGTTACCTGAGAATACAAGTATTTTGAAAAACGTCAACATATGAAATGTTGGTGAGTTCATAAGTAATGTTTGAAATCCAATGTTTGTAATGTTTTGAAAAAAACACCAGAAAATCCGATATTTTCTGAAAATAGTAAAGTCAAGAATGTGTGAAGATCCATAAGTATGCTTGTTTGTTTCTATACTTGTAAAAATTGTTCATTTAAAATTTGTGTGCATTCCGAATCCGTATGTATTGAAATACCCTAGGAAAACCCAATATTTTCCAAATTCCTTGAATTACATGAACATACATTGAAACAATTGCAACGTGTGAAGTTATCGGTACCAGGCGACGTTGGATTATTTTTTAGCATGATTATTTGCTACAAACACACGTTACACAAACGACTAGTCTATAGCAATACTAACGATCCCGTAGGCGTCGTCCGCTAATCACGTTATCCAACCGCCCTGACTATGTGTAGTCCCACACCCGAAGAGAACGACGACACGAAGGCCTCGGTGACTCCATTAGCCGGTTTGGGATAAAAGGTACGAGGGGTCCCAGACCCGCCTCGTATGAAAAGGCAGACTTTACTAGCAATACCAAAGGACCCTTGGGGACCAGTAGTATACAAGCCATTGAAATTCCTTTTACGTTATGTCGGATCGGTAAAACCCAACACCTCGTAAGAGCGAGGTCTTCGGGCCTTAAGATCAGGTCATTGGGCTAACTAGGCTCAACGAACAAGATTTTACACTTTTGGGGCCCAAAGGTGGTGTGTAGACGTCTGTGCACACTCGTATGTATAGTGACTTCCCAATCGTTATTAGTTATGAATCGTAATGTCGTAATGTCATAGTGTCGTCGTGTTAGTAGTTTCGGATTTTTATTGGTTCGAGACCGAACCAATTCGTTTGACAACGACTTTTGGTGTTGTAATGTATTGTATTTCGTTGATAGTCGTGGTACCATCATTTGATCAAATTGCATGTATTGAACTAGTCTTGAGAATTTTTCTGTTTTCAGCCCCTCCTTATTTGTAAAAATTTACTTTTTCAACCCTTTATTTAAAAACTTTCCGGTTTGGTCCTTAAATCAATTTCTTGACATTTTAATACCAAAAATTATTCAAATAAGTATTTTCCAGGATATTTTTCATAGAAAACAGCTTAAGTCCCTGAATTTCAGTTTTTCTCGGTTATAACCTTTCTTTTTCGAATGTTTGACAATTTTGGCCCAAATTGTAAAAATTTTGCAACTTTGGTCCTTTTTAAATTTAAAAAGCATTTTAAACCTTTGAAAAGGACTTGGATCACTTATAGTCCACTGTTTTATAGAAAAACACAGTTTTGGCCGTCCAAAACAGAAAATTTCGCATAATGGGCCTCATTGGGCCGAAAATGTCATTATTAGCCCATTAAGCTTGAAATTTATGTTTTTAATCCTCTAAATGAGTATATTTCCAGAAATTGTTTTATTGAAACTGTTTTGACATAGTTCAACCATCAGAATTCGTGATTTGTCAATTTAGGCCCTTAAAGTTTGTATTTTTCGCATTTTAAGTCCAAAAATGGTATTTTTAGCCCAAAGAAATTGTTACTAAACCATTTAGCCATTTTTCTAGAAATACTTTGTATGTAGAAATACATTTGATGCTAGAGTCTTTTAACATAAGGTATATCTCGGTTTTGAGGGGTTTTATGGCTAGATCCAACATTATAACACACAAAAGCACACATATAAGCATGGAATCATACAAAGCATACAAAACACATATAGATCTACACTTTCACTTGCATTCCCCCCCCCCCCCCCCCCAAAAAAAAAAAAAAACTTATGAAAACCGAAAATATGGGGTATGAAGCTCACCTTGTTTGAAGCTTTCGGTTTTTGGAAGAAAAGATGGAAGAAAGTTTGGTGATTTTCGGCCTTAGCACCCCTTGATGAAGATCTCGGCCTTGAGGTGCTTCTAAGGTACAAGATCATGATTTCTCATGAGTTAAGAAGAGATATTTGATAGATCAAGGAAACTAGATCATAGAATTAAGTATAACCTTACCTTGGATGGTGATTTTTGTGAAAAATCTCCTTGGAATGCACTTAATCTCGAAAATTTTAGGAGAGGGAGGAAGGAATGCTCTTCAAGACTTAGAGAGGTTTGGAATGAATTTTTGGTGAGTGTAGGAGGGTGTTCGGCCGAGAATGAGAGAGAGGAGAGAAAAGAAGTGATTTTGAAGTGATATGTGCATGGAAGAATGAGAAATAATGCATGGATGTCCAATGGATAAAAATGAGGTGGCAATGATGAAGTCAACTCTCCTGTTGGGCTTGATTTGGGCCAAGAATGATGGGGGAGAAGAGGATGTTTGGGCCTTAAATACTTAAGCCCAATTTTCATGGTTAAGTTGAGTGATTTTTGGTCCAAGTAAATTTAAAGGTGATTTTTATGACTTCTTAGGGTCAAATTAGGCTAATTATGGTTCATAGTCATTAATTTATTTCATTCTAGGCCCAATGTGGTCCAAAATGTTGAAATAAATTAGTGTGGGTCCAATTAGAGCCCAATTAAGAGTTCTAAACCCAAGATAGTCAAATTGGAAGTTTATTGGTCCATCAGGCCCAATAAGGAAGTTCTAGTCCAAACTGGACGTAAATAAGAACTTCTAGGGTTTCCAATTGCTTGTTGGCTATTTGTAATGCTTGTATGGTGTATTTGATTGAAATTCTGTTGTCACAATAATAGGTGTTACGCATGTTCTTAAGCTTTTGATTCACTTTAGCTTGAGTGTATAGTTTACAAGACACAAAATTTCCAGTTGTGACAAAATGTTTGTTCTTTGTAAAAGTGAGTATCTTTCCCAAGTTTGACTATCATTACCAAAATATAGTTTACATTACCGGCTATGTAAGAGGATCACAATTTGAATGTAATGGGAAAAATGTGTATGAACTACAGTATTGTATATATATAGTAACTACTATAGTAATAACTACCTTAAACCAATTATTTAATTAAGGTAAAATGTGATAGGTTATAACCGTACTTAATCGACTATAGTAAAACACGACGATGTGAGACGTCGAAATGCTATGACATTTGTCACCCGTAGACTTGCAAGTCCCACTGTAGTGAGCAACAAGGTGTAGGATAATTAGTCCAGTATAGATCTATACACAAACTCACAGTCTCCCTCCGGAGACTCTGGTTACAAAGCGTGACACAACAAATTTGTTGTTGTGTCATGAAGTAGTGGCTCACATTATGTTATCTTGTTATTGTTATAGTATGTTTGTTATAGTAGTAGTGTTCTCTTTTGTACTTGTATAGTAATAGTTTTCTCTTAATGTACTTGTATAGTGATAGTGTTCTCTCAATGTACTTGTATAGTGATAGTGTGTAGTGAGCCTCTAAACTATACCTATTATAGTTTACTAGTAATTTTTGTAGTTTCAACGAATGAGTGTACACCTTTGTTACCCAAAGGTATTGAACTGAATGATAGTACTTTTATATCTACATATATATACATAATATATAACTAAGATTTAGACGACATTTGGACAAATAACCGATACCCTAAGTCCACATCCAAACAAGGAAAAGGAAATAAAGCGAGTTATCAGTCCTAAGTCCTTTAAACCTCACTTATATAAATATAATTATATAGACATGCTTTGGACAATTTATAAGTTTAAAAATAAGTTTTGCAACACTTTCAAGAGTTTAACAATTTAAATCAATATTGATGACTTGATTTCAGTTTATAAAACAATTTTGAAAACAGTTTGTTTGATGATACAATTTGAAGTATAAGAAATCATTGTTTGATAGTTATAAATCACATGTGATTGATTATACAACTATAATGTTTTCCACTTGTAGTCCCCCCCCCCCCATAAAAGCATTTAAAATCATTTAAATGATAAGTTAAGGGGTATGAACTCACCAGTTGTGAGTGATACGAATGTAAGATCGATATAGGGAGTTGAGTGTCAAGTGAAGTCTTGAGCAGAAACAGATCCTATTAAGCATATAATGACACATATATGTATATAATTAGTGCATATAACAAATAATCTTGATATGGAATAACTTTAGGGACTAGGAAACACTTTTATTGAAGTGTTACAATCATATATGATTGCATATAAGGGGTATATGGCCACATAATAGAGTGTACGGCCAAGATATGCATGTTTTTATGTGCTTGTGGCCAAGGTGTATGGCTACATGGGTGTGTGCAGCCATACACTCATAATGAAACATGCCAAAGAGAGTTTTAACGCCTTATTAAGCATCTAGGAAGTGAGTTTTGACCAATGCTTCGCTTAAAGGGAAGTTTATTACCATTTTGAGCCTTAAAAAGGATGTGTACGACGGTACACTCTTGATGATCTTGTAAAAATGGTAAATTTAATGATGAACATGAAGAGTTTATAGTATATAACTAGCTATGGAAGGAATACTCACGTGTTAGAAGCTTGAAAGGGTGTTTAGAGTCCAAAAACTTAGTGTGTGTTCTTGGTGTTCTTGAGGATCTAACGCAAAAAGATAAATTTCATGGATGAAATCAAAGGGTGATGCTAGTTAAATCCATGTATCAACTAATCAAAGGATGAAAACACTTACTTATTTGAAGATCAAAGTGTAAATCTTGAAGATAGTTGAGAGAGAAATCCAATTTCTAGGCTTGTACGAGTGTAAAGTGATGAAAAATGGAAGAATACATCATATGTACACATGAGTGTACGACTAGGATGGGTATACGACCATATACCCATGTGTACGGTCGGACACTCCTCATGAAGGGGTGTTTGGCTCAATTGAAAGGCGTTGAACTCAAGTACACTCATCCCTAGACCCATACCTTGATTGTAGTAGGCTTAGAACACTCAAACAAACCCTAAACAGTGCTAAAATATAGCAGAAACTCGTAGAAATTTTAAATGTTAGTACAAGATAGAAATTTTGGGTTGTCACACTTAAGTATCTAAATGAAATCCGTAGACATCATTAAACCGTAAACGTGCATAAAAAGAATGTCCAAATCTGACTTCGTATGAGGAAATTATGATTTTTTCTAAGTTTCGGATATAACAGTGGACAACTAAAAACTCGAAATAGAGATCGAGTGACTTTTAGCCAATGCCATCTAAATGAGAATTAAAGATCTCGACAATAGTAGTACAATGATAAAAAGATAGACGAAAACGAACGTCAGATGAAGAAGTTATGGATTTTTAGCAGACTTTTCGTGTCCTGGCATATTAAAAATATATAATTAAAAATAAATTCAAAATTAGCTAACAAAGTCTAAATGAGAGTTGTAGAGTTTATTCTCACCTACGCGTGGATATAAAGAACGTCGAAAACGGAACTCATATGCGAAAGATATGAATTTCTGAAGTTCGGGGCACGAACTTCGACATTGTGCTAGAACTCACGACGTGAACAGAGAGTTCACGATGTGAGTTGCTTGATTGACCTTTCCAAAGTAATTTGACGAACGATGCATGCCATGAGCGAATCAGGACCAACTCACGACATGAGTTATGCAAAACTCATGACGTGAGAGTCAAATTTGTGGCTATATATAGAAATCGAAGCCTTCCAACTTTGGTTGCTGAAATCCATCCTCTCTCCTACTTCTACACACACTGTTAAGCCCGTATAAACTACCTCAAAGCCTCGGTAACACCTCTAACACACGAAGCAAGTCCCGAAGCCCCGAAGTTCTTGAAAAAGACATTCCTTCCAGTCGAAGTGCTGCCCGAGTTAAACATCGTCTTCTTCAAACCGTCACTTTCACCAAGTGAGTTCATACCCCTATCACTCTACTTTTAAATGCTTTTTAAAGGCTTTTTAAACAATTTTAGGGGGGTGGGGGAATACAAGTAAAAACAAGACTAAAAACCAGGTGAAAATATCAATCTTTTGTTATACTTTTCATGCTTTTGTTATAACTTTCATACGAAAGTGTTAGCATGCAAAACATCTTACGATATCACTTTACCCTCTCGGGATAAATAATATTTATGTATATCGAAATATGTTTTATTTATATGTTTGTATGACATATCATAATAAGGGTAACCATTTTAATGTAACCTTGTTCCTTTCAAAAATACGTGACTTAGCTGAGAACATGTGAGACATTCATCTTCCCGTACCTATCAAGGTATACAAGAAAGCTCTATTTTATAACCAGAATCTCCTCCTGGAGAACATGATAAGTGTGTATAGATCTATACGGAACTAATGATCCCGCACCTTGATTGTTAGCTACAGTCCAAGAGGTGACAATTATCATATTATTTCGATGCCTAAAGAACGTCGCGATAGGAAAATTTATCTTATTATGGTTATGAAAACTCACAAGATAGACAACTATTATGGTATTATGTTTTTACGGGAAAAGTAATATTACAGTTACTTTTACGTACAGTTTCAAGCTTTCTTATAGTTTTATTTACTGATAAAACTATACATTTCTAGTTTAGGTATCGCATATTTACTTACATTTTTGGTCTTGGTTCATTTAAAACTACTTCTCACTTTTAGGAAAATATAGGATTTTCCTGGTTCAAATACATCCATTTTATACAAAAAACGATTAATAACATCTTTCATAAGAAAATATCAGATTTTATGAAAACAAACGTAAACATTCAAATGACATTCATTTACACAAATAACAGCTTATGAACTCACCAGCTTAAATGTTAACACTTTTTCTTTGAAATAACTTGTATTCTCAGGGAATCGCTAAACCAGGTTAGCAACTGCTTTTGAAGACTTACGCTCAGGCGTTAGTTTAATGTTTTGGACATCATATTGTAATTGACTTTTGCAAACATGTAATACCACAATCATGTAAACTAGTCAATTATGTATATGATGGTTGTGTGTACTTTCTTTACTATTCAATTGTTAGGATACTGTACATGACGTCCACCGCCCCCGAATGTTTCCGCCATTCTAGTTTGGGGGTGTGACATTTGGACAACGTTTCGTTTCTAGGAATGAGCTTTCTTGGCGTATCTGCGAGTTTCTGGTGAAAAATCGGGCGTTGTGCGGGCAACACTTCGACTGGAAAAAAGGTTTTCTCTGGAAACTTCGAGGCGTCGAGACTTGCGTTGTCTGTCAAGATGATATCTGGACTTCGGGGGGTTAAAAGTAGGCTTAAAGATGAGAAAAGTAGGAGAGGGGTTCGAAAAATAACAACCAAAACCGGAGCTCTCGGTTTCTATTTATAGGCTGGAAATTTCGAGTTCACGTCATCAGTATACATGACTCACGTTGTGAGTTTGGTCCTGATCAGCTCATGGCATTCGTCATCTGTCCATTTGCTCTGGAAGGCGTCAATCAACCTGCTCACGTCGTGAACTCCTTACTCACGACGTGATTTTTGAAGTTTGTGCCCTGAACTTCATAAATTCACATCTTTCGCATACGAGTTCCGTTTTTGACACTCTTTATATCCACACGTTGGTGAGATTATGCTCTGCAACTTTCGTTTAGACTCCGTCGGCTAATTTTGAATTTACTTTTAATATTAAATTTTTAGTAGGTCGGGACAGAAACAGTCCGTTAATAATAAAAAACTTCTTAATCCGAAGTCCGTTTTCATCTGTGTTTTTACCGTTGTATTACTATTGTCGAGATCTTTGATTCTCGTTTAGGTTGCGTCGGCTAAAAATCGCTCAATCTTTATTTCGAGTTTTTAGCTGTCTATTGCTATTCCAAAACTTAGAAAAATCATAACTTCCTCATACGAAGTTAGATTTGGACGTTTTTTTTTGTGTAAGTTTATGGTTTAGCATATTCTACGACTTTCATTTACATTGTTAAGGCTAAAAAGTATTTTATTCAAAACTCGCTTATTACGCTAAACAATGTTTTGTCGGTTTTGTCGCGGATCTTCGATTGGTCATAACTTCTTCGTTATAATTCGGATTTTAGTGTTATTTATATCCTTGTAAACCTTTTTACGATATCTACTATTGCATTCATCCCAATCAAGGTTGTTGAACGATTTATTTTTGTCCTAAATTTGACCGGTGTTACAATATATTGACTTGAAATACCGGGTTCTTACATCATCCCCCCATTAGAGGGAATTTGATCCTGAAATTATTTATAAAAATAAGTATTTATGGATTAGGGAAGAGATGTGGGTACTTTTGTTTCATATGATCTTCGCGCTCCCAGGTGTACTTAGGTCCTCGTTTGGCATTTCAGCGGACCTCTACAATGGGTAGGCGACTTTGTTTTGTCCTTTTAATTTCCCGATCCATGATTTATACTAGCTCTTCTACGAAGCGGAGGCCCTGATTGATCTCGATTTCATCGAGTGTTATAACAAGAGTCTCATTGGATAGACACTTTTTTAGGCTTCAAAGCTTCTAGCTGAGCCTCCTTAATTTGTGTGCGAAAATGTGAATGGATTTTCATAGCCAATGATTCTACCCTTCGAATCTTAAAATTTGCACTTGGGGGAATTTCGTGTAGAGTTTCTCTGCTCGAAGTGTTTCTAGAATTAGACGTAAGTGTTGACTATGTTCCTTTTTACTAAGAGAGTAGATAAGTATGTCATCATTAAATACGATAGCGAACTGATCCAACTAAGGTCGGCACACCTGGTTCATTAAGTCCATGAACACTGCGGGTGTATTAGTTAATCCGAATGACATCATTATAAACTCGTAGTGTCTATATCGAGTTCGGACGATTGTCTTGGGAACATTTTCCTCTAGTACTTGTAATTGATGGTACCCGGATTGTAACTCAATCTTTGAAAAGTAGTTTTCCCCTTGTAGTTGATCAAATATGTCGTCTATACGAGGTAGTAGGTAACGAGTTTTAATGGTAAGCTTGTTCAGCTCACGATAGTCGGTGCACCTATGAAACGATCCATCCTTCTCTTCACGAGCAAGACTAGTGCTCCTCATGGTGAGAAGCTTGGTCTAACAAATCCTTTACTGAGAAGTTCGTTAAGTTGACTGCAAAGTTCCTGCATCTTTGCTGGAGTTGGACGGTAAGGCGATTTAACTACTCGGGTAGCTCCTGGGATTTAGTCGATTCGGAACTCGACTTGACGTTGCGGTGGTATCCTGGTCGTTCTACTGGAAAGATGTCGGGAAAGCTGCGTACTTCTTGGATGTTATTTGGTGTTCTTCACTTCAAGTCTAAAAACTATTGGATAGGTTAGAAGGGCGTGGTACCCCTCGCATGGGTACTTCTGAAGGGTTTTGCGTTATGGGTCGGAAGAATTTCATCTGACGTTTGTTTAAGGGAAGAGTCCTTTTTATCTAGCACATACACTTTGCATGGTAAGGACTAAGCCAAACCATGTCCGACGATGATGTTGGAACTTCCAGATGAATTTAATATCATGATGGTCTGGAAGAAGAAATGATTACTAGGACGAAGAACTAACCTTGGTATTATTAGTACGAACCTTATTGTAGCACAAATTACAAGTAAAAATTATACGAGGGTTCTGATAATTTCAAATAATGAGCTTTCGTGAAGAAAGCCGTACTAGGTTCTTCAATTATCATTCAGTTTGTGCAATAAGGTATAATTATGGCGTATCGTTCAGAATTTTGTAAAACTCAAAGGTCTAATTATTAAGGTTTGGAAACGTATCAAAGATTTCCTAGTAGAGTTCCTTGTTGCTTTTTCATGTTCCATTGTTACACTCCCCTGCTCCCCCTTCATTCCTCTCCGTTGGTAGTCCCTCTTGAAGTGTCCTATCACTCCGCATAAATGGCATATTCAACTAATTTTGACATTGGTGGTTGAGGTTATGTGTTGGATCGGAGTTCTGCATAAATGGGTAGTGTGTCTGTTCTTGTTGCAGTCCTTGCAATGTAACTTTCGGCAGATACCCAGGTGATGGAAACTATACATTTTTCACTTTGGTAGATTTCCGGCGTACTGCCTTGTTGGATTAGGGGTAATTGGAATACTAGTAAGAATGGTAGTAGGAGCAACAGATGTCGTGACTATAGAGGCTGCCACAGGTTGTTGTCACTTGGTCGACCTTTGAGATGATTTGAACTTCTTTTTATTCCAAAATATTAGCTTCTTACTCTTTGGTTTGTGGGTTAGGGTACCCTTGTGGGTTGGCGTTCGTTGGTTTCCTTGGTTGTTACTTCGATTTGAAGTGTTGATATTGTTTCTACTTTCGTTTGGGTTGTTAGAATGGAATTGTGCCATGACAGTGGTCACACCAGTTCTTACAGCAGCTTGGAATGTAGCAAGTCTATATGAAGGATCGGGGTTTCGTCGGTTGGCTCACTTTTTCTGGATGACGACATGATTCTGCCACATAATGCGAAATGAGTTTGTTAATAACTATGATATTTACAAGTAGAATTCTAGTTATATACATGTAAATTTTATCGTTGATAAATGGCCCTTGATGTTTCGACCTACATCCCTATGATGCAGTCCTGGTAAAGAGTAGAAGTAAGTTTCTAAAATAGTTACGAGGCGAGTGTCATCCGACTAAGTAATCTTTGGTTGGAGGTATTATGCTCCCCACTTTCGAAAAGATTTGAAAGTGATACATAACAGAGTCTACATAAGGTAGAATTATGAGTTTTGAGAATTATCCACTCTGGACTGGAGTTCTATGATTTGATTTATTGTTATCATCCGTGACGGAAAGACGATAAGCTTAAAACGTAACGCGAGAAATGTAGTCACTAACTCACTATGTTGCATTAGTAGCTATTACTATGACGACGAGGTATTCAAGCACTTCACATGGAACACGCGTGGTTTTTCCTCGGTTCTATGATCTAATTTGAGCGGTAATGGTTCGTTCTCCCTTGGGATCTACATGGTGTCCTTATCCTCTGTAGGTACATGGAATTCCTGTGCCGTCTTACTTCCGATTATAACACTGATCCCTATTACTTTATAACGGAGAGTCTGAATCCCGGATGTTCATGAAAAATTTTCTTCGGTGTCTTTAATAAGGTAAAGGCATGTTGTGGTTTCTATAGTTTCTTCTAGGTTGCGAATACGGACGATGTTAATTCCAGGGGTGGCATCTTTCAACCATAAGCTCATAAATACGGAGATAATGATAAGAATTCAATAGTGAGGATAATGAAAGTGATCCATGAACTAAATCACCATATTTCAATAGTTAGATGAGAGTGTGATTTCGGTAGAGTTCTAACAATAGAAGAAAGAAAGTATTTGGACAAAGATTTCCCTAGGAGATTAAACGTCTGCGATATCATGGGTATTAAAGATGTGATATGTTCGGGAAAAATTGACCTTGGAGTAGGTCTTACATCATACTAGAAATGAGGAAATTCTGATAGTACGAAGACCTAACAGACTGAAAGTTCAAGGTCTTAACATAAGCAGGAAATTAATACTAGAGTCAATATATAGAACTAATTATATCCCAAAAGAGAAAGTAGAGTACAGTCTACTTCCTACTAGATACTGCTTTGGATTTGGACAACTGGCGTTCTAACTCGAACATACGCCTCTCCTGTACCATCTGACAATCTCACAGCTCCTTAACTTCGGCTTGGGATGCCACCAGTTCTTGTTGCAAGATGTTGGTATGATCTCTTGTTGTTTTATGATTCCCTTCCAGGTTGCAAAGACGAACAGCGTCGACACCAGTGGTAGCTTCAATCTGTATAACACGGTCGATGATGGCTCTTCCCTGTTCGGTGTTACGAGAAACACGATGAACCAGCACGCGAAGTTCCCTATCTGCCAAACCTACGACTTCTAGATTGTAGAAGCTTCGTTCTCCATGGTTGTGACAACTCGAAATTTTTTGCCTTAAAAGTCAATCCAACCAACATAAATTCAGACTCACTCATGCTATCTTTGAGAACTGTTTAATGTAACACCGTGAAATTTCAAAACAAATTTTCATTTAATATAATAAAACATTCCATTTTCAAATATCCCAAAAACCATGTTGCCAATATTTTCACAAATACAAATCATAAATCCACATCCCAAGATCTCAAAACATATCAACTGCAAGTGTGTGCTGATCATGTCGGTGCCTTCCCGCGATCATCACTGGTACCTGAAACAAATAACACAAAAACGATTAGCATAAATGCTTAGTGTGTTCCCCAAAATATCACATACAACACATACGCCTTTCCAGGCCATAACTCTACAGGATCTTCCAATCCAAGTGTCTTAGGGGATTTCCATCCCATAACTCTGTTAACCTTCTGGCCCATACTCTGTTGACCTTCCGGTCCATATAAGCAAGTAGAGTTTAGTATCAATTTGGTCCCGGGGGCCGCGCCTATCGCTAAGGTGCCTTATCGTCTTGCACCTCCAGAGATGCAAGAGTTATCCTCTCAGCTTCAGGAGCTGCTAGGGAAGGGATTTATTCGGCCGAGTAGCTCGCCGTGGGGAGCGCCTATCCTATTTGTCAAGAAGATGGATGGTTCACACCGGATGTGCATTGATTACCGGGAGTTGAACAAGTTGACGGTTAAGAACCATTACCCGTTGTCGAGGATCAACGATTTGTTTGATCAGTTGCAGGGAGCATCTTGGTTCTCCAAGATCGATTTGAGGTCTGGATATCATCAGGTGAGGGTGCGAGATGAGAACATCCAGAAGACAACGTTCAGGACGCGTTATGGGCATTATGAGTTTGTGGTGATGCCCTTTGGGCTCACCAATGCCCCGACAGTGTTCATGGATCTCATGAACCGGGTGTGCAAGCCGATGCTGGATCAGTCAGTGATTGTATTTATCGATGACATCTTGGTATATTCGAGATCTAGAGAGCAACATGAGGAGTATTTGAGGGAGATCCTCAGAGTTTTGAGATCGGAGAGGCTTTATGCCAAATTCTCCAAGTGTGATTTCTGGTTGCGAGAGGTCCAGTTCCTGGGGCATCTCATTAACCAAGAAGGGATATTGGTCGACCCGTCCAAAGTTGAGGCAGTGATGAGTTAGGAAGTGCCAAGGTCACCCTCCGAGATCAGGAGTTTTCTAGGGTTGGCCGGTTATTATCGGAGATTTATCAAGGATTTCTCTAAGATCGCAGTGCCACTCACCAGGTTGACCCGGAAGGGTGTCCCTTTTTCATGGGGCCCCAAGCAGCAGGCCTTCTTTGAGACACTTCGCCGAAGGTTATGCGAGCCCCCGGTGTTAGCCCTCCCGGAGGGAATGGAGAACTTTGTGGTATACTGTGATGCGTCGATCTTGGGGTTGGGAGCGGTGCTGATGCAGAGGGGGCATGTGATAACATATGCATCGAGGCAACTGAAGCCTCATGAGACAAGATATCCCACTCATGATCTAGAGTTGGGGGCAGTGGTGTTCGCTCTCAAGATTTGGCGTCACTACCTGTATGGGGTTCGGTGTACGATATATACGGACCATAAGAGTTTGAAGTATTTGATGGATTAGCCCAACCTAAATATGCGTCAGAGAAGGTGGTTGGATGTGGTCAAGGATTATGATTGTGAGATCCTGTACCACCCAGGCAAGGCTAATGTGGTAGCCGATGCACTGAGCCGCAGGGCGGAGAGCACCCCGCTGCGGGATGTATGTTTGAGATTGACCGTGATAGCTCCAGTGTTGGACGCCATTCGTGGGGCACAGGCCGAGGCTATGCAACCCGAGATGCAGAAGAAAGAGCGAGTTATTGGATTGATTTTAGAATTCTTCACCGATGGTCGAGGGCTCATGACATTCCAGGGGCGTATCTGGGTACCATTTGTGGGAGGAACGCGTACCGTTTTGATGGAGGAGGCTCATCGGTCAAAATTTTCGATCCATTCGGGGGCCACTAAGATGTATTTGGACCTGAGGAAAGAGTATTGGTGTCCCTGTTGATGGGTTTTGATCATTCTAACACTTCCTAAGTGTACATGCAACCCTAATAAACCTTGGATCTATGTTTGTCTAAGATACATGCAAATAATTAATTTTCCAAGGTTTATATCCTAACTAGCATGGCATGGGGAACATGAATCAAATAAAGCAAGTGGAAATACTTACCTCGTAGTTGTAGTTGATTTCTTGGAGTTTTAGATCCTAGCACCAATAGTGGGGATGCCTCAAATGAAAGTCACAAATCACCACAAACTTGGAACTTTGAGAGAATAGATACTACTATCTTGAAATTGCCCTCACCTCAACAAGTGTCAACTAGTGTCATTTCAAGAACCAAAACCTCCTTTATATAGTGTGGTGGATTAGGGTTACATCCATGTAAACCCTAATAACCATGTCTCTTCATTTCCATGTGATCCATGGGTTAAAGCTCCATGGAGTATCCATGGACTTTTCCATGCAAGCCTAGCCCATTCCAAATAAGCATAAGCCCACACTATATAAATATAGAAGCCCATATTTAATTAGTAATATCTTTGATCACTAAATTAATCCTAGATTAATTATAGATCACTACTAATTAAATAATATGATCTTATATTAATATATTAGAACTTATAATATATTAATAAATCATAACTTGTATTATTCTCAAATATTATCCATAAATTGTTCGGGTGAAGTGCAACCCAAATGGACCATGCCGCGTTGGGTCAAGTACATACCAAATATACGTATGGGCTTAGACACTATATCCAATAGTCTCCCACTTGGATAAGTCTAATAACTATAGTTGCAACTATGACTTCAGGAACCGATCAGCAATCGTAGCTCTTTAAACTCTGTTGAATTAGAACACACCATTTAAGATAAGTGATCATATAATCCTCTGTTCTAGATATCAGCCGGACAAATACATGGAACAATGTCTTACTTATTGTTCAGTAGTTTGTTTCCCGATTTTTTATTTGTTTGACAAAGAAGTTAATTGAACACATCAATTTAGTTCTGACCGGGCCCGGTACATAGGTCAAAACAAAATCATCGAGGGGCCTAGATATCAGCTTCTAATCCAAGAAGGAACAGATAAACTTCGACTCATATGTTTGTTCTACCACTCATTGAATTACACACAAAAATACGTTTTATAACATCGAATTACCAATGTGTTTTCGTACAATCAATGCATAACCAACTCGTAAGTAACAAATCATATCTCTAGGTTTGAAGACTTATATGATATTACCGTCTCACGATCACTCGAGATAGAATTCCATGAAGTGATTCCAGTGAGCGTGTGTTGAGTCCAATGCTCAGAACTTATGAGCACTCATGATTGTTGTAGCCTTGTCCAACACCTTAGACCTCTACAACCAAACATGACAGTCTTGATTCATACCTACTTCCGACATATGACCGACTGTGGAGGTTTGAATAATATGTTATACCAAACAAAATTATTCTGGAAGTCAAAACATGCAAAAGAAATATAGTAAACGATCGACAAGAGATAGCAACACTTTACTCATAAATAAAACACCTTTTATTCATCATCTAATGTCAATTACACTGTACAAATTTCAAAATTTATCTAACTACTAAAACTTATATCATCCTTCAGGCCTATGCTCCGAGCATGCTGGAGATGCTTAACCCTACTCAGTCCCTTCGTGAGGGGATCTGCTGGGTTCTCATCAGATGATACCCTCTTTGCAACGAGGATTCCTTCTTCTATTCGATGTCTGATGAAGTGATATTTTCTGTCAATGTGCCTGGATCACCCATGATCTCTTGGTTCCTTGGCTAAGGCAACCGCACTATGGCTGTCACAGAAAATCTCCATTGGCTCTTTTATAGTTGGTACAACTCCAAGGTCTCCGATGAAGTTCTTTAGCCATATCGCCTCATTTACTGCCTCGCTTGCTGCTATATACTCTGATTCAGAAGTGGAATCAGCCACTGTCTCCAACTTGGAATTCTTCCAAGTGATTGCTCCTCCATTTAAGGTAAAGACCTAGCCCGACTGAGAGCGGAAATTATCCCTATCAGTCTGGAAGCTAGCATCGCTATACCCTACAACTCTCAAGTCATCACTCCCACCGAAGGTAAGGACCCAGTCCTTAGTCCTTCGCAGGTACTTGTGGATATTCTTTACCGCAGTCTAGTGTTCCTTGCCAGGGTTCCCCTGATACCTGCTAACCATGCTCAAAGCAAAGGCTACATCAGGTCGAGTACACATCATAGCATACATGATCGATCCTACAGCTGAAGCATAAGGTAGTCGACTCATTTCTGCTATCTCAGCCTCAGTACTAGGGCTTTGTGTCTTACTCAATCTAGCATTACTCTGAATGGGTAACTCACCTTTCTTGGAGTTATGCATGTTGAATCTTTTCAACACTTTATCCACATAGGTGCTTTGACTAAGTCCAATTAGTCTTTTACTCCTGTTTCTCAAAATCCTTATCCCTAGGATATAGGCAGCTTCACCAAGGTCCATCATAGCGAAACACTTCCCAAGCCAGGACTTTACTTCCTACAGGGTTAGGATGTCATTTCCTATGAGTAGTATGTCATCCACATACAGTACCAAAAAACTGACTATGCTCCCACTAGCCTTGATATAGACAGATGATTAATCTTCACTCCTTGAAAAGTCAAATTCCTTGACTTTCTCATCAAAGCAAAGATTCCATCTGCGAGGTGCCTGTTTCAATCCATAAATGGATTTCTCGAGTTTACACACTCTATTGGGGTACTCTGTATTGACAAAACCCTCTGGCTGAACCATGTAAACATCCTCAGCCAACTTTCCATTAAGGAAAGCGGTTTTGACATCCATTTTCCATATTTCATAGTCATGAAATGCAGCAATGGCTAACAGAACCCTAATAGACTTTGTCTTGGCCACTGGTGAAAAGGTTTCATCATAATCAACTCTCGGAGTTTGAGAATAACCTTTTGCAACCAGTCGTGCCTTATAAGTGTGTACATTACCATCCATGTCGGTCTTCTTCTTGAAGATCCATTTGTACCCTACAGTCTTACGACCTGGTACATTCTCAACCAAGTTCCAAACTCGATTGTCATACATGGATTGCATCTCGCTATCCATGGCCTCTTTCCACTTGGCAGCCTTAGGGCCTGCCATGGCTTCCGTGTAGCTGTTAGGTTCATCCAAACCTACTTGTGTCTCATCACTAATAAGTGTCTCACCTTCCGCAGTCATATGGAAACCATAATAATGCTCAGGTGCATTCCTAACTCTCGTGGAATGCCTCAGAGGTACAGGCTCGTCAATTGGCTCAATAGGAGTTTCAACCTCAAGTTGAGGGCTAGTGTTTGAAGTTGCTTCACCGCTTGACTCTTGAATTTCTTCAAGATAAATTTGCCTCCCACTGTCTCCTTGGCTTATAAATTCTCTCTCTCGAAAGACTCTTCTTCTTGCTACAAAGACCACATTATCGCTAGGTCTATAGAAGAGGTAACCAAATGATTGTTGTGGGTAGCCGATGAAAATACACCTCTCGCTTCGAGGTTCGAGCTTATCATGAGTCTCGCGTCTCACGAAAGCCTCGCAACCCCAAATCTTGATGTGGTCTAGTTTAGGTACTTTACCAGTCCACATCTCGTGAGGAGTTTTTGCAACTTTCTTTGTAGGGACTAGATTAAGAATATGGGCGGCAGTCTCTAAGGCATACCCCCAGAATGAGATTGGTAGCATTGCTCGACTCATCATGGAACGAACCATATCCAACAACGTTCGATTATGCCTTTCAGCTACACCATTGAACTATGGTGTCCTGGGAGGTGTCAATTGTGAGACAATCCCACATTCCATATCCGTAGATACCCGAACCGAGCCGTATGAAATTATACATATATATATATATATATATATATATATATATATATATATATATATATATATATATATATATATATATATAACTGGTAGGTATGTCTTATATTAGTTCATTAAATTAAATTTTTTTTATTTTAGTACTGCATATATAATGGAACATTGAAGTTGTGGTTATTAATGGAACATTGAAGAATAAACTTAGTATTTGAGTAAATTAGACTCTTAATACATACCCTGTACGTTATCGATGTATGGTATCTTATTTATGTCTATGTATCAAATTTATCATTTTTTTGGTAATGTAAGGTATTAGAACTCCAATAAAATTTGATTTTTTTAGCGGGTAACCGTGAATCGAACCGTGGTTATCCGTCTTTATACAGTTCGGTTCGGTTTTTTACACAATTCGGTTCGGTTATGGATAATGCATGTAAGGTACCTATCCGGTGGTCACGGTTCATAATTTTATTATTATCCTATCTGAAACGCCATATGAACACCCCAGAAAAATAGTCATTACAACACTATTTGAATATAAAAGATTGACCAAATTTTCTTAGTATCGTATTATTTTTTCTGTTTATTAAAATATATATAGTTATTTAATATTAATGTTACTAAAAAGCCTAATATGGTTACAATCCAAATTACGTTTATATTAGGTATTGTATTTCTAAAAATTATGTACTTATGGTGAAAGAAATGTTTGAATGTTTGTAAAAAAAAGTATGAAAATTTTCTTTCACAATAAGCCACATAATTTTTAGAAATACATATCCATAATTTTTAGAAATACAATACAAATATCCATAATTTTTAGAAATATGCAAGAAAATAGATATAACCTGACTATAGATATAACCTAACATCTCTTTAGTATTTCTTATTCTACAATTATAATATTAATAATTTATAAACATTCTACAATTATGATAACAACTAAAATTGTGATTCAAATTAAGAAAAATCAGATTCTATATTGTATAAACTAGGTGTAAGATTTATATATTAAATATGTTAATTAAAAAAGTTAAATATAAAAGTTTAAATATTTAAAAAGTTTGGATTTATAAAAAAAATAAGAAAAATAATAATTTATTAAAATTGATTTTTTTATCTTTTAAATTTAAATAAATAAACAAGAAAAACTAATGAACTTTAATTTGAAAATTTTGAAATAAAAAAGTAAATCCATTAAATAAATTGATATGAATTTATTAGTATATTTATTATAATTATTACATTAAAGTAAAGTATTATGATGAATTTAATAAAATAGAAAACTGACATGCAGAAAAGATAATAAATTCAAAATAACTTTCACAAATTGAATGAGAGTAACATATGACAAAGAAGCATTTATTTATTAGAGAAGATTGTGTGTACCTTATATACAATTTTCAAAGAGTTGTTAATTATCAATATCAAAAAATAAGAAATACTAAAGAGATGTTAGGTTATATCTATAGTTTTGTACTCTTGTATATTGATTTTGTTTCCTCTAAAAGGTTCACCGATATATCCAATCGCATAATCACAAACATCGAGAAAGAAACAGCAGGAAATTGTTTTTTTTGAAAGTTTGAAGTAAGAATTGCCGAAACGCAACCATCGGTATAAATTCATTAATTTTCCCACAAACTTGCTTTATAGTCTTTTTTTCATATTTGTTTAAAATAAGTATAGACATGTATTGAAATTGATTAATCTATCTTTTGTTTAATTATTATAAAGTCTAATAATATCTGAATATGACACAAAAATAATAATCATATATAACTGAATCTTTATTCAACAAAAATAGATATAAAATTACATTAAAAGGTGAAAAAAATAATCCAACCTTGAAACATAAAATTACTCTTAAGTTGGTTTCAATAAGACAAATATATATAACAACTCATATTCTTTATCTTTTAGAAAATTTTCTATCAACCAATAGTCAGATGAAATATTTTTATAGATCTGAGAGTAAATTTATTTTCAGTTCATTTCTTTGAATTGTGTTTTGTATCTTTATCATATTTTGATTTATTTATAAAATATAATGTGTATTTATTATTATACACATTAAATTACAATATAAGAATATGACTACTATAATTAAAACAAGTAAAATCTAAGTGTAAAATAATCAAAAACTGATCAGCCTTGTAAAAGATGTATAACACCCTAAATATCCACACATTTGAAAAAAAAAATCATATACACGCTAAAAAATCTAGACAAAAAAATTTGTAAAACAACCAAAATAATAGAAATAACAAAGTTTATAACAAATTTGAACCCCCGTTATCTCACGCTCTCCTCATCTTGATTTCTGTATGTCGTTCGCTTTTTATTAGATTTAAAAGAGATAAAAATGAAGATAAACTCATATTAAAACATATTACACAGATCCGGAAACACATATGGTTCCCACGGTAGAAGCTAACATCAACATATTTAGGACCAAAAAGAACACAGATACACACATCTAATACAAACATAATTTTACCAGATTTGATAGCTTACTCTTGAGGAACAATTGTTTACCAAGTCTTCCGCATAGGAAGTGATCTGGTGTGTAGATCTAAGAAGCAAAATCAGCAACGGTCAAGTATCTCGAAACAAAGTTTTTATGGCGATCATGGGGGGACAGATGGGGTGTTGTTTTCGCAAAGAGAATGTATATTAGCAGATTTTCAGATGCTGGGGTATGTGACGGAGAAGCATTGTGGCTAATGTTTATGTCTTTTAAAGAAGAGAATATTAGAGGTAAAAGGTTAGAAAGTAAGGGTTTGATTGGTTGATAAGTATAATAGTATTGACATGGATTATAAGATACGTGAGTATATATATCTATTGATTGTTGTTATTAAGATAAAAAGTCTTAAAATAAGGTGAAGCCCACATTATGTATGCATTATAAGATTGTAAAAACACACATACGTGAGTATATATATATATATATATATATATATATATATATATATATATATATATATATATATATATATATATTGCTGATGTATATCTATTTTCTTGAATATCTTCCTAAATATAACTTATCTTTGATGTCTTTTAGCCCGAGTGGATGACACATGAAGTCCTTCGAAATAAAAATTCAAACGAAAAGTAAGTTTTACGACTTCACACCTTTGGTTTGGCTAAATGCAAGGAATAACAATACACTTTCATTTATTTGTGTAGTATTATAGCACTCTACTTTCAATTTATCAAGTCATTGTACTTTAAAAGTTTTACCCTATAATCATTGCATCCTACTAAAATACCTGCAACACTGAAAAAATCTTTAGGATATTGATCAATGTTCTTCTTGTATTTATAGTGAATGATTATGGATGGGGCAAAGAGCATAAACGTAATTTGAATTGGAATTGATTTGTTGCATATATTGCATGTATGATGTGTATGGCTTTACTTTTATACTATGGGAACTTGCTATTGGATTAATGTCTATGTCCATAACTATAATTGGTAAGACTTGACCCGACCCGGCATGATCCATTTGGGTTGCATGGCATTGCAATACTTAGGTAGACCATAATGAGAGAAAGGACACTTAAAGGTTATTAATATATTATAAATTCTAATATATTAATATTATTATTTAATTAGTATTGGTCTAGAATTAATTTGGAATTAATTTAGTGACCAAAATGAGACTAATAAAATATATGGGGTGGATTGTGTAATTTATCTATTCTTAATATAGTGGGCTAATGATCCATGGTTTATGGAATCGGGCTATGACCCATGTGGTGCTCCATAGATACTCCATGGGCATAATAAACACATGGATCATGGGAAATGAAAAGCCATGTCAATTAGGGTTTACATGGTGTAACCCTACTTGTGTCACAATTATATAAGGACTCCATGCTCACCATTTTCGGCACTAAGGTTAATACAATGAGGGCTAGCCTAAAATGCATTATAGTGTGTTCTCTCAAGGTTATTCTAAGTGTTGTGATGTTGTGTGAACCATTTGAGGTGTCACACTTGGGGCATTAGGCTCTCAAGCTACATGGAATCAAGCAACAACAAAGAGGTATGTAATTATACTAGATTTTATATTACATGTGTTCATAATATGCTAGCTAGGATACATACCTTGGAAAATGATATTTGAATGTATAATAGAGAAAACATAGATCCAAAGTATTTAGGGTTGCATGTACACCATAGGAGTGTTAGAATGATCAAATCCCAACACGTGCAACCCTAAGATTGCCCTGGAGTGAGATGAACCCCATACAAGTGCTGGATGAACCCTAAGATCGATATGTTTGTTCCATTTCCATGTTTTGTAAGAAATTTCATGAGGAGTTGGGTACTCAGTTGCATTTCCGTACTGTTTATCACCCTCAGACTGACGGACATAGTGATCATACTATTCAAACACCTAAGGATATCCATAGAGCATACATGTTAGATTTTGGTGGGAGTTGGTATACATACCTGTTGGATTAGGTGTCTAAGCCCATAACTAGTATTGGTCTGTAGTTTACCAGAGAGTAGCATTGTCCATTTGGGTTGCATATCACCAGGACAATTTGATAGGATGGACTTTTGAGAAGAGGTTATTTATGATTTATAAATATATTATAAGTTCTAATATATTAATATGAAATTATATGATTTAAATAGTATTGATCAAGAATTAGTTTGGAATTAATTCAGTGATCAAAAGAGACTAATTAAATTAAAGGGGGCTAATTGTGTAAATTAGTTATATATATAGTTTGGGCTTACGATACATGATGGACTAAGTTTATGGAGGAATCCATAAAGAGTTAGCCCACTTGAATCATCGATCATGGATAATAAGCCCAAGGGTGTGGATTAGGGTTTACCATAATCCTATACTATATATACAATGTCCTATAGCTAAAATCGGAGATGCATATGATCTTGGAGTTCATAGAGCCGGTATTGAAGCTAGCATTCTCTATCAAAAGTTATCATTTGTCAAGGGTGTGTTCTGATTCCATTTGAGGTGCAACATTTGGGGCACTAAGTTCTTAAAGACCAAAACTACAAGCTACAACCAAGAGGTAATTCTATAACTCATTTTCATGTTGTTCATGTCAATTGTATGCTAGTTGTAGGCTTAAAGCTTTAAAAACAATATTGCATGTATAATTAGAGAAAACATAGATCCAAAGCTTTTAGGGTTGTATGTGCACCATAGGCTGTTGTAGTATACCAAACCCCAACAGTAGTATGAGAGCCATGGGTTGTTTTCTATTATATTTGATGCTTGTTTATTTTTCAAAGCTAAAAAATTGTTTTTTTTACTCTACCTGATCACCACGAGGTGGTCAAAATTACCACGAGGTGGTGATGGGTCTGGCAGATTTTTTGGATTTGTTGGCTTAATTTGGATTTGGATAATTACTATAAATTGTTTTGTTGATAAAAATTTGATTTTTATATTATGAAAATAATTATCCTCATCCAATTTAAAAATACTTGTCAGAGTTTTATGATTTGTATTAGTTGATATGCTTAGGCTAATTTCTTGAAACTTGTTTGCTATGAATTATCTTGACTTATGATTTAATTTAGATCATAGAAAATTTGTTTGTTTTTGTTAGTTAGAATATTTGATCTAATTGTTTTTGATCAAATCCGTAACTTGTCCTCAAGTTATGGAAAATGAAAAGTCTCATTTTTTAAATGTCATCTTGTTGGGACGTGTTTTGTACTAAGTGTTGCGTCTATTGGGCTCGTTAGCTAGTCCAATATATATCTCCGGTATGGGCCTGTCCATCTGTGAGTTTCGTAGGGTTTAGTATATATATATAGGTGCTTGCATGCATCTTAAAAAAACGATAGAATAGAACGATCAAGGGTATTATTCAAAAGTTTGTTTTTTATCGTTGTTGTAATCCTAAAATCCTCTACAGTGGAAGTTCTTAGTCGAGCTCTGCCGAGGATTGTTTGATCTAATCATTCGACATATCTTGATCCATACTTGTGTTATTTATTGCTTTTTCATTCATTGTATTACCTGTTAAGAAGATCTAATCGATCATTAGGTTTGTTAATAACTTATCAATTGGTATCAGAGCAGGAGGCTGTGTAATTCATACACATCTTTTCTGTGAAAAAGGTTGCAATTAGGGTTATTCCTCATTAACTAATATTTATTGAGTCGTCATCTCATAATTGACGTAACTCAGCATTTATTTTTGTTGCCCTAATTTAATATATTACAAGTCTGATCTTTTCAAACGGGTTATACGATCAAGCATGGACGAGTCACAATCAAATCCCATAAACATCTCAAACAGCATTGGATCAATGACGAAAATTCCCATCCTTTATACCCAGGATTATGAAGTCTGGGCACATCACTTCGAAGATTATGTCATTGGATCTGAAGACAATGGATATCTTATTTGGGAAGGAATCATGTCTGGACCATTTGCTCATTCAGCAACGTCAAAAATCATTAAAACTCAAAAAGAGTATAATGATCTGTTGAAGGACGTAAAAGATATTGCTTAGGACGAAAAGGATAAATTTCAGTGCAACATTAAAGCATTGAGACTGATTCGATTCGCTCTTCAATCCGACACATTCAGGCTGGTGAGTTCATGCAGCACTGCAAAAGAAATATAGGATAGGCTGCGAGAGCTTTATTCCATAGATGAAGATTTGGAGCATTCCATTCAGACCTTACTTTTATCCGAGTTTGGCGAATTTAAGCAGAATCCCGAGGAAAATGTTACTTAGATGTTCGATCGCTTCAATCATCTTCTTAGTAAGATGATCAAGCACGATATAGAAAGGAAGTTGATTGAACAAAAAGTTACGTTTTTGAATGGTCTTAAATCTGAGTGGAGAGCGGTTGTGTCCACTGTTAAAGCTCACGAGCAATTCAAATCTTATTCATTTGCTAAGGTGGTAGGAATTTTGAAATCCCAAGAAAAGATCGTCTTGCAGGAGAAAAATGTGGTTTCAAGCTTGGGATCATTGGCCCTTCTGTCTAAAAGCAAAAGTGTGGTGGAAGATGAAGACCTTAACTTAGAAGACTATGACCTTACCTCTGAAGACTATGCAATGATGGTGTCAAACCCAAAGAGGTTCATTAAGAAAAGGTTTCCTACCAATAAGAACCGAAATTAGCAGGGAAGTTATAGTTCTGAAAAGGTTAGGGAAGAACCGAAGGTAGAAGAATCAAAGAAAGAACCGAAAGCTGAAGGAGATTCGGGTGTGAACTGCTACTATTGTGGAGGGAAGAACCACTATACCAAAGACTGTGTCCTAAAGAAAATGGAAGAAAAGGATGAGGAAAAAGATGAAGAAGTTGTGTTGATGAAGAAGCTGGAAGAGATCAAGAGAAAGAAAGCTGTCACTAACCCTTCAATGAATGCTTTAATTGTGCAGGGTTCGGTAGCGGATGATGAGTTCGGTGGCGTGGAGGTCTGGTCAACCGACTCTGAGGATGATGAAGTCAGGAAGCCATCTCATGGAAAGGATTATGTTGCGAAAGGCAAAGGAAACGTTGGAAAGTGCTTGATGGTGTCAGATGTATCACAGATAAGGGGATACAACACAGACGGTGGGAATGAAGACACGAAGGAGCGAGAGGACTTGTCCTTCACAGCAAAACCTCTCAGCGTGCAGTTTAATGAGCTTGATGAATTAATCAAGAAGGTACAATCCATTTTTGTTTCATTCAAAGTCCCATAAAATTCATATGAAAAAGAATTAAAAAATGTAAATTCAAGAATTTCTCATCTAGATAGCAGTTTAACTCAAACGCGGGTCACCAATTCTAACCTAACTGACCAAATAAGCAGGGTGTCTTCAAAGAGTAAGGAACGGAGGATGTGGATAGAGCTGAAGGAGTCAGAGTTGATCAAATCCAAAGACGAAAACATTTATTTACAAAGAGACAATTTAAAACTTTTGAAACAAAGAAATGTGTTTTGTTTGATTGCTAAGCGTCTTTATTCTAACATCACTCAACTTCATCTTAACTGTGAAATTGGACAGAAAATTCATCGCATGATTATGCCCTTCCTTGAGTTTAAGGAAGATGAAATCAACGTTGAAGCATACAATTGTGAAAGTGTAGTTTCGTCTAAGGATATAAATCCGACTTACATGTATGGTCTGGACAAAATCAAATCTTTCATAAAGTCCAAGGACCATAAGGACATGCTGAAAAACCTTTTGGACAAGAATGATAAACTGAAACTAAGGACCAAAACCATACAAAAATTTGACTTTTTGAATGCCAATTTGAGCTCAGAAACTAAAATTGATGTTGAAAACGCATCTGAGCTTAATGAGGATGATGATATGAGCGAAATTTCTGTAGAAGATGAAATTGACTGTTCTGAGTTTGTCAAGAGCGAACCCAAAATCCACAAAAACCTTATCTTAGAAAATTTTGTGGAGTTTGCTCACTTGTCCAAAATAAGTCCCCGATCCTTGAAGAAAAAGCTGTTGTATACCAAAAAGTAAGGACGACTCCCAATCAGGTATATAAAGTCACAGGAGTAACCGAACATCAGACAGCTGAACTTGCAGCTATTGTAAATGAAGATAATGCTGATGGTTGTGATGAGTTCTTTTGGTCTGCTCCTATAGATAATGCAAACGAGACCGTTGGTCTGTCAGAGCGGACGTCCTGGAAAACCAAAGGCAGATATGTGCCAGAACCTCTAAACAAGCCTGACAACTTCAACGTGCCAAGTACTAGTGGTACAAAGGAAGTTCCTGAAGAAAAAGTCACTCCTTCAAGCGAACCTTCATCTGTTAAAAATGAAGGATCAAAAACAGCAAAGCTAACATCCACCGATAGCCGAAGCAAGTGAAGGATCAAAAACAGCAAAGGAATCAGAGATACAAGAAGAATCTATCCGAACGAAAATAGTTTTGGCGATCTCAAAATGCTCTTTTCTCTTATCATGACAAAAATTCAAAGTCGGAGAAAAGCACTGTTAGATCACAAGAAAGTAAAAACAACCGAGAGGACAGGTTCGGTTTTGAAGACCATAACAACCGAAAGGACAAGTTCGATTCTGAAAAGTATAACAACCGAAAGGAAAGGTTCAGTTCAGAGAACACAAGCTACCGAAAGCATAGGTTCGCTTTCAAGAGCAAAAGCAACCAAAGTTCTAGGTTTGGTCCCACTGATGATCAAAAACAAAAGGGTCACTTAGAACCTCAAGTCAAGAAAACATCTCATTCTAATTCTTCTAATTCTTCTAAGTCCTCTCAACCTCATTCTAAATCCGATTCTGTTCAAACTCAAAATCCAAAATCTTCAACAGATTTGAAAGGAAAGTCGAAGGTTTCCTCAGTCAAGACTAATCAAAAACATCCCAAGATCCAAACGCCTAAACCTGAATCCAAACCGAATGTTACAAATCCTAACAAGATTAAAGTTTTCACCATTAAAAAGAAAGATGAAACAATGTTAATAAAAAGAACATATCTTGTTGACATCTCTTTTACTATTCCTGTTCCTATGAAAGGCTCACGTGGACCCAAGAAACTTTGGATTCCTAAATCTGCTTGATCTCTGCAGGTTATCAGTGACGAGCAGTTCGGCGAAGAATGGTATATTGACAGTGGCTGCTCACGTCACATGATAGGAAGGAAGGAAGAGCTGAGGGAATTTCGATCTCCTTCAAATGGTGGAAATGTCAAGTTCGGGAACAACTCATTCGGCACGATAAAAGGTTATGGAATGATAACAAATGGAGACTTCACGATCAGAAAGGTTGCATACGTTGAAGGACTACATCACAACCTTATCAGTGTATCTCAGCTTGTTGGAGGTACCAGTCTCAAGGTCTCATTCAATGATGAGGGTTCGGAGATAATAGAGAAGAAAACGAAAAGTGTTATTCTCAAATCAGAGCGCAAAGGCGAAATGTTTCCCCTGAATCTCAAACCCATCAAAGGAAATCCAGCTATCTGCTTCTTATCCAAAGCACAATCTGACGAAAGCTGGCTATGGCACCGATGGCTCTCTCATCTCAACTTCAAGGATATCAACAAACTTGTCACTGGAGGTCATGTTCGAGGTCTTCCATTGCTCAAGTATGAACGAGAACATGTATGTGCTGCGTGTGAAATGGGGAAGCAGAGTCGGCAAAGTCACCCATCAATTGTAAACACTAAAGTTGTTGAGCCCCTAGAGCTAATTCACATTGACTTATGTGGTCCATCATCAGTCGAAAGTATTGGCGGTAGCAAGTATATTCTTCTCATTGTTGATGACTTTTCACATTTTACATGGGTATTCTTTCTGAAGCACAAATCTGAAGCAACTGTCAAGCTAAAGAAGTTAATCAAGCAAGTTGAAGTGCAACTGAGGAAAATCGTTCGCAACATCACAAGCGACAATGGGCTGGAGTTCAAAAATAAAGAATTCGAAGATTTCCTGGCTGAAAAAGGAACCAGTCACAACTTCTCAGCTCCCTACACCCCTCAACAAAATGGGATTGTCGAAAGACGAAACCGATCTTTGTGTGAGGCGGCCCGAACCATGAAAATTTTGCTTCTTTACCTTTATATTTTTGGGCTGATGCTATTGTTGCAGCATGTTTTACGCAGAACAAGTCTTATCTCAATAAGCGCTTTACTCTCACTCCTTATGAGATCCTCAACAACAGGAAGCCAAATGTCAAATTCTTCCATGTATTCGGCTCACGGTGTTTCATCTTCAACTCGAAAGAACATCGTAACAATTTCGACGTCAAAGCCGATGAACGGATTTTCCTGGGATATTCTCTCACTTCGAAAGCCTATCGGGTATTAAACAAGCGTTCAAGGAAGATAGAAGAAACTTATTATGTGACTTTTGATGATAGCTATGTCGAAAGCTGAAGGCCACAGAAGAAACAGTTGGAGAAATTTTTTCTCAAACAGGCCAAGTCACAGCCTCGATCGCAAATCAGTATGAGAAGTTTGTTGAATTATTCGATGAACCAGAGAAGGCTACTCTCCCTGAAGCTAGTGCAGCAGACAACAAAGTAGATCATCTGAAGCAACTCATCGAAGATGCTGCCAAGCAAATGAATGAAGGAGGATCAGGTCCAAACGTCCCTCCACAACACGATGCTTCAGTTGAGGGGGAGGATCCCTCTTCGTTAACACAGCCGGGCTCACATGTTGAGGTGGAGAACTGCTCTCAAGCTACACCCGAAAGCCCAATTGCAAGTCCAGTAATACCCGAAAGCACAACAACACCCGAAAGTACTGCAACACCCGAAAGCTCATCACCACCTGAAACTCCTGTAGCTCCGGAAAGTCAACATACACCTGAAAGCTTATATGTCGAGGGGGAGAATGCAGATATGTCTTATGACGACGATAGTCAATCTGAACTAGAAGAGCTGGTAAATGCTGAATTGGATCCATCTTATGATCCAAATTACCCTCCTCTTGTCAAATGGACCAGAGATCATCCTGTTTCACAGGTTATCGGTAATGTCTTTGAAAATGTCCTGACCTGATCACAACTGAAGGCAAAGCAAACTTCCTTATTTTCAAAGGTAGAGTTCTGTATGTTTAACTCCTTCATCTTAAAAGTTGAACCAAAGACAGTAAACACTGCTCTTGATCACTCCGATTGGGTTCAAGCTATGCAAGACGAACTTAATGAGTTCGAAAGAAATAAAGTTTGGCGCCTCATTCCAACTCCTCAAGATGCCTCGGTTGTTGGTCTCAAATGGGTCTTCAGAAATAAAATGGACAAGGAAGGCAATGTGATAAGAAACAAAGCTCGTCTAGTGGTGAAAGGATACTACCAGGAGGAAGGAATCGACTATGAGGAAACTTTTGCTCCTGCAGCTAAGCTGGAATCTGTTCGAATATTTCTAGCCTATGCTGCACACAAGAACTTTGAGGTCTACCAAATGGATGTCAAGTGCGCATTTCTAAATAAAGAACTTGAAGAAACGGTGTACGTGGAGCAACCTCCTGGATTCGTCAATGAAAAATACCCTAATCACTGTTATGTTCTGGACAAAGCGGTATATGGACTGAAACAAGCACCGAGGGCCTGGTATGAAACGCTAACTAAGTTTTTAAAGATGTCCAAATTCAAACAAGGTTCGGTTGACCCAACCTTCTTTCTTAAGAAGGAAGGTAACCACCTTATGATTGTTCAAATCTATGTAGATGATATCATCTTTGGCTCAACGAATCCTAGCTTAACGGCTGAATTCAGAAAACTGATGGAGACAAAATTTGAAATGAGCTCAATGGATCTAATTATCTTTTTCCATGTTTTAAATATTAGACAGGGACCCGAAGGCATCTTTATTAACCAGGAAGCCTACACCAAGACTCTCCTTGGGAAATTCGGCATGATGGGAGACTCAAAGGTTAAAGTTCCAATGGCGTTCGACACCAAGCTCACTCCATCCTTGGATAAGCCAGCAGTTGATATTACGCTATATCACCAGATAATCGGCTCTCTAATGTACCTTACTGCTAGCAGGCCTGATATAATGTTTTCTGTTTGTTATTGTGCTAGATTTCAGGCAAATCCTTGTGAACCTCATATGCTTGCAGCGAAGAACATACTCCGGTATCTAAAGCGAACTACCTCTCTAGGCTTATGGTATCCATCCAACTCAGGATTCTTTGTTCAAGCTTACTCTGACGCAGACCTTAGAGGTTGTGGACTAGACAGGAAAAGCACCACGGGAGGCTGCCAATTCCTTGATGGGAAGTTGGTTAGCTGGCAATCAAAGAAACAGACTTGTGTATCTCTGTCTACCGCTGAAGCAGAATACATCGCAGCTGCCTCCTGTACATCTCAAGTGATTTGGATCTAAAGCCAGCTCTGGGACTATGGACTCAATATGAAAAAGATCCCACTGTATTGCGACTCTGAAAGTGCAATTAGGATCTGTCATAACCCAGTGGAACACTCCAAGACTAAGCACATAGCACTGAGGTATCACTTCATTAAGGATCATGTGGAAGATGGGAACGTCGAAATTCACTTTATTCGAACCACTGATCAACTGGCTGACATCTTCACCAAAGCTCTTCCTGAAGCATCTTTCAACAAAATCCTACAAGGGCTAGGTATGATGGAATCAGAGTCAGTACCAAAGATTTCTTCTCAAAACTAAAAGTTAGAAGCGAAATAGACCGAACGTTCGGGTTCGAGTCTTATGTAGGCTGAAATGAACCGAAATGAACCGAACTCTCGGGTTCGGTTGTAAAATCTGACTTTCGCTTATCACTCAAAGGTAGTTTTCTTGGTTGTATATCTTTTGTATTATTTTTCCAGATTCTTTTATCTCATTTTCCAAGTTCTTTTCTATTTCAAACTCAATTTTTTTTGGCAACCGAAATAGACCGAACGCTCGGGTTCGGTTCCAACATTTTTTCCTCACCCGAAATAGACCGAACGCTTGGGTTCGGTTCCAACATTTTTTTCTCACCCGAAATAGACCGAACGCTCGGGTTCAGTTCCCAAACTTTTTTTTTCTACCGAAATAGACCGAACGCTCGGGTTCGGTTCCAAATTTTTTTTTGTATGTCTTATTTTTTTTATTTTTTTCTTATTATTAAAAACTCCAAAAACATTTTGTTATTTTTTCCTTTTGGCTTTATTTTTTGTGTTCGTTTATAGGGAAATTGTTTAATTAGCTAAGCGTCTCTAGAAGCATGCTGTTGTATGTGTCTAAAGCCTCACCTGATTCTGAATAATAGCCTTAATGACTTGGTATAAACAAACCTTGTCTTCCCAATTAGGCTATCATATTTATTCTAATCATGAGCTACCTAACTCTCTTCTCACATGAGATAAGTGTTTTCTGTTTGGTCCTTCTATTCACAGCAGAGGTACTTTGGTTTCTTTACAACATATCCATTACATTTCTCCATCTTATTCGTTTCACCAACGTAACCGTTGAGACTCTCAGACATTACAACTGAGGTTTATGGTTACACAATTTCTGTGTTTATGATCTTAATGTCGTGCTACTACGCGCTAAGTGAAACCCAAAATTCAATACCCAATATGCATTGACGGTGAACAATTAATTTGCTCTAGTTTTCACTGATGAATTGACGAACGTACCTCCATGAAATCTCAAATTTTTTTCTTTTGTGTGATTCCTATGAAATTGTTAAAAACAATAACATTTCTTCCCTTGGGATCATGTTTTAATTTTTGTTGAGATTTTATATATTTCCTAGTCAAATTAAATTATCTCAAACCTACTTGTTCAACAGACTACACCGGTCTCACAAGTACTTCGTTCGATTTCTGTCTTATATCAAGATCAGGAACTCTGAATTGAAGCGAAAGCCACCCATATAAACCTAATTAAAAGAAGCCTTTCAACACTTCTTAACAAGTGTCTGATCGTTATTCAACGGGAAACCTCACAAACACTTTAAGGTCTTTCTTGACTTTAAAGGAAGAGATTCGTGCCCGGGATCTATTGTTTCGTGTCTTTATTGACATCACATAATCCCTCAAAAAGTGTTGTTTTATTTCTTCTTATTTTTGTTACACACTCAGCACGAAAATCTTTTTCATTTTCCAAAATTCTGGTTTCATTAATTTCAAGGGGTTTTAATTTACTTGGTTGTTATAAAAGATTGCGGTGCATTTTAATCCACGTGGAAGAATTTTTAAAAGATGTCGTTAAAGGATAAGATGACGAAATGATGACTCAGGCGGGAGTCCAATCGATTTGATTTCAAACGGCGCCAGAATGTAAAGCGTGCGAAATGGAACCGTTTCTTCTCCAAACAGCGCTTGATGGGCAGGCGTGTAATTAGGGACTGACACTCTCTCCCATGCGTGATCATCGACAGCCCCAACTGTCACGCGTCAGTCAACTCCGAAAAACCCTTCGTTTTCCGCTCGAAGATTTGGAAAGATTTTTCTCTCTCCTTTACCCTCACTATAAAAGGCAGTGTAAACCACCATTTACCTCTTTACCGTGCCTATATTTCCAGAGAGTCAAAAATTCTTCACCATTCACTGTTCATCATCTTCTCTACTTTCTTCGAAGCAATGGCAGATTCTTCTTCAGTTCACGCAACATCCCACATTTTGCCCATTCGCCCACAACAAAGCTTGATCATTGATTTAACCCCTCAATCGTATGACGCATTCATGTTCCCCATCATGGAGTGCCTGAAGTATTCTCCAATTGCTCCTGCTCTTTCAAGGGCTGAGACTGTTCCAATGGAGTTCCTGTCACAAATCTTTGCTACTGCTCACTACGACAAGGTCGTTGACAGAATCTTCTTCGATGTCTTTCAGCACAAGGCGTGAATTTCAAAGCAGTGGTTTTGCTCGTTGTTAGGGTTTGCCGCGGATTCTTCCAGGGTCAATCCAGAATCAATTCCCATGGGTCATCTGTTCAACATGGGATACACGGAGGTGCTTACTATGGTGACAAAATTCAAGAAGTCGTGCCTACCTCCACAGTGGAATGGGATGTTCACTGTTTTGTTCAAGGGTTTATCTGAACGAAGTGTCGGGTCTGATGGAGCCAGTCGTTTATTTCTCTCCATCATGTATGGGATCTACAATGGCATCAACATGGACTACGGGTCAGTTCTGTGGCAACAACTCATTCAGAGTCTCTCCTCTACTTCCAGACACTCAGAAATCTCGTATGCCCGGTTCTGGACTCTTATCACGAAATGGGTGATGGACAAGTACCACGTCCCCATTGTCGCTGGTGCTCCAATGTCTTCGATCGGTACCTTTCATACCACGAAGATCATTGTGTCAGATGCTTCCAAATTTCCCTTTAACAGGTCTATCCTGGAAACCATGTAAGGAGATGTTCCTGCTGATAGCCGGATTATCAGGACGTACAAGGATTTCAAGCCTTCTGGTCCAAGGGATCTTACTCCGGAGATGCTGAAATCAATTCATCACGCCAACAAGCCTGCTCCAAGAGGCAAGAAGGCTGATAAGGGAAAACAGGTGGCCAAGGGAGCTAAAGGCCCGTCTCCAAAGAAGAGGAAATCCACCAGGGCTGCTCAGTCTCCACAACATAAGAGGAGAAAAACCCAACCAAGGCGAAAGCAACTCGTTGCTTCGTCATCAAGCGAGTCTGAGGGTGAGAGTTCTGATTCTGAAGGCTCTCCACGTGGTAACACTCCACCACGATCTCCAACCTCTGAAGTTCATGTCTCTACCTCTCCTATTTTCTCTCCACCTAAAACCATTCCTACTTCCATTCCCCCCATAACCTCCAATACACAAATACCAACCACTTCCATCCTAGTACCACCAATATTTATTGAAGCAACCACCACCACTGCAAAAGTAAGAACCAACGTATCTGATATGGGGGTTCATGCTCACGCACTCGAAACCACACCAGCACCCGAACCCACACCTACACCCGAACAAATAACTCAAACCGAACCTACCCATACTACCGAACCACCAGCTTCACCTCCACCATCTTCTCCTGGTCATGCATCAGAAGGTGAAGAACCATTCCTTGGCGGGGAGGACATGACCTTTGACTCGGTCTATTTCAGTCCGTTTCAGGTTCAAAGTGACAACGATGACAACGCTCCTGTCACAAAGAGGCATCTCAAGGAGCTACATGACAAACTTGATTCGCTCATCGCCTCCTCTTCTACATCTCAATCTTCCTTATCTGAAGCTGTAGTTCAGAAAATTGTTGACGTTGTCTCCAAAGCTCAGCAAGCTTCTCTTGATTCAACCACCACCACCATCGATGCCTCCACAAAAGCCTGTCAGGCTGCGACCAAAAAAGCTGATAAACTATTCTCTGATGCCTCTTCCCTATTGAAGTCTTTACAGGAGAGTGCCGACGCCACCAAGACTACGCTAGAACCTATTGTCCACCAGCTGGCAACATCAGTCGCAACTGAGTTGAAGTCCTTCGCTTCCCTTCGTCAAACAATTTCTGACGACAACTCAGCTTTCCGTACAACCATTGAAGAGTGTCTCTCCAAGCTTCAAGAAGACTTAGCTGCCGAGAACACTCTAATGGATGCTCTCGCGAGGAAGACTACTGCTCTGAAGGTCAAGAGCATTCAACTCTCCAACTCTCAACAAGAGATTGAGTCTCTTCGATCTGAAAGAGAGGTGATAAAATCGTGTGTTTTGGATGTCCACTCTGCCATCTCAAACATTCTTGAAGCACATGATCCCATTCTCAACTACTCTATGAGGCGTACCCTTGCAGAAAAGCTCGCTCCCGCCCTTGCCCTACTCAGCAAAATCGAAGGGCTCCTTGATTTCGTGTCCATTCCGAAACAAGGGGGAGAGAAGGAACCGATGTCTCAACCGCCTCCTATCTCAATAGCAACTCACACAACCGAACCTCATCCAGTGGGCCAAGCCTCCAGTTCTAGTGTTAAAGACAAAGGCAAAAAGATTGCTGAGGAGAGTGAAGATGAAGATAAAGAGACTATCACCGACCTGTTGAAGTGTCAAGGTCGAGACAAAGAGGCTGATGTCAGTGCTCGTGTGGCAAGAGAGGCTGAAGAAGCCGAACATAAACAGAAAGAAGCCCACGACCTTCTTGAGAGTAGGAAAACTCTTTTTCCTTCTTGGACTCTCGAGAGGATGATTAAAGAAGCCATTGACACACCAAGTATCTTGTGGTTGGAACCTGTGATCTCTTTTGACCGTTCCAATACTATCGATTCTCAGTTTGACATGCCACTGACCCGAAAGGAGTTTATCTTTCATGCCTTCTCCAATGTTGCTGAGTTCCCTCATCCTCATCCACAGGTTGATCGGGACTTAATTAATTTTTATCTGAAGGCTGCTCAACCCCAATATCAGACTTGGAGCACTCATAAAATTGTCAACGTTCGGATCTTGAAGCTGTACAGTAAAGGCAACTTCATCAACGTTCGGTTCAAGGTACTTCGGGGATCTGACAAAACTGAACATGCTATCTCCCTTGCAGATCTTCCCAACCTTAATCCCCATGATTGGATTATTTTGCACAACATTCTCCTCACTAACGAAGCTGAATACGGTCCGATCATCGACCACTTCAAGAGGATGCTCGTGTGCTACATCATGGAAGTTGCATTGATGGATTAGGAGATTGCAAGCGTGTTCAAGAAGAAGCCTGCCATATCTCCTGTTGGCTCTGCCAGTGATCTCAACTTGATGCAGATGGGGAAGATTGACCCGAAGAGGAACTCGGTCATGTTTACTAGGAACGAAGGATAGAAATGTCTTTTCGCCTTGGCAGACAAACATCTATACACCACTGCCTGTTTAGAGCACGTTTTGGGGATCCTCCACAGATGCAAGCAGAACACAGCGGATGATGTCAAGTACTTTGATGACATGATTCAATGGTACATTCGGTTTAGACAGACTATCCTGGCGCTAATCTCACATCTGTTTGATACTACGAAGAAAGTTCCCGCTGCTGGCCCAAGCAAGAAGAAGAAATAGTCTCGCTCCAATTTGACGCAAAGGGGGAGATTGTTGGGACGTGTTTTGTACTAAGTGTTGCATCTATTGGGCTCGTTAGCTAGTCCAACATGTATCTGATGGGTTTTGAGCATTCTAACACTTCCTAAGTGTACATACAACCCTAATAAACCTTGGATCTATGTTTGTCTAAGATACATGCAAATAAATAATTTTCCAAGGTTTATATCCTAACTATCATGGCATGGGGAACATGAATCAAATAAGCTAGTAGATATACTTACCTTGTAGTTGTAGTTGATTGCTTGGAGTTCTAGAGCCTAGCACCAATAGTGTGGATGCCTCAAATGAAAGTCCCAAATCACCACAAACTTGGAACTTTGAGAGAATAGTCACTACTATCTTGAAATTGCCCTCACCTCAACAAGTGTCAACTAGTGTCATTTCAAGAACCAAAGCCTCCTTTATATAGTGTGGTGGATTAGGGTTAAACCCTAATACCCATGTCTCTTCATTTCCATGAGATCCATGGGTTAATGCTCCATGGAGTATCCATGGACTTTTCCATCCAAGCCTAGCCCATTCCAAATAAGCATTAGCCCACACAATATAAATATAGAAGCCCATATTTAATTAGTAATATCTTTGATCACTAAATTAATCCTAGATTAATTATAGATCACTACTAATTAAATAATATGATCTTATATTAATATATTAGAACTTATAATATATTAATAAATAATAACTTGTAATATTCTCAAATATTATCCATAAACTGTTCGGGTGAAGTGCAACCCAAATGGACCATGCCGGGTCGGGTCAAGTACATACCAAATATAGTTATGAACTTAGACACTATATCCAACAGTCTCCCACTTGGATAAGTCTAATAACTATAGTTGCAAGTATGACTTCAGGAACCGATCAGCAATCGTAGCTCTTTAAACTCTGCTGAACTAGAACTTGCCATTTAAGATAAGTGGTCATATAATCCTCTGTTCTAGATATCAGCCGGACAAATACATGGAACAATGTCTTACTCATTTTCCAGCAGTTAGTTTCCCGATTTCCGATTTGTTTGACAAAGAACTTAATTGAACACATCAACTTAGTTCTGACCGGGCCCGGTACATAGGTCAAAACAAAATCATCAAGGGGCCCAGATATCAGCTTCTAATCCAAGAAGGAATAGATAAACTTCGACTCATATGTTTGTTCTACCACTCATTGAATTACACACAAAAGCACGTTTTATAACATCGAGTTACCAATGCGTTTTCGTACAATCAATGCATAACCAACTTGTAAGTAACAAATCATATCTCTAGGTTTGAAGACTTATATGATATTACCGTCTCACAATCACTCGAGATAAAATTCCATGAAGTGATTCCAGTGAGCGTGTGTTGAGTCCAATGCTCAGAACTTATGAGCACTCATGATTGTTGTAGCCTTGTCCAACACCTTAGACCTCTACAACCAAACATGACAGTCTTGATTCATACCTACTTCCGACATATGACCGACTGTGGAGGTTTGAATAATATGTTATACAAAACAAAATTATTCTGGAAGTCAAAACATGCAAAAGAAATATAGTAAACACTTTACTCATAAATAAAACACCTTTTATTCATCATCTAATGTCAATTACACTTTACAAATTTCAAAATTTATCTAACTACTAAAACTTATATCATCCTTCAGGCCTATGCTCCGAGCATGCTGGAGATGCTTAACCCTACTCAGTCCCTTCGTGAGGGGATCTGTTGGGTTCTCATCCGATGATACCCTCTTCGCCACGAGGAGTCCTTCTTCGATTCGATGTCTGATAAAATGGTATTTTCTGTCGATGTGTCTGAATCTCTCGTGATCCCTTGGTTCCTTGGCTAAGGCAACCGCACTATTGCTGTCACAGAAAATCTCCATCGGCTCTTTTATAGCTGGTACAACTACAAGGTCTCCGATGAAGTTCTTTAGCCATATAGCCTCCTTTGCTGCCTTGCTTGCTGCAATATACTCTGATTCACAAGTTGAATCTGCCACTGTCTCTTGCTTGGAACTCTTCCAAGAAATTGCTCCTCCGTTTAGGGTAAAGACCCAGCCCGACTGAGAGCGGAAATTATCCCTATCAGTCTGGAAAGTAGCATCACTATACCCTACAACTCTCAAGTCATCACTCCCACCGAAGGTAAGGACCCAGTCCTTAGTCCTTCGCAGGTACTTGAGGATATTCTTTACCGCAGTCCAGTGTTCCTTGCCAGGGTTCCCCTGATACCTTCTAACCATGCTTAAAGTAAAGGCTACATCAGGTCGAGTACACGTAATAGCATACATGATCGATCCTACAGCTGAAGCATAAGGTAGTCGACTCATTCCTGCTATCTCAGCCTCAGTACTAGGGCTTTGTGTCTTACTCAATCTGGCATTACTCTGAATGGGTAACTCACCTTTCTTGGAGTTATGCATGTTGAATCTTTTCAACACTTTGTCCACATAGGTGCTTTGACTAAGTCCAATTAGTCTTTTACTCCTGTTTCTCAAAATCCTTATCCCTAGGATATAGGCAGCTTCACCAAGGTCCTTCATAGCGAAACACTTCCCAAGCCAGGACTTTACTTCCTGCAAGGTTGGGATGTCATTTCGTATGACTAGTATGTCATCCACATACAGTACCAAAAAGCTGACTATGCTCCCACTAGCCTTGATATAGACACAAGATTCATCTTCACTCCTTGAAAAGCCAAATTCCTTAACTTTCTCATCAAAGCATAGATTCCATCTGCGAGGTGCCTGTTTCAATCCATAAATGGATTTCTCGAGCTTACACACTCTATTGGGGTACTCTGTACTGACAAAACCCTCTGGCTGAACCATGTAAACATCCTCAGCCAACTTTCCATTAAGGAAAGCGGTTTTGACATCCATTTGCCATATTTCATAGTCATGAAATGCAGCAATGGCTAACAGAACCCTAATAGACTTTATCTTGGCCACTGGTGAAAAGGTTTCATCATAATCAACTCCCAGAGTTTGAGAATAACCTTTTGTAACCAGTCGTGCCTTATAAGTGTGTACATTACCATCCATGTCGGTCTTTTTCTTGAAGATCCATTTGCACCCCACTGTCTTACGACTTGGTACATTTTCAACCAAGTTCCAAACTTGATTGTCATACATGGATTGTATCTCGCTATCCATTGCCTCTTTCCACTTGGCTGCCTCAGGGCCTGCCATGGCTTCCGTGTAGCTGTTAGGTTCATCCAGACCTACTAGTGTCTCATCACTAATAAGTGTCTCACCTTCTGCAGTAATATGGAAACCATAGTAATGCTCAGGTGCATTCCTAACTCTTCTGGAACGCCTCAGAGGTACAGGCTCGTCAACTGGCTCAACAGGAGTTTCCTCCTCAAGTTGAGGGCTAGTGTTTGAAGTTCCTTCACCGCTTGACTCTTGAATTTCTTCAAGATCAATTTGCCTCCCACTATCTCCTTGGCTTATAAATTCTCTCTCTCTCTCTCTCTCTCTCTCGAAAGACTCCTCTTCTTGCTACAAAGACCACATTGTCACTAGGTCTATAGAAGAGGTAACCAAAGGATTGTTGTGGGTAGCCGATGAAAATACACCTCTCTCTTCGAGGTTCGAGCTTATCATGAGTCTCGCGTCTCACGAAAGCCTCGCAACCCCAAATCTTGATGTGGTCTAGTTTAGGTACTTTACCAGTCCACATCTCGTGAGGAGTTTTGGCAACTTTCTTTGTAGGGACTAGATTAAGAATATGGGCGGCAGTCTCTAAGGCATACCCCCAGAATGAGATTGGTAGCGTAGCTCGACTCATCATGGAACGAACCATATCCAACAAGGTTCGATTACGCCTTTTAGCTACACCATTCAACTGTGGTGTCCTGGGAGGTGTCAATTGTGAGACAATCCCACATTCCCTAAGATAGTCGTGGAACTCTGAACTAAGATACTCACCTCCTCGATCGGATCGAAGCATCTTAATGTTCCTGCCCAATTGATTCTCCACTTCCTGTTTAAATTCCTTAAACCTCTCCAAAGTCTCTGACTTATGCTTGAGTAAGTAGACATATCCATATCTACTGTAATCATCAGTAAAAGTCAAATAATAACGATTAGCATCCCTTGTGGCATGTTTGAATGGTCCACACACATCCGTGTGTACAAGGTCCAACAAACCTTCACCCATCTCACATGTGCCTGTGAAGGGTGACTTTGTCATTTTTCCAAGTAAGCATGATTCGCAACTATCATCTGACTTTAGGTCAAACGACTCCAAGACTCCATCCTTTTGGAGTTGGCCTATGCGTTTCTTGCTTATATGTCCAAGACGACAATGCCATAATGATGCTTTATCCAAGTTATTATTATTAGTAGAATCAATACACAAAACATTATTTCCTAAATTATCTACAACATATACAGCTTCATACACACCATCACATGGTAATGCTTTAAAATAAAAAACATTATTAAAGAAAGCATCAATAGAACCAACTTCATTATTAAATGAAAAGGTAAACCCTTGTTTGTACAAAGCATGAAAAGAAATAATATTTCTTGCCATTCCTGGCGAATAACAACATTTATTCAAATCTAAAGTAAACCCACTACTTAGCGATAAAGTATAAACTCCAATCTTGGTGACAGGTGAAGCTTTCCTATTCCCCATGATCAATTTTATTCTTCCTTGCTCCACATTCTCACTTCTTCTTAGTCCCTGCAAGTCACAACAAATATGAATACCACAACCGGTATCAAGGGCCCAAGATTTAGAATGGGGTGAGTTATTAGACAAGATAGTGTAAATACCTATGTGGTTGGGTTTGACTTTCCCATCCTTCACATCTTGCTGGTACTTTGGGTAGTTCCGCTTCTAATGAGCCTTTTCATGGCAATAGAAGCATTCAGCCTCTTCTGGGTCAGAAGAAGGAGTGATGAAACCTTTCTTGGTTCCACTTGAAGAAGAGCCATCAAGGGTCCGAACCTTGGTACCCTTCGAAGAGCTCTTTCTCTTCCTCCCTCGACTTTTCCCGATTGCCAAAACCGGAGTTGAGTTTGGAGTTGGAGTGATAGCAACCGACTTCCCCTTAAGACCTGTTTCTGTGATCTTGAGAAGTCCCTGAAGTTTGCTGAGTGTGACCTCTTCCTTATTCATGTGATATGTCATGCGGAATTGATCATAGCACGATGGTAAGGAGTGCAAAATGATATCTATTGCAAGCTCCTCAGGGAAGTTCACATTAAGCTTCAGCAATCGATCCACATACCTTTGCATTTTCTGCATGTGGCTAGTGACGGATTCCCCGTCCTTCATCATGGCTGTTATCATGGAGCAGATGATCTCATACCTCTCTTGTCGTGCACTCTGATGGTATCTTTCCATCAAATCTTGGTGCATTTCATAAGGGTAGAAATCTTCATAAGACTTTTGGAGTTCAGCTGTCATTGTGGCCAACATGATGCAAGCCACCTTGGTAGCATCTCTTTCATGAGTATGAAAGTCAACGATCTCCTGGGGAGTTGCAGTGGTCTCACCAATTTTCTTAAGCTCCTTATCAAGGACATATTCTTTGTCCTCGTAGTGGGTAATCATCATGATGTTTCTGATCCACTCATTGAAGTTCGATCCATCAAAGGTAACTTTCCCACACAAGCTCATAAGAGTAAAGGAGCTATTAGGATTAGAGCCAGAAGCAGCATTGTTTGAAGACATCTGAAAAGAAGAGAATAAGATTAGTTTAGATATTAAGAGATTCCTTAATAAAACACCCAAATGTAATATTAAGGCTAGGATCCAATCACAATATAATATAACTTAGAAGAGGTATGCCGTAATCTAAGCTATACCATATTTGAAAGGTAGGTGAATGATGATTCACCACTTTCCACCACGAAAACCGAAACATTTAAGTATTAGGTTTTTGATTGGTTCTTAGAAATTCCTAGATTCTTTAAGATTCAATGAACTTTTCAAAGGCATGTTTCAATCTTGAGCGTGCCCTCCAAGTTTTGTGACTGGGATGCCGAGGATCACAAAACGAGGTGTGAAGTAACAATGCAAATCACTTGGTACCCTTAAAGTTTATCACTCAATCGATGTGCCGGTAAACCACATACGCTCCATCGATACTATAATAAACCCTAAGTCACCCTTTACCTACCTTGTTAAGTCCAAGTTAGTGTGCCGGTTAACCACACATGCTCTACCAACGACTTAATCAAAGTGTAAAGTGTAATTTCATGGATTAGCACCTTATTCACATTTTTTCCTAAAGTAACTAAGATTGGGAATTTAATAAAACATTTAGTTACTTTATAATATTCATCATACTTTAAATGAGAATTTATAAGTCCTTGTCTTACCCGTTCGGCTAACGACCCTCCACCAGTCAAGCAAGCGGTGGGTGAGAATAAACACCCATTAAGTCACCATTTTATAGGCAACAACCTTATACCCACCTTATAGACTGGCTTCGTGAACGAGGCGTACTAGCGGTAAGATGACTTTGTTCTTATACATGTATATAATTATTAAATCATAATAATATAAGTATAAGGGTTGAATTTTAACTTTTAAAATTCTAAGGGTTGGAACTAAAGTTTTAACTTAACTTTACTTGTTCCAAAACTTGAGGGCAAGTTTTGTAAACTTTCAAAACTTTTCATTTCTTGTAACTTATGAGTTTAATAGAGTAATAAAATGAGGACTTTTCATTTTTTCTAACTCTTGTGTTCTTTTAATGGTTTTTAATCCAAGAGACTTTTGGTTTTCCATAACTTGAGGACAAGTTATGGACTCCATTAAAACACATTATGATCAAGAATTAAACTACCGCATAGGTTACAAATAATTCCTATGATCATCTAAACATCATAAGAACAAGAACATGAATATGAACACTTTCAAGAATCAAAATCACATTAAACTTTGTAATTTTGATAACTAGTTGTTGTGAATGAATTACCAAAAACATTACACCATCTAAAACAAGTTTTGAAGTACCAAAACAGTTTAGGGTAATGTTTCCAATCCATTTCCAGCAACTAAAGTCGAAAATCTGCACTCTGTGGACCCTACTCGCCAAGTGCATGAACCTACTCGCCGAGTAGGTTGAAGATACAAGTGAACTCGATGAGTCTCCCCATGGACTCGCCGAGTCCATTCGTCAGACAGCAAGTTTTTCGACTTTTTTTTTCAACTTTTAAGCACAAGTATCAAACAAACAGACCTAGGCTCTGATACCACTTATGGGTTTTGAGCATTCTAACACTTCCTAAGTGTACATACAACCCTAATAAACCTTGGATCTATGTTTGTCTAAGATACATGCAAATAAATAATTTTCCAAGGTTTATATCCTAACTATCATGGCATGGGGAACATGAATCAAATAAGCTAGTAGATATACTTACCTTGTACTTGTAGTTGATTGCTTGGAGTTCTAGAGCCTAGCACCAATAGTGTGGATGCCTCAAATGAAAGTCACAAATCACCACAAACTTGGAACTTTGAGAGAATAGTCACTACTATCTTGAAATTGCCCTCACCTCGAAAAGTGTCAACTAGTGTCATTTCAAGAACCAAAGCCTCCTTTATATAGTGTGGTGGATTAGGGTTAAACCCTAATACCCATGTCTCTTCATTTCCATGAGATCCATGGGTTAAAGCTCCATGGAATTTTCCATCCAAGCCTAGCCAATTCCAAATAAGCATTAGCCCACACAATATAAATATAGAAGCCCATATTTAATTAGTAATATCTTTGATCACTAAATTAATCCTAGATTAATTATAGATCACTACTAATTAAATAATATGATCTTATATTAATATATTAGAACTTATAATATATTAATAAATCATAACTTGTACTATTCTCAAATATTATCCATAAACTGTTCGGGTGAAGTGCAACCCAAATGGACCATGCCGGGTCGGGTCAAGTACATACCAAATATAGTTATGAACTTAGACACTATATCCAACAGTATCTCCGGTATGGGCCTATCCATCCGTGAGTTTATTAGGGTTTAGTATATATATAGGTGCTTGCATGCATCTTAGAAGATGACGATAGAATAGAACGATCAGAGTATTATTCAGCAGTTTGTTATTATCGTTCTTGTAACCCTAAAATCCTCTACAGTGGAAGTTCTTAGTCGAGCTCTGCTGAGGATTGATTGATCTAATCATTCGACATATCTTGATCCATACTTGTGTTATTTATTGCTTTTTCAATCATTGCATTACCTGTTAAGAAGATCTAATCGATCATTAAGTTTATTAAAAACTTATCATTCCCAAGATTTATGGTTGGGTTTAAGGCCATTGATCATGCAAGGCAAAAATGGTGATCATAGAAAAAGAGCTGTTTGCGCAACCAATTTGTAAAAATTGCCACAAATCGGATATTTAATATTTTACAGTGAGACCAGTTGGGTTTGAAAGTTAACTCATGGAACTATCCAATACAAAAAGAATATCATGATTTGGTTAAGAAATGACCGAGATATGGTCGTTCAAAGCTGAATAAAGTAATCTGGCAGATTGCATGTTTGCTTTGAGTGCATCCTTAGGACATTTTGACAAGAACATCATGCATGCCTTTGATAAGGTCCGATTTCTAGCACATGCATGGAGTGAATGAGCATCCAAGATGTACTAGAAATGGTTTAAATGCTTTTGACCATCCAAGAACACAAAAGAAATGAAGAAGAAGATGTAATACTTGTTTTTGAAGTCACATGAACATATGTGCATCATTTTCACTCCTTGCATGGGTTTGATCGGATTTTCACCATTTCAAACACATGCATTGTGTTATGGTGAGAATCTACAAACCACAAGGGAAAAATAGAGATTTCTAGCCATGGAAAGGCATAGAATCCGAAAGGAAGAGAAAACTAAGAAGAAGAGGTAGTAGAATCATGAAATTATGGGAGAAAATGTTGTTGTTTACCTTGGTTTTGATCTTGAGGGAAGTAAGAACACTTCAAAGTCATCAAAATCTCGAAATTTGGCAGAGGAATGAGAGAAATTTCGTGAGTTAGAGAGAGAGAGGAAGAGAGTTTGTGGGTTAGGAGGGTGGAGTGTGAGAGAGTGAAGAGAGAAGAGGTAGAGTGAGGGAGAAGTTCTAATGATTGAGTTTTGGGAAGAGAGAGCATGGGGAGAGGAAAATGGCCAGATTTTTGAGTGCATTAAAGCCTCCTCTCTCCTAAATTCAAATTTTATAAAATTCTCTCCAACATTTTTATAAAACCCTAAATTTTTATAAAAGTGTTTATTAGGCAATTCTTGATTTATTTAGAAATCTTGTTTTTAACTAATAAATTATGATTATTGCATGATAATTTAATTTCTATTTCATTGATTACAATCCATAATTTGATTAATAAAAATTTGATATTAGAAAGTTTATAGCCAAATTTTATAAAGTTTTTAAGCTTTAAGATTTATAAATTTGGATTTTGGGCTCTTTAGGGTTTTTGGAATATTGTTTGATGTTCATCATCATAATGAAGTATAATTAGAATATTTTAATTTATTTTTAGGGTTTTATACCCTTTTTAATTATTACAAAGCTTGAAAGTTTCATTCAAATTATAGCATTGGCATTTCCTATTGTAGTTAAGCAACTTACTAGAATCGTAAGTGTCAAGTATATTAGTCCTAGGTCTTAGATGGATTCTAGTTTATGCAAGATTTTGACCTAATTTATACTACTAGGCCATGGCATGATGTGCATGAATGGTTATTATAAAGATGCATGAGTCCGAGAATGACCTGAATTGACAGTTGTCATAGTATCCCCCACTTAAAAAGAATTTCGTCCCGAAATTCATTCTATGTCATCGCTTGTCATCGCATGGGAAAAGTTGTGGATACTTTTCCTTCATGAAGTCCTCACGCTCCCAGGTATACTCTGGCCCGCGTTTTGAGTTCCATCGAACTTTCACAATTGGAATCTTACTCCGCTAAAGTTGTTTTACCTCCCTGCCAAGGATTTCTATCGGTTCCTCAACGAAGTTTAGCTTATCATTGATCTTAATTTCCTCCAGGGGTACTATCAATGTTTCGTCGGCTAGACATTTCTTAAGGTTGGAGACGTGGAATGTGTCGTGAATGGCGCTTAACTCTTGGGGCAACTGGAGTTTATAAGCTACCAGACCAATCCTTTCAATGACTTCAAAGGGTCCAACATATCTCCGGCTTAGTTTTCCTTTCTTACCAAAACGTACAAGCCTTTTCCAAGGCGACACTTTTAAAAGTACCTTGTCTCCTACTTGGAATTCTAATGGTTTTCGACGATTATCCGCATAACTTTTCTGACGATCTCTAGCAGCTTTAAGCTTATCCTTGATGATAGCAATCTTGTCGGATGTTTCCTGGATAAGTTCGACTTTAGTCAACTGTCTGTCTCCAATTTTTGTCCAGCATAAGGGCGAACGACACTTGCACCCATACAATGCTTCATATGGAGCACATTGGATACTCGTGTGGTAACTGTTATTGTAGGAAAACTCAATTAGAGGCAAATGAGTATCCCAACTTCCTTTTAACTCAATGACACACGCTCGTAGCATGTCTTCCAATGTTTGTATTGTTCTCTCTGTTTGCCCATCTGTCTGAGGGTGGTAAGCTATGCTCAAATCTATCTTGGTTCCTAGTGCCTTCTGTAACATCCACGGAGTACAATACAATTCTTCTTCAGGTATTTGTGGATCTTCATGCTTGATACTATGTTTAAACTTCTTCCTGACTTCTCACCGTGTATGATAAGGGTTTCTCCATTAAGGAGAGGCACTCTAATGATTTTCTCGTAACAACCAATGTCCGTTCTATTTTTGGATAACCAATCCATCCCTACTATCACATCAACACTACCTAGCGCTACAGGAATTAGGTCAATGCTAAAGAGTTTATCAGCTAAATTCAGAGTACAACCAGGAATTATATCATTAGCCCTAATTTCATACCCATCAGCAAGTTCAATAGCATAAGCATTCCTCATCTTTCTCGATTTCAAGCCAATTAACGGTCTAAATGCTAAAGAAACAAAACTCCTACCTGCTCCCGCATCGAACAGTATGATGCAAAATGGTTGTTCAGGAGAAATGTACATGTTATCACTTCAGGGTTCTGACGAGCTTCTTCTGCACCAATCACAAAGGCTACACCTCTTGGCCGTCCAACTTGATTTCCTTGAAAGTTTTGCCTGGCTTGGCCTTGTCCAATGTTACCAGGTCCATTGTTCAGTTTGGGACATGCTCTACGGAGATGATCAGTACTCCCGCACTCGTAACATGTCCTTTTTCCCTCCTTATTCACCTTACAATACTTTGAGTAATGGCCTATTTGCTTACAGTTTTAGCACAGTGGGCAAGCTCCCTTGTGATGGAAGTTACACTTATTGCACTTCGAAAGCGGCCGTGAGTACTGCTTTCGTTCCTGCACTTCCCGTTCTTGAGTTTTCACTGGTTCTTGCTCCTGGGCTCTTACCATAAAGTTTCTTGAGACTTTCTACTTCCTCCCTGACTTGCCTCCATACTTCTTCTCTACCTGATCTGCTGACTTCCTCTTGCTACTAGAGCTTTCCTTTGTCGATGCTCCCATCCTTATCACATCATTGGTTAGTCGATTTGCTAGACTTACTGCACTTTGAATAGTAGTTGGGTTTGCTGAGGTAACCATTCCCCGAATCTCTGGTGCCAGACCTCAGATGTAATGATCTATCGGTTTCTCCTCAGGAGTAACCATGTGAGGTACCAGTTTTGCTAGTTCATGAAATCGGACTGTGTACTTCTCTATTTGTGTTCCAACCATAGAATGGCTCCAGAATTCAGATTCAAGCTTCTGAAGTTCATCCTTGGGACAATATTCCTCTATCAACAGCTTCTTTAGGTCTTCCCAAGTTAGCTGATATGCCACTGTACGGCCTCGGGTTTGCACTAGAGTATTCCACCAGGTTAATGCCCTATCTTGGAATAGGCAAGATGCATACTCACCTTTGTTGTGCTCGAGGAATTTGCTAATGTGAAGGACCGACTCCATGCTATCAATCCATTTCAGCAACCCGACCGCACCTTCCTTTCCATGGAACTCCTTAGGTTTACAGGCCATAAAGGACTTGTAGTTACATTCTCTTTCATTGTTTCCCTGGTTTCCTCCACTACCTCCTTGGTTAGCATTATGTCCTGTAGTTACTTGAGTAACAATGTTTGGGATTGCTTCCATGAGTTGTTGTGCTACAATTTGAGCAACATCGAGTGTTTCGTTCTGTGGGCACCTGCGATTAGGCCTTCCTGACATGGTTCTATTACACAGGAAAAGAAATACATATAAATACATAAAATAATGTATAATATGTAGCCAAATTTTATAAAGTTTTTAAGCTTTAAGATTTATAAATTTGGATTTTGGGCTCTTTAGGGTTTTTGGAATATTGTTTGATGTTCATCATCATAATGAAGTATAATTAGAATATTTTAATTTATTTTTAGGGTTTTATACCCTTTTTCAATTATAACAAAGCTTGAAAGTTTCATTCAAATTATAGCATTGGCATTTCCTATTGTAGTTAAGCAACTTACTAGAATCGTAAGTGTCAAGTATATTAGTCCTAGGTCTTAGATGGATCCTAGTTTATGCAAGATTTTGACCTAATTTATACTACTAGGCCATGGCATGATGTGCATGAATGGTTATTATAAAGATGCATGAGTCCGAGAATGACCTGAATTGATAGTTTTCACATGATGATAGTGATGACGAAGATGTTTTTGTCAAGAACAAAGTAATAGGACTTCAAGCTCCAAGGAAATTTACTGCTAAAGTGCTGACGGAGGAAGAGCAAAGAATCTGGTCAGTAGTAATAGGTCTCCCATTGAGGAAGGATCTACACTCCGGAAGCCAGATGATATTCCGGAAGATCCCCTGCCTTCCTCTCCTCTGAAGTTTGTCATTGATGAGAATATGAAACACATCCTTTCTACTCTCCAAAAACAAGACAAAGGAAAAAATCCCATTTCATATTTCTCCTACTCCGGTCCTCCTCCAAAAGAAAATTTGGTTGGTCCCAGGAAGAGATCAATCAAGCTCTTAAAGAAAGCATCCGGATCCAATCCTTCAAGGATGATAATCCTCATCTGATGCTAGGGATCTCTCCTCTCTGCAGAGATTGAATCTTTAAAGACGTTGACATAATGCCCTTCATGTACTATGATTTTACGAATCAAGATTCGGACCATATCGACTTGCCTCTCTCTCTTTTCAGCAAGTTCTACACCAAATTCGCTCCTCTCCATCTGGAAGATGATCCTCAAATGATCATCCAGACTGAATGAGAAAGATTGAAGACCTTTCATTTCAAGAATGCACTTCCTCAAAAAGAAGTCTGTCTCGGAAAAGGATCACCAAGATCTCTGTATTCGGAAGGAAGATCCTAACTAAGTTTGAACTTAATTGTGTGATGTTCTGGTACCACATCTTCCGAAACAAACTAATTAAGAAAACCATCACTGATGCTGACTTCCCTAAAATCAACCCGAACGGTATTCTGACAATTGCATCTCACTTCTGAAGCATTCAATATGATGATCTTAGCATGGGAGCTTACCACGCTGCTTTGAGCTTCCTCAAAGATTATGTTGCTGAATTCTGTTGATGCGACATTGAACTGGCCCACATGTTCGGAACCAGTAAATACTTGGCCAAAATCAACTTCAAGCTGCCTGAAGCTGAAATATTTGCAGAAGGATCCATCAATGAACCAGTGCTAGGTTTTGTCTCTATCCAAAGAAAAACAAATCAGAAGACTTCTTACGAGTCATAGACAAACACCTAGTTCCCACCCAGGCCCTTCAGAAGTTCATTAGCTGAGCATCAAAGTCCAAAGCACCAGAGAAAGTGAAGACAAAGTTTATAAGTCAGCTACAATGGTACATCGGAGTCAGAGAATGGTTGTACAGGGAATACGAGTTCATCAAGGAAGATTCGAGCTAAGCTGATTAGATTGCTAAGTTCACTTAGGGGGGGATTGTTGGAACCTGAAAGTGAACCTCTAGCAATCTCTAACATGTTGTTGTTCCAAAGTCAGCCTGTGGTCCGAAGTGATGTTGGTGTCCGGAATGGAGATTATGTTTGAAGTAAAGAAGTCTATTCGGATATCATCTTTCCGTGTTAAATTTATAATTCTTGTCTTTTACTTGATGTATCAGTTCATAGGACTTAGTTTATTTTGTCAAAATGGATAATCAGAAGTGTCAGGAGTAATCACTTTATCCGGTCCTATGTAAGTAACTTGGTTTTTATGATGTAACTCTTTCCCCTATATAAGGAGAATTTAATGACAAGAATAGTGAACGGATTGTGCATCAAAATATTGATATTTCTCACATTTACTTCACTTGCACTTTTCTCTCAAATCATTCTTTCAAACATTCCTTGTGTTCATATATTGCCTTTACCTTGATTATACTCATAGTATCATATTTAATACTTGGAGTACTTTGTTGATCTTCATCTTCAAGTCTTGACTGGTCTTGCCAAACTTGACTAGAACTTATAATCAGAAGCATACATTGATCTTAAGCATTAACTCAAGGTTTGAGTTTTCAAGCCTTGTCCCTATGCATTCAGATCCTTGTTCTAATAGATATACACTTCTATTAACTCATCCTTTCCTTAAAACATTCCGAATAAAAATCCAAAACTCATAAAAATCCCGAATGCCAATTACAGTTATACCCTTCGGCTCCAAATCAAAAGCCGAATTCACATATTATCTATCCTACCTTATCCACACCCAAATGGGTCTAAATATATCTTTCTCAAAGGCCCTAAGCCTTATGATAACCGGTCTTCGGGTCACGGGCCCGCATTAGGAACTGACTCGGAACAGGGTGTTACAATAAGATAACATTTTTATGCACAATGAACATTAGAGAGGATAAGATCTAGCATTCCTTGCTCCTGAGGTCCTTAAACCCACAAGGAGGACTCATGGGACCATAAAGTGCACAAAATCATGCCCTAAGCTAGATCTATCATAAAGAGCCATCAAGTTAAGAGCTTTATACCTCCAAAAGCTTTCCAGATTGGTGATGGTTCTGGATCCACAAGCTTCAACCACACCAATGCAACTTCCAAGAGCTCTTCTTCCATCAAGATCACCAAAAACACTCTCAAAGGTCACTTCCAACCTCAAAACACTCAAAAGGCAATTATGGTTTCGTTCTTAGAGTTTGGAGAGGTAGAGGATGGTTATATGAAGGTCTTAGAGCAACTTAAGATGCTTAAATATTTCTCAAACCCTAAAAATTATGGTTTATCCAACATGGCCATACACTCACGTACTCGACACACGCCCAACATATGTGGATGCCTTTGTGATCAACTTATCTGCCCAGTACACCCAGCGTACTCCTAGCGTACGCCCAGCGTACGAGCCAAGGACCAAAATGCAAAAAAGTTTTAAGATTAAGGGAAAAAGAGTAATAACTGACATGCGAACGTTATAATTAACCCATAAGTTTAAATTAAGGGTACGACCCATATTTTCAATTCGAACTTTGAAGAGGGATTCCGTACTCAAATTCGAACCTATTTTAGGTACGTAAGGCTTTTATCAATTCCAATATTACGAAACTCCTATATCTTTTGAGATTCATTGAATCTTCTCAATGTCATGTTTAATCTTAGATAGGGGTGCAAACGAGCCGAGCCGAGCCCGAGCCTGGCCAGGCTCGGCTCTGGCTCGTTTAAGTTATATGAGGCTCGAGCTCGAGCTCGGCTCGATTCGAGCTTTCTTGTACTGAGCTCGGCTCGAGCTCGTAAAGAATTATCCAAGCTCGGCTCGGGCTCGGAATCGACTCGTTTTTTATCTGACGTGCCTAAATAAGCTTAAGCTCGGCTCGAGCTCGTTAAGAAGCTCGTTTACTAATACCCTAAATCCGTAATTCCTCTAATATATTTTTATTTTAATATATATATAAATAATAATAAGTTATATTATGTAAAGGCTCGTTTAGGCTCGCGAGCCTAATCGAGCTTAATGACATAGGCTCGAGCTCGAGCTCGTTTAATAAACGAGCTTAATATTAAGCTTGAGCTCGGCTCGGGCTCGTTTAAAATCGATTTCGAGTCGAGCTTTTAACGATCCGATCCCGAGTAGCTCGCGAGTAGCTTGGCTCGTTTAAAATCGATTTCGAGTCGAGCTTTTAACGATGCCCTCATTTTGGTGACAGGATGTCGAGGATCATAAATAGGAAGTGGATAACCATGCAAACCCAATTGGCAAACTTGATGGCATTTAACATCTCACATTGATGTGTCAGTTAACCACATACACTCCGTCAAAAATGATAATTTATGAGATACCCATCATATCTCTTTATAGTCCATATTAGTGTGTTGGTTAACCACAGACGATCCACTAACAACATATAATGCATGATGTGCGTTTTTCATTGATTAGCATACATTTCAAATTTTCCTAAAGTAACAAAGAGTGGGATTTAAAATGGTTTAGTTACGTTATATCATTATACTTGTTAATGATATTATGTCCTATCAAATCCATTCGGCTAACAACCCTTCACCATACAAGAAAGCAGCAAGAAAGAGTAGATACCCAATGATAGTCATTTTATAGGGTGCTTCCTTAAACTCCAATTATAGTATGGCTTTGTGAGTAAGGCGTACTAGCGATTTGACTGACTGGTTCGTATACAAATAGTAATTAAACTTATATATATGTAAGGGTGTATTTTATAATATTTCAAAATACAATGTTTAATCCAATATAAGTTAAAAAAATTAATTTAATTGAATTTAAATCAATTTATGGATTTATTAATTATCGTTTAATTAATCATTTAATTAAATTAATAATAAAATCTATAAGGATAATATTAATTATTCTTCTAATCAATCATTATCTTGTCTAAGATTATATCCTAACATTTAGGATTTTTTTAATTATATTTTAATTAATAATTAATTAAACTAATTAAATCATAAGGATAATTCCCAAATACAAGATATAGGATATCAAATTACCAAGTTGAATATTTGGTTTTTAAACTATTAATATAATATTAACTAGCGAACTTATCCGTGTGAGTATATATTCGAATCCATAGTCACTTATCAATATATTTCAAAGCAAGCTTGTTCCTGACCACAATGGCCAAACAAGTACTTTCGGTTACAATTACTCACCTGATGTTTAGGTTGATATGTAACGAAATTCACGAAGCCACCCATTTTAGCCTATAAAAGAAGCCCTTCGATACTTCTCTACAAGTATTCGATTGTAATTCACGGGAACATACGAAAGCTGTTGATTATCTCTCTTGATAATTAGTGAAGCAACCTTTGCCTGGGGTTTAACTGCATTTGTGTCAATATACTTGACGTCACAGAATCCCAAATTTTTATTATAATTAGCGAGTCTTGTAGGAACTTAAGTTAAAGTTGAAAAACTAGGACTAATATACTTGATTCCTCAATTTCACTTGAATCTCGAAACAACTACATAGAATGCCAATAAACTGATCAAATAAGTTACAAACATTATCTATAACTATAAAAGAGCTATAATACCATCAGATAAATTGAAGTCTCAAAGATTCTATTGATTTTGATATCCAAAGATTTATTAACTCTCAAAACCCTAAAAGACCTAAAACCAAAATTTTATAAAGTTTACCATCAAGAATTCTATAAAAATAGTTATGAAACTTATAATATTATCTTAAAATAATTAAATTCAGGGAAATATATTCAAAGAAAAAAATTAAGTTATTAACATTTACCCTTGATTTATTAGTCAAAAATCAAGAGTTTTATGCATAAAAACTAGGTTAAGGTGTACATTTTATAAAAAGTTGGATATTTTTATAAAAGATTTGAATTTTTATAAAATATACAAGAGAGAGGGAGCCTCTCTCACTCAAAATTTCGGACCCCTCTCTTTCCATATCTCTCTTTCAGACTCTCATTCTCCAACACACACACACACACATCTCTCTTCTTTCTCTCTCTAGAAGACTCTCTCTACCTTCTCTCTAACTTTTTTCTCAAAACACCACAACCACAGCCTCTTAACCACGAAATTATGGAGATTCATAAGGGTTTTTCAAGACACAAATAAAGTTAAGGTAAAGAACATACATCTCTTGAAGATCCACAACAATGATTTAAGCCATTCATGTGCATTTTACTTCAAAAACCAACTTTTACTTCTTCATCTTCTTCAAACTTGTTTTCTTTTTGTTAAAATGGGTTTTAGAACATCATGGATGTGTTTTAACACCATGCATGTATGATAAACAAGGTTGCATGTTCATGATCTTAGTGCAAAAATCAATTTTAAGGATTAAAACATCAAACTCAAGTTAAGAGTTTTTGAGAAACAAAATTTTGTTCATAAATGCATGTATACATTTTGATAACTTTTAATCTTTTGATATCTGAAAATATGACTAGAATATAACTTTATCATGATATCTTTAAAATATTTCAAAATATTTACTCAAAGAAATGATGAAAACTCACTTTTCCAACCGGTCATCATGCATGCAATCTGCCAGATTTCTTTACCTAACTTTAAACTGCCATATCTCACTCATTTCTTTACCAAAATTAGAGATTCTTTTTCTGAAATATAAAATTTTGAGTTAGCTTTCAAACCCATCTGACCTCACTAGAAAATTCCAATATTACGATTTTTAGCAATTTTTACAAAATGGTTGGTCACTCAACACATTTTTGTGAATACTAGTTTTGTATTGCATGTTCAAAGGTCTTATTCATCACTACAAATCAATGAAAAATTAATTTGAGCACTTAACATCATTTATTAAGGGATATAAAAAGATCTTGATTCAAAAGTCTTTGGAACATGTTGCAAAAAATCTCAAAGCAACATCAATAATCTTTACCAAAACCACAAGAATCCAGTTTTCTCTATAATTGTTTGAGCCTTTAGGCATGTTTTTCGACATCAAAAATAAGAAAACATTTTTTCATTGTTATTAAATTGTTTGAAGATGCATTCTGGAAATTTTCAGCTCAATATATATATTTTTTTAGTTTTACATGAAAATTATAAGAAAATAGAGTGTGAAGGCATATCAAATACTTACACTTGTAAATAAATTCTGGAAATATTTGTGGATGACCCTTTAAGATAATAAACATCTCTCATGAAGTATTTGTGGATGACCCTTTAAGATAATAAACATCTCTCATGAAGTTTCATCGAGTTTTGTTACTATTTAATATGTTTTTAATTTTCTTTTTATTTAGCTCCATTAAATCATAAAGCCACTTTAGGGAATGTGAAAATATTATTTCTTATTTTTCGCATTTTATCTTAAATTTAAGACTCAGAAAAATATTTTGGGAATTCTTCAAAATGTATATCTGTTTTTCCATGATTTTTGTGTTTATAATGGATTAAAAACAGGAAAAAATAGTTTTACTCATCCAAAATTCATGAACATTTACCAGAACACCTTATAATATATTAGTATGCTACATAAAAACTTTGATGATTTTTCTTTTCTATATACTATTTTTCCCCTGTTTTCTAAGATTAAATGCACTTAAATCCACATAATCGGATTAAAATATATAAAATTCACCATTGGTATTTTTCCTGGATTATGTGCACTGTAAATGAAGTTTACAAATTTTTTGGTAATTTACTTTAACTGTTTAATAATTATTCTTCACTTACTGATTATTTAAGAGGATCAAACAAAGAAAAATAGCAAAACTAATTGAAAAATATCTTTTATATTTTCACAGCTTATATATGTGTAATAAGAGTGTTACAAAAAGTTTGGGCAATTTTGGAAACATTTTTCTGTTTATTTCAATTTTTATTGGAATAAATGATCAAAAATCACAAAACTGGGTTAAATAGTTTGGAAATCCATTTTTATATTTTTCCCAGCTTAAGTATATCTAATGGAAGTATTATAAAAAGTTTGGGAATTTTTATCATATTTATTTTATTTTTCACAAATTTATATTGTTATGAAGGCATAAAAATTTGGAAAAATAGTAAATCACATCAAAAATTCAAGAGAAAATTTCTGGAAGACTTGTACTATGTTCAGAATGAAAAGGCAAAATTTGACAATTTTTGGTAACTGTTTGATAATATTTTGGCTTTTATGAGCTTAAAACACATTTAAATGTGTTCAAATACCCTCAATTAATATTACAAAAATCTGGAATTCAATATCCAAAATTGTCTTAATCACTTGAGTTATAAAACTTCATCATTTCATAAAAAATTTTGTAACTTAACAATATTAAAATTTGACACATAATTGGCATAATTCTATTGTAGTAGTAAATATACTAGTATTAGATTTCAATTAGAGACTCATTAGTGTGTAATGTCGTTCTAGAAAAACATGAGTGGTACGAGTGGAGCGTAGATCCAGACATCATTTGCATCATCTCAATGCATATTGTGAGTATTCACGCACTCCCCTATTCATGCACTATTATTTGTTCGTTGTATTTAAATTCATTTGTATCAAAATTGATTGTTATTTTATTGCTATATCTCTATATGTATGTATATGCAACACGGAACATGAGAACTAATCGTCTTAAGTCCCTTCCCTTATACTTTACTCCAACCATTAACTCTTTGAGACAATGGTCATTATGGATTGCGCTATTTAGAATTGACAACTCCTCACTCACCCAATTGCTAGAGTGCATGATACCATATTAATCTATGGAACGATAAACATAGATCTTGTTAGGGAATCAGTCATAGGCTTGGATTTGAACTCATTGTTTGCTCATATACAAACAATCTTGTTATTTATTATGGCAATGAACTTTGTTTCTCATTATAGCAATGAACCTTTTTTCTCATTATAGCAATGAACTTTGTTTCTCATTATAACAACGAACATTTATTACTGGAAACTTATATACATGTTATGCGATGAAATTGTTGCTCTTTGTAGCGACGAACTTGATTGCTCATTTTAGCAAATGAAACTTGTTTACTCGTTTGAGTATCAAAATTCATTTTCCATGAGAATATGAACGTTGCATCTCATTTGGGCAACCTACTTAATCTCTCATGATGACAAAGAATTTTGTTTATACAAACTTATCTACTTATTTTAACAATATACTTTTATTTATGGAAATGTTTTATCAAAGCTTTGATTTCAATTCATAAAACCAATATTATATTTCTTTTTATCTGTGAGTACTCATCAACTATTTTTATAGTTGACGCTCGTTTTACATGCTTTTTCAGGAATCATCGAGTAAGTGACACTTAAGGACACATCACTTTTAGGATCATTCGCATGCATTCTATTCCAATTTACATTGTAATTTCTTTTTAAATTTGTTCAAAATCATTTTAAGTTTGTAATGATTTTTATTACTATGGTTGGTGTTATCTTTAAACTTTTACTATGAGACCCTTTATACTGCCACGCCTCGTGTTTCCGCTTTAGCAGGGTGTGACAGAAATGGTATCAGAGATGAAGGTTATAAAGAACACCGGTTTTCCTTTGGAGAACCACAACTATAGCTAAAAAAATTCAAAATGTTTTAAAATATTGAACATACTACTGGTATAACTAATTCGAGTACGCATTATTAGACTTTAGTTAAGTATAGCCTGGCCAACTATGCAGAATTAAGGAAAGTTAATGTGAGGCTGGAACGGTTATAGTACAATTATGTTCAAAATGATTTTCAACTTGAACTTTTGACAAACAAAATTTTTCGGTGTGCGTATGAGCATTTCATATTATAGGCATTCATCTAGATACACTTAGAAACTAAGTTCACTTTTATAACAAAGCCTTTATTTAGAAATATTCTTATCCCTTATCAAGTGCTAGGTTAACCACTTAGGTTATATCACTAGCCACTCTAGGAGTAATCCACTTAGTATTGATAATTAGTATTCCTCGGTATCTATTGACTTTGGATGTAAGCTTAGCAACCATATATATACAAGTAATAATCTTAAGTTGAAACCTATTCCAATTATACCTTAGTACCTCTTCATCGTCTTCGTACTATAGTTACAACTAGGAAAGTGTTCTGATACCGACATAGATGAAAATTGAAGCATTGCGTAAGGAGGTAGATGATTCGCCACTAAGTAATAACTTGGATACCATTAGCGGGCATTCTAGCTTTGACTTACGAGGAGACACATAGGTTTAACCCGTACGTGAGACCTTATTACTACATTATGACTTAGCTCTAGGTTGTTTCCACCTTGAGCTTAAAATTTAACATAGGATATCCCTTTGACCTCTATAAAAGGTCGGAAATTGCATTGACACTTCAAAACATTTTACAAACAATTTTTCTTTTCCTTTATTTTGGGGAAAAGACATCGTTACTTGCCTTAGTATTTAGGTACGATCAGCTAAACTAACATACTTATTTCTTACTTCTTAATCTTCTATCAAAAAGTTATTTCGCTTCATTGGTTTTGCTTATCATCGATAATATATTTTATAACCACTTCATACAACTTACTAGACCTTTCTTTACAATGTAAGTCATATTCTCACTAAAAGTCTTTTGACATCTTGCTTTAATTTAACACTTTGCTTCAAAACTCAATTTAACCAATATTGGTTTTAACATTGCTATTTCAATTTCATTTCAATCCATTTGAATGGATAGATGTGCTTTTAAGGGCATATAAACCATTTTAAACCTTGCTTACCATTTTGGCACGTTTTCGAAAAAACTTAGAAACATTTTATTTTATAAAAGTGTTTGAACTTTATGCTATAAAACTTAAACATATGATGTTAAAGTTCATATGATCTGTAAAAGCTTCATCGGATCTTCAAACCACTTTTGTTTTAAGACTTTTGACTACTTTCTCATTTAGGCATTGTACATTACTTAAATGTGCTTTCTTGAAACCCAACATGGTAGTTTTACAACCTTCTAATTTAAACATGTTTATAAGAAATCTCTAATTCCTACATTTCCAACATACCTCATTTTTTTTATTTTTTTTCAAATTAGTTTTATAATTTGTAAAGTTTCTAAAATTTAAAGAATTGAAAAACTTAGTGTTCACTTTTAAAATTCCAGTGACGCACTCTCGACAATGCACAATTATTCATATAAATATGTTAAGTCTTTACCTTATCTGTTTTAACCATTGTTGGACCCCAATCAAAAAGGTCAAAATTGTCTGATTTTCAAGTACAAATTTTAGTGTTTCATCTTATTCACAAATGGAGTTTAACTTAATAGATGACTCATAAATTTTTAGAAAACACTTGAAAACTCCATTATGTCTATTTATACATCAACATACATCAAATATCTAAGTTTGAAATATATCTCAACCTGGTTTTAAATCTACCTATATGTATTGTTCTTATAATTTTAACAATAGCAATCATTGTCGCTGCTATCTTCCTTTTTCTTTCCCCGGAACTTTATTTCTCGCTCTCCTTCTGATTTTAGATCTCGAGCGTCATAATATTAACATAATACATTGTCTAACTTTGTTTCTGCCTATTTTTCTTCTCCTGGTATCACGTTCGTATGCATAGAGACTAGAAGTCTACCCTTTCGTTTTGAGCGATTAATACGTGTATAGTCATGAGGCATACTTTAGTTTTAGTCAACTTTGATATATTCAATTATGCTTTTTATCGTATACATCTTATTTGTATTTTGAAATCTACTATAAACAAGTGATCCTTATTTACATTTTCTCTTTTGTTCTAAATTCAAAAACTTGATATAAAATGCAATTTTCATTGTATTTTTCCTTATAGTTAATACATAAGATGAATACCTTTATGCTTAAAATGTTTCTATATCCGGAAACTATATTTGAAGGATATGTATCCTTATGTTTCTTCTTTTCTTTAAATACATCAAAAGTTTTGAATTTTACGATTATCTATTCTCTAAATGATTGTTTTTGTAGAAACACTAAACTAAGAATGCATTATTTTCAATGATCGATTTATTTACTCATTTATTAAAAATAGCATTCTACTTTGCAATTTTCAGTGAGTTCCTAAACTCTAAAACTTGTTTTCATAAATATTCTAGCTCCTCATAAACTTGTATTGTCTTGACTTAGACAACTAGTCAATTTTATAAAAAGCGTAATATCAATATTTCTATAATTTTTTTTTCCTAAATGGCGACTTAAAAATTTAACTTTAAATTATCTTTTTATTATTTTACTACTTCATTTGATCACCACACATGTATTCTCATTATCTTGGAATTATTACACATTTTGATAATAGTGAGATTACTTATGGTTTCTAAACACTCAAATTGCTATCTAGACAAGGTGATTTAATTTATCATAAACTCTCATCGCCTCCATTTGCAACAATGACTCTCAAAATATATATTCTTCGAATATGATTTTGTTGTAGAAAGAGTACCTATAGTAGTAAATATAGCTTCAAAAATCTTTGGCCATTTCGTAATTCCTTTGGCAGACGACACTTAATTAGCCTTTACATTTGAGATGTACCAAAACTTCGTTGCCTACCCTTAGTATGTATTTTTAGGAACTTATCCTCGATCGCTTCCCTTTCATTCGTGCTACCCCTTCTTATTTTGGAATATATCTTTTCCAAATGTAATAGCCAACCCGGAAGTTAACAAATTGTTCCTAATCTCTTCTTTATTAGGCGGAGAATTTACACTTAGTGCTAATTTAGAATGCAACTTAAGGATCATTGCGGATTTAACACTCAATGCATTTAGTGCTTCAGCAAAACTTGTAATGTTCTTTTAAGTTAGATAATATCTAACTAGATAATCTTTTCAACTAGGTCGCCATGGTCGGATCATGATTTCCAGGATCCTAATTTCTCGTAATCTAGACTATAGAACTCGAATGAAGGAAACATTACTTTGATTATAGCTAAAGAATTGGGCTCTTCCCTTGGGGAATTAACCCAAAATAATAAAGAGCTCTTCTGGTCACCATCTCCCCATTTATATCATTGTATTCGACTGAGTTCTAATAGAATACGTCACGAATTTAATTTCGGGTCGAAATTCTTTCAACCGGGGGAGACTGTGACAACCGTCAAAATCCGAGTCAGTTCTAGAATTGATAAACGTAGTTGCACGTGTAGGCACAAAATATACTAGACTTAGTAATTAGAAGCTAAGTTGTAACCTACTAGAAACTTGGAAACAAGTAGGATTGAAGGATAGTGTACTTAGATTTCACATTATTATGTGCATTCTACAACTACTTAACTATAGAGACTATCCATATTTGGGTCACTCTTTGACTCGAACACCTTTTCATGAATCATATACACACATCATGCATTTGACCTAGTGGTATAAATTAGGTCCAAGTCTTGTAGGAACTTAAGTTAAAGTTGAAAAACTAGGACTAGTATACTTGATTCCTCAATTTCACTTGAATCTCGAAACCACTACATAGAATGCCAATAAAACGATAAAATAAGTCATAAACATTATTTATAACTATAAAAGAGCTATAATACCATAATATAAATTGAAGTCTCAAAGATTCTATTGATTTTGATATCCAAAGATTTATTAAATCTCAAAAACCCAAAAAGCCCTAAAACCTAAATTTTATAAAGTTTACCATCAAGAATTCTATAAAAATAGTTATGAAACTTATAATATTATCTTAAAATAATTAAATTTCGGGAAATATAATCAAAGAAAAAAAATTAAGTGATTAACATTTACCCTTGATTTATTAGTCAAAAATCAAGAGTTTTATGCATAAAAACTAGGTTAAGGTGTACATTTTATAAAAAGTTGGATATTTTTACAAAATATTTGAATTTTTATAAAATATACAAGAGAGAGGTAGGCTCTCTCACTCAAAACTTTGGGCCCCTCTCTTGCCATATCTCTCTTTCACACTGTCATTCTTCAACACACACACATCTCTCTTTTTTCTCTCTCTAGAAGACTCTCTCTACCTTCTCTCTATCTTTTTTATCCAAACACCACAACCACAGCCTCTTAACCATGAAATTATGGAGATTCAAAAGGTTTTTTCACGCCACAAATAAAGTTAAGATAAAGAACATACATCTCTTGAATATCCACAATAATAATTTATGCCATGCATGTGCATTTTACATCAAAAACCAACTTCTACTTTTTCATCTTCTTCAAACTTGTTTTATTTTTGTTAAAATGGGTTTTAGTACATCATGGATGTGTTTTAAAACCATGCATCTATGATAAACAAAGTGGCATGTTCATGATCTTAGTGCAAAAATCGATTCTAAGGATTAAAACATCAAACTCAACTTAAGAGTTTTTAAGAAACAAAATTTTGTTCATAAATGCATGTATACATTTTGATAAGTTTTAATCTTTTGATCTCTGGAAACATGACTATAATATAAGTTTATCATGATATCTTTAAAATATTTCAAAAGATTTACTCAAAGAAATGATGAAAACTCACTTTTCTAACCAATCATCATGCATGCAATCTGCCAGATTTCTTTACCAGACTTTAAACTGCCATATCTCAGTCATTTCTTTACCAAAATTCGAGATTCTTTTTCTGAATTATAATATTTTGATTTAGCTTTCAAACCCATCTGACCTCACTGGAAAATTCCAATATTTCGATTTTTGGCAATTTTTACAAAATGGTTGGTCAATCAGCACATTTTGTGAATACTAATTTTGTATTGCATGTTCAAAGGTCTTATTCATCACTACAAATCAAGGAAAAGTTAATTTGAGCACTTAACATCATTTATTAAGAGGTATAAAAAGATCTTGATTCAAAAGTCTTTGGAACATGTTGCAAAAATTCTCAAAGCAATATCAATAATCTTTACCAAAACCACAAGAATCAAGTTTTTTCTATAATTGTTTCAGCCTTTAGGCATGTTTTTCGACATCAAAAATAAGAAAACATTTTTTCATTGTTATTAAATTGTTTGAAGATGCATTCTGGAAATTTTCAGCTCAATATATATTTTTTTTAGTTTTACATGAAAATTATAAGAAAATAGAGTGTTAAGGCATATCAAATACTTATGCTTGTAAATAAATTCTAGAAATATTTGTGGATGACCCTTTAAGTTAATAAACATCTCTCATGAAGTTTCATCGAGTTTTGTTACTGTTCAGTATTGTTTTTAATTTTCTTTTTATTTAGATCCAATAAATCATAAAGCCACTTTAGGGAACGTGCAAAATATTATTTCTTATTTTTCGCAGCTTTTACCTTATATTTCAGACACATAAAAATATTTTGGGAATTTTTCAAAATGTATATCTATTTTTCCATGATTTTTGTGTTTATAATGGATTAAAAACAGGAAAAAATAGTTTTACTCATCCAAAATTCATGAACATTTACCAGAACACCTTATAATATATTAGGACGCTACATAAGAGCTTTGATGATTTTTCTCTTCCGCATACTATTTTTCCCCTATTTTCTAAGATTAAATACAATTAAATCCACAAAATCATATTAAACTATATAAAATTCACCATTGGTATTTTTCCTGGATGATGTACACTATAAATGAACTTTTTTTTTTGGTAATTTACTTTAACTGTTTAATAATTATTCTTCACGTAATGATTATTTAAGAGGATTAAACAAAGAAAAATAGAAAATTAATTGAAAAATATCTTTTATATTTTCATAGATTGTATATATGTAATAACAGTGTTACAAAAAGTTTGGGCAATTTTGGAAACATTTTTCTATTTATTTCAATTTTTATTGGAATAAATGATCAAAAATCACAAAATTGGGTTAAATAGTTTGGAAATCCATTTTTATATTTTTCCCAGCTTAAGTATATCTAATGGCAGTAGTATAAAAAGGTCGGGAATTTTTATCATATGTATTTTATTTTTCACGAATTTATATTTTTATGAAGTCATAAAAATTTGGAAAAATAGTTAATCACATAAAAAATTCAAGACAAAAATTCTGGAAGACTTCTACTGTGTTTAGAATGAAAATGCAAAATTTGACAATTTTTGGTAACTGTTTGATAATATTTTGGCTTTTTATGAGCTTAAAACACATTTAAATGTGTTGAAATACCCTCCATTAATATTACAAAAATCTGGAATTCAATATCCAAAATTATCTTAATCACTTGAGTTATAAAACTTCATCATTTCATAAAAAATTTTGTAACTTAACAATATTAAAATTTGACACATAATTGGCATAATTCTATTGTAGTAGTAAATATACTAGTATTAGATTTCAATTAGAGACTCATTAGTGTGTAACGTCGTTGTAGGAAAACGATAGTGGTACGAGTGGAGCGTAGATCAAGACATTATTTACATCATCTCAATGCATATTGTGAGTATTCACGCACTCCCTTATTTTTGGTTTTTCTGTTTTCGGGTGGAAAAGCATGTCCGAAAAACTGTTATTTGTTCGTTATATTTAAATTCATTTGTATCAAACTTGATTGCTATTTTATTGCTATATCTCTCTATGTATGTCTATGCAACACGGAACATGAGAACTTATCGTCTTAAGTCCCTTCCCTTATACTTTACTCCAACCATTAACTCTTTGAGCCCATGGTCATTATGGATAGCGCTATTAGTAATTGACAACTCCTCACTCGCCCAATTGCTTCAGTGCATGATACCATATTAATCTATGGAACGATAAGCATAGATCTTGATAGGACATCAGTCATAGGCTTGGTTGTGAACTCATTGTTTGCTAATACACATACAATCTTGTTATTTATTATGGCAATGAACTTTGTTTCTCATTATAGCAATGAACCTTTTTTCTCATTAATGCAATGAACTTTGTTTCTCATTATAACAACGAACATTTATTACTGGAAACTTATATACATGTTATGCAATGAAATTGTTGCTCCTTGTAGTGACGAACTTGATTTCTCATTTTAGCAAATGAAACTTGTTTACTCGTTGAGTATCAAAATTCATTTTCCATGAGAATATGAACGTTGCATCTCATTTGGGCAACCTACTTAATCTCTCATGATGACAAAGAATTTTGTTTATACAAACTTATCTACTTATTTTAACAATATACTTTTATTTATGGAAATGTTTTATCAAAACTTTGATTTCAATTCATGAAACCAATATTATATTTCTTTTTAGCTGTGAGTACTCATCAACTATTTTTATAGTTGACGCTCGTTTTACATGCTTTTTCAGGAATCATCGAGTAAGTGACACTTAAGGACACATCACTTTTAGGAGCATTCGCATGCTTTGTATTTCAATTTACATTGTAATTTCTTTTTAAATTTGTTCAAACTCATTGTAAATTTGTAATGATTTTTATTACTATGGTTGGTGTTCTCTTTAAACTTTTGCTATGAGACCCTTTGTACTGCCACGCCTCGTGTTACCGCTTTAGAGGGGTGTGACAAAATCTGATGGTACAATTTTGAAACCACAACTTTAAAAATCAAATGTATAATCAACCAAAGAACAAGTTTTAAAGAAAACAGTTACACAAAAACTCAATCTAAGTGTTCCATAGCAACCTTAACTATTTTTTAACACTCATATTTTCTTCGACCTGGGATCTGGTGAGCTCCAGATGTCTTGACTGAGCCCTGTCTTGACTAAACAATTCTATTGCAGAATTGTATCAAATTTGAAGATCAAAGATGGTTTTCAGAACCAAATGAGCAAAAAATTTTTGAGACAAAATAACGACTCAAAATCAATTGATTCAGAAATGAAAATCAGATCAATGCAGTTTGAGTCCTGCTCTGATACCAATTGAAGAGAATTGTAATCGAGACTCAAATACTAATCATGATTAAACAAGTTCGTAATGAAAGTATGAACACAGAATGTAAATATGAATCTGTTGTAAGCTTTATTACTCTCAAGAACTTGGATACAAAATGACTATTCAATGTGGGAAAACTCGTTAGTCTACACCTAAGCTCTGCCCCTATTTATAGGAAACATGAGAGTACGAAAAATACTAAGTCTAAACATTTTGCTTCGACTGAAAATGACTTAGCAAATACATTACATACGAAATAAAACTAAACACACTTCGACTTTTTACAAGAAATCCAACTCTACACACCTACACATCGCTTTGGTGCCATTCTGAAAGCTATGAAGGAAGATAGAATGTGGCTCTCGGAAATCAACATCTATGAGCTTCCGGATTCAACCATGGTGGTGGTGTGTGGTGGGGAATGGGGGATGTGTTGGGGGTGTCTTGCAGGTGATGTGATCTATCTATATCTCCCTCTTTCTTGCTTTCTTCTCTCTCTCTCTCGCTCTCTCTGCATTCATTCTCTATCTTTTCTTTATGCAATTTCAAGTCACAACCATATACATACCATTTGTTTCGTCAATCTATTTAGGGATTGAATATGGAGAAAGTAGAAAAGATAGAGAGAAATGGTGAAATCGATCTACAGGTTGGTTGGAAGTGGTGGAACATGTGAGAGAGAAGCGATAAGGGGTATCAACTTGGATGTAGAAGAAACGGAGTGGCTAAAAGTGATGTCGAAAAGAAACCATTATATCCTTCTTCCCCTTTCCCGGCCCTCTTCTGCACCCGTGTCGATATCGTCAGAGAAAAGGGAATCAATTAGAGGCAGTGGCGGGTTCGTTCTATGTTGAAGATCAATGAGTTGGTGGGTCTATGGACGAAGCAGGTTGAGAGAGAAACGGGGAACATCAGACAATGGAAAGTGGAGATGAATCAGAGGCTATAATATATGATATAGCGGTGGAGAAACTGATTGGGAGAGAGGGGCGGTGGGTATGATGTGGATATATAGCCGGTGACGGTTTTCTCAAAGAAATGGAGCAGTAGAACACGTTGCAATGTAGCTGATGATTCACCTCCATTTAGCCTAAGCCGATGAACAGTACATCGCTCAGCGGGATATATTCAAACCAAGCAGCAAAACAACAAGCCACAACTTGAAACCAACAAACCAAAAAAATGGTTGGGCTTGGCCCAAAATCGGGTACTATAGATAACCATGCTGAGAATTAATTATATATATATATATATATATATATATATATATATATATATATATATATATATAATACATTCATATCTCTTGAAATATATTCATTTCTTTAATTTCTAATCTATTTTAATTTTTTTTGAGGTGATGACCATTAAAAATCACAATCTGTAATAATTTTATTACAGTAATAATCTCTTTCTAATAAATTAAGATTGCTTAGTTGAAGTCCCACAGAAACTTTCATAAGCCTAATTAGGAAGAAACTTTCGTATGAAAATTTCATTAATGGGGCTAGCTGAGGCTTATTTATTAGAAAGAGATCAAACAAATTGAAGTCTGTGGTTAATCCAAGTTGCATGAAGACGCTCGAACCAGGTTTTATTTTGGAATATTTGGCTGCTTTCTATTCAAATCCACCCCTCAATCTACAATCTGGTGACGAAGAACGTTAGAGCTAAGTAGCAAATTGAGATCGTGAAGCTGGTTGGGATCATGATGTACTGTGGTTTGACCTGGCAGCTCCGTCTTCGACAACTGTGTTTGGTTTTCTTAGTGGAATAGAACAACACATGAAGAAGATTAGAGAGAAAGAAAGAGGATAGTCTAAAAACCCTAACTCCAGGATGAAAAGCAGCGACTCTGACGACTGAGGAGTTCTTAACTGGTGATGGTGTTGTTGATCGATGGTAGTGGTGGTATTGACAAGGAGTAAAAATCAGAATAATAGGAAGCTGACTCTTTGTGTACGAGAGAGAGAAAGAGAGAGAGAGAGAGAGAGAGAGAGAGAGAGAGAGAGATGGCCTTTTTATATTTTTTTAATTATTAAAATAAATAAATTAGTATTAGATTAAAAAAATGAAAGAAAAATAGAAAATAAATACCCCAAGGGTATTATAGTCATTTTTATTTGCAGTGACCAAAAACGCAAAGAAACTAGCTCAAAAGGACTACCAATCCAAAAAATTCATTGTTTGGACTAAAATCCCAAAAAATGCATACCACAGAGACCATTTTTGCAATTTTGTCTATTAATTAATCAAATTTTATAAAAAATTTGGCTCATGGTTTCCACAAGTTGTAAGCTACTTATATATATATATATATATATATATATATATATATATATATATATATATATATTGCTAATAATAAATAAATTAAATTACTAAGAGATAATAGGAGACTTTTAGCCAAGCGGTATATAATAAGACGTGTATTAACCATTTAAAATAAAGACAAAGCTGCAAGATTGGTCCCTGTGGTATTCAAAAAATATTGGATGAGGTCCAAAACTTTCCACTTGCATAGAAGGTCCAAAATCATGCTTTTTCTTTGCTTTTAGTCTCTCGCTACTTGAATAGATGATTTTACCCTTTTATTTTCTTTTTTGATTTTTTATGTTTATGCTAATACCTTTTTTAATTTAAAAGAAAAAACAGAACTAGTTCTACCCACCCTACCACTCCACCCGTAACCCCCTGTCTTCTCTCTCTCTCTCTCTCTCTCTCCCTTACACACACACGTGCACGTACACACCTACAACTCAAAACACACTCCCACACGTGTAAGTCGATCCTTCATATTCTTTCATCATCAAACCAATCTATTTTAAACTCTCACTACTTCCTGCAATCTCCAAATTCTGAAGATGATGACAATGGTTTCAAAGAAGACCCAGATCTGCAAGACCTCGAGTATGTCTCCCAAATCAAAAGAGTTAGAATCGTTTGGCCAAAATTCCCAAAATACATGGAATATTTAGTGGATGATGTGGGATAGAGACATAATGATCTGGTGGTGTTGCTCGACAGGAATGAGAAAGCAGAGAAAAAGAAAGTCAAAGAGAATGAAGGAGGTGTATCTGATCTAACAACCCACCCCACCATCGATACCTCACTCATCACCATCTGTTGCTCCTCCCATGAGAAAACAAAGGTGTTTCTTTTTGGGCTCCAAAACTGTTACAAAAATTGAATTAGGTAATTGTTATATACCACACCCTCAAACCAGGATGGCGGAAACGTCTGAGGTGGATGACTTTCATGTATTTTATCATAATAATTGAGTAATAGTAAAGAAAGAAAACATGACCATAATATATATAATTGAAAAAGTTACATCATTGTAAGTGTTACATGTTTCAAAAGTCAATTACAATATGATGACAAAAAGACTTGTTTGACGCCTTAGCGCCCCATCCTCAAAAGCTGGTGTTTACCTATTTTACTGATTTCCTGAGAATACAAGTAGTTTGAAAAGTGTCAACAATTAAGTTGGTGAGTTCATAAGAGTTAGTTATAAAACATACAAGGCCTTTTCGTGAAAAGATATCATTTTTGTTTCAAGAAAATTCGATATTTTCTAATAAATGAAATGTAAGCCGTTCACTTGTAAAATAAGGGTGTTTGTTCCAGAAAATCCAATATTTTCTAAAGAATGAGATGTAAGCCATTTATGTGTAAAATGATAATGTTTATTCCAAAAAATCCAATATTTTCTAATGAGTGAGATGTAAGCCGTAAAAGTTCCAAAACCGAAATGTACCAGTGTTTTCCGTACTTAAGAGTAGTAATACGTAGTTTCATTCGTATATAAAACCGTTTGAAGGAATGTGTTTTCGTGTAAAATAAATGTATCGTCGTTTCACTTTGTGAGTTTTTATAACCGTGCTTTTAAAATGTGGTGCCTGCCTCATCGTTCTTCAGGCATTGAGATATTTATGACATTTGTCACCCATAACTTGTCGATCTAACTATAGATAGTAGTCAGGGTGTGGGATCATCAGTCCCGTATAGATCTATACACAAGTATCACGCTCTCGTATCAGAGATTCAGGTTATAAAAACAGGACTTTCGTGTATACCTCAGTTAGGTACGATGAAGACAATGTCCCACAAATTTATTCAATGAGTATACGTGTTATTGAAATGAAAACGTTTGTATATGAAATTATCCCGTATTTCCAGGATAATATCGAAAATATTGTAAAACAATTATATATGCACTTTATATAATTTTACCGTTTGCTTAATGGGTTACAAAGGGTAAAGTTTCGTAAACTTTATCTATTAAGTTTTAATGAAATGAACAAAATATACACAGTTATATATATATATATATATATATATATATATATATATATATATATATATATATATATATATACATATATATATATATATAAGATTAATGAAATGTATTTTTGTAACCGTTTTTCATATCTTTACGTTTTTATCCAAAACGTTGTGTGTATAAATATATATATATATATATATATATATATATATATATATATATATATATATATATATATATATATATATATATAGGTTGGTAGTAAAACCGTTTCGCGTATTTAGCATTTTTCGTATAAATAGTAAAGTAACATATTTAAATGGTTACGTTATGACGAAAATATCATTTGTGTGTTACTTGTATCCCCCCCCCCTCCCCCCCCCCCCCCCCCCCCCCCCCGTAAAACATAGAAAAAGTCTTGAAAAATATAGGGGTATGAACTCACCTTATGGTTGTTTGCGGTTTGATAATGAGACGACGGTGACGATCTTTAAGTTAGAATACTTGAATGTAGGCGAGATCTTAATAGTTTGTAACATATAATAATGAAACATCCCAAAAATAAAGTCAAAAAATTTCCTTTTTAATTTGACAATAAAACCATAAGTTTTCAAATCATTCCATCCAAACATGAGTCATAGTATTCCAAAACATTATTATCAGAGTTTCATATTAAAATATCAGAGTAAAACATCCTAGGCTAAAACATCTTGGTGTGTGCAATGCAGTCATCTCGAGCTCTTCTCTTTGCAACTGGAAGTACCTAAAACCAAAAATGGAAACCGTAAGCATGAAGCTTAGTGAGTTCCCCAAACTACTACATATCATACACATAACCACATATTGGGCCTCCTACCTCGGGCCCCGCCCGACATCAGACAGTGTCCAGCATCTGGCCCCCCTAGCATCAGGTCCTACCTGGCATTGAGCCCCGCTCGGTATACATATTTGTTTCTCTTAGGCCCCACCTATCTTTGGGCCCCACCCGCCACACACATACAATCACATAAACATACTAATACATAAAGCAAACATACTCTAGTGCATTTCATGTCCTAAGGCCTTGCCTGTCATGGGCCCCACCCCTGTCCTGCTACTAATGAGTCATGGAACCCCATACACACTCCTGCTGATACTGAGATACATGCTCCCGCCCACACTCGCTTTCCTCCTATCACGGGCCCTGCCCCTGCTCTGCTAATGATGAGATTTGGAACCCCGTCCATACTCAGCTAGTGATGAGATATGGTACCTCGCCCATAATCACCTACCTACCAGGCACATACAAGTATCACATAGATAACAAGTATAATCTAACATGCAAACATTCCTAGGGTGCCGTCCGGCATCGAACCTTGGTCTGGAATAACATATATATAAATCTTCCTCGGGCACCGCCCGACATCGGACCTTGATCTGAAATGACATATTATCATACAATGCCTAGGGCTAACCCCCGGGTCTTCCTACCATACATAAACTAATTGGGTCGGCATTGTGGCCTTAGACCCATACACACAGTGAGGAGACTCACCTCGCACTGCTGAAGTCCTACATATAATCTTTGTTAGATTAGGTGTCTAAGCCCATAACTATTATTGGTATGTACTTGACCCGAGAGTAGCATGGTCCATTTAGGTTGCATAGCATCGGAACAATCTGAAGGATGGATAATTGAGAAGAGGTAATTTATGATTTATTAATATATTATAAGTTCTAATATATTAATATGAAATAATAATATTTAATTAGTATTGATAATGAATTAATATGGAATTAATTTTGTGATCAAAAGAGACTAATTAAATACATGCGGATTTATTATGTAAATCGTTCATTCTTATAATGTGGGCTTATGATCCATAGTTCTTCATGTTGGGCTAAACCCATGTGGTGACCCATGGATACTCCATGGAGGTTTTATCCCATGGAGCATGAGGGATATGGAAAGTCACTAGGGTTTACATGGTGTAACCCTAGTTTGCCACAATATATAAGAACCCATCTAGCTCATAAAATGGGGACTAAGGAGTGACTAGTGGAAACACATGAAGGCAAGCCAATTTTATGAGTACAAGCGACCTCTTCTCAAGTTTCTCCATTTGTTGGTGGTGTTGTGTGATTCCATTTGAGGTGCAATACTTGGGGCACTAAGTTCTTAAAGGTCCAAGGGTTCCAACTACACTAAAAGGTATGTTATCTAACTTGTATTTCATGTTGTTTATAATTCATTGTATGCTAGTTAGGATGATGCTTTAGAACATTGAATGTATGCATGTACAATATAGAAAACATAGATCAAAAGCATCTAGGGTTGGATGTACACCATAAGATTGTTAGAATGCTCAAAACCCAATAGTGGTATCTGAGCCTAGGGTTGTTTTCAATTATACTTGATGGTACTTGATTGAAAATGCTTTAAAAATCAATTTTCTGTTGTTCTGGACAGTGGACTCGTCGAGTCCACTAGGGGACTCGCCAAGTCCAAGCACAAATTCATCCAACTCGCCGAGTTTTTTCATGTACTCGATGAGTTGGTGCCCCAAAATGCAGATTTTCGAGTTTTTAAGCTGGAATTGGACTAGGATCATTACCCTAAACTGTTTTTGAACTTATAAACCTGTTTTTTGATATGGTAATGATCATGCTAATCTAATTTCAAAGATAATTGTCAAAGTTTCAATTTTTATATTAATTTATATAATTCTTGAAAATTGTTGATTTGAATTATCTATGCTTATGAGTTTTTTGGTAGATCACATTATTTGACATGTTTGTTAGTTTATTTGATGATCTTTATGGCCTTTAATGTACTCCATAACTTGTCCTCAAGTTATGGAAAATGAAAAGATTTTTTTAAAGGACTTCATTAAACTTATAGATTATTGTATTGAAGAGTCTTTTTACATTAATGTCTTTTTATGAACTTCATAACTTGTCCTCAAGTTATGAATTTTCATGAGTCTTTTCATTAAAGCCTACATAAACTCATATTTTATGGATTCCAAAAGTTTTGTAATAGTTCAAAACTTGCCCTCTAGTTTTGGAATTTGTAAATATAGAGTCTTCTTTTGACACATTTAGTTCCAAACCCTAGAATTTTAAAAGTTTAAAATTCAACCCTTATACTATTATAATATTATAGGTTTAATATATATATATATATATATATATATATATATGTGTGTGTGTGTGTGTGTGTATGTGTGTGTGTGTTTGTGTGTGTGTGTATAAGAGTAAAGTCAGTCTTACCATTAGTAGGCCTCATTCCCGAAGCCAATCTATAAGGGGGGTATAACGTTACTGCCTATAAAATGACAGTTTAATGGGTGTCCACTCTCACCCACCACTTCCTTGACTGGTGGAGGGTCGTTAGCCGAACAGGTTTGACTGGACATTAATTATCCCTCATTAAAAATATAATGAATATACAAAAGTAACTAAACTTTTATCAAATTCCCAATCTTAGTTACTTTAGGAAAATGTGAATATGGTGTTAATCCAAGAAATTGCACTTTGCACCTTGTTAAGTCGTTAGTGGAGCGTGTGTGGTTAACCGGCACACTAATCTGGGACTAACAGTGCGTGGCAAAGGGTAGCTTGATATTAATCATAGATCACTGGAGCATGTGTGGTTAACCGGCACATTGTTTAGGTGGTTGTAACATTGGGTGTACCAAGCAAATTTTCATGGTTATTCACACCTTGTTTGTGATCCTCGGCATCCCAGTCACAAACTTGATGGGCACAATCGAGATTTAAACATGCCATTGAAAAGTTCAATGAATCTCAAATGATCTAGTAATTTCAATCCATTTAAGACCTAATGTTCAATTTCGTTTTTCATGGTGGAAATTGGTGAATCATCATTTACCTACCTTCAAATATTTTGCGATTTGGATTACGGCATCCCTTTTCCAAATTCTAAAATATTGTGTTGGGTGTAAGCCTTAATATTTCATTTGGGTGTTATATTAAGGATTTATATAAACTAAACATGAATTTCTACAATGTAGATGTATTGTTCAGACAACCATGGTCTTCCCAAATCTCTTGGAAATAGCTTTCCACATGAAGATGATATTCCATAATATCATGCTTCACTTCCTCCACCTCTTCCAATTATTCTCCCTAACCCACAAGTTCGAAGACTTGAAAAGTTTAAGTTCACTCTATCCCTATTGGATAGCAAACACCAAGATGGAAGGTGTGTGTGTGTATGCACATGTCTTGAAGATGAAGTCACATATCGACAGGCTGAGAATGTTGGGTGTCGTTTTTCCAAGGAAGTTGGATATTGACTGGGTTTTCAGTCACTTCCCGAGTCATATAGTGAGTTTGTTAAAGACTACTATGTGACAGATCATGACATGACCCTTATTGATCTTACATATTTACTTATTGTTGCTGAATCAGCAAATGGTCAAGCAAATTTGACTGGAAGATCTACTTCTCAAACTTCCATGGGCATTGGCAATGGTAACATTGGAAGTCCAGAAAACTTTTCTCTTCCCAATGGAAAGGGATCGGCCATAGTCAACCCCATTGACCAAATGGTTAAGAGAAAGGCTAAGTCTGAGATAGTCCTGTGTATAATTCCCAAAGAGTCCATGTGTTTCTATTGCCAAAAAAAGGGACATTGGAATCGAAGCTACTCCGACTACCTGAGAGCTTTAGTCATATTGTGTGGTTCAGCTTTAGGTGTGACTACTCTCTACTCCATTAGGTTCCTAATTGTTGATTCTTAATACATGATGTAACAAGGTTGCATTTTGATATTTTGTAGGATCATGCAAAGGGAAGGAAGCTTAAAGGAAGAGTATACTAAATCTAATCACGAAGATGGATTTCAATCGCATGGTTCGAAGATTGGATTCACCCGTGTAAAAGGCTAAGTCTGAGATAGTCCTCTGTACCATTCCCAAAGAGTACATGTGTTTCTATTTCCAAAGAAAGGGACGTTGGAAACGGAGCTGCCCCAACTACCTGAGAGCTTTAGTCAGATTGTATGGTTTTGCTTCAGGTATGTCTACTGTCTAACTCCATTAAGTTCCTAATTGTTGATTCTTAATACATGATGTAACAAGGTTGCATTTTGATATTTTGTAGGATCATGCAATGGGAAGAAAGCTTAAAGGAAGAATATGTTGAATCTGATTAGGTGGTTGTAACATTGGGTGTACCAAGTTAATCTGCATGGTTATTCACACCTTGTTTGTGATCCTCGGCATCCCAATCACAAACTTGAAGGGAACAATCGAGATTTAAACATGCCATTTAAAAGTTCAATGAATCTCAAAGTATCTAGGAATTTCAATCCATTTAAGACCTAATATTTAATTTCGTCTTTCATGGTGGAAATTGATAAATCGTCATTTACCTACCTTCAAATATTTTGCGATTTGGATTACGGCATCCCTCTTCCAAATTATAAAATATTGTGTTGTTCCCTAGCCTTAATATTTCATTTTGGTGTTATATTAAGGATTTATATCAACTATTCTTGAATTTCTCCAATGTAGATGTCTAGTTCAGACAACCATGGTCTTCCCAAATCTCTTGGAACTAGCTTTCCACATGAAGATGATATTCCACAATATCATGCTTCACTTCCTCCACCTCCTCCAATTATTGTCCCTAACCCACAAGTTCTAAGACTTGAATAGTTTAAGGTCACTCATTCCCTATTGGATAGCAAACACCAAGATGGAAGGTCTGTGTGTGCACATGTCTTGAAAATGAAGTCACACATTGACAGGCTGAGAATGTTGGATGTCCTTTTTCCAAGGAAGTTGGCTATTGACTGGGTTTTCAGTCACTTCCCGAGTCATATAGTGAGTTTGTTAAAGACTACTATGTGAGAGATCACGACATGAACCTTATAGATCTTACATATTTTTTATTGTTGTTGAATCAGCAATGATTTGGCGAAATGGTCAAGCAAATTTGAATGGAAGATCTACTTCTAAGACTTCCATGGGCATTGGCAATGGTAACATTGGAAGTCCATAAAAATTTTCTCTTCCCAATGGAAAGGGATCGACCATATTCAACCCGGTTGACCAAATGGTTAAGAGAAAGGCTAAGTCTGAGATAGTCCTGTGTACCATTCCCAAAGAATCCATGTAGTTTTGTTGCCAAAGAAGGGACATTGGAATCGGAGTTGCCCCGACTACCTGAGAGCTTTAGTCAGATTATATGGTTCTGCTTTAGGTGTGACTATTGTCTAACTCCATTAAGTTCCTAATTGTTGATTCTTAATACATGATGTAACAAGGTTGCATTTTGATATTTTGTAGGATGATGAAAAGGGAAGGAAGCTTAAAGGAAGAGTATGTTGAATCTGATCGCGAAGATGGATTTCAATCGCATGGTTCGAAGATTGGATTTTTGAGTTGCTACTTAGGAGTTATGATAGATTGCTAGGAAATATGTAATAACATAGTTTTCATTTGTAATTGCATTGCAATGAAGAATTTTTCCGCATTTTATAAATAAATAAAATTTTGTTATTATTTTATTGCAATGGCATTTGTGAAAATTGATGTTTGTATGTTTCTATGTTAGCAATATAAATTTGATTCTTTCATTTGTGGTAGTGTCGACTATTTGCCAAATAAGGAAAGACTCTCATCACCCAAGTTTCGATTGGACAGAAACTTGGAATCATGCAAGTTGTATTTTATGATGAATGAGAATTTTTCATCTTTGGTAAATTAAGACTAATTCCTTGTTCGCATGTATATGTGAGTCAAGTGAAGGACTAGGGGATTGGGTACACTGGGTGTGCGCTGATCAAGATCCATTACAAAGATTGATAAGACTGTTCGTCATGATTTACTAAAGTTTAGTAAACATGGTTATGCTTACAAGTTTAAGTATAATTCTAAAACTTTGGAAAAGGTTCAATGTATGGCAGAACGAATGAGAAGAATCAAATTAGGCAGAAAGATAAACGTTTCTCTAATCTGAAAAGATGGGAGAGTAATTTAGTATCGCGTTTTAAGATCATCTTAATGTTTATGGAAAAAACACATCACAATTGATCCTCTAAAGAAATCTTAGTGCATTTGTATGGCCAAGAAGAGGAATCGTGAATTGTTGAAATAGTTTAAATCAAGAAGATGAGTCATACTTCGTTCCCAAAACAAGTCTTAGAGTCATACTCCAAGATTGAAACCTTGAGTGACATAATCTTAAGAAGCTTTATAACACTTATCAAATGTAGAGTAAAAGTTTTCTACTCTTGTACATTTGAAATTGGTAAGTTGTGATGTTTTGGATAACACAAAGACCAACGAAGGCCAATTGTGTGAAGTGTTTGTCTTGATTAAAATCCACACTAAGTCTTGAATATTTGATTGTCAAGGAATGGTTCTTGAAAAGAGATTCTTATATGTCAAGAGGTCAATGGGAGTCTTAAAGATCTTGACAAGTTTCAAGAACTAATCAAGAATAAAACCTATTGTATATTGCTAGCACATGACTTTTGTTTTGTTACCTATCGTGTTGACATGTTCTTGTTTATGTGCCCATTCCAGTTAAGTTGACTATCCATGTGAGTGCTATGAGTTCATAGTACTTTGCATAACAACTTGGAAGCAATGGTAGGCCCTTGTGCTGCCAGGTGGCAAGAAATTCAGATTGAACTAGTTTAGTCCATATGAGTTTGGATTTGTCACTAACCTTGTCTTGTGATAATGGTTATGACAAATTCACATGGATAGGAACACATATACCATAAAATCAAAGTGTCATAAGGTTTCTCTCCAATTCATGAAAATGATTGTGAGGAAACGCTTTCACTAAGTAGATTTTAAGGAGATAGCAATTATGATATTTGCATTCTCAAATTCGATTATGATTAAGACATCCCTCTTCATAATTCGAATTGTGAGAAATGGAAAAAGGTCTAAATATTTGAGACTTATTGTTGTAAGTTATTAAACTGTTTAGACAAACATATGTGCTATCTAAGGAAAGGTGTATGACTTTGAGAAGCCTAGATAATGTCTTATCAGAGCATCTCATGTTAGAAATCTAAACTTTGGTAAGAAACTCAATGAAATATTGATTTCTAGAAGTCTAGCTGATTTTTGAATACATGTCAACCTAGTGGGAGCATAAGTGCTATGCTAGTAAGTTAATAATTATTATGCGAGTGGGAGCATAATATTATGGTAAGTGTTGCAAGTTAGCAATGTTAATTATAGAAAACAAATGTTTCAATTCGCGAAGTTGCAGGGGTTGAAAAGTTGTTTTGCTATAATTAAGGGATAGGAAATTATACTTCATCTCAAATCTAAAAGCTTAGATTGTGAGATTTTAATCAATTTAGTCGAATATATATATATATATATATATATATATATATATATATATATATATATATATATATATATATATATATATATATATATATATACATGAATGTTTTATTGGAATGGTTCAACATAAGGAAATTCTATATATATATATATATATATATATATATATATATATATATATATATATATATATATATATATATATATATATATATATATATATATAAATGTTAATTGTGTTCTCAAAAATCGATTATGATTACGTCATCCCTTTTCATAGTTTGAATTGTGAGAACATGGCAAACAAAAATTTATAGCAAAAGACTGGTCAACTATCATGTCTTTATGTTAGACATCATGATATGTGTTCACTATGCTTCGGGTATTGGATCGATTACATGTGCTATAATACTCATCCGCTCTAAATTTTCTAGATGCCTAGGGAATTAAGAGGGAAAAAGGACCAGAACCGGATATGACTAAATTTGTTAAACGACTATTAAGGGACAATCTAAGGTTCACCAAGGATTGGTCGCTTAAAGACAGTTGGAAGTATAGTAATGGATGGACTTTATCGACATTATTATAAATAAAAGGGATTCTATTAATAACTTATCATATGGAAAATATGGAATGTTTCCGTAATGGGAGTTGGATATTAAGAATCTGTGTGTAGAAACTTTTATGAAAGAAGATGTTCAAAGGAACATACTTTGAATTTGAGACTTCGCTTCCATGGAATTGTCATGTAATAATCTCCAAAGGAATACTTTATAATATCGTTGGTCAAGTCTCCATGACTTTTGGTACCTAGTCATTAAAAGGAATCATTACATGATAGTTTAGAATCTAACACATTCTAGGAGTGACAAGAATTTGGAATTCTTACACTTGCAGTAAACATTTGGAATTGTGAAATGAGCTTCATTGGAATGTTTTTCAATTGAACTATTTCACAAAGTAAGGACCATAGACAAACATAGTGTGCATGCTTAGAGCATGGCATAACTATTGTTTAGAAAAACATAGTGTGCATGCTTGGAGCATGGGATGACTATTGTTTTAGTTCAAGTATTAAGTTGATAAATCGAAACATTATACAGTGAATACTAAGTAATCAATATGGGACTCAAAAGTTTTTGGGCCATATAGGATTAGTATTATTCTTGTGTTTCACTTTGCATGTTTTGACTTCCAGAATAACTAGGTTATTTTTTCCGAATGACTAAGTTATTCAAACCATCCACAGTCGATCATACTTTGAAAGTAGGTATGGGGCAAGATTGTCATGAATGGATGTGTCGTTTGTCTTGGACATAACTGCAGTGTTCATGAGTGCTCCTGGAATAAGATTCGAGTATTGGATTCAACCCACGCTCACTTAAATCACTTCATGGATTTTATCACGAGTGACCATGAGACGATAATATCTTATATTCTTCAAACTGAGAGATATGAGTTTCAGTCTACAAGTCGATTGCACATTGATAATATGAAAATGCACCGGTAACTCGGTGTTATAAAACATATTGTTGTGTGTGATTTGATGAGTAGACAGAGCAAGCATATGAGTTGAAGTTTATCCATTCCTTTTACCCTTAGAGGGATAAAAGCGATATTTGTTGGCCCATCGATGATTTACTAAAGACATCAGGCCTGGACTGATTTGATTTGTTCAATTAGTCAGTCGTCATAAATCAAAAATTGAGAAACAACAGATGGGCAGAAAGAATGATTGTAATCCATGTCTCAGTCCATATGATATCTAGAATGGAGGAATATATAATCCGTTATCTAATGGACGCGTCATTGACTAGGTCAGAGTTCGACAACAGATTTTAAGAGCTATAATTGCTAGTCGGGTTGTAGTCATGCTTGCAATAATAGTTATTAGACTTATCCAAGTGGGAGATTGTTGGATTAGGTGTCTAAGCCTGTAACTATTATTAGTATGTACTTGACCCGAGAGTAGCATAGTCCATTTGGGTTGCATGGCACCGGAACAATCTGAAGGATGGACAATTGAGAAGAGGTTATTTATGATTTATTAATATATTATAAATTCTAATATATTAATATGAAATCATATTATTTAATTAGTATTGATCAAGAATTAATTTGGAATTAATTTTGTGATCAAAAGGTACTAATTAAATATATGGGGATTGATTATGTAAATCATTCATTCTTATAATGTGGGCTTATGATCCATAGTTCTTCATGTTGGGCTAAACCCATGTGGTGACCCACAGATACTCCATGGAGGTTTTAACAGATGGAGCATGAGGTATATGGAAAGTCATTAGGGGTTACATGGTGTAACCCTAGTTTGCTACACCATATAAGAACCCCTCTAGCTCATGAAATCGAGACTAAGGAGTGACTAGTGGAAACACATGCGGGCAAGCCAATTTATGAGTGCAAGTGACCTCTTCTCAAGTTCCTCCATTTGTTGGTGGTGTTGTGCGATTCCATTTGAGGTGCAACACTTGGGGCACTAAGTTATTAAAGGTCCAAGGGTTCAAACTACACTAAAAGGTATGTCATCTAACGTGTATTTCATGTTGTTTATACTCCATTTGTAACATCCAAAAACTTTAAGCCAAATTTAAACTTTTCCAATCATAAATTAAACCAGATAATATTTGTTTACAAAATGTTTTTAATCATTATTCATCAGAGTTTCCCAATAACCAGATCATAAGGATGAGGAGCGGTACGGTCACGCCTTCGCTTTGCCATGATCTCCTGAAGTACCTGAAACAATAAACTGAAAACTGTAAGCCCGAGGGATTAGTGAACTACCCCCAAAATATTAATACGACACCGATAATACCATATCAGTAACAGAGAATCAACTACATGCATACTGGGACATCGGCTTGACTGGACCGCCCTGCATGGCCTATAGTCTATTTGAATCTGTCCCGAGACTTCGGAATAACTGGACTGCCACGTGGGCCTACAGTCTCCCCGGACCGCTCATAGGGTGTGTAGGCCTTCATCACAAAGCAGGACCGCCTCAACCCAAGCAACAACCAAATAACCATGTTCGCATAACTAACATATACTGGCATATACAAATATCTAACATATCTATCTCACTGATCACCAATTATAGCAATCTCTCATAACTAGCACTGACCTAGCACGTCACTAACATATCAATCCCTATGGATCATAAGAGCATAACATACTTTCTATTCTGATTCCGATCTAACAGGTCATAACCACATGTAGCATAACATAACAATAACAACTAAAGGGCCGACCATGGTGCCTTAGACCCTATTGATATAGTGAGGATAACTCACCTTGCAGATGTCGATTCAGTAGATAAACTTCAACCCTCGGATCACTGCCACAAACACCACCACCTATTACCATAGCATAACCATACTGTAAGTTCTCGACCTCTCAAGGTACCCCATCAGTCAACTAGTCAAACTCTGGTCAAAGTCAAAGTCATTAGTCAAGGTCAACAATCCATGTTGACCCTAACTCGCCGAGTACCCCTAGCTACTCGCTGAGTTCCTTGAAATACCTGACCACTCACCGAGTCACCAGAGTGATACGTCGAGTACCCCTAGGAACTCTAAGGCTACTCGTCAAGTTTTCCTTCTTGCGACTCGACAAGTTCATGCGTATCCGACAACTAGGGAACTTTAATCGACTCACCGAGTTGTTCATACAACTCATCGAGTCTACATCATTCTTCATCGGACTCGCCGAGTTGCTCATCCAACTCGTCAGGGGCAGGCCTATCTTCATATGACTCGTCGAGTCATGCATGCGACTCGCTGAGTCCCTTCAGTCGTTTAGTCTTACAGACACTTTTAGCACATGCTGAAGCTCTAAATTATAGATACAGGCTTCCCAGTCATGATTGTCACGTAAAGTTGCAAACTTTACGTGCATGCATGGATAAAAAGGCTCTTAAAGACAAATCCAAGCTTCTAATGAAGTTTCACACCCAAGGAAGTCTTCCTTCACAACCAAGCTCAAAGCTTTATGAACTTAGACCCTAAGAAGGGTTCATATCTGAAGTTTCAACTTCAGATCTAGCTCATCCCCCACAAAATCATCATAACCAAGCCTTAAAACGCTAAGTCTCACCCAAAAGAGGTCTAGGAGGAAATGAGTTAAAGGTGACAATTTGGTACCTCCAAATGATGCTATCTGAGTTAGATTTATGATTCCCACACTTCCTTGCCCCTAGCCTTTTGTCCTCCAAGCTCTTCTTCTTAAAAGATCTCCTCTCCAAAGCTTTAGACACACAAGAATGGATCACCAAATGACTTAGGGTTTCCTGAGCTCTCAATGGATTGCAAAGAGGCCAAAGGAGGCTTATGCTTCTTTAAATAGGGTGAAAAACCCTGGGATTTAGGGTTTTATCTGCCAGTTCCTAATCGTCGAGTCTCTTCGTGGACTCGGCGAGTAGGCCACTAAATACGTGTCCTAACCCGCTGCTACTCGACGAGTAGAACAACCAACTCGTCGAGTAGACCTTGAAATCAATTAAATTCTTATTTTAACAATACCTGAGAATCGGGGCGTTACAATTCTCACCCAATTGAACTAGAATTTGCCCTCGAAGTCTGGTGGAATAAACAATGTCAGATAATGCTCTCGCATTTCCACCTCCAGCTCCCATCTCCACTCGAATCCCCACCGATGTTCTTACTGCACTTTCACCAAAGGTATTTCTTTGTTCCGCAAAATCTTCTTCTTCCTTTACAAGATGGCCATAGGCCTCTCTACGTAATTGAGGCGCTCATCGACCTGAATATCATCCAGCGATCCTACTGCCTCCTGATCCATAATAAACTTTTGCAATTGCGAAACATGGAGCATGCTATGAATTCGGCTGAGCTCCTCCTGTAACTCTAGCCTATAAGCTACTTTGCCAACCCTAGCAATGATCCTAAATGGCCCAATATAACGGGGACCCAATTTTCCCCTCTTCCTGAAGCGGATCACACCCTTCCAGGGCGAGACCTTCAGAAGTACGATGTCGCCAACCTGAAACTCTAAATCCAATCAGCGTCTATCAGCGTAACTCTTTTGCCGACTATGAGCGGTCTGCAGCCGCTGTCTGATCTGCTGGATCTTTTCGGTAGTCTACAAGACTACCTCCGTCCGATCTATCACTATGTGTCTAACCTCACCCCAACAGACTGGGGTTCTACATCTCCGACCATACAACATCTCAAAAGTCGGGGCGCCAATACTGGAATGATAGCTATTGTTGTAGGCGAACTCTGCAAGCAGTAGGTGGGAATCCCAACTCCCACCATAGTCAATGTCGCACGCCCTCAACATATCTTTGAGGGTCTGAATGGTTCGCTCACTCTGTCCATCGATCTGCGGATGGAACGTTGTACTAAAGTGCAGCTGCGTACCAAGTTCCTCATGGAACTTCTGCCAAAAATGGGAAGTAAACCTGACATCCCGATCAGAAATGATGGAGACTGGAACCCCATGGCGATAGACAATCTCGTTGACGTACATGTCGACCAATTTCTCGGCCGACGAACTCTCCCGTATGGCCAAGAAATGGGCACTCTTGGTCTACCAATCCACGATGACCCATATAGCATCAAACCCCTTCATCGTCCTTTGCAACTTCGTAATGAAGTCCATCGTGATCTGGTCCCATTTCCACATGGGAATCTCCAGATGCTGCAGTTTACCATGCGACCTGTGATGCTCGGCCTTGACCATCCGGCAGGTCAGGAACCTCTCAACATACCAAGCGATTTCTTGCTTCATACCGGGCCACCAGTAACTCAAACTCAGATCGCAGTACATCTTGGTGGCCCCCGGGTGTATAGAAAAGTGAGACTTATGAGCCTCCTCCATCACTGTCTGTCGGACTCCTCTGGACATCGGAACCCAAAACCGACCGTGTCGGGTCAATAATTCACGGCTATCCTATACAAACCAGGTGCTCTTTCCCTTAATCTGCTCCAACTTCCAGTTCTTTGGTCTCATGACCTCAACCTGAGCATCCCTAATCAAGCTCACAAGCGGGGTATCCACCGCTATCCTCATACACCTTGCTAGGGTAGAAGACCCAACTGACTTGTGGCTCAAAGCGTCCGCAACTACATTCGCTTTACCAGGATGGTAAAGGATATCACAATCATAGTCCTTGACTACATCCAGCCACCTGCGCTTCCTCATATTCAGGTTCGGCTGATTCATGATGTGGCTCAAACTCTTGTGATCTGTGTATGTAGTACATCGGACCCCGTACAGATAATGCCTCCAAATGTTGAGAGCGAATACCACCGCTCCCAACTCAATATCGTGCGTAGGGTATCTCGTCTCATGTGGCTTCAGTTGCCGCGATGCATAGGGTATCACTCGTTCCCTCTGCATGAGGATTGCCCCCGGTCCTGTGATGGATGCATCACAAAATACTACAAAATTCTTGACTCCCTCGAGGAGCATTAACACTAGCGTCTCACATAAACACCGTCGGAGGGTCTCAAATGCCATTTGCTGCTCAGGGCCCCACCGGAAATCCACCCCTTTCCTCGTTAGACGAGTGAGGGGTACTGCAATCTTGGAGAAATCTCCGATGAATCTCTGGTAGTACCCTACTAATCCCAAGAAACTCCTGATGTCCGAGGGAGATTTTGGAATCTCCCACAGCATAACCGCCTCGACTTTCACCGAGTCAACCAAAATCCCCTCCTGGTTAACGAGATGTCCGAGGAACTGGACCTCTCGTAACCAAAACTCACACTTCGAGAACTTAACATACAACTGTTCTTGTCGTAGAACCTACAACAGCTCCCTAAGGTACTCCTCGTGCTGCTCTTGGGTCTTCAAATACACCAAGATATCATCTATAAACACAATGACCGAGCGATCAAGCATCGGTCTTCAAACCCGATTCATCAAATCCATAAACACTGCGGCGCGTTGGTGCGCCCAAACGGCATCACCACGAACTCGTAATGACCATAACGAGTCCGAAACATGGTCTTCTCCACGTCTTCTTCCCTTACCATGAACTGGAGATACCTGGATCTCAAATCTATTTTGTAAAACCAAGATGCACCTTGTAGCTGATCGAAAAGATCATCTATCCTTGGGAGTGGATAACAGTTCTACACCGTTAACTTGTTCACCTCCCTATAGTCAATTCACATCATGTGCGAACCGTCCTTCTTCCTGAAAAAGAGGATCGGTGCTCCCCAGGGCGAACTACTCGGGCGAATAAACTGCTTACCCAGCAGCTCGCATCCCCGGTAGACCAAAGAAGCAGAAACCTCATGCTCATTGGCGATCGAAACTCACAACGGATACTCAAGCTCATCTACCGACACACTGAACTCTCTACTGAAATTTTGATAGACAAACGACCGACTCGCTCCCGAGTCGAATAAAACGAAAGTAGGCAAAGAGTTTACTAAAAACGTACCTAAACACAGGTACCACCGATAAGAATAACATATATACAATAACTAAAATAGAAAATAGAAACATACCGGCAACCATATTCGGTGCTACCTTGGCCTCCTCGGCCGTGAGCTAGAAGGCGCGCCCCTGAGCCTTTGGAGGCTCCACCTTGACTGGCCTCCCATCTCCCATCCTCAAAGTAGTCGGTGCGGATCCCTGCGTCTCGCTTGGCAGCGAGCTGCGGGCAGTTTATCTTCACGTGACCAACCTAATGACAATGGTAACAAATCCTCATATCTTTTGGAGGGGCGGACTGGCGACAGTCCCTGGCATAGTGCCCTTCCTTGCCACAGTTGTGGCAACCACCTCCTGCTCCAAAAACCCCAGAATGACCCCTACCACACTTTCCACAAGTGCGACTCTACTGACCCCCTGTCCGAGTATCAGCGATCTTGGACTGCTTAGGTGCCGGCTGAGACTGTGCCAGAACCTGACGCTGCTCCTTCAACTGTAGCTCTAACTCTAACTCATGCCGCCTCGCAAATTCCTGAAGATCCAAAAGAGTCTCACAACGTTGCGTAGCAACAAACTGTTGAATATCAGTCTTGAGCGTACTCAGATAATGAGTCATCTGAGACTGCTCTGAAGCAAACTCCAGGCAAAACATAGCCCTGAATATACGATTGATCTCCATCACTGACTCCCCATCCTGCCTCAATGTTAAAAACTCCTGAGCAAGCCGCTCCCGCTCAACGCGTGGAACGTAGTGGGTGCGGAAAATATCCCGAAACTACTCCCAAGTCAATCTCCACCAATCCTTTGCCCCAAGCCTCAGCAGGTTCAGGGCACACCTGACCTTCTGGTCAGTAGGACCTGAACACGTGAAGAAACAGCCCTCCACGTCAGATAACCACCTCATAGCCCTGATCGCATCCTGTGTACCATCAAACGTCGGGGGCTTCGTGTTATTGAAGTCCCGGTACTAGATTGCCCTGCCGGGTCCTCCTCCAACCCCTTTCGCGGTTACAGCTGATGTGGCTGCAGCGACAACTGTCTCTGCTAGAGCTGCATATCGCTCATCAAAGTACTCAACCATCGCGGTCTTAATCGATCCAAACATCTCTGGCAGTTGTGCTCGGAATGCTGCAACAATCTCGTCGTGTAGAATCTCTCGGATCCTATCATCCAACTCCTCTGTCCCTATCTATACCACAGGCTCAGGTGCTACTGGCACCTTCGACCCTCCGTCTCCCGATCTTCATCCTGATTCGGATCTAGTAGTAAAACGTCTCGTCACCACCATACTGAAAATATAACCAAGACGTCAGATAAGCAACATATATCAGGAGACCAATTCCCACCACCCTAGGGGTTGTGACTTCCTTGCTACACATATGGGTCCTGTGCTTTCAATAGTACAGGCCCATACTACCTTCCGCACCTACCCATATTTGTCTCAAGTATCACCAAAATGCCTTAATACTATCATTAACATAATATGCACTCAACCCTCACTCCTAGGGGAATATCGACTATCTCGCCACTGGTCTTATAGCTTCCACAAGTCACACATCCATGAAACATTCACCAACCCTGCAACATTAGTGTATGCTAGCCACACATAACGTTGGACCCGATAGACTTTCGAATATCCAATCCTACACTAAGGTCGAATCAGACATTCTCAGGCTATAAGATCTTCATTATACACAGCCGTGATGTATACACTAAACACCTACAGTTATGATGTCAATTCCATATACAAGAAACCCTAGGCTAGTAGGTATCATATAATCAGGCAAGTCTATCATGCAATTCCTGAAGATTCCTAGCCTAACACTAGCATGTTGTTCTGTCATATCATGCATGTTGTTTTGTCATATCATAATATCAAATAAATGTATGGTATTTTGGGGGTTACTTACAGGCTCCGGCCGATCGTACCCTCTGCATCCCCCATCCTTTACTTTGAAAACCATTTTAGAATTTATTCCGAAAATTCCCTTGATTTGAGACTGGGTTCACACGAGTGTTCCCCCAATTCACTCAAACCAAGGCTCTGATACCAACTTGTAACACCCAAAAATTTAAGCCAAATTTAAACTTTTCCAATCATAAATAAAACCAGATAGTATTTGTTTACAAAATGTTTTCAATCATTATTCATCAGAGTGTCCCAATAACCAGATCACCAGGATGAGGAGCGGTACGGTCACGCCTTTGCCTTGCCATGATCTCCTATAGTACCTGAAACAATAAACTGAAAATTGTAAGCCTGAGGGCTTAGTGAGCTACCCCCAAAAAACCAATACCACACCGATAATACCATATCAGTAACAGACAATCAACAACATGCATACTGGGCCATCCGCCTGACTGGACCGCCCTGCAGGGCCTACAGTCTATCTGAATTTGTCCCGAGCCTTCAGCATAACTGGACCGCCACGTGGGCCTACAGTCTCTCTGGACCGCTCATAGGGTGTGCTGGCCTTCAACACAAAGCAGGACCGCCTCAACCCAAGCAACAACCAAATAACGATGTGCACATAACTAACATATACTGGCATATACAAACATCTAACATATCTATCTCATTAATCACCAATCATAGAAATCTCTCATAACCAGAGCACTGACCTAGCACGTCACTAACATATCAATCCCAATGGATCATAAGAGCATAACATACTTTCTATTCTGATTCCGATCTAATAGGTCATAACCACATGTAGCATACCATAACAATAAGAACTAAAGGGCCGACCTTTGTGCCTTAGACCCTATTGATATAGTGAGGATAACTCACCTTGCAGATGTCGACTCGGTAGATAAACTTCAACCCTCGGATCACTGCCACAAACTCCACCACCTATTACCATAGCATAACCATACTGTAAGTTCTCAAGCTCTCAAGGTACCCCATCAGTAAACTAGTCAACCTCTGGTCAAAGTCAAAGTCATTAGTCAAGGTCAACAGTCCATGTTGACCCTAACTCACCGAGTACCCCTAGCTACTCGCCGAGTTCCTTGAAATACCTGACCACACGCCGAGTCACCGGAGTGACTCATCGATTTCTAAGGCTCGCGATTGGAACTCTAAAGCCACTCATTGAGTTTTCCTTCTTGCAACTCGACAAGTTCATGCGCATCCGACAACTGGGGAACTTTAATCGACTCACCAAGTTGTTCATACAACTCCTCGAGTCTACATCATCCTTCATCGAACTCGCCGAGTTTTTCATCCAACTCGTCGGGTCCAGGCCTATCTTCATCTGACTCGCCGAATCATCCATGCGACTCACCGAGTCCCTTCAGTCCTTTAGTCATACATACACTTTTAGGCCATGCAAAAGCTCCAAATTACATATCTAGGCTTCCAAGGCATGATTGTCACGTAAAGTTGTAAACTTTACATGCATGCATGGATAAAGAGGCTCTTACAGACAAATCCAAGATTCTAATGAAGTTTCACACCCAAGGAAGGCTTCCTTCACAACCAAGCTCAAAGCTTTATGAACCTAGACCCCAAGAAGGGTTCAGATCTGAAGTTGCAACTTCAGATCTAGCTCATCCCCCACAAAATCATCATAACCAATGATGTATAGGTGACGATTTAATACCTCCAAATGATGCTATATGAGGTAGATTTCTGATTCCTACACTTCCTTTCCCCTAGCCTTTTGTCCTCTAAGCTCTTCTTTTCAAAAGATCTCCTCTCCAAAGCTTTAGACACACAAGAATGGATCACCACATGAATTAGGGTTTTCTGAGCTCTCAGTGGACTGCAAAGAGCCCAAAGGAGGCTTATTTTTCTTTAAATAGGGTGCAAAACCCCATGATTCAGGGTTTCATCTGCCAGCTCCTACTCGTCGAGTCCCTTCGTGGACTCAGCGAGTAGGCCACTAAATACGCGTCCTAACCCGCTGCTACTCGATGAGTAGGACAACCAACTCGTCGAGTAGACCTTGAAATCAATTAAATTCTTATTTAAACAATACCTGAGAATCGGGGAGTTACACCATTGTATGCTAGTTAGGATGATGCTTTGGAATATTGAATCTATGCATGTATAATATAGAAAACATAGATCCAAAGAATCTAGGGTTGCATGTATACCATAGGAGTGTTAGAATGCTCAAAACCCAACAATCTTCTGGCTGTTAACTAGAAATTACCCAAACTGTTGATCCTTCGACTCCCCGAGCTATCAGTACCGAAGTAACACTTCGTCCTAAAATGTCCTCAAAAGTTGAACTACGTCAACCTTGGCCATAGTCAAAGTCAACGGTCAAAGTCAACACTCCGAGCTGACTCAACTTACCAAGCTGTGCCACCAACTCACCAAGTTCTATAAATCAGAATCCTGAAATCGCGATCCAACTCGTCGATTCAACCCCCTGACTCGCCGAGTTCCCTGGCTACTCAATGGTCGCGATTTGATGAATCAACTAGTCGAGTCATCCTCAAACTCGTTGAGTTCTACCATAATCTGAATCAGGACAGCTCACCTCAACTCATCGAGTCCCTCCCTGGACTGGCCGAGTCCCTCAGTCTATTTGGGCCACCTTAACAAATTAAGCCCCTACACTTCAGATCTAAGCCCCAAACTTCGTATACACTTTGGAAATACTATAGAGGAGTAAAGTTTCCAACTTTACGCATTAATACCTTTCCTAAAATGATTAAGCTCAAACCCTAACTCCTTAACACATAGATTCTTATCCAAAAGCCATAGTATTCCAAACTAAAGCATACTAACATAGATATAGGCCTTAGATATTGTTTTGACACATAAGTTCCTTCCTTTTCTTCCAAGCATGGCCCTTTGGGCTCAAAAGGGCCAAGATGACATCTTAGAGCTTGCTTGGGACGTCCATGTCCCATAGATCAAGCTTCTTTGACAAAAACCCTCATAAAGATGAAATAAATAGATCTAAGAAACCATTGGTCAAGTTATAGACTTGATTACCAGAAAATGAAGAGAATGAAATGTTGTTTCTGGATCTACCAGCCTCATTCTGTGTAAATTTGGAGTTAAGGTCACTTATTCGAAGGCCTATCCTGTTTCGATTACATATAACTGGTATGCACTTCACAAATAGCGATGTAACTAATGAAGATTTTCTAAGTAATTATCTAGATAGTTTGTCTACTAATTATTTTCTTACCCCAATTCTTGCGGAGATAACATGGCTGGACTCCATCCCAACGGCAACCAGTATCTCCCGAACAAAGTCATTGCTGGTTGGTTTGGAGAAGAACCAGTTAATGATCATCCTATCCCTATGAATGATCACCATGATGAAGACCTTTCGGATGATGATAACTCCAAACCTGAGGTTGAGAACCTACCCAGGCAGCTCCCGTTCCAATTCCTAACCCTCATCTGGCTTTTCATGGCCCGACGCCTCCATGCGTGGAATGCTTGGAAACATGGAGCCAAGGACAAGATCAGCCCATTCCATTTAATGGTGACCGAAGCTTTTATGACCTGAGCAATGGGGGCTCAGTAGACAGAATCTTGCCAATCTTGGTCCGCAGAGTGGCCCAAAATGAGATTCAAGGCAGGACAGCCCTACATCAGATCACAGAAATTGTCGCCGATGCGAGAATGCATACCCTCCATACCATTCGTCTAGAAGATGCTCGTGAGAGATTTGACAGAAACCATGAAGCCCTGCTTCAAGCACTAGCCGAATCACGAGTCGAAGTCATAGAACTCCGTGTACGCCAGAGGGTGTACGAAAGATACCTACTTGATGTGGAACATCAACTGGCTGAACTGAGAGTTCACCAGAGGGATGACCGTCACCAATAGTAGATGCTTTACTTTATTTTCCTTGTTATGAAGAAATCGTTTTTTTTTTCTGTCTTTGCCCGATGTGGCATTTTCTATGAAACTATCATGTACTGTAAGTACTTTTGGTTAGGTCTTTATGTTGTCAAGAACTATCTTCTCTGGATATGATGTAAGACCTTTTACAAGGTTATTTTTCCTGAATTTTATGTCATGAATATCAAAGATATTGACAGTTGGCTAACTTCTATGTCATTCTTTATTCAAGTACTCTTATCATACTTTCATTGGAGTCTATCTAAAACAGGATTTAGTCAAGTCATTGGACTATATTAATTTAACTCCGGAGACATTTCCAAGTCTCTTTCAGTGGTTGGATCCTGTTATTCACCAACCATCAATACCTCGGCTTGAACCATAAACGTCTTGTGACCATTCTACGAACTTACTTCCACTCATTACTAGGACTGCATCATAGGGATGTAGGTCAAACCTTTGTGATCATACCTCCAATCCGTACTAGGACTGCATCATAGGGATGTAGGTCAAACTTTCGAGAACATGCTCTTACTTGTTACTTGAACAAATCGAAGTACATCTAGGGTCAACCAGAATCGCTCACAAAATCCTTATCTTTCGTGTTAGAAGCATGTCGTCATCAGGAATAAATTAGTCAAACAACGAAACCTCTGCCTTTCCTATGGACGCCTCTACCTTTCAAACCGCGGTTACAACTTCTGTGATGGTTGCCGTGACAGATGTCCTTGCGCATCGAAGCGCTATCAACGCAAGCAATACCGATGATGGGGTTGGAAATCCCGATCGTAGTATCAATCCAGTAAGCCAATAAACGATAACAGTCGCAGGCTCACAAAGCCATAACTCAGAATTCAAGAAACGAAAGCGTCAAGCCCAGAAAGAACGCAAGAAATCCCAAAAACTTACCATGCAACAACAAGTGGAAACCCCTGCCATCCCCGTACTGAGCAGGCCATACGAGGGAAAACTCCCAAAGTGTGATAAGTGTAGTTTCCATCATCATGGGGCTTGCCATGAGATGCAATGTTGCAATTTCCTAAACATAGGGCACCATGCTCGTAACTGTGGAGCACCAGCACGACCCATCACTCAAGTCCCTGTCATCGGGACCAACCCTACACACAAAAGTAGTGATAAAGCCGAACGTTGTAGGAAGCAATTTCCAAGGTGGAGTAATGAGGAAGGCACTCGTGTCCACATAACACTGACTAAACACCTCACTTCCACCACCAATGTGGGTGTAGTCCAGATATGTCACCAATGCGGTGAAATTGGACACCTCAAGAAGGATTACCCAATAGCGATGAACTCGGGTACTGATGGAAAGATTCTCAGGATCACAACTGCAGGAGAAACTACATCAGACCCTCGTTAATGTAATTTAGGCGTTTCGTTATAATAGACTTATAAACCATCCAAAAATAGTCCACCTAGAGTTTTACCTTTTGCAAGATCCTGTCGGTATAGGGATGCTCGTGCTGCGTATACTCGTCTTTTGTAGTATACCTCGTTCGCAGCAATGGTCTTGTAGTAAAGTCTAAAGTACTGTAACTCTATTGATGGTTGCACGGTTGTGTTTTGTCTGTAACGCCTTATGTTCAAATCTAATGTCTTAAATTCTTCCTTATGATTCCGACATTATCATACAACTAGATTCACTGTGATCCGCACGAAACTAGTTTCGTACGTACATCTCTTTATCAATAAATGTCTTTTTAGCGAAACCATCATTTCAGAACACCGAAGTACTAATGAGAGGAGTAGCTCATAGTTCTTTTCTTTTCCGAAGAAATCCCTGAAGTACCACTCATGCAGTACGTCAAGTTTAATCCAAGGATTCATGCGGTTGATCTATCACTGAGGAATGTATACATAAGAGTGATATATAATCAAGGTTCTACAGGTTTAGAATTGATGATTCCACTTTAACTTCTTTTTCCTCGAAGGGATGTGAGCTTAAAGAAGAATCAGTTATTCGACTACCTTTTCAATCTTAATTAAATACGACTCGTATACACGAGATTGTGATTGTGAAACCATGTATGAATTCTAATATGAACTTCAGAACGGAGAGTAATCGCATCGTCATGTGAACAAACTTAGAACCCAGTAAGACTCCTGTAAACAGATTGCCCTTCAGTCTAAACACCTACATAGATACAAGAAAAGTCCGAACAACTTAGCGAACTACGCAGAAATAGAATTGGAAGACTAGGCTTCTCACCCTGGAGAGCTCCGGCCTTACTCATCCAAAGATCGACGAATTGCATCATATGCGCCTCGGCTATCGAGGGCTCCGTCCAGATTTTTCCATTAGAAATCGTTGTCTCTGCCTCGCATAGATGAATTGGTTGAGCAAATGCAAGGAAAGAATTACTTTCAGAAATGGACCTGTCATCCGAATATCACCAGTTTGAGTGTTAGGGAAGGATGTCCGAAAGACTACCTTCCGAACTCGATGCGGACACTTCGAGTCCGTAGTGATACCCCTCGGGTAGGACCAATATGCCTGAAGCATTCATGAGTTTAATGAATAGAGTTCGTCTTTCTTACTTGGATCGGTTCGTCATTCTCCATGTAACGAATTACTTATTTGCCCTCGTAGTAAGAAGGAACCAGCGAAAACATTACCCTCGGAGATACTTTTCGCAACATTCTCTGAACACGAGTTTTGGAATTGAAGAGTCAAAATTTCCTAAGACACACTATTAGTGATGTGGAATTTCTTGAGTACTCTGTCAAATTATCAAAACCATTGAGAATTTGTCGACACCAGAGACGCTGACAGGAATTCGCCAAATTCTAGGTCTTACGGACCTACTATCGCAGTTCATCCAGAACTACTCGCAAATCACAGACACCCTTACGACTTTGTCCCAGCAGGGGGTGGCCCTTGACTGGGAAGTTAAGCAAGAGAAACAACCTTTGGATTTCCAAGTGAGAGACCAAATTCTTTAGGAAGTCTCACTCTGGGAATGGCTTATTATGTTTCGTAAAGCGTGGAAAGCTAAATCCAAGATAGTTAGGACCTCCGAGATTCTTACCAGAATCGGTCCTGTATCCCATAAACTAAACCTACTCCACGAACTCAGTAACATACATTTTACTCTTCGCATCTCGATCTTTAAACCATACCTCTCCGTTAGGACTCTCGTAAGCCCACTCGACGAGATTGAGATTAACGAGATCCTCGCCTTCGTATTAGAACCGTAGTGACCCTCAACCGAGTGGTCAAGCGGACGAACCAACGTCACCTCCCTATAGTGAAGGTTCGTTGGGACACCAACCGAGGACCCGATTTCACTTAGGAGTGCGAGAACCAATCGATTAGGAAGTTTCCCACCTCTCGACTTGATCCTTCATACCTACTTCCTTACCTAAATTCTAATTTCGAGACGAAATTCCCTTTAATAGGGGGATGATGTGACAACTCGAAATTTTCATTCGGTCAAACCCTAAAAGTCAACTACCTCTTATCATAAGTTAATGTCATTATTGCTTATTTTTAAGAAATTTAAAGTTCATTTGATTATTTTAATATTATTTTTAAGCGAACGGGTTAAAGAAAGTGTCGTCTCGGGTTTTGAATTTTAAAAACCGCAAACAACTCGTGACTTAGAAGTTCGCGGCCAAACTTTTAAGTTTGGGTCGAAAAATCATCCCAAAAACGTAAACTCGTTCCTTAAGCATGAGTTTACTCCCCAAGACTAGCCATTTGTGTTTACTCCCTAAATACCAAAAGAGTAAACTCCAAAATATCCTCTCAAGTATCATCCAAGTTTTTATTCAAAATCTTCAATCTAGTAAGTGTTTCTAGCCCTTTCAAGTTAGTATATCACTTAATCTAGTGATTGTACATCCTTTAATCCATCCATTTTTGTGTGTGATAAGTTTTTCCAAAACACCAAGAACACACACTAGTGTTCTTGGACTTAAAGTTCATTTCAAGCTTCCACAATGTAAGTACTTCTATCCTAGAGTCATTTTAAGCTTGCTATACATGTTTATACCAAATAAAAGTCCCAAGAACACCAAGATAAAGGTTTTCACGGTTTTGGGAGGTCCCAAAACCGTAAACACCAAGTATAGGGCCAAAATGGTGTGTTAAGGTGCCTAGATGCTTCACAATGCCTTAGGGACTTGTCTAGGTTCATCCTTGAAGATTTTATCACACAAAAAGCACCAAAACCTTCCATTTTTATGTGTTTACGGTTTGGGGATGTCCCAAAACCGTAAACACCCCAAAAGGTGTGTAAATGTCCCATAAGTGTCCCATGGTTATTTCTTATGTCTAAATCTAACCTAAACTAGTGCCATGATTGAGCTAAGGACTTGAAAACCCCAAAAACCATAAAGTTATGTGTTTAAGGTAGTAAACTCATGAGTTTAAGGTAGTAAACTCATGAAAAATGGTCCTTAGACCGTAAACTCCATTTAGGAGTGTTTTGATGCCACACAACACTTCCTAAGGCTAAATCATGAAGTAGGAATGCTTGGAATAGCTTAGAAGACTTCAAATTGTCAAATGGTCAAAAGGTTAGGAGTTTATGACTGTAAACTCAAAGGGTGTTGGTCTTTAGGGAGTAAACTCATTTTAGGAGTGTTCCTTGAACCCCAAACACACTAGCCTTTCCCTGCAACACTTAGATGCACTCCTTAGCACTTATAACACTTATAAAAAGTGTGTGTCATGTCCTAGAGTGTCTTGACTTGTTTATTGGTTGTTTAAAAACTAATTGTTTATATACATATGTCCTCATATGTTATTAGGATCGTTGTGCGTGTCTAAGTCTTCACTTGACACCAAGCACTTATCCGACACTTCCTTCTGATCCACTCACAACAGGTGAGTTCATACCCCTTAATCAATGTTTTAAATGTTTTTAAATACTTTATGGGGGGTACAAGTAGAATCATGCTACTTAATATATCAATCACTTGTGATTAATAAGCAGCATTCAAATGATTGGCTACTCGTTAGGCGTTTTACCAAACAGTTTCCTTCAAATGTTTTTCATAAACACTTTATATGTTTAAAACTCCTTATTAAACTATACATTTTACTCTGTATGTTTTATTTCAAACTTAATTACAATTGTGTTTCAAACAAATGTTTCTTGATACTTCAACTGTTTTATCAAACCCATGGTTCAACCCGTTTTATAGATTGACAACAAGTCAATCATTTCTTAGATAATAATTATGTTCCAAGGTTTTACAAAACTTACTTTATGCTTTTATATTATCAATTGCATGCCTATATATGTATAGTTATATAAGAAACGTTTAAAAGACTTAGGAAGGCTATCCACCTTATTTCCTTTCCACGCTTGAGATGTGGTCTGGTGGGACATCGAGTAACCGTCCGAAGGTCGTTTAAATATTAGTTATATATCATATGTACATATATAGTCATAAAGGTCCTTCCAGTTCATCCAATGCCCTTGGGTAGCAAGGGTATACATCCGTGTTCATACGTACCAGTTAAATTACTAGTAAGCTACCATATGGGTAGTTTAGGAAGATACTAGAACTATTACTAGAACGCGATATCATACAATGAGTCAGTTCATTCATGAGTAAATACTTGCTAAATAGAGAGAACATACATTACAGCTAGTACACACAATATATTACTATACATGCTAGATAGAGAGAGAACACACATTACAGCTAGCACACGTAGAACATTACAGTACATTACTATACTATTACATAGATATGTTTACATGATTACATTTACAAGTATACTAGAAAGAGAACATATACAACGATACTATAACGATTAACAATACATTACATATACATGAATACGTTAACAAAATTGTGATCCACTGTATCGGAGCATGCCTTCAATTTCATGGCCCGAGTTGTAGCCAGAGTATCTTGGAGGGAGAGCGTGAGTTTGCGTATAGATCTATACTGGATTGACTATCCTACACCTTGCTGCTAGCTACAGCCGGACCTGCATGTCTGCGGGTGCCAAACGTCATACCTTATTACGACCTACATTGTCGTGTTACCTAGTCGATAGTATGGTACAATTTATCACATAATACCTTAATATAAATCCGGTTTAAGGTAGTTAGTACAACAGTAGTTCCTATAATATAACACTACAATACTAAATTAATTTACCCTTTACATATAGTTAGTGATCATTTCACTTAAACATTATTGTACAAACTATATTTTGTTAATGATAGTTACACTTGGGAAAATTACATACTTTTACAAGAAACGAACAGACAAAACAGTTGGGTCTTGGTAGAAGACTCCCTTTTATAATATTAGGAAATCATAGGGATTTCTAGGGTTTTTCAAACGTTTACAGTTGTTTTACAAACATTCTCATACTTACACGAACTTCCTTTCAAAACATTTTCCAGTCTTTCATTACATGTCAAACAAATACTTACATAGAAATTAAGACACATTAATACTTATGATCTCACCAGCTTTAAAGCTGATACTCTCTTTCAAAATAACTTGTATCCTCAGGTCAACAGTAGACAGGTACCGATGCAAGGTTTAGAGAAGATGGAGCTCGTTCAAGAATCATCTTTCATTTTGTTTATACTTTAGTGTCTATTATAATTTGGCAGAACACTTGTATTTAAGTTATATTATTAATGCAATGGATGATGTTGTTGCTTGTTTACTACTTTTCATTGTTGTGATACTGTACATGACGTCCTCTGCCCCAAAACGTTTCCGCCATTCTTGGTTTTGGGGTGTGACAAGCAACGAGTCACCTCCCTGTGGTCTCGCAGCAGCAACGACTATAGTGGCAGCGGCTACAACAGCATCAGTCAGAGCAGCATATCGCTCATCAAACATCTCAATCAACGTGGTCTTGATAGACCCAAACATCTCGGGAATCTCCGCCCGAATAGCCGCAGCCACCTCTTCCTGAATCATCCTCCGTATCTCCTCATCACAGGTACCACTGGTACCGTTGTCCCCATTGTGACGTCGCGTAACCACCATGTTGTCTATGAAATACAACACAAAAATAATCAGAGACTCGATCAAGATCGCTCAAACTCGATCAGTCACCCCTACTTGATTCTTTGGTTTTGCTAAGGAATCTTACTCGGACTGATTACTAATGCGATGTTTCCATTAGTACGGGCCCTATACTACCTTCTACAACGTACCAGTACTCATTCCCAGTCTTCTTCCCAGAACTCCAAATCACAAGTATACCACATATAGGCTACACCATATACAACCTCTCATAAGCTCCTCACTGCTACCTACTCACTCTCGAAGTAATCTCTTAGTAGCAGAAATCTCCTAGGCTAAGGCATCACAAATCAGACCACTCTAGTCCTATCATGAATAACTAGCCTACTCTGGCATGCATACAGTTCACATAATATCTCATAACACATAATGTAAGGGTATTTTGGGAATCACCGTTCGGGCGATGGCTAACTGTACACACTGCTCCTGCTCTTTTTTTCAGAATTCTTTACTCTTTTTAGAAAATTTATTTCTAATTATGAAAATCTTCTCAAATCCTCAGTTTGAGTCCAGATACGCCCAAAGGTGCATCCGAATCCCTCAAACCAAGGCTATGATACCAACTTGTAACGACGTAAATTTTCAAAACAATTTTTCATTTTTATAAATCACAATCAGTCTCATAATGTAATCTCAAAAACATAAGTATCATAAATCATCTCAAAAACAATCCCAGAATCTCAACAAAAACTCTCTGACAATGTGTACAATCATGTTGGCGCCTTCCCGCGATCATCACTAGTACCTGAAACACATATCACGCAACACGGTAAGCATAAATGCTTAGTGAGTTCCTTTAAATACCACATACAACACATACGCCACTCAAGGCTACAATATGACCCTTCGGTCGGTGTGTCTCAGCGGAACCCTCAAGTTCCGTATCGTTGGGCCCTCCAGCCCGGTCAATGTCGTTGGACCCTCTGGCCCGGTCTATATCGTTGGAGCCTTCGGTCCGGTCTATATCACATAACATACAATTATCACAATACACATATTCACAATTAACACATAACACATAAGACCCTCCGGTCTGCTCATGGTTACCACCCTAGGTAATGTATAGTGAGAAGACTCACCTCGGGAAAGTCTCAGAAAATCTTGAACTCAGTAAAAGTGATCTAGCCTCCGCCTAATCACATACATAATCACACTTAATCAACATTGACCCTTAATGGATAAATAAGTCTCTTACTATGTTCCCAGAAGGGTAAAAGACCTTTCTACCCCTCCCTTAGCCCAAAGGCCCCTGGTTGACTAAACACTAAAAGTCAACAAAAGTCAACGGTCAACTATGACCAGACTCGTCGAGTTCTCTCGACGACTCGGCGAGTCCATTCGTGTCCCCAACCACTTCTATAGTCCCACTCAACTCACTGAGTCGTCCTTCCTACTCGTCAGGTCACCAGAGTCATCATACTCGGGACACCTCGCTCCGACTCGTCGAGTTCCTAAATGGACTCGGCGAGTCTCGACTATAACATGCTCAAATTCACTTCCTTAGGCCAGATCTGCTTCACTAATCAATAGATCTGACCTCCTAGCCCTTATAAGTCATGTAAAGGTGCAACCTTTACGTTCATGCATTGACCAAATGGCTAAATATGAATAAATAACCCTTAATATGATGATACCAACTCAAGTCTCCATTGAAACCTCAAAAAGCTGATAAGATGGGACTCTCTGGACCCTTCATGGTCCAGATCTTAAACATATGACACCAAGGGACCTCCTAGACACCATAACTCATCCAAAAAGGAAGAGTAGAAACCCTAATTTGTATGATCTAACAAACAAAGGAAGAGTAGAAACCCTTCATGGTCCAGATTTATACCCGCAAAAGCAGCTTGGGACGAAATGATGGATGATGAGAGCTTCTCCAACCAACCTAACTCAAGCTTCCTTCTTCCTTCCTTGAAATGATGCATAAAATGAAGTATTATCCTTCCTTTCTCACTCAAGCCTCTCTCTCTCTACTGATTAGGGTTTCTCAGGGGAAGTGTGGCCTCAAATGAAGGCTATAGAGGCCTTTAAATAGGTCTCAAACCCGGGGAATTAGGGTTTCATCCGTCAGCACCAACTCGGCGAGTCAGATACCCGACTCGTCGAGTCTAGTCGTGAATATGCGTCTAAGATCTTGACTGTACTCGACGAGTCGAGGCACCAACTCGTCGAGTCCCTCCAATAAATCACATATAAAATAATTAAATAACATACCCGAAATCCACGATGTTACAGTTATGAAAACTCACAGGATAGACAATTATTATGGTATTTATGTTTTTGCGGGAAAAGTAATATTACAATTATTTTACGCAAAATTCCAAACTTCTTATAGTTTTATTTACTAATAAAACTATGCATCATTATTTGAAGTATGACATATTTACTTACAAAATCATAGTCTTGGACATTTGAGACTAATCCTCACTGTTAGGAAAATATAGGTTTTTCCTGGTTTGATACATTCATACTATATAAACAAAGATTCATAACTCATTTTATGAGAAAATATCGGATTTTCTGGAAAACAAACACAAACTTTCAAATGACATACATTTATACAAATATGTACTTATGAATTCACCAACTTAAAAATTGACACTTTTTCTTTGAAATAACTTGTATTCTCAGGAAATCACTAAACCAGGTTAGCAACTGCTTTTGGGGACTAATGCTCTGGCGTTAGTAATATCTTTTGCAACATCATATTGTATTTGACTTTTGTAACATGTAATACAACAATCATGTAAACTTTTCAAATATATGCTATGATGGTGTGTACTTTTTTTACTATTCAATTGTTATGATATTGTACATAACGTCCTCCGCCCCCGAATGTATCCGCCGTTCAGGTTTGGGGTGTGACAGATGTAGAGGGGAGAAAATGTTAATCGAGTTTCAAATTTGCAAGTTTTAATTTTTTTCAGTTTTTGTGTTTTAGTTTTGTGTTATTACATGGACTTTTCATTTGAGGTTATGGATTTAGACTTTGAAATCCCTCCGGATTTCAATCTAAACTAGATGTTGATTTCCATGGAATGATATTGTTTTCGATTTTAGGGCTTCAATGGTTTTGATGGAGTTTTTTTAAAGAACCTTGAAATCCCTCCGGATTTTTATTTTTTAACTAAAAGAGTATTAAAAATTAAAAAAAAAAATAAAAAACAGAAAAAAATTAATAGGGCAAAAATATTATTTCAAGTTTACGAAAGACCAATACCAAAAAAAAAAAAAAAAAAAAAAAAAAAAAAAAAAAACCTTCATTTTGGAGTATACAAAGTTTTTTTTGAATATAACTAATCTTACAAAACCAATATTTTTACTTTAGACTACCAATCAATTCGCAGAAAAAAATTCTAAAAGGACGGTACCTCTGTTGCGTTAGATGCCCTTTTTCACAGACACATACCCTAAGTTTGATTTATCTGTTCCTCCCCTCCCATTTACGAACACGGAAGAATCACCAACATCTCGTAGGCGCTGATTTAGTTGAATCAATTTAGTGAATAAATCAAGGTTATTGTGAATTTTTAGGGTTTCGATCGGGACTGCGCATCAATCTTCTGATTTATATGTAGTGGATCATGTTTATGTCTTCACATGTTGATGATTTATGTTTGAACTGCAATGTTGTTTCAGTTTTGATTTTTTTTTTTTTTTTTTTTGTTGAGCGACTCGATTAGGGTGAATTGCTTTTATGATATAAATGTTGATCACAGTCAAATTTTTTATTGTTCCAATATTCTGTTTCGGAGGACAATGTCATTCGATATCTTTAGGGTTTCGTTTTGCCTGGCACGTCCATATCATTGTATCTTTGTGATTTAGTGATTAAATATGTTTTAATGTGTAATACCCATCTGAATGTGATTTAGTCATTTGTTTGATTATTTTTTGGTCTATCAGTTTTGAATATGTGGTGGCGGTAAAACGCCATCGGTCTCCGGATTTTGTATTTACCATTTTTTTTTTTCTAAAATATATTGCTAACAGTCTTTTAAGCGGCATTAGCAAAAGATGTTTACAAATATAGCATTACATGCTTTTAACCATGTTATTGTAAAGTCAAACGACCACAATATTTGTTATAAAACTGCAACTACTGGAATTGATATATGTAGATGCACGTAAGGACCTATTTGTGTTGATAAAATGGAAAAATAAATTTACAAAATCATTTACTAATTGTTTCTGCTGTTCGATTTTTACAATCTCAGTCGAGAAATTCGTGTTACTTTTTGCCACTTATTGACTGTTTTACTTTTTACGCTGTTTGATCATGTTACATGTTACATTACTCTACTGATTGGCTATTAGTGTCACGTAATCAATTTTGATGCAAATTTGTGTTTTAATCGCATTAGCGGATGGGTTACAACCAGGTCAGCATGGCAGACAAGAAGACTGACCAAGTGCCGCCTCTTGTGCTTGTAAATAGGATGTCGGAAGAAGCTGTTTTCCCGTCTGGATTTATTCTTTCAACGTATGTTAATTTTTTTTTTTTTTTTTTTTTTAACGGCCATGTTAGTATTTGTCTGGGATTGAACCCAGGACCTCCTAGTTAGACTCTTGTTAGCCAAGTGGGCTAAGTCGGACCATAGTTGCAAAGTTGATACTAACTTGCTTTTGTAGTTGCAAATCATAAGATTCATACAGCAACATAACTAACAACAGGTTGCATTGAATATATATAGTTTAATTTTTTGTTGTTTTAATTATTTTGTTTGATCCAGTGCAAAGCCGATCTCTGTACCATATCGGCAAAAAACAAAGGTTCCCACCGACTTGAGGTTCACTGTACCGTTTGGAGTATCTTTTCAGATCGGTAAGCATTATATTATTTTTATTTGCGAGATTATTTACTGAGCAGTTCTTATAAGTACGATTGGTTTGGTTTGTTTTTACATAGTTCCTATACCCGATCTAGCCCAGAAATCCATTTCAGTTTCGGAAGGGTATATTGGTCCCTGCACAGATGCTCCTGTTACCGTTACTATGCACAATTACTCGGGTTCACATATTGAACTTAAAGCAGGAGATCAAATAGCACAGCTGAAAATTTCCGACATAATTGCACCAGAATTCGTTGATGTCACCCCTCGGATTGATTAATCAACCAACGGTTACTATTAATGCATTATACGATGCTACTCAATAATTGGACCCTTGTGTAAACTTTCCTTTCTGAGTACGTAGTATAAATTTTGCGTCGTTTTTGGATGGAATTGGTTTGGTAGTTGGGCACGTTGAGTATGCTTCTATTATTATGTACTTTTGAATAATATAAATAGAAAAGCATCCATAGTGATAATGTTGGTGTAAAGTTATCGGGGGGAAGCCAGAAATTTTTTTTAGGGTGTTCCTCCTAAATTTGTTAAAAAAAGTGTGTGCGTGCATATATATATATATATATATATATATATATATATATATATATATATATATATATATATATATATATATATATATATATATATATATATATATATAGAGAGAGAGAGAGAGAGAGAGACCGTTGACTTTGAAGACCCTATGCTAAAACTAAAATTGGGTTCCTCTAAATACAATTTTTTATTTTATAAACAAAATTAATTTAAAGAAATGAGTTGGAAAACTTAAAAAGTAATTAAATTAATTAAAATAAGAAAAATAAAATTTTATTAAATTTAAGGGGCATAGTATATAATTTATTAAGCTGATTTGTTAAAGAATTAAAAGATGGGTTAAATTGTGAAAATAAAACTATAAATAAATTGGTAAATTTGTAAGTTGGAGTTATGACGTAAAGAAGGGGAATTAAATGCTTTATGTTTAAAAATTTGACCACAAGTAGATTCGAACATAGGTATCTTATTGAAGGCAAAGAACACTTCCACTTGAGCTAAAGAAATTTTATACTGATATTTGCACAAAATTGTTTATTCAAAATAATTAACAATATAAAAGCAATTTTTTTTGAGAATTTGAGGGTGGGCTTGGGGCCATCATGGCTCTCATGTGGTTCCGCCCATGAAAGTAATAACGTATATAAAATAATGATCATATTATTGTTCTTCTCATATCAGATTGGCTATCACCGCACACTATGATATGTGACGTGTCATTGCGGTCGCGAGATGAACACGACACCTTCCAATACTTGGAGGTGCGGTAAGGCCACCACACAAGAAAGCTACACCGCACCATTTGTTTTGAACGTTGCTTGGCCGTTTTTTAATGGCTCTTAAAAAAAATCTATTATAAATGAACATTTATGCTTCACATTTTAAACCACAAAACAAACACCAAACACTCCTATATATTTATGAATTACAATTGGAAAGTGTCTTCATCGTCATCGACTTCGTCCGATACGTTTGCGTTGCGGGAAGCGACATTTATTGGGGAGGTTATGTGAACAACACAAACTTACCTACAATAAAATGAAGCCAAACGTTCGCATTCAAAAATTAGAAATCCTTCTTTACGGAAAAATAGTAAAGTCGGACACAACCAACTTGTGGATGGCTACTTTAACAATGATGCAATATATGTTGAAATATTCTAACGTTGGTTCCGAATGAGGAAAGAATAATTTCTATGCATTGTTGATGATATAAAAGTTGATTTCCATATTTTCAACAGAGCATTGATGGAAGAGGTTAGGAAGGTTTCTCTGCAATTCCAAAATATACAACTGCAATAAAGTCCCTATATATTGGCATCATAATCGATTTAGTCATTATATATTTTTTTTATTCAATTAAGTCCCAAATACCGGTAATCGTATTCAATTTAACCCTTTGACCCGGTGAACAGGTCATCCAACTTTCAAAAATTACATTTTTGGCCCAGATCTCAAAATTTATTACAAATTTGGTCCAAAATTTACACTTTTGGCCCAGCTTTTAATTTTTTTACAAATTTGGTCCAAAATTACCCTTTTTGCCCAAATTTTAGAATTTTATTATGAATTCATCCTAACTTTAGTTTTTTTTTTACAACTTTTTTTCTCAAAAAATTGTTTCTAATATGTTTTTTCTTTATAAACTCATATTTATACAAAAAAACATATTTTCACATAAAAATCTTATTTTTTTCTACATAAAACTTTTTTTAAAAGGTTTTTTGTATATAAAATATCTAGTTATAAAAATAGGTTTGGACTATTTGTGTGATATCTCTTAAAAAATCAATTAAGAAACTAAAAGTAACCCTAAATTATAAAAACAGGTTTGGATTATTTGTTCTTTAATCACATTTATATGAAAGTTTAAACTCGTTACATTATATATGAAAGTTTAAAATATATATAATATAATAATATTATATTTTATTCGTAAGAATTTTTTTAAGAAAAAAGTTAAAATCATAACTTTGATATATTTTTTTATAACTTTTTAATAAATATATTATCTAAATAAAACATATCCATTTATGGCACGTGTCCGATCTAGGTTGTGATTTTTTATTGTCAATCAACCTTTTCTTATTTGGATTATTTATAATATTGTATTTCCTTTATTATTTAATGTCTGTTATATGAAATATCGGTTGCAATTTATTATCGATAAACATGTTTTCTGGGGAGTGAGAAGTGACCAAAAATACAATAGCAACATAAATATATAAAATATTATAACTATCAATAACATAATAGAATACTTTAAATAAAGTTCGAAAGAATTTACATATGAGTTCGGTTAAAAAAAATTACTCAAAGAACTGAAAAATGCTTGAGTTGAGCTTCACAAGGAATTTTTTTAACCAAACTCATGTGTAAATTCTTTAGAACTTTAGTTAAAGTATTCTATTGTGTTATTGATAGTTATAATATTTTATATATTTATGTTGCTATTGTATTTTTTTCATTTCTCACTCCCCTAAAAACATGTTTATCGATGATAAATTGCAACCGGTATTCCACATAACAGACATTAAAAAACGAAATGAAATACAAGATTATAAATAATCCAAGTAAGAAGAGGTTGATTGGCAATAAAAAATCACAACCTAGATCGGACACGTGTCATGAATGGATATGTTTTATTTAGATAATATATTTATTAAAAAGTTATAAAAAATATATCAAAGTTATGATTTTAACTTTTCTCTTAAAAAAATTCTTACGAATAAAATATAATATTATTATATTATATATATTTTAAACTTTCATATATAATGTAACTAGTTTAAACTTTCATATAAATGTGATTAAAGAACAAATAATCCAAACCTGTTTTTATAATTTAGGGTTACTTTTAGTTTCTTAATTGATTTTTTAAGAGATATCATACAAATAGTCCAAACCTATTTTTATAACTACATATTTTATATACAAAAAACGTTTTAAAAAAAGTTTTATGTAGAAAAAAATAAGATTTTTATGTGAAAATATGTTTTTTTGTATAAATATGAGTTTATAAAGAAAAAACATATTAAAACAATTTTTTGAAAAAAAAAAGTTGTAAAAAAAACTAAAGTTAGGATGAATTCATAATAAAATTCTAAAATTTGGGCAAAAAGGGTAAATTTTGGACCAAATTTGTAAAAAAAATTTAAAATCTGGGCCAAAAGTGTAAATTTTGGACCAACTTTATAATAAATTTTAAAATCTAGGCCAAAAATGTAATTTTTGAAAGTTGGATGACCTGTTGACCGGGTCAAAGGGTTAAATTGAATAAGATTACTGGTATTTGGGACTTAATTGAATAAAAAAAATATATAATGACTAAATCGATTAAGAGGCCAATATGTAGGGACTTTATTGCAGTTTTCCCTTTCAGTTCCGGAAGGGTTTATTGGTCCCTGCACAGATGCTCCTGTTACCGTTACTATGCACAATTACTTGGGTTCACATATTGAACTTAAAGCGGGAGATCAAATAGCACAGCTAAAAATTTCCGGCATAATTGCTCCAGAATTCGTTGATGTCACCCCTCGGATTGATTAATCAACCAACGATTACTATTAATGCATTATACGGTGCTACTCAATAATTGGACCCTTGTGTAAACTTTCCTTTCTGATTTCCTTTCTGAGTACGTAGTAGAAATTTTGCGTGGTTTTTGGATGGAATTGGTTTGGTAGTTGGGCACGTTGAGTATGCTTCTATTATTATGTAATTTTGAATAATATAAATAGAAAATCATCCATAGTAATAATGTTGGTGTAAAGTAATCAGGGGCAAAGCCAAAAACAAATTTTAGGGTGTTCCTCGTAAATTTGTTAAAAAAAGTGAGTGTGCGCATATATATATATATATATATATATATATATATATATATATATATATATATATATAGAGAGAGAGAGAGAGAGAGACCGTTGAATTTGAAAACCCTATGCTAAAACTAAAATTGGGTCCCTCTAAATAAATTTTTTATTTTATAAACACAATTACTTTAAAGAAATGAGTTGGAAAACTTAAAAAGTAATTAAATTAATTAAAATAAGAAAAATAAAATTTTATTAAATTTAAGGGGCATAATATATAATTTATTAAGTTGATTTGTTAAAGAATTAAAAGATGGGTTAAATTGTGAAAATAAAACTATAAATAAATGGGTAAATTTGTAAGTTGGAGATATGACATAAAGAAGGGGAATTAAATGCTTTATGTTTAAAAATTTGACCACAAGTAGATTCGAACATAGGTATCTTATTGAAGGCAAAGAACACCTCCACTTGAGCTAAAGAAATTTTATACTGATATTTGCACAAAATTGTATATTCAAAATAATTAACAATATAAAAGCAATTTTTTTTGAGAATTTGAGGGTGGGTCTGGGGCCATCATGGCTCTCATGTGGCTCCGTCCATGAAAGTAATAACGTATATAAAATAATGATCATATTATTGTTCTTCTCATATCAGATTGGCTATCACCGCACACTATGATATGTGACGTGTCATTGCGGTCGTGAGATGAACACGACACCTTCCAATACTTGGAGGTGCGGTAAGGCCACCACACAAGAAAGCTACACCGCACCCTTTGTTTTCAACGTTGCTTGGCCGTTTTTTAATGGCTCTTAAAAAAATCTGTTATAAATGAACATTTATCGTTCACATTTTAAACCACAAAATAAACACCAAACATTCCTATATATTTATGAATTATAATTGGAAAGTGTCTTCATCGTCATCGACTTCGTCCGATACGTTTGCGTTGTGGGAAGCGACATTTATTGGGGAGGTTATGTGAACCACACAAACTTACCTATAAGAAAATGAAGCCAAACGTTCGCATTCAAAAATTAGAAATCCTTCTTTATGGAAAAATAGTAAAGTCGGACACAACCAACTTGTGGATGGCTACTTTAACAATGATGCAATATATGTTGAAATATTCTAACGTTGGTTCCGAATGAGGAAAGAATAATTTCTATGCATTGTTGATGATATAAAAGTTGATTTCCATATTTTCAACAGAGGATTGATGCAAGAGGTTAGGAAGGTTTCTCTGCAATTCCAAAATATACAACTGTTGTTAGAACAAACAACACGTGAATGTTTATACAAGCCTGCTAAAGTTGTGATTATGCTCTATCATGGTCATTATTTACACAAGCTTACAATTAGTTACATCTAGCTATTGAATACGAAAAATGAAAACAAACATGGGCTCCATAGAATGCTTTATAATATTGATTGTATGCAATTTGGGTTAGTCAACGTGCCCTAATGCATGGTGCTGCCAGTTTATTCGAGGTGATCAGAAATAGCTGGCAATAATTTTTAAAGCACTAACTTCATATGTATTAGATCTATATGCTCAGTAATCATTATTGAAAGATATCACTAAAAACATATGATCCTATAGGGTCACACCTTTACCAAATTGGCACATTTTGAGTAATTATTATTAGTATGGTTATTAATAAATAAAAAAACTCTTGTATTTAATTAGGAGATAATTATTTTGTGAATATAATAACTAAAGAAATAAAAACAAGTGATTATATAATATAATATGATTTAATAAGTCATGTACAAAGTTTCGGACAGTTTGATTAACTTTATACTTACTAGTTAGTTTGCTTTATTTCGTTATAGAAACTAATCACACTTTATCTCTCTTTTTAATAACTTTAGGCCGAAAATGATGAGCAATGGGCAAAGATGTTGCTTGTTGCTTTTGTCTCTTACAACACCATGCTCTTACAAGACCATTACTTTATATTAAATAATGGGGTATAGTCCTTAGATGTTATTTGTGGGTATAAAAGGATGCATAAGGATTTCTTTTGAATGGTTGCTTCTTCTTTTTCTTCCTTATGGTCGACACTCTTTTCCTCCTCCTTCTTCTTCTTGTCTTTTGAAGTGTATTGAAGAATTGGTGCTTTGAAGTGCTTTTCCTTTGGTGCTTATTTGTGATAAGCACTTAAAGCTTAAGAAGTACTTCCAATACAATATAGGAACCAACATTCCAAGTGCCTTACTATTGATGGTAGGTACATTGTAGAGAAATTCTATTCTTTAGTTTTCGCTATCTTCATCAACTCTCCAATTCCAAGTGGGATCAATGGCTTTAAAGGTTATCTCTTAAACATCTATGGTTGTTATTAGTTTTCTATTTCATGTATTTGGATCCTATTGGTGGTTTTGTTGAAATGATCTAACAATAAACTTGTAATTTTAAAGTCTTTCGTTTACCACAAAAAATTGTTTTTGTAAAAATTATCGTTTTTAGTTATCAAAACCCATGACTTGTATCAAATCCATCTTATACATGTTTAGAAAGATTTATTTAAGTGTTAGATAACCTTTCGTTTTGTAAAATATGTTTGGTATTTCTTTTGGCAAAGAAATCACCAAATATATTTTTGTTGGATTCAAGTGTTTATGCTTTTAACTAAATTGGTATAAACTTGCCAATAGAAACAAAGTCCTTTTTAGGTTGCCCTCAAAACTAGCAATTGACTAGAATGATTTATTGAGAGAGAGGTTGATTTATTGATTTTTTATAAGATTAATAAATAGCAATAAGTGATTTGTTAAAATATTATGAGATTAATATATTAATTAGAAATAGTAATATTTAATTATTAATTAATATGAAATTAATTGGGATTAATTGAATTAATTAAAAGTGCAGGGGCTAAAGGTGACAATGTTCAAAAGTTGAGCAAATGAAAGCTTCTAAAAACTCCCTAGAAAGGACGGTTTTGTGGGAGCTCTCTAGGGCTTCTAGAAAGCCTTGGAGGGTAAGCAAAGTGTAAAAGGAAACCTGCCTTATTTGAGATATTCTTATAATATTCAATTAGGGTTACCTTAGGTTACCTTAATCACCTATAAATACCCCCTTAAGGGTCTTATATTTTCGCCCCTCCTTCTAAGAGTACTAGAGCCGAAAATTCCACTTTCCTCTCTCCTCTCAAGTCTTCTAACTGTTAAGGTTTGGGTACAAAACATTAGAGGCATCAAATTTTTGTTGCTTCCTTTCCAATTCAAAAGAAAGGATTTGATTTTATTATTTACAATAATAATCAAAAGGTACATATATCCTAATCCCTTGTAAATTTCGAGTATAGTAGGGCTACCTTAGGGTTCTTGATGTTCATGGTTTATAACTATCAATAGAGAGAACATAAATCTAAAGTAGGCTGCATGTGAACTTAAGGGTTAAGTTATTTCTCTTCATGCTTTAATTATAACCTACAAAACATATCAGTGGTATTAGAGCCATAGTTTTCTAATTGATTGTGCTTAATAGTAAATAGATCAATATCAGGGTTTATAGAAATTAAACCCTAAAGGCTTGAACTTTCACATAAGGCTAGGGTTCTTGAAACCCTACCATCCACCCTAAATTTCAAAAAGCCTAGGGTTTCCTAGCTTCCTTAATTATTTATTTTAATAGCCTTTAAATTTGAATAATTAAAATTGGATAACCCTAAAACCCTTATTTTCGAAAATTGGAAGGGTTTTGGATTATGATTAAATTTGAATTACTTAATTAATTGTTTAATAGAAAATAATTATATAATCCCTTATGATTTGAATTAATTTAATTAAAAGTTAATTATAAGATAAAGATTAAATCGTAAATGATTTAGATTAATTTAATTTGAAGTTAATTAAAAGATAAAGACTAAATCATAATTGTTTTAAATTTAATTAAATTAAATGTCTTAAAATACACCTTACATATATCATTAAAAGTTAATTACTATATGTCTAAGAATCAGTCAGTCGAATCGGTAGTATGTCTCATTCACGAAGCTATAATATAAGGGGGTACAAGGAAACGAGCTATAAAATTGTCGTTGAATGGGTATCTACTCTCACCCGCTACTCCCTTGCTTGGTGGAGGGCCGTTAGCAGAACGCATCCGATAGGACATAACCTCATTAAAAGTGTAATGTTATTAAAGTAGTGAAGCATTATTTATAAATCTCACTCTAGTTATTTTAGGAAAAATGTGAAAAATATGTTAATCCATGAAAAATGCACATCATGCTTTAAAGTCATTAGTGGAGCGTGCGTGATTAAACGACACACTAATATGTACTATAAAGAGATATGATGGAGCATCTCGAAAATTATCTTGTTGATGGAGCGTATGTGGTTAACCAGCACATCAATTTAAGAAGATTAAAGACCTCGAGGTTGCCAAGTGGGTTGACATGGTTATTCATATCTTGTTTGTGATCATCGGCATCCTAGTCACAAAAGTGAGAGCAGAATCTGAGATTAAACATGACATTTATAAGATTCAATGATTCTCAAAAGATCTATGAGTTTCATAATATTGAAATTGGTAATAGCCTTACCTACCTAAAATAGATTTGAATTTGATTACTGCATCCATCTTCAAAGTTCGAATCAAAAACATGGATCCTAGCCTTAATTTGAGTTTGGGTTAATAATTAATGATTAAAATCAACTATATTGAATTCTCTTTTCTCCCAATTATAGATGCCAAATCAAGAAAATACTGGTCTTCCTCATTCTTTTAGAAATGGTTTTCCTATTCCTTCTGAAGATAATCTTCTGCATTCTAATCAAGGTGAAATTGTTTTCCCTTCTTCGGGAAATTGTGGAACTGGACATTTTGCTTCTTCAACTCTTCCACCTCCTCCTCAAATGACTCTCCCAACGTCACATTTTCCTCAAGTTGAAAGATACGAAACTACTCAAGCTCTACTTGAATGTAGACATCAAGATGGAAGTTTCGTGTGTGCGCTGGTTCTGAAAATGAAATCATACATTGACAAGCTAGATAGAATGGGTGTCATTTTCCTAAGGGACAAAGTCATTATTTGGTTCTTCTTTTGCTTCCAAAGTCATATGATCAATTCGTTGAGAAATTTTGTATGAAGAATATTGAATAGAACCTTATTGATCTGACCAAAATGTTGATAGTTGTTGAAGCAGAAATGCTTAAGAGCACATCTGAAGTACAGGTGCTTGAAGGGTCTAATTCCAAGGTTTCCATGGACATTGACGATGGTGAAAATGGGGGTCTAGAAAACATTTCTCTTCCCAATGGAAAGGGGTCGTCCAAGGTCAAACCTTTTGATTGTATGGTAAAGAGAAATGCTAGTTCTGGGATAGTTCCACATGTTGATCCGAAAGAGTCCCTTTGTTTCTACTGCCAATTGAAAGGACATTGGTTGTGAAATTACCCAAAGTACCTAAAAGATCTTAGAGATGCTAAAGTCAATCTGTATGACTCTACTTCAGGTACATCCATTATCTAACTCCATTGTTTTGTAGGTTCGTATTCATAGAATCTTAATACATGATGTGATGATCACATATTGATGGAATAGTAGGATCTAAGAGAAAGAATGAAGCTTAAGAAGAGTGAGCTAAGTATGATCGTGGGAAATGGACTTTTGTCACATGGTCCGATTATCGGAATTTGGAGCTACTACTTAGGAGTTAGGATAACTTAATAGATTTCTAGTACTTTTTAGAAATTGTCTAGAAACATAGTTTTCATTTTTTGCGCTGTAAGGACAAGTTCCAATTTTTTGTTTATTTTCATTAAAAGTGAAAAGTTTGGTTTATCTAGCTACTTTACTTTATATTGTAACGCCCTCAAAATCAACACATAATTTTTTTTGCTTTTAGATTAATACATTGTTAATACATGAATTCCCAATAAACCCAGAGTAATTAACTTTTAACAAAACATTGAAAAATAAGAGTATTTCACTGAAAACGGAAACATGCGGTGTGCGCCCTACAATCATCACGAGCCCTTCCACTTGAAAACCGGAGTACCTGAAACATAAAATGAAAACTGTAAGCACAAAGCTTAGTGAGTTCCCCAAAACATACCACACATGAAACCACATAAGTCCACTTAAATCATGCATACAAATATATATATATATATATATATATATATATATATATATATATATATATATATATATATATATATATATATATATATAAGGATGCCATGGAAATCCTCCACTGTCTTATTCCAGTGCCATAGGAACCCCCATCTAGTCTTAGCCTGGAATTCCATGGGAAGCCTGCACGGTCTGATATCCAATTGCCTCAAGAACCCCCCGAGGTCTTCCATGCAAGTATCACAAAGACAGCTAGCATACCACAAATCACAAAGACAACTAGAATACCACATACACATATAATGGGCCGGCATTGGTGCCTTTGACCCGTGGATATGGTGAGGAGACTCACCTCGTACTCCTGAAACATACAGAAAACCCTTGGCTGCTGGCTGACAGATCCTGAACTACCAATAAAAAAATAATACCTAATTAACAATTAGGTTCTAAACCATAATCATAACTTCAAACCTGGGGTAAAAAGACCATTTTACCCCTAACCTAGCCTTCACCAAAATTGTGGCCCTAACTGCAATCTAAAAGGCCCAAAAGGCCAATCAACTAATCAATGGCCCAATTTCTAAATTGGGCCAAACCTCTACATGGCGTTAACTTAAGGTCCAACCATCTTTGTAGTCCAAAACACTTGGCATTTCGATGGCCCATTTTCCCATGACCATTCAAAGCCCAAATCTGGTCCACTCATGGCCTAATTTTCCGAATTGGGCTCAAACCTCTCCAATGGATCTTATGCTAAAGCCCAATAATTTCCTTGGTCCAAAAACTTGTTTTCTAGATGTCCACGAAGACCCATAACAACTTAGTCCAAGAAATGGCCCAACCTGAGGCCCACGTTTGTGAAGTCCCATATGACTGAGTACGAAGGGCGTACTCGCCTAATGGCTTGTATGTTGTGCGTACTGGCTTGTACGACTAGCGTACTCCCCTCTTAATCCCACTTTTGCCATTAAGCACTCAATGCTTAGCCCATAAGTCCAAACTATAGATCTGAGTCCCAAATAGTGTCTAGACTCATAAAGTAACCGACTTGATGACTTTGCATGCCCCAAATGAACCCAAACTTAAAATATAACAATCTACTACGATGGAAATGGTTCTAGCTCATGCTTGGATGGATTTAAACTCTAAAGGTGCCAACTTTATGGACCTTGAACCTCAGAAACACTAAGAGTGGCAACCCAAACCTGCTGGAATGAAATGAAGACCACTAGATCTCATATTTGGGACCAAAATGAACCAAAACTCATAAATGGTAGATCTAAGACATCAATGATCAAGTTCAAAGCTATATACTTCCAACAAGTTGGAAATGAGTCATATAATCCAGATCCATAACCTCTTCCTTGATCTCCATCCTTTCACCAAGCTCCATCTTCATAAAAATGGACCAAATACACCAAAAATGGACATCGTAAGATCAAGATGCCACTATAAAGACTTAAGAGTGAATTCTAGGGCTTTAGAGGGTGGAGGTTGACTTAGGAAATGAAGAAGGTGGCTAACATTATGCTTATATAGGGTACAACCCTAAGATTAGGGTTTTCAAGCTGCCCTCGTACGCCTCGCGTACCACCTCGTACGCCCAGCGTACGAGGACTTGCACCCCAACCCAACTTTTCTTCTATGTTGTGCGTTCTCAATGCTACGCCTTGTGTAACCAGATTCGTACCAGTACACCCTGCGTACCTCCCTGGTACGCCTCGCATACTAGGATTTTCCCCAAACCCTAATTCCTCCGAAGGTCATAGCTCTCTCGATACCACTCTGATTCTGACGATCCTTATGTCCAAATAAAGGGACCGAGACGCTCAATACTGATACCAATTCATACTCACCCTAAGATATACTAAACTAACATTCTCTTTTCATAAAAACCAGATCTGGAAAATTGCCAAAATGCCCCTTTGTTTCCAAAACGCACATCGAATACCCGAACTACCCGAAATACCTTAACCACTCCAACTAAGTCCAGAACCCAACCTCTTGAGGGTCCTAAGCCTATTAATACCTAGTCCTGTGATCATCAATTCAAAACGGGTATAATGAGAACATGATGTTAGAACTCTCCCCCGCTTAAATTAGATTTCGCCCTCAAAATTTTTCCTTGCCTTTCCCAGCACATTCAACAGTCTGGTCAATACCATCACAACCCAGGAATAGTACAGCCTTCCCAAGGTAACCGCTACCAACTCTACAAGAACTTACCAAGCCTAGAAAGGAACGAACCTTAAACCCCTTTCAGAATACCACCCTCGTCTTTCCCGAAACTTGAAACCTCAAATTGATCTAAGTTCCCGACAAACCGCCCACACTGAACCACTATCATACATGAACTCATGAATACCACACTAAAAAATTATCACAAACCCAATTATCTTGATGCTTCCATAGGAACAAGAAACCAATGATCAAGTACATTTGCAGAATATTTACGCTTGACAGAAGGCTGAGGTAATTCTTTGAGTAAATGATTCATCCCTGCAACGGTTAGACTCATACGAGAGTTGTGCAATAGGTTCCAATCAACCACTCTAAGATTATTTAATCCAACCGCGAGCTACTTAATATATATCCTAAAGTACAAGCGACTCCTCACACGAAGCACAAAAAACTGAAACCATTCCGACTCATCTTAGTGCCACCTATCTACTTCTCAACGGCAGCTGAGACCTCCCTGGTCCTAACTTGTCTGCCATCTAACTAAATCATCGAATTCCTACCCGATTATCAAGCCAAAAGACATACAAACACATAGTAGCCCCACACGACTTCCGAGAGCAACCTTATCTAGTGATGATTCCCCAAATCACATGGACACCAAACCTACTGCTAAAAGAATGTCGCGAGACCAACAGTAGTCTCATAACATACCCGGTCTCCCACGACCTACCTTCTCCTGATTCTAAACACGCTGAGGTCCTCATAAAGATAGAACCAACCCAAGACACAACACAACAACTCAATTTCTATCAAAACTAAACTCATTTATTGCCCTCGAACCCTACAACTGATGTTCGACTCGAGATCTTACCTAAAATCAATTCAATACTTCACTCATAACCCAAGATTCACGAATCTATACTTGCATTCCACACCATAATTTTCCGATTCCTGATGAACCCTCACCTGACCGATAAATAATTACCCCTAAACCATTTCTGAGACTACAAGTTTCGCACTTGGTCCAACCAACAGATTCCCCAAGAATCCAAAAAGCAATGCTACCTAGCCTAAAACCCCTCCGCATCACACACTAATCCTCCACATGACCCTGCAACTCAAGATCTGATACATAGACCCAATAGTCTCTACCAGGACCCGCCTAATCTACCATAATCATATGGGCCTCGCCCATGTGTCCTACTCCTCTTGAGCTATACGGTCCGACCCAACTCGGACCATAATGGTCCTCAACCCAAAAAAAGAATATTCATTGACAACCATGAACGACGTGCCCAAGGTACGAACTGATTCCTCTTCCATGCTCATTACCATCCCCATTAATAGTCTATCTCAACCTGATGAATACTACGGTCCCATCGCATTCTTACAACATTCCCAACCAACCATGATCTTGCCCTGGAATGCCATGGGCTCCCCCACATAGTCTGACATCCAAGTGTCATGCATCCTAAGGTAAACCTTGCAACCAACCAGAAGTTTGGTTACACATTTAAATCCTACGGCCTAAAATGAACAAAATGGAGAAGTCGACCTCTGCTCGGGAGTTTCCTGACCCCCCCCCCCCCCCCTCACTAACATAAGTAATTGTAATATAGTTTTATCCATGAATGAAACTATGTGAAGCTTGAAATCATACGTAAAAGTAATTGTAATATTACTTTTCCCCGTAAAAATGAATACAATAATAGTTGTCTATCCTGTGAGTTTTCATAACCATACTAAGATAAATTTTTCTGTCTCGACGTTCTTCAGGCGTCGAAATGATATGATAATTGTCACCTCTTGGACTGTAGCTAACAATCAAGGCGCAAGATCATCAGTCTCGTATAGATCTATACACGCTTATCACATTATCTAGGAGGAGATTCTGGTTATAAAATAGGGCTTTCTTGTATACCTTGATAGGTATGGGAAGACGAATGTCTCACATATTCTCAACTTAGTCACGTATTTTTGAAACGAACAAAGTTAGAGTGGAATGGTTACCCTTGTTATGATATGTTATACAAACATATAAATAAAAACATATTTTGTTATATGTAAACATATTTTATCCCGAGAGGGTAAAGTGGTATTGTAAGATGTTTTGCATGCAAACATTTTCCTATGATAGTTATAACAACAACATGAAAAGTATAGCAAAAGATTAATGTTTTCACCCGATTTTAGTCGTGTGTTTACTTGTATTCCCCCCCCCCCCCCCCCTAAAGTGTTTAAAAAGCATTTAAAAGTAGAGTGATAGGGGTATGGACTCACTTGGTAAAAGTGACGGTTTGAAGAAGACGATGTTTAACTCGGGTAACACTTCGACTGGAAAGAAGCAAGTTTCTCGGAAATTTCGGGACTTGGAGACTTGTGTCGTGTGTTGGAGGTGTTACCGGGGCTTCGGGGTAGTTTAGAGGGGATTAACGGTGCGTAGAAGTAGGAGAAAGGATGGAATTCAACAACCAAAGTAGGAAGGATTTGATTTCTATATATAGCCTCAATTTCGACTCTCACATCGTGAGTTTGGTCCGATTTTCTCATGGCATGCGTGTGACATCCCCATTTTCACGGCCAGAAAAGACCGATTTTGTTTATGCTTTATAAAAATCAGAGTTCTTCTTTCAATAAAAATGTTGCGGAATTTTTTCCCAGTAAAATATGATAAATACTTTATCAAATCATTTTTAAAGAAATGTATTTTTATTCACTTTTAAAACATTTGGGATGTCATCGTCAATACAGAAACATAAGCATAAATAGAACTTACATTCATTTACACTAGTGATCTACATCTCTTTTAAATCTCTCAATGTAATGTAACTTCATATCGACACCTGTGATACAAATAACCTGGAGTGGGTCAGGTTGGGAAACCTGGTGAGTACATAGGGTTTTCAACCCACAATAATATAATTATTATGTTTAAACATCAAACAATCAACCCAATTACCCATCCCCATTATATATTCTTTACTCTTCAGCGTCTACCCTAAGATTCATCTATTCCTCGATCATTCATTCCTAAGGAGTATCCTAAGGAATTGGAACTAAGTCTACATAGTCGCCAGGGCTTATCTCATTTATTAACAGTATCATTTTCGAGAGTCCACTCGTAATACGTGTCTATGGGTTTTTAGAGTACACCAAGTGAACACATCGTTCACAACACCTACAAGCTGTGAGCCTGCTAGTGTGCCACTAGACTGTCTAGAATTGTCCGTGGTTGACATCCATACTCTGCTAGATGATGGGGCCATCGCTTGGGTCATCGTTTGGCTCATCGATTAGGCTCATCGCTTTGGCGCATCGTTTTGGCTCATCGCTTTGGCTCATCGCTTCGTACCATATTTTATCACTCATATATCATCGCTCATCGTTCATCTCATCTTTCATCGCTCATCATTTATCTCATCTTTCATCGTTCATCATTTATCTCACCTCTAATCTACCCATGTTTTACCCAACACATTTTGTAGATATAAAATACATATACAGTTTAGATAATTTAAAACATGTATAAAACGTTTCATCCAGCATAGACAACAAGTATTCAGATAATATGCACATATAGTGTCACACCCCAAAACCGAGAACGGCGGAAACATTCTGGGGCGGAGGACGTCATGTATAATATCAACAACAATGTAAAGTGGTAAACAAGCAACAACATCATCCAATGCATTAATAAAATAATTATTATACAATTGTATTCTGTCAAATTTTGATAAACACTAAAGCATAAATCAAAATGAAAGATAAGTCTTGAACAAGCTCCATCTTCCTTTCTCCTTGCATCGGTACCTGTCTATGATGACCTGAGGATACAAATAATTTTGAAAGCGAGTATCAGCATTGAAGCTGGTGAGATCATAAGTATTTAGTGTCTTAATTTGTATGTAAGAATTTGTAAGTCTATGTATTGTAAGAATTTGAAAGTGTATATGAATTGTAAGTGTTTGAAAAATCCTAGAATCCCTATGATTCCTTCTAGTATATGAAGGTGTCTTCTACCAAGACCTAACTGTTCTGTGTGTGTGTGTCTCTTCTAAGAGGATGTATTTTCCAAACTATCATTATCCAAAAATATAGTGTGTACATTAATGTTTAAGTGAGGTTATCACTAAAAATATGTAATGGAAAATTCAACATAGTACTATGGTGTAGTGCCGAACTACAACCGTACCTATTACCTTAAATCTAGGGTAATACTTCCAAGTACTGTAGTATTTGATATAAATAACTACATCGATACTCAACTGCCTTATTTGAGGGATAAGGTATAATGTGATGTCTAGATCCCAGACTATACGCTCCCCTATCAAAGGGATTTTGGGACCTACCCATGACCCCTGCATGAATGCAAGCCGTGAGCATCCACATTACTAATGATCATGTATACTCGATATAACTATTACAATTGCGGTGTGATTCATCAGTATAGTTAGATCCTGAACTGGTTCCGAGCTATAGCCCCTAGTGATGTCTATTCTATGTATATGTAAGTGTACTCATGTAAGTGTGATCATGTAATTGTACTCATGTAAGTGTGATCATGTAATAGTACAGTAGTGTACTGTAATGCTCTACGTGTGCTAGCTATAATGTGTGTTCTCTCTATCTAGCAAGTATAGTAATGTAGTCATTCTAGTATAGCTGTATATGTTCTCGTCCTAGTATAGTTGTATATGTTCTCGTCCTAGTATAGTTGTATATGTAATGTACTGAAAAGTTCTAGAAAGTATTGACTCATGAATGAACTAACTCATTGTATGATATCGCATTCTAGTAATTATTCTAGTATCCTCCTAAACTACCCATATGGTAGTTTACTAGTAATCTATCTGGTAAGTATGGACATGGATGTATACCATCGCTACCCAAGGGCATATGTTAAACTGGAAGGACCTTTTATGACTATATATGTACACATGATATATAACTAATATTTAAACGACTTTCGGACGAATACCCGATATCCCACCAGACCACATCTCAAGGCGCGAAAAGGAAATAGGGTGGATAGCCTTCCTAAGTCTTTTAAACATTTCTTATATAACTATACATATAGAGGCATACAATTTATAATATAAAAGCATAAATAAGTTTTGTAAGCCATTTGAAATATAAGTATTATTTTAAGAAAAGATCGACTTGATGTCAATCTATAAAACAATTTGAAGGCATAAGTTTAATAAAACAGTTTAAGTATAAGGAAACATTTGTTTGAAACACAGTTGTAAATAAGTTTGAAAGGTAATGTACGGAGTAAGCTGTACAGTGTAAAAAGGAGTTTAAAACATATGAAATGTTTATAAAAAGTCATTTGAAGGAAACTGTTTGGTAAAACGGCTAATGAGTGGCCCAATCATTTGAATGATGTATATTAATCACATGTGATTGATGTAATAAGTAATATAATCCTACTTACTAATCACACGTGATTGACATAATAAGTAGCATGATTCTACTTGTATCCCCCCCCCCCCCATAAAACATTTAAAAAGAGTTTAAAACATTAGTTAAGGGGTATGAAGTGGTTGATTTGAAATATTCTAGAAAAGAATCGAGCAGAACTTTGACAGGAAGAGTTGAAAGCGCGGGAATCTCGGGATTCTCGGGAATCTCGGGAACACAAAACCTTCCTTCGGGACTTGAAGGTGAAAACCGGGGCTTCGGGAGGGCTTCAGGAGCTTAACCGCAAAGTTTCAGCACGAGAGATGGAAGAATGGAGCACCTGAACCCGGCACCCCAAGAGTTCTATTTATAGGGGCATTTCTGGTGTGCCACGTCATGGCTAAGGTTGGCCACGTCGTGGGGAGCAAGCCTTATCCCCTTCCATTGATTGGACGCCCTCAGTCACTTGTTGTGTCGCGGCCAAGCTGTGCCACGTCGTGGGGGCCTGACAGCCTCGGATTTTGGACCCCGAACTTGTAAAATCCGTAACTTTCGCATACGAGCTCTGTTTTCGATGTTCTTTATATGCACGCGTAGCTAAAAACATGATGTACAACTCTCGTTTAGACTTCATCGCCAAATTCTGATTTTATTTTTAATTATTTATTTTTAACGGGCCGGGACGCGATAATTTCATTAAAAATCCATAACTTCTTTATCCGATGTCCGTTTTCGTCAGACTTTTCATCGTTGCGCTACTAATGTTGAGACCTTAGATTCTCATTTAGGTTGTTTTGATCAAAAATATCTCGAGCTCTATTTCGAGTTTTTAACTGTCTACTGCTATACCCGAATCTTGGAAAAATCATAACTTCCTCATACGAAGTCAGATTTGGACGTTCTTTTTATGTATGCTCACGGTTTGGGGTTATCTATAACTTTCATTTAGATACTTAAGGCTAAAAAATATTGTATTGAAACTTCACGTTTTTCGTTTAATCGGTGTTGCCGGTTTTGCCGAGAATCTTCGGTTGGTCATAACTTCTTCGTTATAACTCGGATTTTAGGGTTCTTTATATGTACGAAAACCTTGATATGATTCCTACTACTTTATTTAACCCAAATAAGATTTTAGGAAAGTTATATTTTGACCTAAATTTGATTGGTTTTACATTACATTGTCTCGAAATATCGGGTTGTCACATATAGCACGTAATTTATATAAAATACTTCATATCTATGTGTAAGATGAAAGTAACTATGCACTCACCTGATAAGGTGATGACTCGGTACTCGGAAAACACTTCGTTACTGTTAAAACAATTTCCCTCAGACAAAACCTAGTATCATTACCACTAGAGTTTAGTCTAACGTTAACCGCGACTAATTAATAGTCTAACTATTATTACTATTATATAAGCATTAAGCAACACTCTTATATAACTCATAATATGTGACAACCCGAAATTTCCATTGTACGAACCTCATCTATTCAAAAGAAGCTAGTTCAGTTTCTGTGACTTTCAAGCTTGTCCGAACAAGTTTGTGTACATTAGGGTTTATGTTTTAGATGATATCAGGAGAGTGGATACTCCTGGTTTTGTGAAACTTGGGCATTTCAAGTTTCATACTGTTACAGTCCAACATCAGGAATGAAAATATTTTCTGCCAAAATATTCCAGGACTATAAATAGTTTTCTGAATTAAATTAATTCATTATTCACAATTCCAAATAGAGAAAAGCCATATTCTCTCTGACGGATCTTCGGGTTTTCATCCCAGATTGTGAGTCTACTTTTCAATATGTGATTCAATACTTGTTAGGTGTTTATTAACACAAATTGCATGTTTAGATTTCAAGATCCGGGAGTTTACCGCCCAAGATCGTTCTTGGGGAGTAAACTCCAAAATGGAACGTTATGGCTTCCTAGTCCCGATTCCTTGTTAGACAACTTGTTTAGGAGTTAGGATATGATCTTAATAGGCCAAAAAGCATCCAAGAAACACAAGTTCTAGGAGTTTACGGCCAAGGAACTACCTTGGGCCGTAAACCCCTTTTTAAGGGCAATTAGTGCCCTAAAACTCCCCCTAATGCTTAAGGACCTTTACCCTAAATGGCTTGTGCTTATTTTAGGCATCAAAAGACATCAAATACATAAGTTTCTAGGAGTTTACGGCCAAGGAACTCCCTTGGGCCGTAAACCCCTTTTCAAGGGCTTAAATGCCCTAAAACTTTCCCCAAATGCTTAAGGACTTTAACTACTAGTACATGTGCTTGTTTAGAACACCAAAAGCTCATAAAAATCACAAGTTAGTAGGAGTTTACGGCCAAGAACCCTTCTTGGGCCGTAAACCCCTTTTTGTGGGACAAAAATCATTCCAAGCTACCTTTAAGCCTTTAGACAATTTACCTTGCACCTTTGGGACTAGAATGGAGAGTTGAACACATAGAAATCACTCCTTGAAAGGAGTTTACGGCCAAGGAACATGACTTGGGCCGTAAACTCCAAGTGAAGGCACCAAAGTGTGCCTCTTGTCCCCATTAGCCTTAGATAAAATCATGGATGCCATTCTTGATGTTTAAGTGCCTCAAATCAATTAAATTCCTAGAGTTTACGGCCGTAAACTCTAAGGTGAAGGACCTTAGGCCGTAAACTCCCATATGGAGTGTTCTAAAGCCTTAAACTACTTCATGCATTATTCCAATAAAGATAGAAGTGTTCTACATGCAAGGTAACACCACAAAACACCCAAAAACACCATTTGAGGAGTTCACGGCCATAAACCTATGAGTTTACGGCCGTAAACTCCAAGGTGTGGGGTTTGTTGGATGGTGAACTCCTATACAAGGCCCTTTGATGTTTCAAACCCTTTTGCCTTGTCCCGTAGCAACTTAGGTGCAAACATTTGAACCTTAAACACTCATAAAAGTGTTTAGATGTTTTCTAAGTGTCTTAACTTATTTATTTAAGTTATTATATGTCTAATTAGTTATATATATGCTTATTATATGATAACTAGGCTCGTGCGTGTAAACCAGTCTCCGTTTGCCACCTAGCACGGCAGCCGACACTGCAATACAGACGACTCACCACAAGTGAGTTCATACCCCTTGAATCAACCTTTGAAATGATTTTAAATGTTTTATAACACTTTATGGGGGGGAATACAAGTCAAATACTTATAAGTTATTACTTCAATCACATGTGATTGTGTTTAATCACATGTGATTAATAACTAGGAAAACAACGTTTTTCACAACTGTTCAAACTGTTTTTCAACTACTTCACTTTGAAATGTTTTACAAACTGTTTTACTACCCAAACTTACTTATAGACTGTGATTTAAACAAATGCTTCTTATACTTGAACTGTTTTATTTTACTTATGCCTTTACATTGTTTTATAGATCGACATCAAGTCGATCTCCTCTTGAAATCATATTTATGCTTCAAATGTTTTATGAAAACTTATTTTTTCTTTATATATACAATTGCATGCCCATATATGTATAGATATATAAATAATGTTCAAAAGGCTTAGGAATGCCATCCGCCCTATTTCCTTTTCCTCGATTTGGATGTGGTCTGGTGGGATTTCGGGTGACCATCCGAAGGTCATTTCCATACTACTTATATATCATATATACATGTATAGACATAAAAGTACTTCTATATTCATACTCATCAGTACATCATTAGCTGGTTACCATCGGGGTAACGCAGGATCAATACATATACAAATATACTAGAAACAATACATATACAGAGATACGAGAAACAATACATATACAGATATACTAGAAACAATACATATACAGATATACTAGAAACAATACATATACAGATATACTAGAAACAATACATATACAGAGATACGAGAAACAATACATATACAGATATACGAGAAACAACACATATACACAAATACGTAATAATTGTGATCCACTGTATCGGGCATGCCTTAAATGTCATGGCCCGAGTTGTTGCCAGAATTCTCTTGGAGGGAGAGCGTGAGTTTGCGTATAGATCTATACTGGATTGACTATCCTACACCTCGCTGCTAGCTACAGCCGGACCTGCAGGTCTGCGGATGCCAAACGTCATTTCTTTTATTACGACCATTCATTATGTCGTTGTTACCAGTCGATAGCATGGTGCAATTTATCACATTATGCCTTAATATAAATCCGGTTTAAGGTAGTAGTATTTAGTACAACAGTAGTCTTATTATACAAAGCTACAGTACTACAATGATTTACCCATTACATATTTTAGTGATGATCTCACTTAAGCATTAGTGTACAAACTATATTTTTAACAAATGATAGTTATACTTGGGTACTTACACACTTTTACAACAGACAAGTTTACAAAACAGTTTAGCCTTGGTAGAAGGTTACTTTTATAGAAAATATAGGATTTTCTAAGAGATTCAAACTTTTACAAACACTTTCAAACATTTGCTTACATTTTTACAAACTTATACATTGAGACAGGTTCAAACGTTTTTACAAGAAACATCGACACTAAAATACTTATGAACTCACCAGCTTAATGTTGATAAACTCTTTCAAAATAACTTGTATTCTCAGGTCATCAGTAGACAGGTACCGAGGCCAGCTTTTGAGAAGATGGAGTGCATTCAAGACTCATCTCATATTATTTTGTGTTTCATTATTTTTGGTGTCTATAACTGTACAGAACACACTTGTATTAAAATTATATATTTAATGCAATGGATGATGTTGTTTGCTTATTTACATTTACTGTGTTGTGATACTATACATGACGTCCTCCACCCTAGAACGTTTCCGCCATTCTTGGTTTTGGGGTGTGACATAATAATAGCCCAAATACTTATTATAAGTTCCTAATAACGTTATTATATTAAAACATAAGTTATATTAAAGATAGGGTAGGCATAGCTCACTTAGAGCGGTTTTTTCGCAAAAATCGGGCTTCGCTGGAGCAGTGTTTCTGAGCCAAAAGGCTCCTTTCTCGGGACTCCGGGAGCCTCGGGGCTTCCTTCGGGTGCTAGGGAGGTTCCCTAGGCTTTTTGGGGAGTTTAGGGGCTAGAGAGAGGTTCTAGAAAGAGAGAGAGAGAGAGAGAGAGAGAGAGAGAGAGAGAGAAGAGGTTGGAATGGTGTGAAGAATGAGGGAACCCGACACCTCTATTTATAGGCTGGAAAATAGCTCTACTCGTCGAGTAGGCCCTCCTACTCGTCGAGTCCATGCCACATGTCACCTTCTGGTGGCTTGCCTTGGGGAGAAAGCCTTGGCCCATAATCAGCCACGTCACCCATTTTGCAGCAGCACCCTGCCGACTTCTAAACCCTGTAACTTTGGCATACGAGCTCCGTTTTTGACGTTCTTTTTTCCACGCGTAGGTAAAAACAAGGTCTACAACTTTCATTTAGACTGCATCGGCTAATTCTCGACCAATCTTAAATTTAACAGTGGGATGAGATTAGACTGTTAAATGACCACGAAGAATTTGTAACTCCTTCATACGGACTCCGTTTTCATCTGTCTTTTTACCACTGATTTCCTATTAATGAGATATTCAACTCTCATTTAGGTTGTGTAAGCCAAAAACCGCTCGAACTAAAATTCGAGTTTTGGGTCATGCACTGCTATGCTAAATCTTAGAAAATTCATAACTTCCTCATACGAAGTTAGATTTGGGCGTTCTTTTTTATGGATGTTCTCGGTTTAACATATACTACAACTTTTGTTTAGATCAATAAGGCTAAAAATCACTCTATCGTAAATTCACTATTTACGTCTCCCAGTGTCATGCCGGTTTTGCCGTAAAACTTCGACGGGCCATAACTTCTTCGTTATAACTCGGGTTTTGGCGTTCTTTATATGTATAGAACCGTTGAGACATATTCTACAACTTGGTTAAGATTATTTATTCTAAATAATATTTTTTTTCGAAAAGTCGTTTTCGACCCCTATTATCTCTAATTTGACTAGATCGGATCTACGGACGTTTTCTTCAGACTTTTCACCGTTGTACTTCTTTATCAGACGCCCGTTTTCTTCAGACTTTTCACCGTTGTACTACTATTATCGAGACCTTCGATTTTCGTTTAGGTTGCGCTGGCTAAAAACCTCTCGATCTTTATTTCGAGTTTTTAGCTGTCTACTACTATTCCGAAACTTAGAAAAATCATATCTTCCTCATACAAAGTCAGATTTGGACGTTCTTTTTATGCACGTTCATGGTTCAACATAATCTACGACTTTCATTTAGATACCTAAGACTAAAAAGTATTTTATTGAAACTTCGCGTTTTTCTTTTAACAGTGTTTTATAGTATTTGTCGCGTATCTTTGTTTGGTCATAACTTCTTCGTTATAACTCGGATTTTAGTGTTCATTATATTTCTGAAAACCTTGCTACGATATCTACCACTTGGTACATTCAAATTGAGAATTTTTAACATTTCATTTCGAAGCTATCTTATTAACTTAAAAGTAGGTTATAGGGTCTGACTGGAAGTCATTACATTGACTTGAAACATCGGGTTGTTACATCATCCCCCCGTTAGAGGGAATTTCGTCCCAAAATTAATTACAAAGTAAGTGTTTATGGACTAAGGAAAAGATTCGAGTACTTTTGTTGTATCTGGTCTTCGCGCTCCCAAGTGAATTCAGGTCCCCACTTAGCATTCCAGCAAACCTTCACTATTGGTATGCGACTTTTCTTTGTTCGTTTGATTTCCCTATCCATCATTTTGTTTGGTTCTTCCATAAAGTTAACGTTTTTGTTTAATTCGATCTCTTCGAGTGGAATTACGAGAGTTTCATCGGATAGACACTTTTTTAGATTAGACACGTGAAACACTGGATGTACGTTATTAAGTTCGATCGTTATTTGGAGTGTATAAGCTACTGGACCAATCCTTGCAGTAATTTCGAAGGGTCCAATGTACCTTGGGTTTAGTTTTCCATGCTTCCCAAAGCGTATCATGCCTTTCGAGGGTGAGACCTTTAGTAGAACATGGTCACCAACTGCATGTCACCCACTTCCGGGTTTAGTTTTCCATGCTTCCCAAAGCGTATCATGCCTTTTCGTCTCTTTTAGGTGTAACTCTTTTGCCTATCTCGTAAGGCTTTTAGTCGTTCATGAATTTGAACGATCTTCTTAGTCGTTTCTCTAATGATTTCCGGGCTGGTGAGAGTGCTATCAGGGACTAGACCTCTTGCCAACTGCGTGTCACCCACTTCCGTCCAGCACAGAGGTGATCTGCACTTGTGGCCGTAAAGGGCTTCAAATGGAGCAGTCTTGATGCTAGTGTGATACCTGTTGTTATACGAGAATTCAAATAACGGTAAGTGGATGTCCCATGCTTTACCGAAGTCTATTACACAAGCTCGCAACATGCCTTCTAGGGTTTTTATAGTCCTCTCACTCTGTCTGTCAGTTTGTGGGTGATAGGATGTAGTCATATCCAGCCTAGTTCCCAAGGACTTCTATAGTGATTGCCATAATCATGATGTAAATCTGCTATCTTAGTTTGATATAGTAGATATTGGCACTCCATGAAGTCGCACGATTTCACGACTATAAATTCTCGTCAGTTTCTCCATCTTATCGGTCTCCTTGATTGGTAAGAAGTGGGCAGAGTTGGTTAACCTATCGACGATCACCCAAATGGTATCTTGACCACCTTTCGTCTTGGGTAGTTTGGTTATGAAATCCATGGTAATCTGATCCCACTTCTACTCAGGTAACTCACGTTGCTGGAGTAGACCTGAGGGTTTTTGATGTTCTACCTATTGGGTTTTGTATACTACAACATCCTATGGTGCACATACAACCCTAGAAGCTTTGGATATATGTTTTCACTAATTATACATGCAAATTGTTTCCAAAGCTGTAAGCCTACAACTAGCATACAAATGATATAAACTACATAAAATACTAGTTAGAATTTTACCTCGTTGTGTAGCTTGTAGAACTTGATGAATTTGGCCTTAAAGAGCTTAGCCCCAATAGTGTGTAAGCCTCAAATGAAATCACAACACATCATGGACAAAGGAGGAACTTGAGAGAGAATTCCATGCACCCAAAAACACCCATGAACTCCAAGAACGAGCTTGTAGACGTTTTTTAGGTTAAGATGCATGTATTTATATGTGTGGTATTTCAAGAGTCATGGGTATAACCCAAATCCATACCCATGGGTTTTATGATCCATGGTTCATGTGGCCCAACTCTTTAAGTATCCATACATAAACTTGGTCCAACATGGATCATAAGCCCAACACATATAAATATACCTAATTATCATAATTAGTCACCATAGATTTAATTAGTCTCCTTTGATCACTAAATTAATTCCAAATTAATTCTTGATCAATACTAATTAAAACATATGATTTCATATTAATATATTATAACTTATAATATATTAATACACCATAAATAACCTTCTCTCAAAAGTCCATCCTAACAAATTGTCCTGATGATATGCAACCCAAATGGACCATTTTACTCTCAGGTCAAGTACATACCAATAATAGTTATGGGCTTAGACATCCAATCCAACACTACCTTGATTTTGTCACAACTCAAGCACTTGCAAAGTCGGTAGCAATCTATGCCTTCATGTTTGGCCACCAATAGAGTTGTTTGAGATCCAAATACATCTTATTTGAACCTGGGTGTACAGAGTACCGAGTCGTGTGCGCTTCGTTCATAAGCACCTCTCTAAACCCACCAAAATTTGGTGTCCAGATTCGATTCATGAGATAATGAAATTCGTCATGTTTGATTTCGAAGTTCTTGTCCATCCCCTAAGTGTTTGACCTAATACATTTTCGGGTTTCAAGGCTTCCAGTTGGGCTTCCTTGATTTGTCTTGACAAGTATGAATGGATTTTCAAGGTTAGCGCATTCACTCTTCGACCGGAGTACTCCTTTCAACTTAGGGTATCCGCCACAACATTGGTTTTTCCCGGATGATAACGAATATCACATTCATAGTCGTTGAGTAGTTCGACCCAACGTCGTTTTCTCATATTTAGCTCTTTCTGGTCGAATATGTGTTGAAGGCTCTTGTGCTCCGTGAAGATGGTGCACTTAGTTCCGTATAGGTAGTGCCTCCAAATATTCCGAGCGAACACTACTGCTCTAAGCTTTAGGTCATGAGTGGCGTAGTTGACCCCGTGTGTTTTTAGTTGTCGTGAGTGTTGGGTTTTGAGCATTCTAACACTTCCTAAGTGTACATACAACCCTAATAAACCTTGGATCTATGTTTGTCTAAATTACATGCAAAATATTAGTTTTCCAAGGTTTATAACCTATCTAGCATGGCATGGGGTACTTTTAAACATAAAAGATCTAGATAAATTACATACCTTTTGTTGATTGTTGATTCCTTGAAGTTTGAGAGACAAGAACCAATAATGTGAATGCCTCAAATGGAAATCACAAATCACCACAAACTTGGAAAACTATAAGAGAGTATACCCACTCTTAGAATTCGGCCACCACTATTACACACACACTCTAGGGTGTTTTTCATGCAACATAAGCTTGTTTATATAGTGTGCATGGTTTTGGAGAAACCCTAATAACCCATGTCTTTTCCTCTTCCAAGGATCCATGGGTTAAAAGCTCCATGGATCATCCATGGACTTCCATATAAGCTTAGCCCATTAACAAATGAGTACTAGCCCACACCATATAAATATACTAGTCCATGATTTAATTAGTCTTCCTTTAATCATTAAATTAATTCATAATTAATTCAAGATTAAAACTAATTAAATAACATGAATTTATATTAATATATTATAACTTATAATATATTAATAAATCATAGGTATACAATTCTCATAAAATTATCCATAAATAGTTTGGGTGAAGTGCAACCCAAATGGACCATGCCGGGTCGGGTCAAGTATATACCAAATAAGTTATGGAGTTAGACACCTTATCCAACAGACTCCCACTTGGATAACTCAAATAAATGTATTTGCCTATATTACTTCAGGAACCAACCGACAATCGTAGCTCTCGAAAACTCTGTTGAACTATGAAGCGCCATTTCAGATAAGTGCTCACATAGTCCTCTGTTCTCATGATATCAGCCGGACAAATACATGGAACAATGTCTTATTTATTGTCTGGCAGTTGTTTCTTGATTTCCGATTTGTTTGACAAAGAACTTAACTGAACACATCAATTTAGTTCTGACCGGGCCCGGTACATGGGTCAACACAAAATCATCAAGGGGCCTAGATATCGCTTCTATTTCTAGAAGGAACATATAAACTTCGACTCATATGCTTGTTCTACTACTTGTTGAATTGTACACAAAGGCACATTTTATAACATCAAATTACTGATGCGTTTACGTGAAATCAATGCACAACCAACTCATAGGTAACAACTCATATCTGTAGGTTTGAAGACTTATATGATATTATCGTCTCACGATAACTTGAGATAAATTCCATGAAGTGATACAAGCGAGCGTGAGTTTATTCCAATAGTCATAACTTATGAGCACTCATGAACGTTGTAGCAACCATTGCCATGTCTAAACACTTTTAGCCATCTACAAACCCAATTCACGACAATCTTGATTCGTGCCTACTTCCGACGTATGACCGATTGTGGAGGTTTGAATAAATTAATTATTCTGAAAGTCAAAACATGCAAAACTGAAACAATATTAAATAATTGACAATGATAGTAACACTTTACTCATAAATAAATCACCAATTTTATTCATCATCAAACGTCGATTACATTTTAGAAGTTTCAGAAAAGGCTATCTAATCTGTAAAACTAATATTATCCCTCAGCCCGATGCGCCTCGCATGCTGCAAATGCTTAACCCTCGTCAGTCCTTTCGTAAGGGGATCTGCAAGGTTCTCGTCTGACGATACCCTCTTTGCCACGAGGAGTCCTTCTTCAATCTTTTGTCTTATGAAGTGATATTTTCTGTCAATGTGTCAGGATCTGCCAAGATCTCTTGGTTCCTTGGCTAAGGCAACCGCACTATTATTGTAACAGAAAATCTCCATAGGCTCCTTAATAGCCGGTACAACTCCAAGGTCCCCGATGATGTTCTTCAGCCATATCGCCTCCTTCGCTGCTTCACTCACTGCTATATACTCTGATTCACAAGTCGAATCAGCCACCGTCTCCTGCTTGGAACTCTTCCAATAGATTGCCCCTCCACTTAAGGTAAGGACCTAGCCCGACTGAGAGCGAAAGTTATCCCTATCAGTCTGAAAACTAGCATCACTATACCCTAATACTCTCAAGTCATCACTCCCACCAAGGGTAAGGATCCAATCCTTAGTCCTCCGCAGGTACTTGAGAATGTTCTTTACATCAGGGCGGGTACAAGTCATAGCATACATGATCGAGCCCACAGCGGAAGTATACGGTAATCGACTCATCTCTACTATCTTGGCCTCTGTACTCGGACTCTGAGTCTTACTCAGTTTGGCATTGCTTTGGATCGGTAAATCTCCTTTCTTGGAATTCTGCATGTTGAACCTTTTCAACACCTTATCCAAGTAGGTACTATGACTAAGTCCAATTAGTCTTTTACTCCTTTCTCTTAATATCCTTATCCCTAGGATATAGGCAGCTTCCCCTAGGTCCTTCATAGAAAAGCACTTCCCAAGCCAGGACTTAACCTCCTGCAAGGTTGGGATGTCATTTCCTATAAGTAGTATGTCATCTACATACAGTACCAAGAAGCTAACTATACTCCCACTAGCTCTGACATACACGCAAGACTCATCTTCACTTCTCGAGAAGCCAAACTCTTTGACCTTCTCATCGAAACAAAGATTCCAGCTACGAGATTCTTGTTTTAATCCATAAATGGATTTCTCAAGCTTGCATACTCTATTAGGGCACTCTGCACTGACAAAACCCTCTGGCTGATTCATGTACACATCCTTAGCCAACTTTCCATTAAGAAAAGCGGTTTTGACATCCATTTGCCATATTTCATAACCATGAAATGCAGGAATGGCTAGCATAACCCTAATAGACTTAATCTTTGCTACCGTTGAGAAGGTTTCATCATAATCAATACCCTGAGTCTGAGTAAAACCCTTCGCAACCAGTCAAGCCTTATAAGTATGCACTTTTCCTTCCATGCTGGTCTTCTTCTTGAAGATCCATTTGCACCCGACTGTTTTACGGCCTGGTACATTGTCAAACAAGTTCCAAACTTGATTGTCACACATGGACTGTATCTCGCTATCCATAGCCTCCTTCCATTTAGCAGACTCCGGGCCTGCCATGGCTTCCTTAACACTGCTAGGTTCAGCCAAATTTACCAGTGTACTATCGCTGATAAATGTATCACCTTCCGTAGTAATATGAAAGTCATAATAAAACGCAGGTGTGTTCCTAACCCGTGTGGAACGCCTCGGAGGTACAGACTCGTCAGCTGGCTCAATAGGAGTTTCCTCCTCAGGTTGATTGCTAGTGTCTGAGATTCCTTCACCAATTGATTCTTGAATTTCTTCAAGAGCAATTTGCCTCCCACTGTCTCCTTGGTTCATAAACTCTCTCTCACGAAAGACCCCTCTTCTTACTACAAAGACCACATTCTCAATGGGTCTGTAGAAGAGGTAACCGAAGGATTTCTGTGGGTAGCCGATGAAAATACACCTTTCACTTCGGGGTTCGAGCTTATCATGAGTCTCACGCCTCAAGAAAGCCTCGCAACCCCAAATCTTGATGTGGTCTAAATTAGGAACCTTCCCAGTCCACATCTCATGAGGTGTTTTGGTAACCTTCTTTGTAGGGACTAGATTAAGGATATGGGCGGCAGTCTCTAAGGCATACCCCCAAAAAGAGATTGGTAGCGAAGCTCAACTCATCATAGAGAGAACCATGACTAACAAGGTTCGATTACGCCTCTCAGCTACACCATTTAGCTGTGGTGTCCTGGGAGAAGTCAATTGTGAGACAATCCCACACTCCTTAAGATAGTCAAGGAACTCGGTACTAAGATACTCACCACCTCGATCAGATCGAAGCATCTTAATGTTCCTGCCCAATTGATTTTCTACTTCCTGTTTGCATTCCTTAAACCTTTCAAAGGTTTCTGACTTATGTTTGATTAAGTAGACATAACCATATCTACTAAGATCATCAATAAAAGTCACATAATACTGATTAGCATCCCTTGTGGCGGTTTTGAATGACCCGCACACATCAGTGTGTATTAGGTCCAACAAACCCTCACCCCTTTCACAAATTAGAAACCACATACACTCAACATCTCTCCATTTCATGATAGAAAGATGCCTCACTGACCTACTCATGGAAACCCTGGACCAACCCCACCCGAAGTTGACTCAGCCGCATTCCAGGCAGCTGTATCTGTTGCGGTCACTACTGCAATGGCGCAAATTCATCAAGGGAACAATGGAGGAGCCAACGGGCAAGGGGCCAGGAGTTCAAACAACGGAATGAATCAAGGACCCACTAAAACATGTACCTACAAGGACTTCACAAACGCCAAACCACGAACTTTTAACGGCATTGGAGGAGTGATCTCTTTGAAGCGATGGATCGAGAAGATAGAATCGGTCGTCGAGATATGTGACTGTCCTGAGGGAATGAAGGTGAAGTTCGCAGCATGCACTTTTTTTGACCAAGCACTCACCTAGTGGAACGGACACGTGGAAGCCATGACACTCCCTGTAGCCAACTCCATGCCGTGGGCAGAAACGAAAGAAATGCTGATGGCTGAATACTGCCCACGAGGTGAGATTCAGAAAATGGAACAAGAGCTGTGGAACCTCACTGTGCGGAACGCGGACATCGATGCCTACATATCAAGATTTACTAAACTATTTCTGTTATGCCCGGGTATGATCACTTCGGAAGGAAAGAAGATCGAGCGATTCATCTGGGGACTAACCTATCCGATCCAAGGAAACGTGATAGCTGCAAATCCCGAAACTTTCGACAGTGCTAAGAGATTGGCAAAGAAGCTGTATGATCATAACAACAAAAAGGGTGACAAGTCAGTGGAGACTGAGGCCAGGAAGGAAGGTGATATCAAGAAGGGGAAGAACAGCAAAAGAAAGGGGCATCAAGGCTCCGAGGCTTCAAAGAAGCAACGAACAGTGATGGTTAATGCTGCCACCGTGCAAGTTACAGCTACACCACATGCTCCAACCTCAGCTGTTCCAAATGCCCCTAGACCTTATTCCGGTAATCTTCCCACATGTCACAAATGTGGATTCCATCACAATGGAGAATGCAAGGAGGTACATTGTACCAGTTGTAATCGGAAAGGACACCCTGCAAGGTACTGCAGGGCCTACCCTCCTCAGAACCAACAACGGGGAAGCAACAACAACAACAACCGCAACAACAACAACATCAATGTTGTTGGCAACAACGTCGGGCCTAGCCACACCTGCTATGGGTGTGGAAGAACTGGGCACTTTCGTCGCAATTTCCCTAACAATAACAATCCCAGAAATGGAGGAACGAGAAGAGTGCTGGCCATGGGACAGGGAGAGGCAATTCAGGATCCCGCTGTGGTTACCGGTACGTTTCTCCTAAACCACACTTATGCATGCATCTTATTTGATACCGGAGTTGAGCGAAGCTTTGTAAGCAATAAGTTTAAACACTACCTAGAATAACGACCCCAGAAGCTCAATGAAACCTTTACGGTGGAAATGGCCAATGGGAAAACCGAATCCACGGGGGAAATCTACATCGGATGCACCCTAACCCTGAACCAACACGTCTTCCGAATAGACTTAATGCCTGTATCTATTAGGAGTTTCGATGTGATTATCGGTATGGACTGGTTAAGCCTCTACCATGCTGAAATTATGTGTCACGAGAAGGCCGTTCGTCTTCGCCTTCCCAATCACGAAACCCTAGTTATTTATGGAGACAAACCCGGCACGAACCTTCGCCTCATCTCGTGCATCCAGGCATGAAAGCATCTGCGAAAGAAGGATCTGGCATTTCTGACTCACATAGTGGATAAAACCAAGGAAGAGACTAACATTCAAGATATTGTAGTAGCACGTGAATTTCCAGACGTATTTCCTAAAGATCTTCCGGGAGTACCCCCAGAGAGAGAAGTTGAGTTCCGAATCGACCTCGTTCCAAGAGCAACCCCTCTCGCCAAATCACCCTACCGGCTAGCTCCTGCTGAAATGCAAGAATTGTCTAGTCAACTCAGTGAACTTCTGGACAAGGGATTCATCCGACCTAGTTACTCGCCATGGGGAGCTCCGGTCCTATTTGTCAAAAAGAAGGACGGATCTTTTAGAATGTGCATCGATTACAGAGAGTTAAATAAACTCACTGTCAAAAATCGCTACCCACTCCCGCGAATCGACGATCTATTTGACCAGCTCCAAGGAGCTAGTTACTTTTCTAAGATAGATCTACGGTCTGGATACCATCAACTCAAAGTCCGGGAAGAAGATATTCCTAAAACCGCTTTCCGAACTTGTTACGGACATTATGAATTCGTCGTAATGCCCTTCGGTCTAACAAATGCCCCTGCTGCATTTATGGATCTGATGAATCGAATCTGTCGACCATTCCTCGACAATTTTGTTATCGTCTTCATTGAAGGCATCCTAGTCTATTCCCGAAACAAAGAAGAGCATGGCCAACATCTCCGACAAATCCTAGAAACCCTACGAACAGAAAAGCTATACGCAAAACTCTCTAAGTGTGAGTTTTGGCTCCGTAGTGTGAACTTCTTAGGTCATGTTGTTAGTCAGGAAGGAATTCATGTGGATCCTTCCAAGGTCAAGGCTGTCGAAGGATGGGCAATCCCGACAACGCCCACAGAAATTCGTCAATTCTTAGGCCTAGCAGGCTACTACAGGAGGTTCATTCAAAACTTCTCTAAGATCGCCAAGCCACTTACCTCACTTACACAAAAAGGCGTGTCATTCAAATGGACGGACAAACAAGAGATTGCGTTTCGAACCTTAAAGCAAGCCCTCTGTAGCGCCCCGGTACTATCTCTACCGGAAGGAACGGAAGATTTTGTAGTCTACTGTGACGCGTCAAATCAGGGCTTAGGTTGCGTTCTCATGCAGCGTGGAAGGGTGATAGCTTACGCATCCCGCCAATTAAAGACGCACGAAGTGAATTATACAACCCATGATCTGGAATTAGGAGCAGTGGTCTTTGCTCTGAAGATTTGGAGGCATTACCTTTATGGTACAAAATGCACCATCTTCACGGACCACAAAAGTCTTCAGCACATCTTGAACCAGAAGGAGTTGAACATGAGGCAACGAAGATGGGTTGAATTATTAAACGATTACGAGTGTGAAATCAAGTACCACCCAGGCAAGGCCAACGTGGTAGCTGACGCATTGAGCCGGAAGGAGTACTCTAATCGCCGTACGAAAACTCTCTCAATAACCATTCAATCTCACCTAACCACTCAGATTGGGGTAGCCCAGTCAGAGGCCATGAAGACGGAAAATAGAGGAAGCGAAGCATTACGCGGAATTGAGAAGAACCTAGAGGCAAAGGAGAATAGAGTATACTATTTCATGAACCGTATTTGGGTCCCTAAACTCGGAGGATTTAGGGAGATAGTCATGAAGGAAGCTCACAAGACGCGATACTCCATCCATCCCGGCTCAGACAAGATGTATTTGGATATTAAACAACATTATTGGTGGCCTAACATGAAGGCGGAAATCGCCACCTATGTTAGTAAGTGCCTTACGTGTGCCAAGGTAAAGGTGGAGTACCAGAAGCCCTCAGGGTTATTGCAGCAACCAGTAATCCCTAAGTGGAAATGGGAAGGGATTTCTATGGATTTCGTGACCAAGCTACCTAAGACGTCGGATGGACTAGACACCATATGGGTAATAGTCGACCGACTGACGAAATCTGCCCATTTCCTACCAATAAAAGAATCCTACAAGATGGAGAGATTGACACATTTATACATTTGCAAAATCGTGAGACTCCACGAAGTGCCAGTGTCTATTATCTCGGATAGAGACAGTAGGTTCACTTCACGTTTTTGGCAATCGCTCCAAAAAGAACTAGGAACTCATCTCGACATGAGCACCGCTTATCATCCACAAACGGATGGTCAAAGTGAACGAACCATTCAAATGCTCGAAGACATGCTTCGCGCATGTGTAATAGACTTTAGGAAGTCTTGGGATACCCATTTACCTTTAGTCAAATTCTCGTATAATAAGAGTTATCATACGGGCGTAAGTGTAGATCACCGTTATGTTGGGCTGAAGTAGGCGACACCCAGCTAGCAAGAGCACTCATGTCGGACAAGGCGCTAACAGGACCGGAGATCATTCGTGAAACCACGGAAAAGATCATTCAAATCAGAGCTCGATTACAAGCATCGCGCGACCGACAAAAGAGCTACGCCGATAAACGGCAAAAGCCCTTAGAATTTCAGGTCGGGGATCGAGTACTGTTAAAAGTCTCACCCTAGAAAGGAGTTATTCGTTTTGGGAAGCAGGGAAAACTAAACCCACGATACATTGGACCTTTCGAAATCATCTCCCGAATAGGTCCAGTGGCATACAAACTGCAACTACCCGCAGAGCTAAACAGTGTACACCCCGTGTTCCATGTCTCTAATCTAAAGAACTGTCTATCAGATGAAACACTCGTCATTCCTCTTGACGAGATCGAAATCAACGAGAATCTCCTGTCCGTTGAAGAGTCGATTGAAATCATGGATAGGAAGGTGAAGCGTACTAAGCAAAATCGCATCCCGATCGTGAAAGTATGGTGGAATGCAAAGCGTGGACCAGAATTCACGTGGGAACGCGAAGACCAAATGAAGCAAAAGTACCCTCACCTATTCTAACATTCTCAAATCTAGCTTTCAAACAGAATTTCGGGACGAAATTCCCTCTAACGGGGGGATGATGTCACAACTAGAAATTTTGTGCCTTGTAATCACAACACTCAAGTAAAATGTTGAATCAAAAACTTAAGATCATGTAAGATGCTTACTTCATGGCAACAAAAATTTCAAGCAAGTACACCATACAAGCATTTCAAATAGTCAACAAGTAATTGGAAACCCTAGAAGTTCTTGTTTAGGTCCATTTTGGACTAAGACTTCCTTATTGGGCCAAATGGGCCAATAAGCTTCCAATTTGACTATCTTGGGCTTAGAACCTTTAAATGGGCTCTAATTGGACCCACTTTCATTTATTTCAACATTTTGGGCCATATTGGGCCTAGAATGAAATAAATCAATTATATGAACTATTATGGACCATGATTAACCTAATCTAGCCTAATAAAGCATAAAAAAATCACACTCATATCTTATAGGACCAACAATCATTCAACCTAACTCTAAAATGGGCTTAAGGGCATTAAAGCCCAATAATCTCCTTTTTCTTTCCAAATCTCAGCCCAAAGCCCAAATCCAAGGAGTAAAGAGTTGACTTGAGAAGTGTCACCTCACAATTATTCAAGGGTCTTCCATGCATCTTATCCCATGTTTCCATGCATACATCACTTCAAGATCTCTCTCTTTCCATCCTTCTCACTCTCGGCCGAACACAACACACACACACTCACAAAAATTCATTCCATTCTCTCTAAGTCTTGAAGAACATCTCCTCCCTCCTTCTTCAAAAATTTCGAGAATCAAGAGCTTTTCAAGGAGGTTTTTCCTACAAACACATCATCTAAGGTAAGTTGATGACTAATCCATGATCTAGCTACTTCATTTCATCAAAAATCTCTTCTAAATCTATTCCAACTTGTGATCATGCACCTTAGAAGTCACTAAACTCGAGATCTACCAAGGAGACTTGCTAGGATCGAAATTTTCTTCTTTTCTCTCTCCAAAACCGAAACTACAACTCAAGGTGAGCTTCATACCCCCTATTTTTCGGTTTTATAAGTTTTGTGGGGGAAAAATACAAGCAAATGTGTAGATCTATGAGTATATGTATGCCTTGTGTGATTTCTATGTTTATATTTGTGTTTTTGTGTGATTATGATGTTGGATCTAGTCAAAAAGCCCTTAAAACCGAGATTTACTTTGGGTTATAGGATACTAGCATAAATTATATTACTACATACAAATCATTTCTAGAAAAATAACCAAGTTGTTTAATATTAACTTCTTTGGGCTAAAAACTCATTTTTGGACTCAAAATGTTAAAAATATAAAGTTAAAGGGCCCAAAATGACAAGACACAAATTCTGATGGTTGAAATATGTCAAAACAGTTTCAATAATGTATTTTCTGGAAATATATTCTTTTGAGGGATTAAAATGTAAAATATTAAGCATAATGGGCCAAAAATGGATTTTTCGGCCCAATAAAGCCCAATATGCGAGATTTTCAAATTTGAGGGGCTGAAACTGTATTTTTCTGTAAAACAGGGGACTACTAGTGCTCCAAGTCCATTTCAAGGGTTAAAAATGCTTTTCATAATTAAAAAGGACCAAAGATGCAAAAATTTTCTATTTTGGGCCAAAAGTATAAAAGTTGCGAAAAAATGAGGTTTCAGCCAAGAAAACTACATTTTGAGGGACTAAAACTGTTTTCAAATGAATATTAGCTGGAAAATATTATTTCCAACAAGTTTTGATACTATAATGTCAAGAAAAATGGTTTAAGGACTAAATCGGAAATTATTTTATTCAAAGGGTTAAAAATGTAAACTTACAAAAGAAAGGGGCTGTAAACAGAAAAACTTCAATGTTTTAAACAATAAATCCGTTGTGATAAAATACTGGTACTGCGACTACCGACAAAGCATAATACACAACCAACACCAAAAATCATTGTCAAACGAATTGATTCGGTCTCGAATCAATAACGAATCCAAAACTACTAACACGACGACAATTCAATACACACTCGGAAAATTAGAGAAATCAATACATACGTGGGAATACACAGACGTCGATACACCATCTTTGAGCCCAAAAGTGTCAAATCTTGCTTGTTGGGCCTAGCTAGCCCAATGACCTGATCTTTAGGCCCGAAGACAACTTCCTTACAAGTTGTTGGGTCTTACATGACCCAACACCGTGTAAAAGGACTTTCAATGGCTTTTATACTATTAGGCCCCAAGGGTCCTTTAGTACTGCTAGTAAAGTCGAGAATTCTCAAAAATGCGGGTCGGGCCAAAGGCCCTTCGCATTCACTATAGCCTTGAACGACAAAGGGGATTATTAAGGTCTTCGTGCCCTCTTTTCTCCTCGGTTGTGGGGCTACGAGAAGTCAGGGTGGTTAGATTAAGTGAATAGTACGGACGACGCCTAAAGGATCGTTAGTATAGTTGTAAACTAGTCGTTTGTGTTAACGCGTGTTTATAACAATTCACAATGCACATTTAATCCAATGTCACCTGGAATCAATGACTTCACATACCGCGATGGTACAACAACTATACGGAATTCAAAGTGTTAGGAAAACATCGGGTTTTCCTAGGGTTATTCAATACATACAACTATGAGATGCACACCAAGTATAACAAATTCTTTTTACACTTATAGAAATAAACAAGCATACTTACGGATCTTCACACTTTTTTTTTACGATACTTTTCTCAGAAAATATCGGATTTTCTGGTGGTTTGCAAAACAATACAAAACATTATTTTTCAAACATTGCTTATGAACTCACCAACATTTTATATGTTGACGTTTTTCAAAATACTTGTATTCTCAGGTAACAGGTAAACCGAGGGAAAAATGTACTCAGTGATGACTTGCTGTTTGTTTAACTATTATCGAACAATTTATTTTTGGGGATGTAATGTTTAAAACAATGTACTAAATGTAAACTCTACCAGTTGTACTATCTCAATGCATGGTGATGAATGATGTTATGTTTGATCATGCACCTTAGAAGTCACTAAACTCGAGATCTACCAAGGAGACTTGCTAGGATCGAAATTTTCTTCTTTTCTCTCTCCAAAACCGAAACTACAACTCAAGGTGAGCTTCATACCCCCTATTTTTCGGTTTTATAAGTTTTGTGGGGGGAGAATACAAGCAAATGTGTAGATCTATGAGTATATGTATGCCTTGTGTGATTTCTATGTTTATATTTGTGTTTTTGTGTGATTATGATGTTGGATCTAGTCAAAAAGCCCTTAAAACTGAGGTTTACTTTGGGTTATAGGATACTAGCATAAATTATATTACTACATACAAATCATATCTAGAAAAATAACCAAGTTGTTTAATATTAACTTCTTTGGGCTAAAAACTCATTTTTGGACTCAAAATGTTAAAAATATAAAGTTAAAGGGCCCAAAATGACAAGATACAAATTCTGATGGTTGAAATATGTCAAAACAGTTTCAATAATGTATTTTCTGGAAATATATTCTTTTGAGGGATTAAAATGTAAAATATTAAGCATAATGAGCCAAAAATGGATTTTTCGGCCCAATAAAGCCCAATATGCGAGATTTTCAAATTTGAGGGGCTGAAACTGTATTTTTCTGTAAAACAGGGGACTACTAGTGCTCCAAGTCCATTTCAAGGGTTAAAAATGCTTTTCATAATTAAAAAGGACCAAAGATGCAAAAATTTTCTATTTTGGGCCAAAAGTGTAAAAGTTGCGAAAAAATGAGGTTTCAGCCAAGAAAACTACATTTTGAGGGACTAAAACTGTTTTCAAATGAATATGAGCTGGAAAATATCATTTCCAACATGTTTTGATACTATAATGTCAAGAAAAATGGTTTAAGGACTAAATCGGAAATTATTTTATTCAAAGGGTTAAAAATGTAAACTTACAAAAGAAAGGGGCTGTAAACAGAAAAACTTCAATGTTTTAAACAATAAATCCGTTGTGATAAAATACTGGTACTGCGACTACCGACAAAGAATAATACACAACCAACACCAAAAATCATTGTCAAACGAATTGATTCGGTCTCGAATCAATAACGAATCCAAAACTACTAACACGACGACAATTCAATACACACTCGGAAAATTAGAGAAATCAATACATACGTGGGAATACACAGACGTCGATACACCATCTTTGAGCCCAAAAGTGTCAAATCTTGCTTGTTGGGCCTAGCTAGCCCAATGACCTGATCTTTAGGCCCGAAGACAACTTCCTTACAAGTTGTTGGGTCTTACATGACCCAACACCGTGTAAAAGGACTTTCAATGGCTTTTATACTATTAGGCCCCAAGGGTCCTTTAGTACTGCTAGTAAAGTCGAGAATTCTCAAAAATGCGGATCGGGCCAAAGGCCCTTCGCATTCACTATAGCCTTGAACGACAAAGGGGATTATTAAGGTCTTCGTGCCCTCTTTTCTCCTCGGTTGTGGGGCTACGAGAAGTCAGGGTGGTTAGATTAAGTGAATAGTACGGACGACGCCTAAAGGATCGTTAGTATAGTTGTAAACTAGTCGTTTGTGTTAACGCGTGTTTATAACAATTCACAATGCACATTTAATCCAATGTCACCTGGAATCAATGACTTCACATACCGCGATGGTACAACAACTATACGGAATTCAAAGTGTTAGGAAAACATCGGGTTTTCCTAGGGTTATTCAATACATACAACTATGAGATGCACACCAAGTATAACAAATTCTTTTTACACTTATAGAAATAAACAAGCATACTTACGGATCTTCACACTTTTTTTTTACGATACTTTTCTCAGAAAATATCGGATTTTCTGGTGGTTTGCAAAACAATACAAAACATTATTTTTCAAACATTGCTTATGAACTCACCAACATTTTATATGTTGACGTTTTTCAAAATACTTGTATTCTCAGGTAACAGGTAAACCGAGGGAAAAATGTACTCAGTGATGACTTGCTGTTTGTTTAACTATTATCGAACAATTTATTTTTGGGGATGTAATGTTTAAAACAATGTACTAAATGTAAACTCTACCAGTTGTACTATCTCAATGCATGGTGATGAATGATGTTATGTTTGATCATGCACCTTAGAAGTCACTAAACTCGAGATCTACCAAGGAGACTTGCTAGGATCGAAATTTTCTTCTTTTCTCTCTCCAAAACCGAAACTACAACTCAAGGTGAGCTTCATACCCCCTATTTTTCGGTTTTATAAGTTTTGTGGGGGGAGAATACAAGCAAATGTGTAGATCTATGAGTATATGTATGCCTTGTGTGATTTCTATGTTTATATTTGTGTTTTTGTGTGATTATGATGTTGGATCTAGTCAAAAAGCCCTTAAAACTGAGGTTTACTTTGGGTTATAGGATACTAGCATAAATTATATTACTACATACAAATCATATCTAGAAAAATAACCAAGTTGTTTAATATTAACTTCTTTGGGCTAAAAACTCATTTTTGGACTCAAAATGTTAAAAATATAAAGTTAAAGGGCCCAAAATGACAAGATACAAATTCTGATGGTTGAAATATGTCAAAACAGTTTCAATAATGTATTTTCTGGAAATATATTCTTTTGAGGGATTAAAATGTAAAATATTAAGCATAATGAGCCAAAAATGGATTTTTCGGCCCAATAAAGCCCAATATGCGAGATTTTCAAATTTGAGGGGCTGAAACTGTATTTTTCTGTAAAACAGGGGACTACTAGTGCTCCAAGTCCATTTCAAGGGTTAAAAATGCTTTTCATAATTAAAAAGGACCAAAGATGCAAAAATTTTCTATTTTGGGCCAAAAGTGTAAAAGTTGCGAAAAAATGAGGTTTCAGCCAAGAAAACTACATTTTGAGGGACTAAAACTGTTTTCAAATGAATATGAGCTGGAAAATATCATTTCCAACATGTTTTGATACTATAATGTCAAGAAAAATGGTTTAAGGACTAAATCGGAAATTATTTTATTCAAAGGGTTAAAAATGTAAACTTACAAAAGAAAGGGGCTGTAAACAGAAAAACTTCAATGTTTTAAACAATAAATCCGTTGTGATAAAATACTGGTACTGCGACTACCGACAAAGAATAATACACAACCAACACCAAAAATCATTGTCAAACGAATTGATTCGGTCTCGAATCAATAACGAATCCAAAACTACTAACACGACGACAATTCAATACACACTCGGAAAATTAGAGAAATCAATACATACGTGGGAATACACAGACGTCGATACACCATCTTTGAGCCCAAAAGTGTCAAATCTTGCTTGTTGGGCCTAGCTAGCCCAATGACCTGATCTTTAGGCCCGAAGACAACTTCCTTACAAGTTGTTGGGTCTTACATGACCCAACACCGTGTAAAAGGACTTTCAATGGCTTTTATACTATTAGGCCCCAAGGGTCCTTTAGTACTGCTAGTAAAGTCGAGAATTCTCAAAAATGCGGGTCGGGCCAAAGGCCCTTCGCATTCACTATAGCCTTGAACGACAAAGGGGATTATTAAGGTCTTCGTGCCCTCTTTTCTCCTCGGTTGTGGGGCTACGAGAAGTCAGGGTGGTTAGATTAAGTGAATAGTACGGACGACGCCTAAAGGATCGTTAGTATAGTTGTAAACTAGTCGTTTGTGTTAACGCGTGTTTATAACAATTCACAATGCACATTTAATCCAATGTCACCTGGAATCAATGACTTCACATACCGCGATGGTACAACAACTATACGGAATTCAAAGTGTTAGGAAAACATCGGGTTTTCCTAGGGTTATTCAATACATACAACTATGAGATGCACACCAAGTATAACAAATTCTTTTTACACTTATAGAAATAAACAAGCATACTTACGGATCTTCACACTTTTTTTTTACGATACTTTTCTCAGAAAATATCGGATTTTCTGGTGGTTTGCAAAACAATACAAAACATTATTTTTCAAACATTGCTTATGAACTCACCAACATTTTATATGTTGACGTTTTTCAAAATACTTGTATTCTCAGGTAACAGGTAAACCGAGGGAAAAATGTACTCAGTGATGACTTGCTGTTTGTTTAACTATTATCGAACAATTTATTTTTGGGGATGTAATGTTTAAAACAATGTACTAAATGTAAACTCTACCAGTTGTACTATCTCAATGCATGGTGATGAATGATGTTATGTTTGATCATGCACCTTAGAAGTCACTAAACTCGAGATCTACCAAGGAGACTTGCTAGGATCGAAATTTTCTTCTTTTCTCTCTCCAAAACCGAAACTACAACTCAAGGTGAGCTTCATACCCCCTATTTTTCGGTTTTATAAGTTTTGTGGGGGGAGAATACAAGCAAATGTGTAGATCTATGAGTATATGTATGCCTTGTGTGATTTCTATGTTTATATTTGTGTTTTTGTGTGATTATGATGTTGGATCTAGTCAAAAAGCCCTTAAAACTGAGGTTTACTTTGGGTTATAGGATACTAGCATAAATTATATTACTACATACAAATCATATCTAGAAAAATAACCAAGTTGTTTAATATTAACTTCTTTGGGCTAAAAACTCATTTTTGGACTCAAAATGTTAAAAATATAAAGTTAAAGGGCCCAAAATGACAAGATACAAATTCTGATGGTTGAAATATGTCAAAACAGTTTCAATAATGTATTTTCTGGAAATATATTCTTTTGAGGGATTAAAATGTAAAATATTAAGCATAATGAGCCAAAAATGGATTTTTCGGCCCAATAAAGCCCAATATGCGAGATTTTCAAATTTGAGGGGCTGAAACTGTATTTTTCTGTAAAACAGGGGACTACTAGTGCTCCAAGTCCATTTCAAGGGTTAAAAATGCTTTTCATAATTAAAAAGGACCAAAGATGCAAAAATTTTCTATTTTGGGCCAAAAGTGTAAAAGTTGCGAAAAAATGAGGTTTCAGCCAAGAAAACTACATTTTGAGGGACTAAAACTGTTTTCAAATGAATATGAGCTGGAAAATATCATTTCCAACATGTTTTGATACTATAATGTCAAGAAAAATGGTTTAAGGACTAAATCGGAAATTATTTTATTCAAAGGGTTAAAAATGTAAACTTACAAAAGAAAGGGGCTGTAAACAGAAAAACTTCAATGTTTTAAACAATAAATCCGTTGTGATAAAATACTGGTACTGCGACTACCGACAAAGAATAATACACAACCAACACCAAAAATCATTGTCAAACGAATTGATTCGGTCTCGAATCAATAACGAATCCAAAACTACTAACACGACGACAATTCAATACACACTCGGAAAATTAGAGAAATCAATACATACGTGGGAATACACAGACGTCGATACACCATCTTTGAGCCCAAAAGTGTCAAATCTTGCTTGTTGGGCCTAGCTAGCCCAATGACCTGATCTTTAGGCCCGAAGACAACTTCCTTACAAGTTGTTGGGTCTTACATGACCCAACACCGTGTAAAAGGACTTTCAATGGCTTTTATACTATTAGGCCCCAAGGGTCCTTTAGTACTGCTAGTAAAGTCGAGAATTCTCAAAAATGCGGGTCGGGCCAAAGGCCCTTCGCATTCACTATAGCCTTGAACGACAAAGGGGATTATTAAGGTCTTCGTGCCCTCTTTTCTCCTCGGTTGTGGGGCTACGAGAAGTCAGGGTGGTTAGATTAAGTGAATAGTACGGACGACGCCTAAAGGATCGTTAGTATAGTTGTAAACTAGTCGTTTGTGTTAACGCGTGTTTATAACAATTCACAATGCACATTTAATCCAATGTCACCTGGAATCAATGACTTCACATACCGCGATGGTACAACAACTATACGGAATTCAAAGTGTTAGGAAAACATCGGGTTTTCCTAGGGTTATTCAATACATACAACTATGAGATGCACACCAAGTATAACAAATTCTTTTTACACTTATAGAAATAAACAAGCATACTTACGGATCTTCACACTTTTTTTTTACGATACTTTTCTCAGAAAATATCGGATTTTCTGGTGGTTTGCAAAACAATACAAAACATTATTTTTCAAACATTGCTTATGAACTCACCAACATTTTATATGTTGACGTTTTTCAAAATACTTGTATTCTCAGGTAACAGGTAAACCGAGGAAAAAATGTACTCAGTGATGACTTGCTGTTTGTTTAACTATTATCGAACAATTTATTTTTGGGGATGTAATGTTTAAAACAATGTACTAAATGTAAACTCTACCAGTTGTACTATCTCAATGCATGGTGATGAATGATGTTATGTTTGATCATGCACCTTAGAAGTCACTAAACTCGAGATCTACCAAGGAGACTTGCTAGGATCGAAATTTTCTTCTTTTCTCTCTCCAAAACCGAAACTACAACTCAAGGTGAGCTTCATACCCCCTATTTTTCGGTTTTATAAGTTTTGTGGGGGGAGAATACAAGCAAATGTGTAGATCTATGAGTATATGTATGCCTTGTGTGATTTCTATGTTTATATTTGTGTTTTTGTGTGATTATGATGTTGGATCTAGTCAAAAAGCCCTTAAAACTGAGGTTTACTTTGGGTTATAGGATACTAGCATAAATTATATTACTACATACAAATCATATCTAGAAAAATAACCAAGTTGTTTAATATTAACTTCTTTGGGCTAAAAACTCATTTTTGGACTCAAAATGTTAAAAATATAAAGTTAAAGGGCCCAAAATGACAAGATACAAATTCTGATGGTTGAAATATGTCAAAACAGTTTCAATAATGTATTTTCTGGAAATATATTCTTTTGAGGGATTAAAATGTAAAATATTAAGCATAATGAGCCAAAAATGGATTTTTCGGCCCAATAAAGCCCAATATGCGAGATTTTCAAATTTGAGGGGCTGAAACTGTATTTTTCTGTAAAACAGGGGACTACTAGTGCTCCAAGTCCATTTCAAGGGTTAAAAATGCTTTTCATAATTAAAAAGGACCAAAGATGCAAAAATTTTCTATTTTGGGCCAAAAGTGTAAAAGTTGCGAAAAAATGAGGTTTCAGCCAAGAAAACTACATTTTGAGGGACTAAAACTGTTTTCAAATGAATATGAGCTGGAAAATATCATTTCCAACATGTTTTGATACTATAATGTCAAGAAAAATGGTTTAAGGACTAAATCGGAAATTATTTTATTCAAAGGGTTAAAAATGTAAACTTACAAAAGAAAGGGGCTGTAAACAGAAAAACTTCAATGTTTTAAACAATAAATCCGTTGTGATAAAATACTGGTACTGCGACTACCGACAAAGAATAATACACAACCAACACCAAAAATCATTGTCAAACGAATTGATTCGGTCTCGAATCAATAACGAATCCAAAACTACTAACACGACGACAATTCAATACACACTCGGAAAATTAGAGAAATCAATACATACGTGGGAATACACAGACGTCGATACACCATCTTTGAGCCCAAAAGTGTCAAATCTTGCTTGTTGGGCCTAGCTAGCCCAATGACCTGATCTTTAGGCCCGAAGACAACTTCCTTACAAGTTGTTGGGTCTTACATGACCCAACACCGTGTAAAAGGACTTTCAATGGCTTTTATACTATTAGGCCCCAAGGGTCCTTTAGTACTGCTAGTAAAGTCGAGAATTCTCAAAAATGCGGATCGGGCCAAAGGCCCTTCGCATTCACTATAGCCTTGAACGACAAAGGGGATTATTAAGGTCTTCGTGCCCTCTTTTCTCCTCGGTTGTGGGGCTACGAGAAGTCAGGGTGGTTAGATTAAGTGAATAGTACGGACGACGCCTAAAGGATCGTTAGTATAGTTGTAAACTAGTCGTTTGTGTTAACGCGTGTTTATAACAATTCACAATGCACATTTAATCCAATGTCACCTGGAATCAATGACTTCACATACCGCGATGGTACAACAACTATACGGAATTCAAAGTGTTAGGAAAACATCGGGTTTTCCTAGGGTTATTCAATACATACAACTATGAGATGCACACCAAGTATAACAAATTCTTTTTACACTTATAGAAATAAACAAGCATACTTACGGATCTTCACACTTTTTTTTTACGATACTTTTCTCAGAAAATATCGGATTTTCTGGTGGTTTGCAAAACAATACAAAACATTATTTTTCAAACATTGCTTATGAACTCACCAACATTTCATATGTTGACGTTTTTCAAAATACTTGTATTCTCAGGTAACAGGTAAACCGAGGGAAAAATGTACTCAGTGATGACTTGCTGTTTGTTTAACTATTATCGAACAATTTATTTTTGGGGATGTAATGTTTAAAACAATGTACTAAATGTAAACTCTACCAGTTGTACTATCTCAATGCATGGTGATGAATGATGTTATGTTTGATCATGCACCATAGAAGTCACTAAACTCGAGATCTACCAAGGAGACTTGCTAGGATCGAAATTTTCTTCTTTTCTCTCTCCAAAACCGAAACTACAACTCAAGGTGAGCTTCATACCCCCTATTTTTCGGTTTTATAAGTTTTGTGGGGGGAGAATACAAGCAAATGTGTAGATCTATGAGTATATGTATGCCTTGTGTGATTTCTATGTTTATATTTGTGTTTTTGTGTGATTATGATGTTGGATCTAGTCAAAAAGCCCTTAAAACCGAGGTTTACTTTGGGTTATAGGATACTAGCATAAATTATATTACTACATACAAATCATATCTAGAAAAATAACCAAGTTGTTTAATATTAACTTCTTTGGGCTAAAAACTCATTTTTGGACTCAAAATGTTAAAAATATAAAGTTAAAGGGCCCAAAATGACAAGATACAAATTCTGATGGTTGAAATATGTCAAAACAGTTTTGTGGGGGGAGAATACTTGCTGTTTGTTTAACTATTATCGAACAATTTATTTTTGGGGATGTAATGTTTAAAACAATGTACTAAATGTAAACTCTACCAGTTATACTATCTCAATGCATGGTGATGAATGATGTTATGTTTCATGTATATTCAATGTAATGGTATTCAATTGAGTCACAACAGCCCTCGGACGTTTCCGCCGTCTGGTTCGGGGGTGTGACATAACTCAACAGCCTGCCAACTGCCTCGGAAATACATGTATACTTGCTGCCCAATGACATATATACCCTTTAGTTTCAAAAAAAAAGTTCTTTCCACAAGGGCAAAATGGGAAAAGCGATGAGAAATCTGACCTGGATAACCCAGAAGACCCCATTCATGAACCTGCCCAGCCTCTTTCTTTTTCCTCCACTGTCCCTATTGATTTGAACAACAATCCAAACACCTCTGTCAACTCAAAGAAACGACCCAAGCACACCTACCCCTTGGGGCTGTTGTACCGATCTCACTCTCTCCCATTTCTTTCGAAGCGACGAAGTGGGGAAGAAGTACCGATGACCTAAATGATTGTGTCGAGCCTCCATAGAGATTGAGTGGTTGAAAGAAGAAACATTGGAGAGATAAAATAGAAGAAAACGTTAATAAGACAAATAAGTAAAATGCACCTGCCATCTCTTTTATTTAATGAGGTATATGGTGCTTCTGAGATTTTAGTGAAGAATATGAAAGAAACATATTGCAGGTCTTATACTAACCTGATAAAGCAATAAAAGGATAAGAATAATTTGCCATTTCTGCTCTCCTTTGATGCAGATGCTCTCCTTTGATGCAGATCTGCCATTGCTTTCACCTTCCCTACTGCCAAAGATTTATTAGTTCAGTTAATCAAAATGTAGATGTTAGTAATGGTAAAAATACTATAACCTACCTTTAAAAGAACACAAAAATAATATATAAATGTTAGTTTGACAATTGTAGATTTTGAGTACTTAGTTTTCATTTCAAAGTTGTTTTTATTAGAAGGGTAAAATGGTAAGTTTTCTAATTAGCAGATCTGTTCAACAATCTTACCAACATGATTGCATCATTCAGCCAGTTATTGGGACAAACCTCTTAATGATGCAGACCTCTTATACTTTGTTTAGGTTTTGGACATTCGTTTTGTTAAATATTGGAATATGATTATAATTGTAAATACTTGTGATGTTTAATTTTATGATTGAAAAAGAAGAGACTTACCCTATTTATGAGTAGCAGATCTTCAAAAGTATTCCTAGTGATAGATTATAACCCAACAACACCACGCCAATAGTCTCCACCAAAATATGCCAATCAAGTTGCAGATACTTTAGCTTTATATTGAGCAGAAGATACACATAAATGATCAGATAAAAAAAAAATGCAAGTTAAACAGATGTATTTTCGTTTATTCTATAATGAATTCGCTACTTTAATTGAAGAAATTTATAATTACCTTTGTTGAAGTCTTAATATTTATGTTAGCCCACAAAAAGTTATATCTAAAGAATCATGTTTTATATGTATCTAAAACCAACCGAAAATGCAATTTTTATTAATCAGATAAAGAAGTGGACTATTGAATTAAACCCAAACCTAATCTAAATTGATAGAAATTACCAGCAGCATACTAAAAAATTAAAATCAAATAACCAAGAAACATGAATAACCAAAACGAAACTACTTCTAAAAGGAAGCAAACCACCAATTTAAAGCCTAAATTATACAACTTAAAAAGAAAAAGAGTGGTTGGGTTTTACCTGAGAAGCTTTCTACTGGAAAGTGCAGGTTGAATTTCCATTACTCAGTTAACTTGAATAAGTTGTAGATGGCGAAGTTAACACTTGGCTTTGGTCTTCGACTAATCAATTGGCATTAACAACTGGAAGGGAATATTGACCTGCGCCAATAGTGAAGAGAAATACATGATTATCGTACAAAGGAAATATTGATATGCAGTTGTAAACATTACCTATTGACAACACACAGAATAAGAGAAGAAGGGTCACACCTGCAACATACAGTAGAAAGAAGATGGTGAAATTAGGAAGGAAGATAGAAAACAATAGAAGCGGTGGAGGAACAAATGGAGGAACTCTTTAGCAGGGAAAGTGTTACATACCTGGAGCAAAATCAATGGGAGTGGTGGAAGAAATATATGTTTGAGACCTCCAAAAAGCAAGTCTGAGCTTTTTTCCACTGTGAAGTACCTCCTATATATAAACAAACTCCATCCATCATGTTCTACGGTAATATTTCAACAAACTCACAATCAAATTGGGTGAACAATCAAGGCTAAAACACAAAAACTCCCATCACAAATTAATTCGCTGAAAAAATAAACTAAATCATTCTCTCGGCATACCAAAATTTCAAGCCTTTGACCACAGATGGCGGTGAGGAAGATAGAGCGATGCTTTAACTGAAGGCAGAGATTTAATCGAAACATAGAATTAGAGTACTCATCCTCAAATCAGTAAAGGGGAATCGAAAGATCTTACTTATTTCGGAGGCGTTCTTCACCAACAGGAGGAATCGGGCGGAGCCAGTAAATTGAAAAACGAAGGACTCTCTTCCAGAGAAGTCGAAGGACTCTCCAACCTTGGAATACAGAGCAGATAAGAAAAAATGGATAGAGTGTCGGTGGAAAAACGAAGCATCGGACACGTATCGCTTTGGAATACAGAAGGTAGACACGTATCTAAGCGAGTGAACTGGAGATGATTTCGATTGTTCTTCGTCGTGAAGGTTTTGAATGTTCAAAATTCCTTATGGGTGCCGACAACGAAGGAAAGCATCTGCAAAATTTAGGGATTGAAATTAGGGCTAGAAATCATAGAAATCGAGATAGAAAGTGAAGTTTAGAGAGCGAAAAAGAAACACGTTGCAAGAAAAACAATCGATTAGCTTTAGAATATAACCGGTCGTCATCTAAAAAAAGGAGCCAGAAGCAACCTCAACGCCGATTGAATCACATATGATGCTCTGTCGGGTTCTTCTGCACCGGTAACAAAGCTAGAGAGAGAGAGTGTGTGAGAGAGAGAGAGACCCGATAAAAGCATTGAGAATCAGTCTGGGAAAGGAAGAAAGTGGATGTAGAAGCTCCTGGGAGAGGCGGTGAGCGGTGAGAATGACCAATCAAATAAAAGAACTGTTATAATTTTTTACAATCTTAATAATAACTAGATGGAATCAACTGCTCCTATTGGCGCTAATTCAGGACTTTTTTTTGACTTACAACTTATAAATATAGTACCGAAAAAGATAGATTATATTGATAATTATTAGATATATGGATGTTTGTAAGTTTTTTTATATCTTCTTTGATTTTGTTGATTAGCTCCTCGTATTTCTTCTCCATATCTTGCATGGCCCTCATTGCCAGGTAGTTATCGTAGCATGGTTTGCAGTCCATCCCCGTTATAAGCTCGTTTTTGTATTTTTGATGCTCCCAACATTCCTCTTGTGAGTTTTTTTATTGATACTTTCTCAGCCTCATAGTGATCAATGACGTTCCTCAGTATGTGCTCCATTTGTTGTGGTTTCATATTTTATGAGATTTTATTTCTGGAATATAGAGTGTTGAAGAGTGATGATGCTTCTTAAATATACAAGTCTGCATTTAAGTTGGTTGTTGTGTGTTTAATGCAGGTGTTATTTCTGGAGGAGTAATGATATATGATGGAACGTATTGGTGGCGTTTGAGATTCTAGAGGATTTACTTTTTTTGTATATTTCATTTTGTTAGTATAATATATAACAATGTATGAAAACGTTCATTAAAGGTGTAAAAAGATTTTTTTTTATTGAAGCACAATAATGTAAAGTTACATTATTAAAACATTACACGTGTTATACGAAAAAAAAAGTCGAAGTAAATGCCTACTTCACTGGAAGATTATCTGAAAATTTGTTTAATGTTGCGATGCCTTCGTTGATTTCTTCCTCTAATGCGACAACTACGGTGTTTGCTTTTGTGTTAAAAACATCTTCATTGTCCAAAATTTGTGCAGAGACTGCGTAGTTTAGAAAGTGTGGGGTTTGTGTTAGTGTTTTTGCTAGGTTTCCTTGTTGTTTTGATGTTGCGCTTCAGTGTACGAATGGTCTTCATCATTTGAGTTTTGTGACGGACTATGGTGTTGATCTTTGGGTAGTTTTCTATAAAGTGTGTTTGTGTTTGAGGTACATTATGTAATTTATAGAGTGCTTTTAAGAAAATTTGTAATATTAGCTGACACGTGTTGCAGAAAATGTGTGATGAGTAATCTCCTAATTAATTACGTGTTTTTCATATGTGCAAGTGTACTTGGAGGTTAGGCCTTCGAAATTTAATTGACTTTGGTTGTTTTAATATTTAGACGTATTTTAATAGATGAAGTTATTTTATTTATAAATAATATGTTGTAACGGTTACACTTCTTGTTTACATTGTCGTATATACATAACACATGTAATATTTGAAGTCTACGAAATCGTTAATAGATAAAGTTATTTTATTTATGAACATTGTAAAGGTTACACTTCCTGTTTACATTGTTGTATATACATAACACGTCTAATATTTTAATACTAGGAAATCGGGTCTTCAGTCGGAGGGTGTGTCTTTCATGCCACGTTTGTACTTGCCAATTCTTTTGTGGATTGTTCCCAACATGAAGGAGACGTTGTCCTGTATGGACTGATCTTCTGTTTTTGCTTTCTCAAAGATGTTATGCAGTGTTTGAACATCTACATCGTCGGGGTGATTCGCTATGTATAATACGATATTTTCGTCGATGCGGAAACTCTCTTCTAGTCGAGATTGGATTGCTTCAAGTATATCACCGATTTCCCTAAGGAAATCCGATCATGATGGTCAAACCTTTGTTGTAATCGCTGTTATTCATTCTGAGTATATTGTTTTTAATGTCGTGGTTATGGCATTTATTTATAGAAGAGACAATGTATGTGTGTGGTGGATTGAGTGATAGTATTAGAGTTGGATGTATGATAATTTTTCGTAGCTATAGCATGGCTTAGTATGCAGCATGCGTTGTCAAGTTGTTTGTTAAACAACGTGGCCAGGTATGATTTTCGTGTGTAAAAATTATATATATGATTTATTTAAATCGTGGATAAGGGTCAATAGTGGACAGATAATGACTATTTTTGTTTTTAATAAAAATAACGATTTATATAATGTTTTAAAAGTATGATATATTTCCAAGATAACAGTGAATTATAGATAGGGAGGAGTTTAATTCTTAGCTATGTGCATATGTGTTTAATGGTGTGTTGATGTCTATGTGGTAGTCATAGACTTTGCAGGTAATCATGACATATGGAAGGTTAAATAGAAATTATGAAAGACTGTGATGTTTTGATAGCAGAGGGGTTGTGATAAAAATTATATTTGTTTTTAATATCAAAAAGGTTAGGATCGTTGAACTTTTTAAGTCAGAAGTTATACTATGTTGAAGGTCAATATATTTGTTACGCTTAAAGGTTGTATTAAATTAAAACATAGGGAAAGAAGGCCGATCTAAAAGTAAAGCAAATAATCATCCTCTGTAAAGATATTCCATTTTTAATATTTTAATAAACGAAATCGTAAATTTTATTTGAAAATTTGTCATCTTTCTTATTTAAATTAAAGTTAATATACGACGATAGGTGATAGATTAATGAACATATGTTACTTATATTTACTATCATAAAAAGCCAAATACCACAAAGTCTGAGACTAAAAAACATGTTTTCTGGACTTTAGTTTATACATATTATGCAAAACTGATAATGTCATCATTATCAACGTCGGAGGGGAGATGGATCATTCTATCTTGCGTGCACTTTTACGCTTTGTATTTGATGTGTCTGCAATAGTAAATTTCCACATATAATTATATACGTATTTGTTAACAAAAATGTAAGAGGTTACTTTGTAGTGTATACAGATAATAGAGAAATATTTACCTTGGCTTTCAAATGGTAATGACCTTTTGACGTTTGCTCTACTGTGTTGAGGAACTGAAGAACAGTCTTTCTCGCTGTCTTTTGATGGAGATCGATGATGTGGTGCTGGTGTTGTTGGGTATGCTGTTTCCTGTGGGTTACTTTTTTCGATATCTGTAATCATAAAGCGAATGTTCGTATCTGTCGATGTGTTTGTGATACGAAGTTTCATTTTTTTGGCTATTCCTTGTACAGTAGTGGCAATTGCAGGTAGTTGTCCTCTACAGTTTATGTCATCGTCTGGTATAAGTTTATCAGCTGTAGAACCGAATAAGTCTTGTGTTGCGTTATCGGAGAGCAGAGCAACTATAGAATTATTTTCGTCTGTAAGTGTTGCACTAAGCTTGAACCTGGGGTTTTGCATAGTAAATGTAGGTATAAAATCTATGATTTGGTTAAATATTTGTTAACATAAAAGTTATATATTTAGACTTACGTTATAGTTGGTGCATTGATTATACCATCTGAAGGACAGAACCAACTTTTCCCCTGTTTAAAAGCTGGGATCTTGCAATTTGGACATTGAACTTGGTACCAACAATCAGAAAATACATACGCAGTTATGACAGCTTTTGTAGTGAAACTTTTGTTCTGCATAATAGATATGTTGTCATAATCTACATAATTTAAATTGCATTAATAAAAAAATATACCAGGAGTTTAGGATGACCTCTTTGTAATATGTCTCCTAATGGTGTTGGGATGTCGAAAAATATAGAGGAGTCACTAAACGTACGAAAACTGTACAATCGGGAAATTATATTAATCAGTAACGAAATATTTAAAATGTTTTTATATGCGTTAAAATACCTGTCCGTTAGAAGCGGTGTTTCTGGAATTGGTGGATTGATGTATAGGTGACTTGCACTGCTTATTCCATGTCTTAGGGAACCTTTAAATTACCAATTATACATAACATGAATGTAAAAAATATATTTGTTACAAGTTAATAGATGATATCAGAATAGTAAAAAAAAAGTATACCATCATAGGTTGAAATCTTTATACTAGTTATCGCAACAACAACGGGAGCAACAGTATTTTCCAAACCAACAACATCAAACTTTGAAGGTATGTTCGTGCATTCTTTCCATAAGCTTATTGCAATATCCTCGCCTCTAATGTTGGTATTTATAAAGCGTGTTAAAACCTTATGAAAATAATTATAAAAATACCTTACTTACAATTCATTCTTTAATATTAGTAATAGATATGGTTCTTTGTTTTTCTTCGTACACCTAATAAGTTTGCTGAAGACACCAATAAAATCTGCAAATGGAATTTAGTGGTTTACAAAAGTTATTAACGATTTATGTAAGTGTTTACTTTAAAAACGTGAATGCTGTATAAGTAAATGATAACCTGCATGTCGATCCACGTAATTTGCGATTTGTTTTTTAGTTATGAAAGTAAACCAGCATGCAGGAATTGTATGTGTGTCTTGGATAGATGTAATTGATGATGCCATTCCAGCAGCTATGTAGACCTCATTATCCAGCCATTTCTGATATCGGTCTGGAATTCCGCATGCATATTTTTCAATCGTATAGCATTTACTGGGAATTAGGACAGATTGTAAATATCCTTGGTCTTTTCGCTGACCCAAAATTTGAACAGCATCACCCTTATAAAAATATTATGAATAAATTAGTATAAACTTGTGACAGAATAAGGAAAAATAAAATAATGGTATAACTTACATTTGTATCAACAGCTAAGAACCATGTTTCCTGAGTCCTTACTTGTGGAGTCCTCATTCGCAATATTCGAAGCTGCAAACATGAATGAAACTCATATCTTGCATCTATATACAGACCCCATACTAAAAATGTATATGTTGCATAAACTAAAGTATAGTTGTAGACATGTATTGCTGTTCCTGGACATCCATAATGTAGATTGGAAACTGTTGTTACTGTTTGGGACATGGTTAAAACTGGATAAGAAAAAAGTTAATACAACATTATTTTTTATTACATCTAAAAAGTTAACGTAATATGGTACAATAAAATGAATCAGATACAAGAAAAAAACAGAAACATTGTATATATGTTTAACCTCTGAGTTATTTATTTTTTGTAAGAAGTCTTTGAAAACAACATTTTTTGTAATGTTGTTTGTCGTTTTATCATCAGAATGCATAAGTATTTTAACTGCTTCTGGAGATGTGGCACGTGACAATGCAATATAAAGCTGGCCGTGTGTGAAAACAGGTTCCGGCAAATATATTCCAATTCTGGTTAAAGACTGACCTTGACTTTTGTTAATAGTCATACCATAACAAACATTAACAGGAAATTGCTTTCTTATGAATGTAAAAGGTATATCAGGAGCTTTATGAATAAATCTAATACGAGGCAGAAAAACCTTCTTCCCAATGCTGGTTCCAGTAATAATTGATGCCTCAATCACATTTGATAACAACTGTGAGACCATTAATCGTGTACCATTACACAAACCTTCTTTCTGATTTATATTTCGAATTAGCATTATAGGTGTGTTAATTTTTAATAAAAGTGAATGTGCAGGTATGCTTGGAAATGTAAGTCCATTAAGATATTCCAACGGATAAAATGTATTAAACTCTGTAGTCTGCTTCCCGTTAAATTCAATGCTGTCAGCACTCTTGTAAATCTTTGAAACCCCAGGAATTTTACGCATAACAATATCATTTATGTGTTGTATTGTTTCGTTTTTGGGACAAACTATTGCCCTGCCAGATAACATGCTTGTTGAGACATTGGTTTGAAAGATATCTCCATAAACAAAATTTATAAGGGAATCTAACCCGTTTTCCGATGGAGGTATAAGGAGTGACCTAGGGATTTCAATCCATTTAGTATTTATCCTATCAACAGTATCCATATTACCAATCCTACCATCTCCAACCTGAACCAGCCATGTCGCAAAATCTGATGCATTTAACTCTATTTTCGATGACATAGATGAATCCTTAAGTCTCATGTTGGCACTTAGTTTACATAATTTGAAATAGGGCCATAGATAGGAATTGGGTAGAGTCAGAGAAACTATCTCAGACGGTGTAGATTTGGGGGACACTGGCAATGTCTGTCGGAAGTCTCCTCCTAACAACATAGACATACCACCAAAAGTTTTTGCTTCACAGTCAAGTATATCTTTTAAAGAACGATCTAGACATTCAAAACAACGTCTGTCACTCATTGGCGCCTCATCCCATATGATAATAGAAGTTTGCTTTAGCAACTCAGCAAGCATTGTGTGTTTTCTTATATTGCATACGGTTTTTTCTGAAAAGTCTATTGGAATATTAAACCTGGAATGAGCTGTCCTTCCTGATGGAAGAAGCAAAGAAGCAATTCCTGAGGCAGCAACAGCTAGTGCTATTTTTCCTCTTGAACGGAAATAAGCAAGCAATGTATTCCACAAGAAAGTTTTGCTGGTTCCTCCATGACCATAAACAAATATAAGCACTTGCTGTTGTGTTTCCTCTGCAGAGCGAATGTCATTGTACACCTGCAGCTGTGCATTATTCAGTAGTGGCAACATATGGTCATGAGTAGAAATAAGAGCTACCTTATTATAAGAAGTTTCTTCTAGGAAGAGACGATTTTTTAACAGTGTGATGTTGCTATCTGTTAGTTTTGGTAGATGAAAGTCCAAAATAGATCGTGGTGGAGTAGACGACCTTAGTATGTGATCTAATTCAAATAAGACCAATTGCTGTATATGACTATCATCTATATTCAACTCAATAGTAGGATTTGATGACCGCATCCTATAAACTAAGTCATCACTCATTTTTCTCCATCCAATGTCCCACAAACACATGGGATCATTAACATCACATAAAAGCAGAAGATAACAGAAAAGAGACCGCAACTGAGATGAAGTCGCCCACTCAGAAGCTTGCACAAAAGCATCCATCCATTCTTTGTCATCTCCAATCAACCCTAATGCATTGCATGCACTACGGAAATCATCGTACATTACATCTGACACAGTGCGAAGCTCTTCATATGACTTACAACCTTTTTGGTGGGACAGCAACATCCTCAAGAAAAACAACTCTCCACCAGTTGGGTGGACAAATATAAGTCTACCAAGTGCACGGGAGTTTGAACGCCTTCTTCTTTTCCAACATTTTTCCCTGTCATCCCACCAATATTTCGTGGGGTAAGAGGCGTATGTAAGTTCGCGACCGATTGAATCCCATCTATTCTTTTCAAACCAACCTAACAACAAACTACTACCAAAGGTGGGATTTTCGACTACCTCTTTGATTTGAGTATTTTCTTTAAAGAATACCGACTGCATATTCGGCAAATGGACAGGAAGAATAATAATAGGGGGATCACGCTCATGAATAGGAAAATCAAGTATCCGCCATGCAGCGTCATGGGGACAGAGAAAACGCCCATCAATATAATTTTTTATCTCGTCAACAACTATACATTGTCCATAGACAGACGTATCAGCACATTGAGTATCTTTCTGAACAACAAATCTGACCCGTTCCATTCCCTTTGATACATACTTGAACAGGTACTTAATCATCATATTCCACCCGCAATGCTCAACATTAATATGTGCGTTGAAACGACTGGACAACCTCTTATTATACGGAACTATGTATCTGTTATCTATCTGTATACCACTCTGCAACATATGAAGTGAACTTGAATTTCTTTTATAATGAGCGTAGCCGTCCCTATCAAAAACCGTAGTAGAGACAAACGACTTAGGAAATTTTTTCTTGCAGTTTCCATCCTTCATACAGGGCGCCTTAGAATTCAGCAAACCACATGGTCCGTGGACCATACACCTGGTAACAATTTCATATAACAGTGGCTCTGAAACAGGATCAGGCAACTCGGCAGTAATGTAATCATCAACTTTTGAAGGATCTTTTATCTTATGTGAGTCTTCAACCCATATAAGTATATGACAATGAGGCAACCCTCTCTTTTGAAATTCAATGGTATACAGATCTACAAAAAAAATATATACATATATATATATATATATATATATAAATGTTAGAATAAAAAAATACACAATTGTTATATAAATCAGCAAGACATAAGTTAGAAAGGAACTTACATGCTGAAACAGGGCCAAAAGTCTTATCAGATTTCAGATATGCAATGAATGCAGTGACTTTCATATGAAATACCCGTGAAATTATATCAGCTCTACTACCAACATCAGTTTGATGATGGGAATTCATATAACGTGTGATTTCTGGCCATCCAACATTGCACGTAAAAGTTATAAAGTACTGTGGATTCCTGTATTCCCGGCAGATAGAAAGAGCATCCTGATAGTGACTGTACATGTATCTTGGACCACCAACAAAAGATGGAGGCAAAAAAACACGCTTACCAACAGAACGACTTTCAGTATCACCACGTGAAAGTGCATCATAAATGCCACTAACATACGCTGATCTGAGTTGGCTCTGATTGTGTTCACAGAAATCAAGCCTTGACAATTCAATGCATGCATATGCATCCACCAGATACTGTTGAAACAGTCTACAAGAATTTAACAAAAGATACCATACACCATTCCTTGCATGTATCTGATAACTATAATACATATTGATAGTAAGATTTCTAACCTTACTGCTTCTCTCATCATGAAGTTTTAAACGCGGAGACCAACCTGTTTCACCATACGGAAAAAGGACAGGATACTGCAAAGCCATATAGCTAGGATGAAGTTTGCTAATCCTGCGTGGAACACCATTCCTGGAATGTATAACTATGTCGTATGTACTGCCTATTGCGTCTTCACCAACAACAGTACAACCCAAAGTACCATGAGCTGGAGGTCCATATAAACGGTCAGGGACATTATTAAACAAACAAACCGCATAGTCAACCAAACTGTTTTCAACAGCAAGGTCTTTCGCAGTCTTAAAAGTCCTTACATACTCATTATGAATATTGAAAACACCCATAAGAGTTTCAACAATCATTGGATCTAAAGACTGAGCGTCTTTCCTTTCAACTGCAGACAACCTATTCTGTAATTCATGTTCTGTATCTACAATATAAAGCTATAAAAATCTAGGTCCTTTTTCATCAGGTATATCAAAGGCACCTATCCAATGACAAACCTGACCAGAAACCTTGAACACATAAGGACCAGCCGTTTTATTAACATCCTCATCAACTTTACCTCCAAAAGAGGTCATACTGAAGATATTATTATAACCCCTAATATTTTTTATAAAAGGGGGGAAATCATAAAGAGTCGCTAACAACTGAGGAGTTGCAAGCGAATACGGCAAGACTACAGAGCCAGACCTACAACAACGGCTATAAGCAGGACACTGTGGACGTGATAAATACTTAACCCTTTCATCAAACCAGAACAGAGCAGAACACGAAACACAAACAAAATTGCAATCACCAATATCATCATAAGCAGGCAAAATAGGCAAAGACGGTATCTCAGGAGGTAAAATACCAGCTAAACGTCTAGATAAGGGACGCTTGCAAGACAAAACTCCAGACATCAAATAAGCACATAGCAGCAATTATAGATACCTAAACTAAAAAAAAAAAAAACAAAAACAAAAACACCCAACAACAAAAGAACATATAATCGCAAGATACCGGCAAACAGAAATTCAAAAGCGGCAATTAGAAAGCAAAATTAGAACGCAAGATGTAGCAAGAAGCCGACGTCTACTTAAAGTGATATACCGACAAACAGAAATCCAAAAGCACGAATTAGAAAGCAAAATTAGAACGCAAGATGTACCAAGAAGCCGATGTCTATCTACAATCACTTTAAGACCATCTAGAATAACTTTATGTCGGTTCTTTTAGGCATTAAGGCGGCCAAGGATAAAAAAAATATCCGGTGGCAAATGCATAAACCAAGGAAAAAAGGGGCATAAATGAGAAATAAAAGTAACTCTAAAGCAAGCAGCCCGTGGCAAAAGGAGTAATTGAAGAAAACTTAAGTGGTAGAAATTAGGGATGAACAAATGGACCGGGGAACCAACCGGTACCGGTACCGGAACCGGAACCGGCACCGGAACCGGAACTCGATGGAACCGGTCGGGCCGGGACCGGGACGTTATTTTTGTAGATTTTTGGAACCGGGAACCGGTAGGAACCGGAACCGATATAACCGGAACCAGTAGAACCGGCAAAAACCGGAACCGTATGATGCTATTTTTCAAGGACCGGTTCCAATATTTGAAGACACGACAAGAACCGGTAGGAACCGGGAACCAGTAGAACCGGACCGATAGAACCGCCGGGCCGGTTCGGTTCTTGATTTTGGCCGAAGCCGGTTCCCGGTTCCGGTCCGGTTCCGGCCGGTTCGGTCCTTTTGCTCATCCCTAGTAGAAATGAGAAAGCAAAAAAATTCCTGTTCACGACCCTTTTAAAGATTAATAGTATATATAATAATAATAATAATAATAATAATAATAATAATAATAATAATAATAAAATTATAGGTACACTCCAGTTAACACAGAGGAAAATAATGAATAGTAGAGATGGCCCCAAATTTTGACAATATGTCAATAAAACCGGGAAAAACATGTGAAGTGGACTAAAAGACAGGCTCTTTGCTACTTCGTTCCTTCATAAATAATGAAATAAGTTTAGGGATTCAAAAGACCAATCCTCCTAAGGTATTTGTGTTATTTCCCCTTTTTCTTTATCTCATGCTTTTTAGCTTTTATAAACATAAAGGCTAAACACCGAAGAGTAATGTTTTCAAAATTGGATTAAGCCTAGTTTTGAATTCAGTTAGGACCTGGAAGGCTGGAACATTCTCTTTTGATTATTATCTTGATCCTTAGTTATGTTTGGTGCATTTGGTTGTAGATATGAGATAAGGATACTATCTCTTTTCTTCCTACCTTTGCAGATAACAAACTTTATCACAAACTTACTTTAAAGATGGTGAAGCCAGTGATGTTACATTAATGCATGGTAGTGTGTGATTTGTGAGATTCTTGGTCGTATCCTCTGCCTTGCTTTGAATTTAATCATTGATTAAATTGTATCTTTTAAATGTATTTTCTTAGTTCTATGTTTTTTAAATACTTAGGTACACATTTGTAATTGTATTGGACATTTTTTATGTATATATTAGACAATTGGTATGTTAATATGTATTACTTTTGCAGTTGAGTATTAGTATTATTACCCGATTAATTTAATGAGTTTTTTCTGCATTTTGTATACAAAAAAACTAGAATCTTTCTTATAAATTAAATCATTTAGTGACGGTCAGTGTCGGTCGGAAAATACGGTCAAACCTGGTCAAAGAACGTTCCATCGGTAATACGTCACAATCCGTTGTAAATCTGTCACAATAATTACCCATTTATGACAGAATACCACCGATGGTTTGTAGTGTTTTTCATCCACATTTTGAGGAAATCCTTTGAATCCTAAGCAACAAGAGCCTCTTCTCCTTGACCGAAGACCTCTTGAAATTGATCGGTTCAGCCTTATTTTCCGGTGGGGTTTTTACGGAAATCGTTGATTTGGTCACTTTTTACCACATTTTTTGTATAGATGTTCCTAAATCTCGCTTCTCGCTTCAGCTTATAAAAGTAGAAATCATAATTAATTATCAAGTAAACAAAAACTTCTTCTCCTTCTCCCTATATATACCTATATGGCTATATATATTATATCCCCACCCCACAGAGAAAACTAAGCAATATTATAGATCATGGCGGAGCCCCACACTCCCCGTAATACCATCACCACGAAGCTTCCATGGGAGATACTATTTTTACAGATACTTCCAAGGCTGCCGGTCAAAGCTCTACCCAATGCAATGTGTGTTTGCAAGAAATGGTACTTGTACCTCAAATCGGGAGCTTTTGCCAGCACGTACCATCACCACGTGGTTAGCAACGATGATCATCAAAACCACCACAAATATCTGGTTGTATCTACCACCCAACGACATATGTATAGCATCGACTGTGAAACACCTAAAGATGGTTTGGTGGTGGCCCGTAATTTACCATTTTTTTTACCATTTATGGGAAACATGTCGATCTTAACATCTTTGCATGGACTATTATGCATAGGCACAATCCAGCCCCAAAATCCTGGCGAATATTATGATCTTATTTTATGGAATCCTTTGACAGGTGACTATAAGATGTTGTCTGAACCTAAAAAGGGTTGTTATCACAAAGAATGTTACAAGATCTCTGAAGGTATATTCGGGTTGTATTATATCTCTTCTGATGACGACTACAGGCTTTTACGTGTAACCCATCATCTCAATATTTATATATACTCCTTGAAATCCAACTCATGGAGAATGGTTGAGTCAACAGCGGACTTCCAACAAAGGGCTTCCGAATGGACTTCGCGTGGAAGTTACTGGGAGCAGCCAAGTCATATTCTATTGAATGAAAAACTCAATTTCTTAAAACAAGTGGATAGAGGAGGAACCTTTATTCTCTCATATTCAGTTATGAGGTTTGACACGAAGACGGAAAAGTTCACAGAGATATCAATTCCCTCATTCGGTAACCAAATGACAAACTGTTTGGGTTTCATGGTTCTAGGAGGGCGCATCCACTTCTGTGTGGCCATTCTCATTGAGGAAGAAAATTATATGACAAATCGACGATATTATGAAATAATCGAGCTGTGGAGGATGGATGGAGATGGATATTGGACGAAGGTGTTAACTTATGGCCCGATGTCGTTTTTTCTTTGGGGTCGATCGATACTGCACTGGATGAGGAATGGAAATTTGCTCATACGACATCTAGACAGTGTTTACCTGTTAGATATGAAGAAGCATACCAAAGAAATGATCTTTACATGTCAAAGCATGGATTCCAAAATCCCTCCAACAGGGAAATACGTCGAAACTACCGTGTCACCCAATCAACGCCACGTATATGTATGAAGTAACATCTCCATCATACTATTTAAACCTTAATATTTTTTGTTTTATATATATATATATATATATATATATATATATATATATATATATATATATATATATATATATATATATATATATATTTGCAGCTAAACCCCCACCCCCCTCCAAAAAAAAAAAAAAAAAAAAAACCCATCAAAACCCAACCGTATTAAAATCGCAAATTTTGGTTTTTCACTTTAAATAACCGCAAATGTGGTTTGCGGTTCAGTTTGGTCTGAAAAACACACCGAACCACACCGTGCTCACCCCTATAGGATCCGGTTCCGGTAAGGAGTCAAAAAATAGTGAGGACTACTTAGGTGTAACGCTTTCGAATGTGACGCACGTCAGTGGTAATTAATACGGAATCGATAATTAAAATACGTGCGACGAATATCCATGGAATACCATATAAGTAGGGTTTATTAATTTTTTTCCGTTTTTTTCGTTATTTTTAAATATTATTATTATTATTATTTTTATATTAAGTTTTTTTCTTAAACACATATATACTCGGTTTTCAGAGTTTTTTTGGTTTTCTTTATACTCGTGTTTTTATTTATTTTTATTTTTATTTTTATTTTTTATATTTGTTGCTTTTTTTACATTTTTTTTTGATATTTTAAACAAAATATGAGTTTGATTTTTTAATGTTTAACAATTATAAAACTCTTAAATAATAAAAATATTAAGGATCATAATATCCATTCATACTATTTTTGAATCTTATTATTTCTTGATTATAAAATTTTTGAATTAAATTATTTTGAATCATAGTATTTTGGATAATATCATTTTTGAATTATATGATTTTGGATCAATAATATATTCAATTAAAAAAAGTATTTGTTCAAAAAAAATTTGGATCAATATATATTTTGAATCATTTAATTTTAAATCATAAAATATAGAATTAATTTTCATAAAATATTTGAATCAAAATATGTTTACATAATAACAAATTAAGGATCATAAAAATGTTGAATCATAACTTTTAATGAATCATAAATATTTTGAATTATCTCATTTTAGATCATATTATGTTCAATATTTTTTTAAAAATATTTATAATCTTTTACAATAACTTTTGGTATCTAAACAACCTTATTTAAAAAAAAAAAATCTTTTCAAAATTTCATAATTTATGATATCTAACAAACCTTTAAAATGATTTTTAATTAGGAGAAAGAAATTTTTCATGTCTTATTTTTATAAAAATTTAAAATCATTTAAACAAAATGTTTGTATCCTGAACACTATATTTTTAAATTTTTTTACAAACTTATTAAAATAGAATTAAGAAGAGCCCTATTATTGCTTTTTTGAATTTTGATAAAAAAATCCATTATATTTTATAAAAACAAATATTTCTTAACATTAAAATATGAAAAATTCAAAAAATTATTTTTTCAAAGTCACTAATATGTTGAGTAGAAGTAACCCTTATTTGCAGAAAATTTGTTCTATGATGTTTTATAAAATTCAAAGTTAAATAAATATTTTTTTTTCAAAATTTCATAATTGAGCTTATGTTGTAGATATTTAAAGTTTAAGGGCTTTGGTTTTTTTTTTTTCAGATTATATTTTTCAAAGAAAAAAAAGTTATTGTAAAAAATGATATTTGAAAAAACAAAAAAACTCATTAATCCATACGATGACACGTGTCCGCGTGTCACACCCAACATAGTGGAAACACCAGACTGAGTGACGTAGGGATAATTGGATCTCGGCAATGAGATATATTGAACAATACACAAAAATGTAACATAAATTATAATTTTATTTATTATAATATAAACGTTACATTGTTTTGATAAACCAAACATATATTTTAAACATAGTTAAACATAGAACAAACCGAAATAACTTCCAGCATTCTTCCATGACGACTCCCACTCATTCGAGTCTTTCTTTCACACTTATATCCCTGAGAATACATGTATTTTGAAAATGTCAACATAATGTTGGTGAGTTCACAGGTTTTATAAAGTTTTTGATTTAAAATCTTTTTATCTCTTAAAAGTCTTTCATTTAAGATATTTTATCGATCCTAACTTACCATGTGTTTTAGGATTTTTAACTGTTTCATTATAATTTGTTTTAGGATATTTTTATCAATCCTAATCTATTATAATATTCACTACTCGAAGACGTCCCTCTGGGTAGTTGATTACCTTAAGATTTTCGGGTAGTATTACCATGAGCCCCTATAATGGACACTACAGACTATAATCTCCCCACACGACGGTTCATCATGCGTCGAAAATAATTTAAATTAAGGAATTGTATCCTAACAGGATTATAGCTTCCAATCGCAGGTGGAGATGTTAAACCCTGTATAGATCTATACATATCTTTCTGGATCTCGCAAGATAAACGATTATAGGTCGAGGTAGCCGAATTTAATCAAGGCTAAATGATGAATAATAAAGCTCACTAACGCATTAACCTGAGTTGTTTTTAAATATTTTAAACTTTAACCTTTTAATAAAATTGTTTACCATAATTATATTATATATCTTTTATTATATATATGATAATTATTTACTTATTTCCCTAATAATTGTCTTTATATATATATATATATATATATATATATATATATATATATATATATATATATATATATATATATATATATATATATATATATATATATCTTTTAACCATATATACCCTAATTATGATTATTTTAAAAAACAGAATATTCAGGCAAAGTAACAACTAAGTACAATGCATATCCATATATTTGACTAACATTACTTCTAGGTACTAAGTTACCCTAGAAATTTGTCCATCATAACATCTAGGTGTAATCATTTATGTTTCTATTGGGTATCATAAGTTTTAGGCATAGTATCATAACTTAGAAATAGGCAATGTATATGTGGGTATACTATCCTAATATATCATGCTTTATAAAACTATCAATATTTGAAATATTTGATAAACCATTTGATAAGCATGTATCCCCCCCCTCCCTAAACCATTTAAAATAGTAAAATAGGGCCGTGAAACTCACCAGGAGTTATTGAAACCGCCGATGTTGGGTAGAATCGGGCTTGGGATTTCGACGACTGCTTCATGATCACAGCACTTCGAGATAGAGAGTGAGAGAGACTTGTGATGAGTGTGCAAACTGAGGCTTCACTATCCTCTATTTATAGTTGAGTTTTAGAGGCGCGTGTAGCGCAAATATCTTTGCTTGCTGTGCATGAACATTGTGGCTTCATCAAGAATAGTCCATGTTTCACTCCCCCACTTGGCCATGTCACTCACAATCTACTCGAATTTGGTTTCAGGTGCGTGTCGGGCATAGCGCGCACCTCACGTGCACTTAATGATTTTTAGAAAAATCATATATCTTTCGTGCAAGCTCCCATGTAAGCCCTCTTTATATCTATGTAACGATGTAAACTAGTACTACAACTTCCCTATAGGTTGCATTCGCTAGTTTTGACTTTTATTTTTAAGCTTAATGGGGGTAAGGTTAAATGATTTTAAAAAAAATCATTTCTCTCTCATAAAGATCCCGTTTTAAGCATTATTTATCTCAAAGTTCTAATATTAAGGAGTACTACGATTCTCTTTTTGACGTCACAAGCAAACACGCAACCAATCTCTTATATAATACCATTTTGACGTAAGTAATTTTAATTATGCGGTTCATTTTTACTTTTAACTAAATCTATAACTCCTCCAATCGGAGTCCGATTTTTATAAATTTTATATCTTTGAGATCACATTAACAAGTACTTTCTAACTATATTAATCGTTTTAAAAGTCGGTACACGTTTTTGGATGCTTATTTTTTATCATATATGTCGATTTAAGTCTAAATGTAACAACATATTTTATTATATTATGGAATAAATACATTTATTTTCTTACTCTTTCCTAACGGTTATCGGTGACAGAACTTTCTCGGTTGTTACACCGCAAGTCTGCTCCAGGGAGATGGCGACGCGTGTTTTGTGCATGCATTTCGTTCCAGCAACAAACCGCCATTTCTTTATTCAATTTTGACCCCCAAACATTTGCACTCTAATTGGAAAATGATCCTAGCTTTATTTATTTATAGAAAATGCCATTGGATGATATTTTTGTTTATTTATTAATTTTGATTCATCTCAACCACCCATTTAAACCAATAAACGCCAAGATTTATCCTCGCAGTCCTCACTATTTTTCGACTCCTCGCCCGATCCTAATATATATATATATATATATATATATATATATATATATATATATATATATATATATATATATATATATATATATATATAGTTGAGTTTTTATTTAAAGATTAATTTCAAGAACATAATATTTTAGCAACGGAAGACTTTAAAATTAGAATAAACATAAAACTAGTTTATACCCACCATTGATCTCCTTGCAAAGTTTGGAAAGAAAAACAACAATCAAAGAGGAAGAAGATGAAGAAAACAACATTTGTTGTATTTGAGTCCTCAAGGGGAGGCTTGGAAGTTGTATAAGAATGTGGAAACTTTGAGACACCAACATGAAACCAACTTGATATAGATGCTAGTACATTCACTATTAACTCTTAAGCTTAATGTTCATAACCAATATGAACTTCAAGAGAGAAAAAAAAATAAGAAAGTGTTCTTGAAAAGATAAAAAAAAAAAGAGAGAATCCACACACACATACAACTTACATTTTTGGAGTGTTAGGAAAGAAAGAATGAAAGCCTTTATATAAAGCATAATCTTTAACCATAAGTCCTTAACAGTTTAAGCAAATTATTTTCCCTACACCTAACTGTCTCCCGTACCTTTTATGACATGTATTCTTTTTATTATAGTAAGCAAAAGACCATAACTAGTCTAACTAGTTAGAGAAATTATATAAGAAAGTCAAAGTTTGATGAATCTTATATACTCTTTAATAAAATATAAAACTTAACTTTTGGGATAAACAAAAAAAGTCTTTCTAGTTTAAAAGATGTACATGACTTAATAAATCATATCATATGATATATTATGTTACTTGCTAATGAAAATTATAATTTCCAAGAAATAACTAATTTCCAATTAATTATAAGAGTTTATTTAATATTTATTAAAATCAATTTCTAATAAGTAACAAGTTGTTATTAGTGTGACCCATTACTATCATATGTTAATTAGAAATATCATTTTAGTATCACTCTTAAGCATACAAGATCTTTAAATCTCCCACTTGAACAAGACTGATATTAGATTGATATAGACAGTGGTGAACGTCTACCAGCATTTCACAACCCCCAACAACATACGACTTTGTGCCATTCTATCAACATCCAATTCCTAGAAGCTTAAATCTACAATTGGTGTATAACTTGAAGCTACAATTGGTGTATAAGGTAAGTTATCAGTTATGCCTTTTCCACAAACATCATCTGGTAAATGAGATACAGATCGCAATCAATCTCATCTGGTGTTCAACTTTTGGTAAGGCGTCTTAGATGTCTAACTCTCAACACATAAGAGGAACAAATCTCATCTTGACTACATAAGAGTCTTGCATAGTTTACACCACTTGAATATGGCCTTTATAATTACCTGGATAAGGATCAACATTTGACCATGTTAAAGCACAAAACTCCCTACATTTAAGACCCACTATGTGTATCAAGTGTTAAGGATACAAATATAGTACCTTTTAATCAAGTATCACTCATCACAATGATCCATGAGGTGATCTTGATGCGGGCCAGTTCAATACTAGTTCTCTGACAAGCACCTATGAAAGTTGGTTATAACTACTTTCCTACTTTCATCTAGTAAGAGTCAACCAATCCAATTCATATTAGTCTACTTTATAATTACTCCCAAAATTATAATCAAGTATGAAACTTTACAATAATAAGATTATTCATCGATTAAACATGTTAATAAAGAACACAACAAGTATTGATGTGATGATCATATTTAAATATATCAAAACATTATATAATACTTGTTATTACATTGTTCCAATATCCAAATACTAAATCAAAATTAAAATCCCATTTCTAGAATAATAAAGTCTTATTATAGCTAATGTTTGACCATTCATGCTTAGCTCAAAATAAGGGCTTTATTAATGGGCCCGACTAAATTTATTTTGTGTGAGTTTTGTGAATACTACCATCTCTATATTTCACTTTACTCTAAGTATAATTAAATGTATTGGAGAATATGATTGATATTCTTTCATGACATAGAGTCTCTTAGCTTGGTTATGTATACTCTCGAAGTCAAAAAGATTTCTATGTGTGAGTTGTGTGAGTTTTGTGAATACTACCATCTCTATATTTCACTTTACTCTAAGTATAATTAAATATATTGGAGAATATGATTGGTATTCTTTCATGACATAGAGTCTCTTATCTTGGTTAAGTATAGTCTCGAAATCAAAAAGATTTCTATGTGATCCTTGAATGGAAGAAATCAACATAGTTTTTCAATGAACTCATTCATCCAATCATATTTGATTTCTACTTCTAAAGTAGTGTATCCTTCTTTTGTATAGATTGTGTACTTATGTTTTGCTTGGACCTCATTCCCAGAAAACTTACTCATCATTCCTTAATTAAGTCCTAATCCAATTATAATTCATAATTATCTTTATTGTTTAGAAGTCAGCATCTTGTGTAGTTCTTTACACAAAGATCCCTTTCTAAATTGATTATCTCACATACATTCTCTTAGTTCTTCTAAATTACTCTTAGAATGTTCCTATAGTCACCCGTTAACTTAACCATGTATTCATTTGGTATATTATGGTGTACTCATCGGATAATCATATACCTAGTCTTGTGCATAATATGACATAAATGATGGATTCATTTGCCAAGCAAATATAATCTAAATCAGTTCAGCTAATTTAAACCTATGATTTAGGTCCTTTTGCGGCTAGCTCAAAATAGTGCCATGTGACAATGCCAAGAATCTTCCAAAAGAATATTGTGTCTTAATCCCTTTCAAGATATTGCAAAAACATGTATAAAGGCATAAAACTTTTAACTTTCATCTTTGTCTATCTCTATAGATTTTACATTCCAAGAATGTGTCTTGTCCTTCCTAAGTCTTTCATCTTAGAAACACATTCTGAGTCAAGATAAAAGTCATTTCATAATTAGAATGTAATTTCTCATGATTAAATATGTCTCATTCATACAAGATAAGGAATATCACTATTCTCCCACTAGTTCTTAGTAAACACACATGTTCCCTTCATTTTGATATAAAAATACATCTTCTATATTCATATTAAAATTATGATTCCAACCTTTGAGATGTTTTCTTTAAATCCAAAAGTGATTTCAAGATTTACACATTTTGTCAGCATAGCATGGATTAAGAAAACCTCCAGACTAAGTTATATAGATATATGTTGGGTGTTTATTCAAAAAATTCTATTTCAAAAACGGTAAAAACGGCAACGGAAGCTTTATGATTTTTGAATAAAACTTAAACTTATTTTACCCACCAAGGATCTTTTGGAAGACATAGAAAGATTAAAACAACCATGGAAGAAAAGTGTTAAAACCTTTGAAGACTTTGGTTCTCATGGGATATTGGATGTTGATGAATTGTGTCAATAAGCTCTAAGTTAAGCTCTCTAGAAGTATCCACCAAAGGAAGAATAAAACCACCATAATATGCTAGTATAACACTTTTAATTTGTTTTTCATAAGCCTTAGAAATATATACCAAATATATGTTTAAAGCTGAACCAACAAAGGGACTTTTATCTAGCACCAATTGTAAGAGAAAGAAGTGGGAGCCTTCTTAATCATGTTTTTGAGCCTCAAAATGAAGAAGAAAATGATCCAAGAGAAATAGTTCCAATTCCTGCAACACTCTAAATTTTCAAGCAAAATTTTCATTTTTTAAATCACATAAAATCTAGAATCTCATATCTCAAAATCCCAAATGTATAAATTATTCAAAACACAAGACCATAAAATGTTTGGTAATATCCCAGAATCCTCAAAAACATAATCTCAAACTAGTGTGTACAATCAAGCCGATGCCTTCCCGCGATCCTGAGAAGTACCTGAAACATATATCACACAACACTACAAGCACGAAGCTTAGTGAGTTCCCCAAAATACCATGCACAAATAATTAGCCACTCATGGCTATATCTCAATAAGGACCCTCCGGTCATGTGTCTCAGTGAGGATCCTCCAGTCTCACAGCTCGAGTCGGACCCTCCTGTATGGTATCTCAATGAAGACCCTCCGGTCTCACAACTCGGTTTGGAACCTCCGATCCTAACTCAATAAAGCACAAAAATAATGTACAGCATAAATCACAAAGACAAAATGCATGATATCACATAACTCAGTATAAGCACATAAGACCCTCCGGTCAATAACTCAAATAAGACCCTCCGGTCAATAACTCAAATAAGATCATCCGGTCACACAATATTACCACTCAGTTAAGTATAGTGAGAAGACTCACCTCGTAAGCCAAGAAAGTATGTCTCGTACTCAACGATCAGTCTCGACTCCACCTACATATGTCATAATCATCTCCAATTAACACTTTATAACAACAACTCAAAAGATTTTAAGCTAACCCCTTTACTAACTCTTGGAAAGGGTGAAAATACCATTTTACCCTTCCATGGTCTCCATAATCCATAACATGAACAAACCCTAAAAGTCAACAAAAATCAACACTCGAGTCAACAGTCCGTGTTGACCCAACTCGTCGAGTCCACCTATGCGACTCGTCGAGTCCCTCCTGTTCTCAGAAAATCAGGAAAACTCCAACTCAACTCGTCGAGTTGTCTCATCAACTCATCGAGTTTGCACGTGTTCAGACTATAGGGGAAAACCCTAACCGACCGTCGAGTTGGCTCGTCGACTCGTCGAGTCCCTCTAGTCCATTTTCTCATTCAGACATTTATAAGCAGAACTAAGGCCCCATACTCAAGATCTAGCCTTCCAAGGCTGAAATATCACGTAAAGTTGCAAGCTTTACGTCCATGCATGGCATCTAGGGCTCAAAATGCCATAACAAGCTCTATAGAGGATTTAATACATGGAAGCTGGCCAATAGCTTGATAAAGCTTGAATCTTTAGGCCCAAGGGACCTAATCATGTCCAGATATTAAGTCTCAACTCCATGGCAAGCCCAAACAACATAAGGACCTAAACAAAGGATGGAAGTGACCATAAACTCCCTAGGGAAGAGATCTAACCAAAAAATGATCAAGGCGATAAATTTTTACCTCCAAATAGTATCTAGCACTAAGATAACACCGGATCCAGGGGCTTCTTCTCGTTCCAACCCTTTTTCTCTTCAATTTTCTTCCAAAAATGCCCTAGACCATACAATATTATCCTTCCTCTCTCTCTCTCTCTCTCACAAAGATGAATACAGTTGGATTAGGATTTCTCTCAGTGTGTCAAAATGATAAGGGAGGTGGAAATGAAGGCTTAAGGTCCTTTAAATAGGGTACAAACCCTGAAAATTAGGGTTTTCACACTCAGCACCTACTCATCGAGTTGGGGTCCTCCAACTCATCGAGTAGACTCTAAAAATCATGTGGCTATCTCCATCTCTACTCAGCGAGTTGGGGCCTCCAACTCGTCGAGTCGCCTTGAAAAAATGAATATAACTTAATTAAATACTATACCTGGGACTCAGGATGTTACAATTCCCATGAATGCCATACTTTTATCTTTACTAGAAAGCATAAATAGGAGACACAAAAGGTGAAAGGAGTATGGCTATGTCTAGCATGCATGGGGGATATAATAAAGAAATGTAAAAGCATTTCTAGCCCATACATGTCCCTATTTCTATGGGGAGACAAAAGTAATACATGGAGTATCATACACATAAGTTCATGACTACATTATATATATATATATATATATATATATATATATATATATATATATATATATATATATATATACACCAACTTTATATAAAAGGCTTTCAAATATATAAATTAATTCTATATATAACATATAGCTATATATATACTCTAACTAGTTTAGTAAGATATAAATATAACTTATAAATAATCATAGTTTGTGATATATTTCATAAGTTGTAATTACTCCAATAAACATTATATCCATAAATAATAAATTCCCAATTACTAAAATATTATTTTTGTAAAATAATAATTTTCCAAGTAAATACAAGTGTTGATATATTTATTAATAATCAAATTATATTAATAAATAATCTACTAGTACTAACTTGCTATAAGGTGTGACCTAATAAGATCATATATTATTAGCAATATCATTCAATAATAAGTCTTTGGCATACAAGGCCTTTCAATTTACCACTTGCACAAGATTCATCATAGATTTATATAGGCAGTAGTGAACGTCTAGGAACATGTCACTACCCCCAATAACACATGACGGATAATGCCATCAATCAGCATCAAATTCCTAAAAGCACAAAGCTTTAGTTGATGTATTAAGGTAAGTTTTTTAGTTATCCCTTTGTTACAGACATCCTATTGAACATGAGAATTGGATCACAATCAATCTCATTTAAAGTTCAACTTTAGATAACGTACGTTAGATGACTAACTCTCAACACATAAGAGGAACAAATCCTATCTTGACTACATAAGCCTTTTGCATAGATCATACCATACACCAAAATGGCTTTTATAACTACCCAGTTAAGGACCCAAATTCGACAGTATCAAAGCATAATACTCCCTATACTTAAGTCCCGCTATGTATCTCAGGTGTTAAAGATACAAAGATAGTACCTTTTAATAGAGTATCACTCATAACTGTGATCTATGTGTTGATCTTGATGCGAGTCCATTCAATACTAGTTCTCTGACAAGTATCTATGAAACTTGGTTACAACCACTTTCCTACTTTCATCTAGTGAGAGTCAACCAATCCAATTCATATTATTCTTACATTATAATTGATCCTATAGTTATAATCGACAATGAACTTTTAGAATAATAAGATTATTCATGGATTAAACATTTTAATATGGAACACAACAAGTATTAATGTGATGATCATGTCCCAATATATCAAAACAATTTAATAGTTGTTGTCTTAATGTTATAATATCCAAATACTAAATTCAAATCAAATACCATTTCTACAATAATGAAGTCCTATAGCAGAAGTGTGACCATTCAAACTTAGTTAAAAGATATGACTTTATTAATGGATCTAACTAAATTTAGTTTGTCTTAATTTTGCGAATACTGTCATCTCCATATTTGACTTTACTCTAAGTATAATTAAATATCTTGGAGAACATGATTGGTTCTCTGATGTGACATAGAGTTTCTTAGCTTGATTAAGTACAGTCTATTACTCATAAATGATTTCTAGATTATCACAGAATGAAAGGATTCAACCTAGTTTTTCAATGATCTAGTTCATACAATCATATTTGATTTCAACTACTAAAAAGTAGTGTATTCTTATTTAGTAGATTGTTCTATTTTGTTTTGCTTGGACCTCATTCCAACTAAACTTACTCTTCATTCCACAATGAATTCATAATCCAATTATAATTCATAATTATCTATGTTTGTTTAGAAGTCAAAATCCTATGTAGCTCTTTACATGAAGATTTTATCCTAAACTGATTATCTCATACATTCTTTTAGTTCTTCATAAGTACTCTTAGAATGTTCTCATAGTCATCCAGTAACTTAACCATATATTCAATTTGTGTCTCATGACATGACGTAAATGATGGATTCATTGGCCAAGCAAATAGAATATAAATCATTTCATCTAACTCAAACATATGTGCTAGGTCCTTTTAAGACAGACTCAAAATGATGTCATGTGACAATGCCAATAATCCTCCAAAGGAATCTTGTATCTTGACCTCTTTCAAGATATTGTTAAGTCTTGCAAAACAATTTAAAATTTTTAACATTCATCTTTATCTATCTCTATAGATTTTACATTTGAAGAATGTATATTGTCATTCCTAAGTCTTTCATTTTAGAAACACTTTTCAAGTCATGGTGAAACGAACATGCATATTCGGAATGTAATTTCGAATGATTAATTATATCTCATTCATACATGATTAGGAATATCACTATCATCCCGCTAGTTCTTAGTAAACACAAATGTCATCTTCATTTTTATTTAAAAGTACACCTTGTATTTATATATTAAAATGATGATTCCAATCTTATGATGTTTGCTTTATATCCACAAGTGGATCTCAAGCATCACACATTTTGTTAGGATAACATGGATTAAGAAAACCTCCATGCTAAGCTATATACATATCTTCTCGTAGATGTCTATTAAGAAAAGCAGTTTTTCCTGAAATCTATTTGTCATATCTCATATTAAGAATATGTAGTTATGATAAATAAAATCCTTGTGGATCTAATCATAGCTACTTGTGAAAAAGTTTGATCATAGTCAATTTCATGAGTATGATAAGGACCACAGTTAATGACACGAGTATGGGAAAACCCTTTTATAACAAGTATTGCCAAATATGTATAGATTTCCATGTATAAATACTTTCTAGAATAATCTCTTACTCCTTCTATCCTTGCAATAGAGAGGATGATTATTCAAGCTCATACTTGATTACTATACATGGATTACATCTCAATGTTCATGACTCTAAGTCTTTTATATCATTTTGGTGGTAGATAAAGTTTCCAGAAACCAACAAGAACTCATCAATGAGAGATTGGACATTTCTCAAGTCATAGATGATTTCTACCATTAATGTGAATAGTTTGTGTTTATGAATAACTGTAATTCAAGTTCAATAATTCCTTATTGAAACTAGAGCCAACAATTGTTACATCAGGCTATGGTTCTTGAGCTGCTTCAAGTTCCATGTGCTTTCCACATGCTTTCTGCTAACTAAACATTCATAGGAATGAGAAAACTTATTCATGGTGGGTTTGAACAAAATAATCTAAATGCCCTTTTAGAGTATTCTATAATTATGTAATTAGTTGGTGTTTATATTCAAAATACAATTAATAGTGATTGAAGTACTATCCAAAAAATATTAAAGGATGACATTTCTACCAATTAGAAATTAAACTATATTAGGTAAAGTATAATTCATCCTTTACTTTCACAAAGCATTTAGATGGTATTACTGGGTTGTATCTTGTTCTTAGTCTTACGCATTCATTAGAAAGGAAGTCATACACCAAAGTGTATAGTTCCTTAATAATTATTTTCTCTACACTTTAGTAAAAATATCATTAGGAATCTCTTTTATATATATATATATATATATATATATATATATATATATATATATATATATATATATATATATATATATATATAAGATTCACAATCTTAAATAGACTACATTATCTTCCTTCAAAGACCACTTTCTTGAAGTTGGAATATGTGTATTTCATTTAGATAATAAATATAACAATATCACAGATAAGTTTGATTTAAAACAAGTTTTAGTCAAAAGTGCTTCTATATAGAACTTAATTTTATTTATTAATATATTGATATTTACTTTATAATTCTATTAAGGATCTAGTCTCATAAAGAGAAGTTAATCATTTCAAAATATGAATATTATCATTAAGGAAAATGATTAAGTAACTAATTAAGCATTTAAATAGAACAAGTGAGACTTATATATTTAGACATGCTAAAATTAAAACATACGTTTTTCTAAAACAAGAATTGTTCTATATTATAAGTAATTTATGTTCTAAGCATAAATAATAAACTAAACTTCAAGAGTGTAGTTCCAACTTGTTTGTGCTTAGCAAGTTACTCTTCTGTAAGTATCTGCAATCAAGTTACAAATATTAGATTAACATTTAAGTACCAAGTACTTGAGTGTTATATGAAAAGTATGAGTTCTATCCAGTAGATACCTAATATACTATTCACTTCCAGACTTTCTTTCTAGATAAGAGGAGCAATGCATCGTCTAGTGCCCAGTTTCTCCACAAAAGAAAAAAGATCCATCTATGTGGACCTTATTGGATTTCTGACTTTTAAAAGTGTCCAGTCCATAAAACATGGGCCTCTTAGATCACACAAGTTTAGCCTTGCACTATTACAACAAAGTATCAACGTATTTATTGGAATATTGATTAATCTGTTATATCATTAGATATATATCTAAATTATCAAAGACTTCCTATAAGTCATGGGTAATTGTTTCTAGTATGTTGTTAGAACCATCTTGAGCATCACAATGATACCTTTACTAGGTATCATGTTCAGTTCTATTGCTCAGAGCAAGTTGTTTTAGGAGTAGGACCTTTAAGTGTATACAACTTCACATCTCTCACGAGATTGTGTCTCAAGACATGAACCCATTAATTGAATTCGTATCTATTTGAATGTTATTGTTTTATTAAGTCTTTAAATAAAATGAAAATTCATGGTAATGAGAGTGGTTTATTTATATCTACAAAATGTTTTAACAATAATCATTTAGTATTTTCAATATTCAATCTTTAATAACTAATACCCTTTTAGTATCCAAAAAACGTTAATTATCAAAGTCTAGAATCCAAGTTACAAAACAAATAAGTGGTTAGGTATCCTTTATTCCATTCATCCGAATCCAACCCGGTAGATATCGATTATTAATTATATCTTACCATATAATTCCTTGATTTATGGGATCGCTAATAACAAATTTAATTAGAAATGGTTGATCATATCTATACCTCGCAACTCTCTTGCTTAGGTATCCTTTATCACAAGAGATTTCCGTTCAAATTATCCAATTTGAAAAACTTGTGTAATCGGCCTATAACTTGGTTATAGAAATCACGGGAACACCTCGTCCATCAAAAGATAACACTAAGTGGTTAGATATCCTTTATCCCACTAGCGCATACAAGAGATATGTGATTATTCTTCAAGAATGATTGCATAGATTTGAGGTTTGTAAGTGGTCTTTGATGTTTTTATAATTATAGTTTAGAAAACATATTATATTATGATTGTAGCATGAATCCAATAAACCATGATATACTTTAATAAATCTTATTGTTAGGGGTCTGAAATGGCGTCGACCAAGTCCTCACACGATGGCCTGGAGTGCCGCAATAGAATGCCTGGTCCTGGAGGACTGAATGCGCTTTATGGGTAAGGTTGCGCCCTTTCTAACACTAATTGGTTTTAGATCAACCGGTAGCGCTGATGCTCAACAAGTGGTATCAGAGCCAGTGGCGAGGGTTCTATTCTCTTAGGGAGCAATTTCTGAGGGGGGATTGTTGGGGGTCAGAAATGGCATCGACCAAGTCCTCGCACGATGGTCTGGAGTGTCGCAATAGAATGTCTGGTCCTGGAGGATTGAATGCATTATATGGGTAAGGTTGCGCCCTTTCTAATCTCACAAATAGAAGTTAAACATTTCAAAATATGAATATTATTGTTATGAAAAATGATTAAGTAAATAATCCAACATTTAAATAAAAAAACCGAGACATAAATTTAAACATGCTAAATTAAAACATACATTTTTCCAAAACAAATATTGTTTTACGTTACAAGTACTTTATGTTCTAAGCATAAATAATAAACTAAACTCCAAGAGTGAAGTTCTAACTTGATTGTGCTCAACTGGTTACTCTTCAGTAAATATCTGCAAGCCATTTACAAATATTAGATAAACATTAAGTACCAAGTACGTAAGTGTTATATGAAAAGTATGAGTTCTATCTAGTAGCACTACTAGAAAAACAGCTTTTTACGATGCGCAATGTGTGTCGTAAAATGCTCAGACGACGCGCAAATGCGTGTCAAGGAAGGCCCTATCATAACGAGAGACGACACGCTTTTGAGCGTCATCTATAGACAACACGCATTTACGACGCTCATTTACGACACACAATGTGTATCAAGGAAGGCCATGTCATAAATGAAGACGACACACATTTGCGTGTCGTAACCTTACGACGTGCGTTTAGGACACGCATTGTGTATTATTATAGCCTCTGTCATGAATGAAGATGACACACATTTGTGTGTCAAAAACTTTAGCAACCATTTACAATATGCATATACGACGTGCCTTTACGATACTCTTTTACGCATAATACAAAAATATAGAAAAATATATATATATATATATATATATATATATATATATATATACCAAAACAATCAATTTCATCCAATAACATCATGTCAAAAAATTGTAATACATTGATATTAAAGGGATTTGATTGTACATTGTTATTAAGAGGTTTTCGCCTAACTATATAACCTAATCCTACATTGCTATAAAGGGGCACCTTCTTGTTTCAGTAACTCATCATTAGGCTGTCTAAAGAAGCTCTGAAACCCTTCATGTATCCAACCAATCATCATGTCTCTTAGCTTCAATATCAATCCCAACTCTTCATCAAAAACAACACGGAAATCCTACACAATAATCATGTCAGTTGTATAATATCAATATCAACTAATTAATAATACACATGGTATGTATGAGAGTGGAATCAAAATAATCTACTAATAAGAGTTTTATATTGTCTTGAATTAAAGTATTTTTGGTGGCCTCAAGGAAGGCCCTATCATACACATTGTATGTATGAGAGTGGAATCAAAATAATCTCCTTGCCTGTGCCATCCTCCTTTTGAATTTGCAGGAGAATGTCTGGTTGTTCAAATCAGAAAAGAAAACCAACCAAACCATTACATTGCTGTGATTTGCATTTATCCCTACAATTTAACTTTAATGGCATTAAAAAAATATGCATGAAATAAGTTATTATTTCACCTGTTCAACCAACAGACCATTGTGCTGCCTCATTTTGTCAACCACTTCCTAAGCTGCAGTCTTCCTCAAATTTCTCTTGATAATAAAGAACAAGATGTTAACAGATAGCATAACTGATGTATTGAGAATATTAAAAGAGTAACACAAAATTATCTCACACCAAGAGTATTATCAGTTGTACTTCCTGCCCTAAGGATTTTGTCTTGTAAACTCTTATCCTGTATGGAAAAACATATGGGGTAATACTCAAAGAATCACTAATTTATATCAAAATAACATAACAATAGTCTAATGACCTAATCCATTATTTTCATTGTAACTTGAGAAGTACATGAAATAGGAACCAAACATAGACCTCTACTCTTAATATCTAGCTTTGTATCTCCTTTATCAAAGTCTTAGAATTTAATTCAAAATTTAAAAGTTTCAATTAAATTTTCAGCCTAGTTATAATAAATACAACAAAATTTGTTCTAAACTTTAATTGGTTGGTGAATTTTAAAAAGTACCAGAGAAAGACATGGAAATAGCTCCTGATCATCATTGTAATAACATTGAAATGAATAATACAAAATTTGTTCTAAACTGTAATAACCCCCAACAAGCACATGATATGCATAAAATCTCAATCAAATTCCACTAACAAACCAAATCAACTTACCAGAAAAAAAATTCTTGATGAAGACAAAAATTACCTCTTGATTAGAATAATAACCACCATATTGCTGAGTGACTTCACAGCTTGATACCTTAGTTGATCAAGCAACAAACCTAAGTTCATACTTGATTCAATTGATAAATCACTAACATTAAGTATGAGATCCCCTCTATGAAGCCATGTTATGTTAAATTCATCCGACATCTCTACAGCACAAGTAATCAGACAAAAATCATCATCAATACTCAATAACCATGCAAAAGAACAGATAACTTATTGATAATGGAGGATAAATACCTCCATAAGTTTGATCTTTCAGGTGGTTCAGAAGAGGCACTTGGATCAGCTGTATATAAAAGGTTTAGATGAGATCGTTGGTGAGGGAAAAGAGAAGTTTTTTTTATTTCGAGCTATGACGTTTTTTTTCTACAAGTCATTTGCAAGAATGATTGGAAAGAGATGAAAATACTCACAGCCACTACAGGGGCCCATATGCTCACTAAGGTAAGAGAATTATTATTATCTGCAAAGGACAAAGGATAAACACAAAATTAGCACTCCTTTGACATATCTACAAAATGGAAGTGGCAAAGTTCTTATCAGATACAATAAGTGATCTAAAAATAAACAAAAACCAAGTGAAATGTATAGAAGATTCAAGGCTTACCCTTTGAGACAAGATCACGCCAGGAATATTGCAGCCTAGGATGGTCCTTGATAATATTGGTGGGCTCCACCAATGGTCGAATCTGGAAAGTTAAGAATAGACAACATAACAATGGGCTACTAACTTAACAAAATATAATGACAATCTTGTAGAAAAACTGCTAAAATAAACACACGAAAAAACTTGTATCTCATGCATCATAATTTTCCTGAAGGAAGTAGGTGAGAGTAAACTTGCAAGCAAAGACCACCAACCAGTAAAGCACATATCTGTAAACATTAAGCACAAAGAGTAAGGACTTAATTTAGGTTTAAAACATGTACAAGTAAAGAGAAAATGGCGCTAATAAGGCATGGAGCAAAACCTTATGTAATCCATTGGCCTCTCATAACGACCAGGACCAAAAAAATATCGCTCCTGGATGACAAAAAAAATTTATAGAATAAATAAAGAACTTAAGATGCTTGTCATATAACAAGAAACTGAAACCAAAGTCCAAGAATGGAAAAGTACCTCATAAATCCACTTAAAAAATTGGAAGAATGAGTTATCCAAATTTTTGAGATAATGAATGACAGGCTGGAAATTTTAGTAGCATTGCAAAGAGTAAGCAAATCATGGAACTGAAGAACAGTGTATCCAAGGGTAGTATTGGTACCAGTGAGGTTTTGTAAAGTGGTAGTGTTTGAATTTAATGACACCATTATTATCATAGAGAATACATGCATACATACATACATACATACACAAGTGTTAAGTGGTGAGAGAAACATAACTTCATCCATCTTATGGCAGTAAATTCATTAACAACAATTGCACTTTGTGCATATGATAAAGGTGACATCCAAAAACCCCATATCCACCATGGATTAATCATATCTGAAAGAAGATAATTGAATTTCTTTGAAAATTAAACTGAAAACACTTTAGCAATTTAATTACCTTTGGGCATGATAAATCCACCCAACAAGAATACCACAAGTAGGGCAGCTGAACCGAAAGTATTGGCAATGATCACATTTCTTGCAACTACAGCCAATGTACGAAAGATACCTAAATCCATATGGTGCATTGAAAACAGAACAAACACATAACGGAAAAACCTGAGAAGAATTCAAGTAATCAAGTCATAAGGGCATGTCAAGATTCTAGTGACAGAAGTTATAAGAGGAAATAAATAGGGCATACCTTCCTACACTAGGGGAAAAGAAAACAGTGTAATACACTATAATAGACCATACAATAGCTTCAACAACGGAGTAGGGAACACGGAGAATCCAACTAGAAACAGACCAAGCCCATGCAGATAGAAATTATTATCCCTTTGCTTGTAAAATACAGATAGTCGGAATATCATAAGTGGGAGTTCTAAAAATCCATTTAACATCATGTGAACAAATGCAAAGAATAAGCATCCAAGATATAGGCTTCCATCTATTACATCTGTGTGATGTAATCTTGTCCTTATAAAGAGTGTGTATGTAATAAATCCGACAAATGCAACCTGTAGGTCATGTGATAGATAAATATTATGTCACATTTCCAAATCACACAATCAGTTACAACTTACAAGCACAAGCATACCCTCTAGAGTTTGAGGGGTGTTAGAAGTTAATACTTTGTGTAATCTCTTTAAAGTCCATCCATGGAGGTTGTAGATGTTGTTGGTGGGGGCGTTTTCTGAGTAGTAATGGGGTATGTATTGAAATGGAGGTGTTGGTGTGTCCCAAAGTGGTCGTAAGAATGAAGATATGTTTTGGAATTCGGTGTGGTTGAAGATGGCGATAAAAGAAAGGGCTACGAGTATCAGAAGTAGAAGAAATGTGTACCTAATAAACCCTCGTTTGATGACATTCCGTCTTGCATCCATGATTTAGGGCTTTCTTTCACCTCATGATATACACAAATGGAGGATTATTAGTTTTGAGCCATGGATTATCTTGATTACAAACTCATCTCTAACATTCAATGCTTTTGCATTTCAATTATCAGATTATCAAAGATGCCAAATTAAAGTTTCAGATGCCAAATCTGAGTAAGTATCCGCCGAACCACCGAAAACCTCCCTTCTCTCTCTCCCTTATCTCCCCCTTGCTTCTCACTTGTGTACGCTCGACCTATCTTCTCTTCCGTTCGTTGGACCGGTCATGGCTTGCCTCCTCCGTCTGGAGACCTTTGTGCACCACACCACCACCTCTGTCCACTCTTTTTCTGCCGTTCGCATATCTTTATAATTGTACGCGAGTGATTGGCCTATGTACATGTGAAGACACTGGTGAGGGAGGACGCATCGTGCCCTAAGTTGGACTCACCTAGATGGATTAACAATTGGGGCATAATAATTTGATTTATTACCAATGGGATCTTTGAGTAGGTGAACTGTGAAGAAAGTTATGGGGGCTAGGTTTCCTTTACGATTTTAGGCTTTGATGAAATGTGTTAATCGAACAAGATTTTTGTTGAAATCGAACCTAGGGCTTGTAAGTACAACAAACAATCACGAGAAACCTTCATCGCCAGCGAGGTGGGTGATGGAAGAGAGATTGTAGATGGAAGAGAAAGTGGAGATGGAAGTGAACGAGAGATGGAGACGGAACCAGACCTAAATCGCCATGACGGGTTTTCGACTTTTCTAATTTTTGGGGAATTCCTTTTCCTGCTACTAAAGATGAAGATGTGCACATTTCATTAAAAAAAATATAAAACGACATGATTTCATGACGCTCTTTTTATGATAGGTGCCCTCCGTGTTTTTTTTTGTAACACTAATTTTAGGGCACGCAAAAATGCGCGTCCTAAAACCTTCACATTTTGGGAGATCTAACATTATTGTTAGGGTACACACTTTTGCGTATCATAAAACAGCGCGTGTCATGGTTTGCGCATCATTAAAGGGTATTTTTCTAGTATTGTAGATACCTGAAGTACTAGTCTCTCCATACTTTCTTCATAGATAAGAGGGAAAGTTCATCTTCTAGTGTCCAGTTTCTTTGCAGAAGAAACATTATCCATCATTGTGGGCCTTCTTGAATTTCTTGGGCCTAAAGGTGTCTCTTCCTTGAACTTGGGGCCTCTTAGATCACACAAGAATACTTCTTTTCATCTTTGCTTACTTCCAATGTTTGAGCTGGTTCAAACTAGATGTCACTACATATTTGGAATATCTTTGTAACCTGGCGATACATATGAAATACATTTAAGCCTTCAAGCTCTTTCCAAAAGTCAGTAATGAATGTACCCATGATATTCTCGCATACATCATCGGAATCACATTTATGTATCCACCAGATATTATGTTCATGTAATTAGTACAAAGAAGGTGGTTCAAGAATAGGATATCTAATGACGTATAATTCTTCATTTCTCTCGATATTTTCTTTCAAGGAACGAGTCCATTCGTTGATATTTTGTATCCAGTGAATGGTATGGTCTCTCGTAGATATATAAGTTCAAGGTGATGTATGGTTATGAGATTGGATTTAGTTATCATCTACAAAAATTTAGCAAAGTAGCATTTTCAATATTTAATCTTCAATAATTAATACCCTTTTAGTTTCCAAAAACATTAATTATCAAAGTCTAGGATCCAAGTTACAAACCAATAAATGGTCAAGTGACCTTTATCCCATTCATTTGAATCCAACCCGATAGATATCGATTATCAATTATATCACAGTATATAATTCCTAGATTTACTGGATCACTAATAACAAATTGAATTAGACATGTTTGATCCCATCTATGTCTCAAATTTCTTTTGCTTATGTGACCTTTAGCACAAAAGATTTCCGATCAAATCATCCAATTTGAAAAGCTTGTGTAATCGGCATATTTCTTAGTTAAAGAAATCATGAAGACACACCAACCATCAAAAGATAACACTAAGAGGTTAGGTGACCTTTATCCTACTAGTGTATTAAAATATGTGCGAGTGTTCCTTAAAGAGGATTGCATAGATTTGCTATTTTTAAGGGGGTTTTTTGTTTTATAATTAGTTTTAAAAACATATGATATCATGGTTATTACATGCATAAAATAAACCATGTTACCAATTTTCAAAAAGAAAATCACTTTTAAGGTTCTATATAAAAAACTAGTTTTTTATATAATATGACGCGATTCAGTTTTAAATTTAATACCCGGTATTAAGATTGAGTTTGGGCATTTTCGAACCTTTGTAAACCTTTTAATAAAACTTCATTTTATGAAATAAGGTTTGAAGTTTGATAAGTTTATAAATCTCTATTTCAAACTTATATAAATTTTAATTTTGAAATTTACCGTTTGCTAGTTTTTAAACGATAAAACTCATTTTATTTTTTGAAATTATTTTATCATCTTATGTGAAAGGTAAATCTCATTAAAATCAAACTCCTTGTGATGTTTATGTATGTTTAAATATTATTTTGCATTTGGAAAAATTCATTTATTAACCATAACACAATAATAACAACATAAAATAAACAACAAAATCATGCAAGAACATATGCACATAAATCAACCGTCCAATGACATTCTTGTGAGCCAACACAAAAATCTCAAATCCATTCATAAAGGGACATTTAAAGGGACCAAAATATCTTCTAGTATTGTTGTTGTTGAACCTCCCACTAGAGAAAACATTTATTACTTGCAAAAGTTGAAAATCTACTTGAAAGGTAAATAATTCAGCTGCATGCAACACTTTTCATAAAAGGTTGCAAAAAGTGTTGTATTAGCTCAAACATCCTTTAAGGGAACTGCCAACAATGACAGCTTTAGCGACAGTTTCAGGAAATGTCACAATTTTCCCTGCACGCTTATGAATTGCGAAAATCACCTTTTGATTTTTTAAAAATGATGGCATCTTCATTTCTTGTTACATTTTTGTACAAATAAATTATTTCTACTAAACTATTACTACTAAAAATAAACAAAGAAAATTAATCTATTTAATTATTACATACCATATAAATAAATAAATATTACAATTATTTTTAACAAAACAACAATTACAACAACAAAATGGTCCATGACTAGTTTATGAACATAATACATACAAACATATACAAAAAACAACACTTGTGTTTCTAAGACAACTTTAAATGATAAAATATGCATGAAAACGTTTGTCAAAAAAAGTAATTTTAAAGATGTCAAAGAAAATATATATGAATTTATTTTCTAACAAAACAAGTTATCCATATTTTTCAAAAATCATAAAATCTAACCAAACTTGTAAGCATTGATCTGATACCAATTGTTTAAAATTAGAATAAACATAAAACTAGTTTATACCCACCATAGATCTTCTTGAAAAGTTTGGATAGAAAAACAACCAAAAAGGAAGAAGATGAAGAAACCAACCTTTTTGTCTTTGAGTCCTCAAGGGGAGGCTTGGAACTTGTAGAAGAATGTGGAACCTTTGAGACACCAACATGAAACCAACTTGATGTAGATGTTAGTCCATAAACTCTTAACTCTTAAGATTAAAGTTTGTAACCAATATGAAATTCAAGTGAACAAATTAATAAGCAAGGGTTCTTCAAAATATGAACAATAGGGAGAGAATCCACACACATACAACTTACAATGCATGTGCCATGCCCGTTTCCTAACAAGTCAAAGTTTTATAAATCTTATAAACTCACTTATAAAATATAAAACTTAACTTTTGGGATAAAGAAAAAAGTCTTCCTAGTCCAAAAAGATATACATGAGTTAATAAATCATAACGTATGATATATTATGTTACTTGCTAATAAAAATTATTATTTCCAACAAATTATAATTTCTATATATATATATATATATATATATATATATATATATATATATATATATATATATATATATATATATATATATATATATATTATGTGTTGTTGAAATTTGCAATGTTTTATAAACTTGTTTTTTTGTTAAACTGGTCTAGTGACCGGTTAGTAGTTAAACCGATTCAACTGCCAGTGTACATCTTGCAGTGGTATGCGTCCACCTTCAAGTAGTGTACATTTTCGATAACCTGATCGATCGAACTATTCAATTTTCTTTGGAAATTGATTGTTTTTTTATTGGCTAAGTGAAATCTACCTATCCAAGTCCAATAAATTGGTTCAAATAGTTTTCTATCACACCCGTTAAACCCAATGTTTTTTAAGAAACATTCTAGTTCAATCTGGTTTTAAAATTAGCATAAAACTAGTTGTAGTTTAACAATTCTAGTCCCTGATTTTCGGTCCAACTGGTTCAACCAGCCCAACTAGTTCTACTATCATTACCTTGGTTCCGAGTGAAGAGTGTAATACTCATCCATTAGTTGATGGTTAATTTGAGACGTATATGAAAATTTTCTTTTTTTTAGAACGACAACTTATTATAAACGAAACTACTAGCAAGGAGCTATAAAAAACATACATCAAGTAATAGCTAATTTAAGGTTTTGAAGCCACTTAACCCAGTTAATAACTTTTTGACCTATCATTAAACCATAAATAAGATTGTGTGACAAACTTATTAAAGATCTCTTCCAATCTCGGGATAGAATGGGAAAATAACCAAGCATTACTAAAATTCCAAATATGCCAATAGATATAGAAGAAAATGCCTTCCAACCAAACCTCCATAGAAGCGGACACACTGAGAGAAGAAAATTACAAGAGGCACTTAACATACGAACTGATGGGACACAAATCTAAACCTACCACCTCAACAACCGAGACCGCAACTCCATAGCTAAAAAGCATGAAAAAAACAAGTGAGTAGAGTTTTCAATGCTAGAATCATAAGTATGGAATTGAACAGAAGGAACATCCATGTCACGTCTCTCTAAATTTGCCTGCGTTGACATCTTATCCAAGGATGAACGCCAAGCAAAAATGTTTACTCCCTCATCTTAAATTAATAGTTCGTTTCCCCTTTTTGGTTTGTCCCAAAATAATAGTCTACTTCTAAAAATAAATATCCTTTTTACCAAAATACCCCTCATTTACCATGACATTAAATACAACAAAATGATGAAATTTAATGCAACAAAATGATAGGATTGTCATTTCATTTAATAAAGTTTGTGGTAATTAATGTTTTCTTAATTTATGTGATTTTTTGTCTATGAACAATAATTTTGGGACGGAGGAAATACCTTATTAGGAACCACCTTACTCCACCAAGTAGGAACCTAGGACACACTCAACAAATTCTTATCAATAAATTAAACAAGGTAAAGCAACATTAAAATATTTGGACCCATTCAAGGACCAAACCCACCTATCTACTACAGAGGACATAGAAATTGAGCCAAGAAAATCAATAAAACCGCCCCACTATAAGAACTCGACACTACCACTTGGCACCCTATGAAACGTGGTATGTAAAGACTCATGCACCAACTTATCCTAAATAGACAATTTTCTCCTTCTCCAAATTAAAGGTCCTAGGAAATTTACTTTTTAAACCATCTAACAAGACGTCTTCCCAAAAAAAGTAAGAGCACCATTTCCAACCATTTTTATGCAAATTTGGAAAAGATCAATCCCTTTTCCTGTAACTAAGCAACTACTTTCAAAATATCGTTCCATACAGACTATCTCTTGGTAGGCAACGGAGAACCAATTAACACCTTAAATTTTAGGAAGGGCTTTAACCACACGAGCGTAAAGACTTTGGGTAAAAGAGAGAAAATACAAAACCCACTTGAAGAAAAGAGCATGATTAAGAGCAAAAATACTACTAACCCAAACCACCATTTTTTTTCTGAGCTAAAACCTTACTCAATTTAATCCATGTCATCTTTTTCTCTTCTAAATCTGCCCTTATAAAGAAATTATTACGTAAAGCTTCTATTTTCTGCAAGATTCTCATAGGAGCTCTAAACAAAGACATGTAAAAAGTAGGAAAAGACCCCAAAACTGACTTAATAAGAGTCAGCGACCACCAACCTAGAAATATTCCCAAGAACAACTAAACCAAAATAAGAAAAATGAATCAACATGGTAGCACAACCAAAATGAATTGGCAATAACATACCTTGATCATTGGGAACACCAACTCCAAGAATATGGCTATTATTTAGGTTAATTTTCAAACCCGAAGCAAGATAAAAATAATGCAAAACACAAACGATGGTCCGAACAATAGCTTCTTTCAATTCTCTTATGAAAATTGTATCATCTGTGTAGAACAGTCTACACATGAGAGACACAGAGATTAGAATATGAATCACAAGAGATCCCGGTGAAATAACCCTGATCAATAACTCTCTGAAAAACCAAATGCAAACTTTCCATAATCAAGATGAAAAGAAAAGGCGATAAAGGATCTATTTGACAAAGGCCTCTATAAAACAGGAACTTTTGAGTCAATGAACCATTAACAAAAACATAACCTCTTGAGGATTATAAACAACCCTAAAAATTATATTCTTACATTATTATATTTTGATTCAATTGTTTTCAAAAACCATACTAAAGTTTAAAAAGAAAAAAAAAATTATATGTACCTTGTAAATACGTTTATATAACGATTTTCCTACTTATATTTACACGTCAACCTATTATTTGGTTTTCATTATATCTAGTATTGTTAATTGTTCATATAGTTTTCAAAGGAATTTTTTCAATTTAATTTTTAAAGAAATAAATGAAAGAATGTTTATATATATATATATATATATATATATATATATATATATATATATATATATACCAATGACTTCCAGCCTGGCTGGGAAGAGGTACCGGATTTAATACCCACGTATGGTCAAAGGTCAAGAGTTCAATCCCTGCAAAACCCAATTTGGGTGCCTCTTAAACTTGTGCCACATGTGGGGAAATTTTCCCTGGAAACCCCTATGAGGGCTGGGTTTGCCCTGTAAAGAAGCTCGAAACCGGGGTGCTCGTTGAAATATGCGAGTAGGCTTCCGTTTAATCATTTGTCGTTTCCATATATATATATATATATATATATATATATATATATATATATATATATATATATATATATATATATATATATAGGTGAGATCCGTTGAAAACTCATAGTTTTCTAAAAACCCGATAACTAAAGGTGGAGCGTTAGATCAAAATTAACTCATTAAATGCATGATCATCATCTTACCAATCTCATTTGATTATTTATTTTTTTTGTGTTATTGGAAATATTAATAAAAATATCTAAAAATTAACATTATAAATCAAAATTTTGGATTTTTTTTATAAAAATAATAATTTTCGAATTTTTTAAAAAATGTAGATTTTTTAATTTTTTTTCGAAAACGTGAATTTTAAAAAATATATAAAAAATATTTTTTTAAAACTGCAATTTTTTTAAAAACGTAAATTTTTAAAGATCAGTAAATTTAAAAAAAAAACAAGAGTATTTACAAAAAACTATAATTTTTTTAACCAAAAAATTCAATATTTTAGGTACATGTATGCATATTTTTTCAAGTGTGTATATGCCTATTTCTTATAGTATAATATTTGTAAGTAAATAATAATAAAAAACTCATTTTATTTACTAATCTATTAGCAATATTTTATTTGATATAAAAAAAATATAAAAAAACAAAAAATATTACAAACATTCAAAGTGTTATCATTTCTTCGTGTGAAGATTCACCTCTTCAATATTTTCCACAATTTCTTCCAAATCTATAAGAAAATTAAAAAAAAATGATAGTACAATAACACTCACAAATATGCATATGGATATATCACGTAAGTGTAACATGCCATTATATCACGTAAGATAATCACATGTGACTATATAATGTAATATTCACATGCGATTGTATTTTTTACAATTCAAATGTGAAATTCATATGAAAATTTTAAAAAATAATTGACGAAGAACACTCACACAAAATGCATGTGTGCATATAGATGTAACCATATATGATTCACTTTTGATTTACATATAAATCACATGTAATTCATATGTGATTTACATATGAATTACATGTGATTCATATATGAATTACACGTGATTTACATGTAAATCACGTGTAATTCATATTTGATTCACTTATGATTTAAATGTGAGTTACATGTGATTCATATGTTAATTACATATGAATCACATGTAATTCATATGTGAATTAAATGTGAATCATATGTAATTAATATGTCATTCGCTTGTGATTTACATATGAATCACATGTACTTCAAATGCTCAAAAGTTGTTATAATCCTAATACAAGGCTTACTAATCCCATTTAATTGTTTACTTACATCACCAAATAGAAGTATTAATGTCACTAAAATGAGAATATCACCCCAATTTGTGATCAGACCATCCACGATAATTAGGAGAGCCTAAGAAAGATAATAACTGTTTTAAAAATTGTAATAATTTTATAACAATTAGTTTTAAAGAAATATAACTAAAATCATCTTCATTGCTCTTCATTGCTGTAACATTACAAATGAGAAGTGTGCAAAGTAATAGATGTTGTTGTTTTTTTACCACATGATGTATCTTCTTTGTTGAGACATGGAAATAATACTCATTAGAGTTAATGAAAACAAAAAAAAAATTGAACTCTTGTATTCCAATGCTAAAATAATAATATCCACTTGAGGATAGGAAGGTCATTCAGTTATTTCTTTTTTTCTTTTTTTTTTCTTTTTTTTAACGGCAAATACAAATATATATACTAAACTAATCCTAAATTAGTCCACCTATGTCCACAGTAGGACTTGAACCCTCGACCTAAAGGAGGGAGGGCAACACCGAATACCACTGGGCTAGAAGCCCTTTGGTGGAAGGTCATTCAGTTATATATGTATCACAAACATATGGTTGATTCGTCGGGTTATAACAACTATACAGACAATAAGAATTGTTAAAAAGCATTCAATTACATCTGAATGTAACTAAGTTATGATTTATAAATTTTTAGAAGCTTTTGATGAGCTCGTTAAACTTTACACCATAAAAGCATAAATAGACTAATGTTTCAATTAAAACTCATAAAAATCATTATAATAGTAGGTTAAAAAGGCATGAACTGTTAAGAAAAATATATAGCATTGTTAGCATGGATAAAGCATGTAAACAACAAAACATAATCCAGAATTTGAAAGGTAGTATAAGGGTTTTGAATCATGCTCATTCTCTTAGTAATCACTTTCCAGTATGCTTGGAACAATTATAAATAAAGAAGGAAAAGTTTGAAGTAAATCTAATGCTCCAGTAATGATTGAAGACGTACTCAATTGTGCATAATTAAAAACCAGATGCAATGCTAAAAGAAATAAAATGAGATTAATTACCAAATCATTGTGGTCGATCGTCAATCTGCATTGTGTGAGCGGTGGATTAGGGGCAGATTGAAAGATCGAGATCAATATCGTCGTAGATAAGGTGGAGATGCGAATATGTCTTTGGAAATGAGATGGAGATTTCAAAAGCTCGCTATCAGAAAATCAATTTCAAAATTGTAAAAGAAAAACTCACCGACAGGGAAAGACCGGAGGAAGGACACAATCAGTGATTGTTGTTGCCAATGGTGAGGGTTGGCTCTGAATATGTGCGTCCATCGGAAGGGAGATATGTGTAGAGGCATGGCAGGAGGAGAAGCATAGCAGAGGGAAACAGTGGGCCAATAACTTTTTCTGATTATGGATACTAATGAGAGGAGATCATCGGAGGCTAGGAAGATGACGGTGCTGGTAGGATTCGATAGTGGAGGCGGTAGGATGCTTTGATAGTGGAGGCGTCCAGATTATGTTACTTTGACGTAAATCAGGGATTAATATGATTAAAGGGATTTCAATTAACTTCTTCCTACAATGTCCCTTGTGTCATTTTATAAATATACCCCCGTGTTTTTTTTTTCTATTATTTACAAAAATGTCACAAGAGATCTTGACCTTCTATTATTTTGATCTAACGCTCGGTTTTTAATTCTTTGTTTCTCGAAAAACTATAAGTTCTCAAATGATCTCTCTTTATATATATATATATATATATATATATATATATATATATATATATATATATATATATATATATATATATATATATATATATATATATATATATATAGAGAGAGAGAGAGAGAGAGAGAGGTAGGTAGGTAGGTAGGTTCTAATGTTTCTCACATCTATTGTGTGCTAGAATGCACCAATAAGAATTTATTATTAATTATATGTATATTAAATGCTATCCATACACATAACCCATTTTTGTGGAAACTAATTAAATTCGTCATTAATGTCAACAATAATATTCATATCTAGAAGAATTCGTCATTAATGAATTCATATCTAGAAGAACGAGAGTGTATTCCAACAGAATGACAGCGTATTCTAGTAGAATACACTCTCGTTCTTCATATTTCATGCAAATTTATTGTATTTTAAGTGATTGAGTCCTGAAACAAAATATGAACTCATATATAAAACCCTAGATGTAAATTCGTTCTCAAAGAATGTTATTGCTGACATTAATGACAGATTTAATTAGTTTCCATAAATAGATAATTATAATTATGGATATCATTTAATATACATATAATTATGGAAATCATTTAATATCTATACTTATTTAATTAAATAATTATTTAATTAACTAAATTTCTATTGGTGCATTCTAGCACACAATAAATGTAAGAAACAAATTAACCTAGTCCTATATATATATATATATATATATATATATATATATATATATATATATATATATATATATATATATATATAAGTTCAGGTTCATTTGAGACCATTCTAATTTTGTGAGACCGTGAGACCAAATCTAAAAAAAAAAATTAAAATGCAAAATAAATGGAAAAATCCAAAAATTCTTTTTTTAAATATTATTTTCGAAACTTGAATTAACTAAAAAATAAAAAATAATTAAAAAAAATCCCTTTTTTTTTTGAAAAATACGTGAAATATTCTAATAGAATATTACACTGACATATTCTAAAAAATAATTTTAAAATGCAAAATAAATGGAAAAATCTAAAAATTCTTTTTTTAAATATTATTTCGGAACTTGAATTAACTAAAAAAAATTAAAAAAAATTCCATTTTTTTGAAAAATACGTAAAATATTCTAATAGAATATTATATTGTACATATTCTAAAAATAATTTTAAAATGCAAAATAAATGGAAAAATCCAAAAATTCTTTTTTAAATATTATTTTCAGAACTTGATTTAACTAAAAAAATATAAAAAAAATAAAAAATAAATAAAAAAATGCGTTTCATCGGTCTCACAAAATTAGGCCGTCGCACATGAACCTAATCTTATATATATATATATATATATATATATATATATATATATATATATATATATATATATATATATATATATATATATATATATATATAATGGCCCTAATCTTCTTAATTGCAAAATAAATTCATAAATTTTTTCTCATCTACAGGTGAAGAAATGGTTTTTGACGATAAATGGGTTAGAATGGTGTATTGTTAGGACATGGAAGGAATATGTAAGTTACCTTTATCATTTTTATATTTGTTCTCACAACTTTTGTTGGAATAATAATCAGGATATTTTGGTTAATTGTAGAATGCATTTGAGAGATATATGCTTGAGAAGTACGGGGATGAAATCACTCAACATACGGGGGATGATGCCGAGTTGTGGGCGCTAAGTCAGAGAGGGAGAAATGATCGTATTTTTGAGAAAGGATCGTCTAGTCATCAATTAATGGTGACAGGGACATCACCTTACGGGTTTACTATGTCCTCCATTGAGTATGTACATTCTCAACTACAGGTATACTTATTTCATGAAGACATTATGTTTTTTATAATCTTTTTTTGCTATTATCTACAAAAAAAATTATTATATATTAGTAAGATGATATATAGTATGTTATTAATTATATAAAAAAAATCAAGTATAGTGATGTTATGTATAAAAAATAAAATGTTTTGCTATTATGGAAAAATGGTAAGGTAAATTGCGATAATATATATATATATATATATATATATATATATATATATATATATATATATATATATATATATATATATATATATATATATATAGTAATAAAAGAATAGTTTTATTCTACTTTTACATTTATCATGTGTCACTCTATTATGTTTTCTAATTAATGCAATCCACTTGTCAACCTATTGATTTCAAATTTCAAATTTTAAATTTTTCATTCTAAATACATTAAATTAATGACATTAGAATAAAAATTTAAATAAAAATAATATAAATTTTAAAATGATATAATTTCACATGTTTATTTAAATCAATGATTAAAATTTTTTATAACTAAAAAAATCTTTTAATTAATAATTTATTTAAAATAATTTTGAGTTTTTATTTTAAAAATTTAATTAATTTTATAACCGTAGTATCCACGGGTTATAAACTAGTGTGTATATATATATATATATATATATATATATATATATATATATATATATATATATATATATATATATATATATATATATATATATATATATAGACACACGTTTTTGTTATGAATAAAAATTAATGTATGTTGCTATTGTGGATGAAAAATATAAGTATAATGTTTATATTAACAAAAAAATAAAATATTGTGTTATTATGTATAACAAATAAATCGTGTTATGATAATGGATAAAAAAAATAATGTATATTGCTATTATTAATAACAAATAATATATGTTGTTATTATAGATAAAAAAAAACATAAGTATATTCCTTATATTGGTAAATAAGTGTAGTATGTTGTTATTTTAGTTACAAATTAAAATATTTTGTTATTATGTGTAAGAAATAAAGTTCATTGCTATTATTGGTAAAAAGTAAAGTATGTTGTTATTATGGAAATAATAAATATGTATATTTTCTATATTGGTAAAAAGAAGGTACTATGTTGGTTAAAAGTATAGTAAGTTGTTATTTGATAAAAAATTGAAGTGTTGTTTTTATAGAAAAAAGTAAATTATCCTACTTTTACACATAAAATAAAGCGTTGCCGCTATGGATTATAATTGTAACTTCACAAATTTTCAAACTATATTTTTCAACTATATTTTTCGTTTTGAAAACAAAAGTAAATCATGTAAAACCATTCTTCCATAAAGACCAAGGTAACAAATTGTTTTGACAACACCAAAACCATGTTATAAAAATGTATCAGAAACATCACAAAATCAACGAATGTTGAAATCATAAAATCATCTACGATGTGGATGTGGTAAACTCACGATGGGCCCTTCCCACGATTAGAAGAATAACTTGTAAAATATTTAATTTTAAATTTTAAGTACATAACTTAGTGAGTTCTACAAATAATACATAATTCGTTGTAATCACTATGCATAAATACATCGAGCTTGTGGGCTTTCGCTATCATCCTTCAAAAATTTAGGCTCATGGTATAACACCGGTCTTGACATCATCCAACAAGCCTATAGACTCACGACACAACATCAGTCTCTTCATCGTCCAAAACGAACTTACAGGCTCACGTCACAACACTGGTTTCTCCATCATCATACAAGAATATAAACATCATATACAAACAATAGGCAAGAGTCCACTAGTAAGCATGCCATCATACCATAGTATTACACATACATCCTACACACAACGGATCAAATAATCACTTAAGTAATATAGTATGGAAACTCATCTAAATCTAAAGAGCTAAAAACACCGGCTCATGTGAGCCCTCAAACAAATCAGCTACATCTACCGCCTAAGTCAAACAAAGGTCAAACCTCAATCCATAGCTCACCCTTAAAGTTTGGCGAAAAGCCAAACTGGTCAAAAAGTTAGCGGTCAAAGGTTTATGTGTCACGCCCACTAGTTCTTCACGTCTCGTGTACTACCCGATGAAATAGTTGTGTTTCCCAGTTCGACGCGTCCCATGCTAAGAGGCTGCATGTGTCGCATGCATTTTTCTAGACAACCTCTTTGTTAATTGCTTAATCCTCTAATTCAAGGGTTGATACTTTCTAGAACTTTTTAAAATATGCACTTAATGGATAAAGTTTCCAACTTTATCTATTAACAAATCTCCATTTTCCAAATGTCAAACCCTAGATCTAAAACGTTTCAAAAATGCACAATCAACTTGCATGGTACATAAATGGGCTTATTCTAGCATTCCAAATACACCAAAAGATTCAGAATACATCAGTAAACTGATAGGTTTTGATAGCTAAAAACGATTTTTATATCTTATAGTGGCAAACAGAAGAGATTTTAAAATAAATATTATTTTAGGACCATTTGAAAACAAAACCTCTGAGGATTTATTTACACAAGTTAGAAAGATTATAAAACAACCATAGGATGTTTATATGACAACCTTTGAAGATTTTGAAACCACTTGGCAATTGGCTAGTTGATGAAGATGACAAAATAACTATTATTATAATGGCAAACTAAAACGATTTTTAAATAACGATTATTTTAAGAATGTTCTAAAACAAATCCAATAAGGATCCTTTTACAAGAGTTAGAAAGATTATAAAACAACCATAAGATGTTAAGATGACAGACTTTGAAGACTTGGATCCTACTTGGCAATTGGGGAGTTGATAAAGAAGAAAAAAAGGTTTGATCTTCTCTAGAGGTATCCACCAACAAGTTGGACTCACCAAGAATGTTAGTCCTTCACTTGTATTAGTACTTCTTAATCCTTTAAGAACCAAACATAATTTAGTGTTAAAGGAGAAGAACTTAATTACTTAATTCTTTCACTAGTCTTCAAAAGAGAGAAATAGAGGATAGGGGATCATGATCTCGTGTTTAGAAAGAATGTAAATAAGAAGAAAGACAAATAAAAGCCTGTATTCCTTATATACTAAGACCCATGATCAAATGCCCATACTTTCATTAAATACAACATATATTAGATCACAAAGGGATGGTGCATGTAATAAAGAGTTAAACAAGTAAACTGGCCCATCCCTTTGGTACTTTCGATTAGGAAGATAAGTGAGAGGATGGGAGTAAAGTGTTTAACACTTCACTTCATTAAGCTAATGTATATGGTTAAGTATAGTGAACTTCAATTTATCCAACAATTTGTACACAACATATTAAGCCATACCATATGATTAAATATCTAGCTATAGTGTCTAGAAATATTATTTTCATAATATAATAATTCCCCAATTAAATAAAAGAGTTGATAATATTTATTTGATAATCAAATTAGAATAAATACTCAATAAATGAATATTTGCTAAAGGTGTCACCCTATAAGACCATATGTTATTGGCCAACATCATTCTAAAATGATTCTTGAACATATAGATCAAACAATCTCTAATATCCACAAGATTCATTATAGATTGACAGACACAATGGTTGACGTCTAACAACAGACCACTACCCCCAACAACACAAAAAAGTGGTACCATCTAACAACAACTAATTTCAAAAAGCTCCAAGCTATAATTGGTGCATAAATGTTATATTAGTTATCTCTTTGTCACAAGCATCATGTTGAATATGAGAAATGGATAGCATTCAATATCATATGATGTTCAACTTTTAGTAAGGCCTAAATGTATAACTCTCAACGAAAAAAAGGAAAAAAATCTCATCTTGACTACATACGCCTTTTATGTAGTTCATGTTATACCGAATAACGACCTTTGTAATGATATTTTAATAGGAACAACATTGGACCTTATCAAAATACAAACATCCCCATAATCAAGTCTAAAATATGCATCTTAGGTCGAAGAATACACATATGATTTGTTTTTTTATTAAGAATCACTCATGACTACGATCCATGGAGAGATCTTGTGACATTGCACGTCTAATACTTCTTCTCCAACAAGTACTAATAAATTTGGTTCCATCCCTTTGTTATTTTCATCTTCATGAAAATCAATCAATCCAATTCATACTAGTCTTATTTCATAGTTTCTTCTACAACGATGAATGATCATAGACATTTACAATAACTATATTATTCAAGGATTAAACATGGTAATATAGAACACATCAGGATTTTAATGAAAAGATTATATCCAATATATCAAGACATTACAATAGTTGTTGTTAGTATTATTCCAATAACCAAATACTAAATTTTAGTGAAATCCAATCACTAGAATAAAGAAGTCCTATAATTCTAGTATGAAGTTCACGCTTTAGCTAGTGAACGGGTTCATTAACTGGATTCGTCAAACTTGATATGTATAAATTTTGCGAATATTAAAATTTTATGATTCATTTATATCACATATTTAGAGAAAACCACCGATAATGTTATAGGTGCTTAAATATGAACTCTTAATTGAAGCATCTACATATGTTGTTTCCTAAACAACAATGTACAATGACTTTGTAGTGTATTGCAACAAATTTTTTCTTGGAACTCCTATCTATACAACTTTTCCTTCATTCATAATGAGTACACGCCCAATTGCAATTGCGGATAATCTCAATATGTTTGGAAGTTTGCATTTGTTGCTCTCTTTCAGATACTCCGCGAATCATGGATATTTCTTTCGTTCCTCATAATTACTTTAGAATGTTCCTTTCAGTCACCCTATAACTTATTCTCATGCTCTAAGCATATGACGTATGTGGCCTTCATGTATAACATGGAACATATGATGAATCCAGTTGCAAAAGCATATGAAACACAATCGTACTATCTAGCTCAACCTTTGTGTAAGGATTCTAAGGCATACTTAAAATCTTGTCATATGGTATTTGTAATAAAAATTCCCGTAGAGTTTTATATCTTGAACCTTTGAATATCTCGACAATGAATGCAATTTTAATGAATCTTTTAAGTTGCCATGATCTATCTATATCGATATTTATTCCAAGAATTAGTGTGTCTTTCACATACATGACTAGGAATGTAACTGCACTCCCACTAGATTTCTAGAAAATACAAGTCTTTTCATTTATAAAGAAAACACATTTTTGATTTTCTTATAAAAAGGAGGATTCTTAGTTTTAGATATTGGCTTTACATATAAACAAATTTCCATCCATGTATGGTTTCTCCTTTGAAAATTGTACTCCTTATAGCCATTGTATATCGATGAAGATTAATTAATCTCGTACATAATTATCATAGATGAATGCATCTCTATGTATTCATGGCTTTAAGCCATTTGTTCGATTCAGAATTTGATATAGCAGTTTGGTAGTCTGAAGTGTTTACTATAAAAATTTCAACATCAGATACGAGAAATCCAAATTTCTCTAGCTTCTATCTGCCACTATGATGCATTTAGTTTATGGTCTTTGAACCTTTAGAGTTACATTTTGCTCCCATTTAGAAAAAAAACCTTTCTAAGGACATGTCTTTTAGAATGATCATTAGTGGTATTGTAGAAACTTTATCCTAAATAATCTTTTTGGACATTCTACATAAATGTTATTATTGGACGTTAGCTTGAGTTAAGCTTCTTGTCTTACATATGCTCCATAAATCTATACCTTTTATATAAGGCTATAACATTTCATCCTTAGTATTTTGAAGGTATTCACGCTACTTGTTTGATTGGAAATAAATATTCAAAATATAGGTGTTGTAGTAACCATAACTCAAAAAATTATAATGGAAAGAGTTCTTCAATTCATCATAGAGCATACCACGTCATATAAGATCTAATTACTCTTCTTAAACATACAAGGATTATCTGGGTCGAATAAGTTGTGATTCGATATCACAACTCCTAATATGATCCCAGAAGACTTGGCTTGAAACTCATTTTCGTTATTAGAATGAAGGGCTTTTTCTAATTAACTTGTATTTAATCTTCACTATAAAAGAGTTTGAGCATTTCAAAAGTTTCAAAAGCAACGAATAAAAGTCGTTAGTGAAGTCAATTAAGTATCTTTCACCATATCTGTTCATAGGATTGAAAAGACCATATACATCAACATGTGTAATTCTTTAACAAATCTTTTTCACTTTCACTACCATTAGAGAAAAATGATTGTGAATCATCTTTACATATAAATAGGACTCACATATATCAAATTAGTTCTTAAAAGTACCATCTTTGGAACTTGGGATATGTGTTTCTTTTTTATATTTTTAGGATGATAATGTTATAGATAAGATTGAGTCAAATATTATTTGATTTTTTTGGTGTTATCTTTAGAACTATGAATTTAATGAAAACATATAGATTTACTTCATGAATAACATTATGAGAAAATAATCTTAACATGAATGTAAACATCCATTAGATGATAAGTAAATCTAAATTACTTCAAAATTTGCAACTGTTACAATATTCCTAGTCATAATAGGTACTAGAAAAACTATTGTTTAAAATCAAATAGAAACTATTTGGTAATCAAAAGTTTCGTCAATTCAAACAACATTTTCTTTCCTCTAGCATGGAGTACCAATCTGCATCTAGTCAGTTTCTTACTTCTTCTAAACATCTACACATAAAATCAGATATTAGTGTCATATTTATTATCGTATACTTAAGTATATAGTGAAAAGTATATAGCTCTATCATATAAATACTTGAAATGTTGGTATCACCGTACTTCCTCAACTTGGTGAGATAAGAGGAGGAGTTACTCTTCTAGTGTTCCGCCTATCCATAATTATAAGAAGACGGATCACGTTGGACCTTTTTTGATTTCTTGGTTTATGTTGTCTTTCCCTTTTCTGAACCATAGACCTCTTAGACCACACATTGTGACTCTCTTTGACATTGTTAGCTTCTAATGTTAGAACAATTTTGTACCAATATCAATGTTCTATCGGAATATCTACTCTACTTGTCGAAATATCTGCTATGCTTCCTAATTTTGCAAGACCTTCTCAAGGTTTGGGATCATTATTCCCAGTATGATGTAAGATACATCATCAACTGCACAATCATGCTTCCACCAAGCATCATTATCAGACCAACTGGTTGATAGAGGTTTTTCGGGAATGGGACCTTTAAGAATGTATCTTTGCTTGTTCTTGAGAAGAATTTCAATGTACAATACTAGTCGTAGAATTTATAACATTGAGTCTAACTATCTCTTATAAATCAACAAAATCTTACAAAATTTCATTTAGTATTTTAAATATGTAAGTCTTTACAAATTAATACTTTTGATTGTTTCTAAAGCATTAATTAGTTAAAGTCTAAGATACAAGTTACTAAACAAGTAAATGGTAGGTGACCTTTAACCCATCTACTTAATCTAACGAGATAGGTAGCGATTACCAATTTCATCAAATGTAACTCCTAGTATATAGGATCCTAAAGAACTTTTTGTTTAACTTGGCATGTTTGATCCCATCTATGCCTCGGACCTCTCATGCTTAGGTGACCTTTATCACAGATGATTCCCGATCAAGTCATCATTCTTGAAAAACTTGTGGTGTCGACATTTAACAAGCGGTTACGTGACCTTTCTCCCACTAGAACAAAAAAAGAAAAAAACCTTGGCAATCATAAGACAAAATCCAAGTATTTAGGTGATCCATCGCCCATAAGGACCATACAAACGTGATGGGTTTTCTACATAAGAACAATCCTATGTGCTCATGCAAACCCTAATGCTTAGATCTAGGTTTCTCTATTGTACATGCAATGAATCCAAGACTTGCAAACCCTAATCTAGCATACAACAATCAATATTAACATATAGAATCAGATCTAGATGTTTACATCTTGATTCTCTAGCTTAATTCTTCTTTGCTTGAGCTTAAGATCACAATTGTAACCCCTCTAATGGATCACAAACACCAAGAAGCAATAAGGCAACTATGAGAGAGGGAGGAGGGATGCTATTTTCGTTATAGGGTTTCTCTAGACAATTAAGTAGCTTAAAATTGCATCCAGGGGTCTCCTTTTATAGTATAGGTTGCTAGGGTTTTAGTTTAAACCATAATGGACAACTTAGCCACCAAGCAGCCGAAGGATCCTTCCAGAAGAAGGCCTTGGACGAAAACATGAAGATCCTTCTTCATATTTTCGTTCTCCCTTGGTCCAATAAGTTTCCTTAACCTAAAATCCAACTGTCACACTTTTGACAGTTTATACCCCTTTATTTAATTAATCTCTTTTAGTCACCAAATTAATTCCTAATTGATTTATGACTAATACTAATTAAATAAATATGACTTCACCTTTAATATATTATTCTTATAACATATTAATAAACCATAATATCCTCTCTCTCATTAAATTACCTTGTCAAGTTGCTTTGGTGAAGGCAACCCAAAAGGACCATGCATAACCGGGTCAAGTACATACCAAATATAGTTACAGGCTTAGACACTAATCCAACAATCTCCCACTTGGATAAGTCTAGTAACTATATCTCACATACGACTTCAAGATCCGATTAGCAATCGTAGCTCTTATACGCTGCTGTCAACTCTGATCAAACTTTGTCCTTTAGATAAGGGATCGTATAGCCCTCTGTTATAGATATCATGCTGACAATTCTTATTGTATTGCATATGTTTCTCGATCTCCGATTTTTTCGACATAAAATTTAGTTGAACACATCAACTTCATTCTAACCGAGCCCGACACATAAGTCAAACCAAATCATCGAGTGGCCAGGATATCGCTTTTATACTCTTAGAATAAAAGGAATAGATAAAATTCGACTCGTATGCTTTTACTATTCACTAGCTAAGTTACACACAACAATGCATTTTATAACATCAAGTTACTGATGCGTTTTCGCATCATCAATGTATAATCAACTAGCAAACAATAACCATATATCTAGGTCTACAAGATTATATGATATTATCATCTTGCGATCACTTTCATAAAGCGATACCAGCAAGTGCAGGTTTATTCCAATGCTCAAATCATATTCATAAGCACTTATGAACCTTGTAGCAAACCTTTGCTATGTCTAAAACCTTTTAGACAATCTACAAACTATTCATGACAATCTTCTTTCATATCTACTTCCAGCATATGAGCGATTGTGGACTGTTCGAATAATCTCATTATTCAGGAAGTCAAAACATGCAAAGTGAAACTCAACGAAAATACTTAATCCTATATGGCCCCAAACTTGTGAGTATAAATAAAAACACTTCTTATTTAGACACCATATTGATTACTCATTTTTCATTGCTTAATGTTTCGGATAATCAACTACTTACTTGAATTATAACAACAACTGTCTCATGCTCTCAGCATGCACACTTTGTTTGTTTATGGTTCATACTTTGTGAAATAGATCAATTGAAAACTTTTCAAATGATGCTCATCTCACAATTCCTTTTCCTTATTGTTAGTGTAAGAATACAATTTCTTACCACTATTAAAACACATTAGATTCTAACATTATATGCAACGATCCTTTCGTGAAGTTATAGCACAAAAATCACATAAGACTTGGCTAACTCCTTACAGAAGGCTCTATCAGAAACAATTCCATAGATGTGATGTCTCTCTCTCAAAGTACATTTCTTTGAACATCCTTCTTGCATAAAAGTATATAATCTTAGACATTAATTCCTACTTTCCAACTCCTAATATGGAAACATTTCCATATTTGCCATATGACAAGTCATTCTTAATAAAGTCTTATCTATTCATAATAATGTCGGTATGGTCTATTCAATACTATACTTCTAACTATTTACAAGAGATCAATCCTTAGTGAACTTTAGATCGTCCTTTGATAGTTGTTTAACTATTTAGTCAAAACCGGTTCTATTCTCTTTTCCCTCTTAATGCACTTGGCATTTGGAAAATTTTAGAATGGTCAAATATTATAGCATATGCAATCGATCCTATACCTGAAGCATATTGGACACGATGTATAATGTTTTACATAAAGCCATGATACTTTATCATCCTTCTTCCATAATATTTTATGTGCCATGTTCTCATAATTCAAACTTTGAGAACGCACTATGTATCTTTGACTAAATTTATTAACATTTCTCGATCTAAGCTTTAGATTTTCAAACGAAGTATAATATTCTCTCCCTTAATTATAGCAAAACAACTTTTTCAACCCCTACAACTTTGCAAGGTGAATCTTTGTTTTCTATGATTAATATTGCCAACTTGCAATACTTACCATAATAATCATGCTCCCACTAACATGACGATTATTTCCATACAAGCATAACTCTTATGCTCCCACTACCGTTGACATTTATTAAGAAAACTTGAAATTCATGTTTCTAATACTAGATGCATTGATAAGTCTTTATCAAGCTTCTTGAACCCATACACCTTTCCTTAAATAGCTTATATGTGTGTCTAAACAATTTTAGAACTCAAGTTACTGAGTCCCAAAACGTTCGGACCAATTGCCAAATCCCGCAATTCGAATTACGAAAAGGGATGTCGTAATCATAATCGAATTCGAGAATGCAATTTTCACAAATACTATTTTCTCAAAATCCTTTTTAGTGAAATTATTTCCTCACGAACAGAGAGAAATCTTATCACACTTAGATTTTATGGTGTATTGGTCCTATCCATGTGAATTTATCAAAATGACAATCATAAGACTATCTCTTTGAAAATTCAACTCTTATGGATTGAACCTATTTAATCTTGAGCTTTTGCCTTATGGCAGCGCGGGTGCCCACCATGTCTTCCGAGTTGTTAATAAGATCACCCCTTCCAATCAATGTACCTTCCATTGATTAGGATGTCTTGCCTCTATTCAATCCAATTAAGAACTCATAGAACTCATATTGCATAGTTAACTAAACTGGAATGGCATAGAACCAAAATATGTCAACATGATTTGATTATAACCTCCAAGTCGTGTGCTAGCGAGGATTGATAAGGTTTATTCTTGATTTGTTCTTGAAACTTTTCAAGATCATTTAGACTCCCACTTACCTCTTGACATATATGATTCTTTTGTCAAGAAACTTTCCTTGACAAAACAAATATTCAAGAGTCATTCAGGAATCCTATCAAGACTAACACTTTACTTAATTGGTTCCAGTTGGTCTTTGTCTTATCCAAGACCCCAACTAACCAATTTCAAATGAACAAAATAAGAAACTTTCCTATTCTACATTTGATGAGTGTAATAAACCTACAAAAATAGATATGTCATTGAATGTCACAATCTTAACTCTAAGACTTGATATTGGAACGAAGTATGATTGACTTTCTTGATTAACCATTTCGAAAATTTCTGATTCCTCTACTTAGTCATACAATGCACTAAGGTATCTTAGATGATCAATTGAGAAATAGTTCTTAATCATTAAGACAATCATAAAACTCGATACAAGCACTCTCCCATCTTCTTAGAAAGGAGAACCTTTTATCTCTCTGCCTATTTGATTCTTATTATTCGTCCTACTATTTATTGAAACTTTTCAATCAACTTAGAATCACACTCAATCTCATAAGTGCAACCATATTTTCTAAACTTTTTAAAATTATTACGAATAACTTATTGTTCCTTGTGGTGGACTTGACTAGCACACAACATTGCGAACTTGATCTCTTAGTCCTTCGCTTGACTCTTTGTCAATGAATTAGTCTTAAATTTCCCAAATACAAAGTTTTTCATTCATCACACAAAACTAGTTGTATGATTCCAAGTTTCTTTCCAATGGAAACTTGGGCGATGAGAATCTTTCCTTATTTGGCAAATTTCGACTCTTCCACACATAACATTATTAAGAATCACATCCATCATTTGCAAGTAATATCAATAAACACCAATTTTCATAATCTCCGCAAATTTCGACTCTTCCATACATAACATTATTAAGAATCACATCCATCATTTGCAAGTAATATCAATAAACACCAATTTTCATAATCTCATTGAAGGAAATGTAAATAAAACAAACTCTATTTTATTGCGGAAAAACTTGTCCTTACAATGAAAATTTAATGAAAACTATGCTATTACGTATTGTTTAAGCAAAAATATCTAATTCCAAAAGTAGCAGGTAAATTTCGATCTTTGAACTCTTCATTATCAACCTTAGCGTGCTTCTTCCTTAAGCTTCTTTCCTTTTCTTCGATCCTGTAGAACACCAAAAATGTAATCTTATCACATTATATGTTTAGAATCTAGAATAAGAACTTAACATAGTTAGATAGTGGATTTCATACCTGAAGAAGAACCAAAACTCTTGGCTCTCCCATCTCTTTGATCTCTCAGGTAGATAGGGCAGCTTCGCTTCCAATGCCCTTTCTCATATAGTAGAAACAGATGGACTCTTCTGACACAGCACATCGGACCATCACAGACTTAGTTCTTTCTGGACTTCTAATGTTGCCAGAGTCCATGGAACGTTGGGAGTTCGGTTGTCCAACCAAATATGCTTGACCATCACGCCAAATCATTGCTGATTCGGCAGAAATAAGCATATAGGTCAAATCGATGAAGGACACATCACAATTCATCGTATAGTACTCTCTAATGAACTCACCATACGATTCAGGAAGTGACTGAAGAACCCAGTCAACAGCCAATTTTCCAGAGAACTCGATACCCACCATTCTTAACCTGTCAATGTGCAATTTCATCCGTAGGACGTGTGTACACACGGATTTCCCATCTTCATTTTTCTTTGTCAATAGGGCTTCAATGAGCTTGAACCTTTCAAGATTTTGATCTTGTGGGTCGAGGAGAACAATTAGAGGAGGTGGCAGAAGTGAAATGTCATCCTCTTGGTGAAAACTTTTCTCATCGGATTCGTAAATACCATAGTTAGAGCCAGACATTTAGAAAACGGGAGAAAAAAATTCAAGTTAAGTTGATTAAGAATCCTTGATGTAACACCCAAATGAAACACCAAGGCTAGGATCCAACAACATTATTTACAACTTAGAAAGGGATACCGTACTCTAAAAGTAAATAACTTGAAGGTAAGTGAATGACGATTCACTAATTTTTTCACCATGAAAAACGAAAAAGAAATTAAGTTTTAAATGTATTTGAAAAACTCCTAGTTCTTTGAGATTCGTTGAACTTTTCAATGACATGTTTAAAATCTCGATATGCCCTTCAAGATTGTGACTGGGATGCCGAGGATTGCAAACAAGTTGTGAATAACCATGCGAATCAACATGGTGCACTCAATGTCTAATCACCTAATCAATGTGCTGGTAAGCCACGCACGCTCCATTGATCTATGATAAACATCGAGCCACCCTTCACCACCAATGTCAACCCTAAGTTAGTGTGCCGGTTAACCACACACGCTCCACTAACGTTTGACAAGGGTATGAAGTGTAATTCCATGGATTAGCATACATTTTCACATTTTTCCTAAAGTAACTATGATTGGGAATTTCTTAAAAGACATTTAGTTACTTTGTATACTTCATTATACTTTTAATGGAAGGTTTCGTCCTATCCTACCCGTTCGGCTAACGACCCCCCACTAGTGAAGAGTGCGGTGGGTAAGAGTGGATACCCATTTAATCATAGTTTTATAGGCAATTTCCTTAAACACCCCTTATAGACCAACTTTGTGAATGGGGCCTACTAACGGTAAGAGTGACTATTTACTCATACATATATATAATATTAGACTTTTAATGTTATATATAGTACAGGGTGTATTTTACACTTTTAAAATACTAGGTGGTCCAATTTAATAAATTATACTTTTTAATTTGATTAAGATTAAACCAAAACTTTATGGAATTATTAACTCACTTTTAATTATACATTTTAATTAATTAATAAAACCATAAGGGTGTAATTTGAACCTTTTCAAAGTACTAGGATTTTAGAATTTAAAATTTCAAAATAAGACTTTCAATTAAATTTTAAAATGCAAAACTTGAGGGAAAATTTTGAAACTTTTCAAAACACAAAGAATCAAATAACAAATAATACAAATTAACTCTTTGATTATCTTTATTTGACCTAATTCATATTCTAAGGGTTGAAATTTAACAATTCAAAATTAAACTTTAATCAAACATTTAAATTTCAAACTTGAGGACAAGTTTTGAACTTTTTAAAATATACATGATCAAATAACAAATAATATAAATTAAACAATTAATTTAGTGATTATCTATATTTAACCTAATTTAATTCCTTGCAAGATAAGTTACCCAATTAATTCAAATAATCAATTTTAATCATATAAGGAAACTATTATCTAATCAATTGGTAATTATCTTGTGTTTTGGCAAGGATAATCTTTTGTTAACAATAAAAATCGAATTTTATTAGTTAGAAACTGATTAGGCAAGTATCCTTTAGCAAAACAGCAAGAAATCCCAAAAATCACTCTGCCAGACGACAAAACTTGTCGAGTTGCATCTGAACTCGTCGAGTTCATGCAACTCGTTGATTTCCTCAAAGAACTCGTCGAGTTCATCAGGCAGAAGGTAAGAAAAATGATTTTTCAACACACAAAGCATCCATACAATTGAAACCAACCTGGGTCTGATACCACTGATGGGTTTTCTACATAAGAACAATCCTATGTGCTCATGCAAGATCTAGGTTTCTCTATTGTACATGCAATGAATCCAAGACTTGAAAACCCTAATCTAGCATACAACAATCAATATTAACATATTGAATCAGATCTAGATGTTTACCTCTTGTTTCTCTAGCTTGAGTCTTCTTTGCTTGAGCTTAGGATCACAATTGTAACCCCTCTAATGGATCACAAATAACAAGAAGCAATAAGGTAACTATGAGAGAGGGGGGGTGCTATTTTCGTTCTAGGGTTTCTCTAGACAATTAAGTAGCTTAAAATTGCATCCAGTGGTCTCCTTATATAGTATAGGCTACTAGGGTTTCAGTCTAAACCCTAATGGACAACTTAGCCACTAAGCAGCCCAAGGATCCTTCCGGAAAAAGGCCTTGGGTGAAAACATGAAGATCCTTCTTCATATTTTCGTTCTCCCTTGGTCCAATAAGTTTCCTTAACCTAAAATCCAATTATCACACTTTTGACAATTTATACCCCTTTATTTAATTAATCTCTTTTAGTCACCAAATTAATTCCTAATTAATTTATGACTAATAGTAATTAAATAAATATGATTTCTCCTTTAATATATTATTCTTATAACATATTAATAAACCATAATATCCTCTCTCTCATTAAATTACCTTGTTAAGTTGTTTTGGTGAAGGCAACCCAAAATGACCATGCATAACCGGGTCAAGTACATACCAAATATAGTTACGGGTTTAGACACTAATCCAACAAAACGATGCACGTGTGTTGTTCAAAGGGATGAAATTAACTTGTATTTTAAGAACCAATTATATTATGTTAATAAAAATTCATTCTATTTAGATATTAAGCTAATATCTTTATATTCAAAATTTAATGTTAGATCCTTAAGAACCAATTATAGTATGTTAATAAAAATTCATTCTATTTTTAAGACTTGGAGTTTGGATGAGTTTTAGAATCGTTATTTTAAATCTCATTTTAGTGATAATTTTTTTTGATATTATGAATTTGTAAAATAAAGCTCATTTTATTTTATACACTCATTTTTTACATCTTATATTTAAAAGTCATTTTGACAAACCAAAACTATGTGATGATAATTATGCTCTAAATAATATTTAATATTCATAAAATATAATATCATCATATTGTATTAAATCTAAAACACAATCTCATATATATATATATATATATATATATATATATATATATATATATATATCTATATATATATATATATATATATATATATATATATATATATATTTATATTGAATATATAGTGTGATGTAAAAATAATACTATAACTTAATGTAATTACAATATACATCAAATTTAGTCATTTTAATAGTACTTTCTTTAATTATAAACGATACTGAGTTTACATTTAGTATAAAATATATTTAAGGTATTTTAAATATTTCAAACTTGACTATTACGAACGAGTTTTTACAATAAAAACCATTTTAATAAAAAAAAACTCAATTTTAAAATTTTTTAAATAATTTTAATAAAAACTCATTTCTAAACATCTAATGTTATAATCTAAATATTTAATTGTCAAATTCCAAATGATTTTAATTTATTATAAATTGTTATCTAGCATGCAAAACATATTTCCATACACATATCATAACAAATAACAACATAAAATAACTATCACAGGCATACATAAAAATTTATAAACAAAACCATTTATTACTAATAATTCTTATAATCTACCATAAGAATTATTAAGTTATTCGTAAAGGACTTAAAAGACACTTGAAAAGGTCTTCTAGCTTTCATTTTTCAAAACAAATCTTGGTTACAAAATGATTTCAGTCCACCATGTGTTGTGATGACATGTGACTTAAACCATTAAAATCATAACTAAACCCAAAACCATGAGTTGAAACTAAAGGTTGAGATTATATTCTTAAGTGATTAAGACAAAGAATATTCTTCCAAACTTGGAAATATCGTGGTCTTGTTACATTTGGAAAAAGAATAAACTATTCTAAACTAATTTCTTACATACAAAATAAACAAATGAAATCAACAGATATTTATGTATTTCATCTTTATGAATAAATAAATAACAATGATCACAACACAAGGGTCCTAATCGCTTGTTTATACACAACATCATCATATGATATAAGAAACAAACACTTTTTTATAAGGCAAATTTATACAACCAAAATACATGAGATATTTGGTTGTATCAAAATATCAATTATAAAACTACAAGTTTTCATAGAAAACATATTTAGTAATTTGTTAGCAAAATGAGACAACAAACATGTTTTACAAACCAAAGGTTATCAAACATTAAAATAAAATTCTAACATGTAAAAGAGGCTCTCATACCATTGATAGGATTTCCTAGTTAAACCGATATTTTTATCTTATAACGACATACTGAAACGATTTTAAAATAACTATTATTTTACGATAGTTTTAAAACAACACCACCAAGGATCTTTTTAAATGAGTTAGAAAGATTATAAAGCAACCAGAATATGTTTAGATGAAATTTTTTGAAGACTTTGATCCCACTTGGAAATTGTGGAGTTGACGAAGACGATAAAAGACAAGAGGTTTGATATTCTCTAGATATATCCACCAACAAGTTTGAGTCACCAAGAATCCTAGTTCTTCACTTTTATGAATTACTTATTAATCCTTTAAGAACTAGACACAATTTAGTCTTAAAAGAGAAGCACTTAAGAACTAGACATGAAAGGGGATGATGCTCTTGGGTTTGGCAAGAAAAAAGAGAAGAAGCAAGACAAATGAAAGTGTTTGTGTTCCTTATATACTAAGGCCCATGATCTAATGCACATACCTTCATTAAATAGAATGATATGACATCAATGAGGGATGATACATGTAAGAAAGAGTTAATAAGCAAACTAGACCATCCCCTAGGTACTTTCGGTTAAAAAGATGAGAGAGCAGGAGAGTAGAATGTAAAACACTTCACCTCATTCAACTATGTACGTGGTTAAGTCTAGTGAACTTCAATGTATCCAAAAACTTGTTTACAACATATCAAATCATACCATATGATTAAATAGGTAGTTATAGTCTCTAGAAATATTATTTTAATAAAATAATAATTCATCAATTAAATACAAGAGTTGATATTATTTATTTGATAATCAAATAAAATTAAATACTCAATAACCAACTACTTGCTAACGGTGTGACCATATATGATCATATATTATTGGAAAACATCATTCTAAAATGATTCTTGAGTATATAAATCTAACATAAATAACATTTGGGATATGGTGTTCTCCCACCTCCAAGAAACAAGCCAAAATGGACCTAAAACTGCTAAAAACTTAGATTTGGAAAAGTTGAGCCATAAAGTTTAGAACATGATGACCTACTGACAAACATCATTCTAAAATGATTCTTGAGCATATAAATCCAATATAAATAACCTTTGGGACATGGAATTGTCCCAACTCCAAGAAACAAGGCCAAAATGGACCAAAAGTTCTAAAAACTTAATTTTGGAGAAGTTAAGCCTTAAAGTTTGGAACGTGATGACTTACAAAGGTCCAAAGAAAGGAAATAAGTTAGAAATTTGAATGGATCTAGAACCTTGCAATTAAACCGACTTTTTTTTATTCTTCAGAAACAACACAAATGCGTAAAAAACTCCCAAATAACACAAATGGGGGATAGGGTTTAATTTTACAGGTTAGAGGCTAAAAAGGTGAACAAACCAAAGAAGTTACAACCTTTAAGTAGGGCCGAACACATAGGGTCTATGGTTTTATGCCTATGCAGCTACTCACCGTGTGCTTAAATAAAGCACGCACAATGTGTAATACAAGCTTGCGCTTTGTAACCCAAACACTCAAATTCTTTTATACTTAAAAAAAATGATAGATGATAGCAAACCGGGATATAAATGTTACAAAAACCAAGAATGTTTTCCTGTTATTAATAAAAATAATTAAGTATATTTTCATATATAGGTACAAATAAATTGATTAACATTTTTATCACGGTTTCAAATAATATATGTTGTCATAATTGATCAACACGATACTAGATATAATTCATTTTACTAATTATACATTGTTCGTTCAATATTTATATATACTTGTTTTAACATATTTAGGTACGAGAGTTGCAAATTCAAATGGAAATGGAACGAAAAACACGAGAAGAGATGCAAACACAAATATCCGAACTTATAAGCCGATTTAGTAACCATTTCGGTAAGCCAACAAACCCAAAATCATTTTTCTTTATATATATATATATATATATATATATATATATATATATATATATATATATATATATATATATATATATATATATATATATATATATATATATATATATATATATATATATATATATATATATATATATATTTACCTTCAGAACCTATTTTTAAAAAAAAAACTAAAAATAAAGAATTCATAACTTTTTATCATTTTTCAAATAGTATCAAATTCTTTAAAATAGTTTACCTTTTATTTTTTTCAAATTCATAGTATGATTCTGTGCAGATTCACACGGTGAATCCGAAAAATATATAAGCTTTCACAATATGAAGTTATTAATTTAGATATTTTTAGTTTTTTTTCCAATAAAAAATAAGCTATAAAACTTGAAAAAATATTTGGTCCTTCGGAGAATCATTAATAATGGTTTCTATTGAATTTTTTTTTCTCTCCCTCTCTCTCTCTCTCTCTCTCTATATATATATATATATATATATATATATATATATATATATATATATATATATATATATATATATAACCAAACGGGTAATGATCTTTGGTTTTTGTCCATATTTAGGTAATATTGTTTTTTTGTAAATATTTGATCAAGAAACTTGATTGACGTATTCATAATAGGATAATATCATCAATAATTATCGATTATATTACCGTATTTTGAAAAGGATGAACAAGTATAATGATTAATATTTACAAAAAAAATGATTATCAAGACTAAAGTGTGTTATCCTCCTAGGTCATTGTCTCAAAAAGGATTGACGGGAAAAAGTACTTTTTCAAAGCCTCTTTTACGGTTGATAAAATAAATAGGGCTAATTCTATATGTACAATAAAAAGACGGTTTGGTCTTGTAAGGGCTGAAAAGGCATTGGTCCATATATTTTCTTTATTTATCAATTTTATTGGAGATCAACAAGGATATTTATCATGCTATTGGTTGTAAATTTAGTGACCATCTTTAACTTACATACTAAACACCAAGTAATTTGATTGTTTTTTAATAATTTGTTTCCAATGCACTTGCCAACCATACTAAAGTAGTTATTATCTCCATTATTACTAAGGAATCAGTAGCGATCCCAAGGAATTAGTCGCGATCCCAGGACGTATGGATAGTGTGGTTTGTACGGGGCCTTCAATCTTAGCCTTCATTATAATATTTCCTTTTATATTATATTACTAAAAATTAGAAGATAAAAATATGTTAATCAACGAATAGTTGCATGTTGCTAATCTGATATATGCTTTATTAAAAATAAATGTTAAGTTTATTAACAATATTATTAATATCTACTAGAATTTAGATATTAATATAAAGACAATACATATCCACGAAACTAAACCTCCAACGAAAATTAAAACTGAATTCGGTCAAATTAAGTATACAACAAGGTAAACAATTACTAACATTACATATTAACTTTTAAGTGTTTCACGATCATAGTTTCAATTTTATGGTAATGACAAGAGTGGTCTCGTTTGATAGTTGCTATCTGGAAAAATGTTGTGTTGGAAAGTGTTGTCCGGGAAAATTTTCTGTCTAGAAAAGAAATCATGCTATTTAATTGTATATCTGACTGACTGTGCCGAATGATGAAAAATGACTATATTACCCTGTTGTTTTATTCTGTGATGGATGAAGTTGTTGCATAATTATAAAAATATACAAATTTTCATACGAATCAAAATTACACAATAATCATTTAAAAATCCATATACAAATTGTCTTACAAAGTAATTAAACATAAATCAATTAAAATCCAAATAGAATGTAACAGCCCGGATTTCCAGGTATCTTCTAATCATGTAAATTTTTTTTGGTGTTTTGTGAGGGGACTTGGCGAGTTGGGGCTCAAACTCGCCGAGTAAGATCGCGGATTTGGACGCGGGGTCACGCCTGGACTCGGCGAGTCTGCGCTGTTTAATGAAACCCTAATTTCCCGGTCCTAAGCCCTATTTAAAGGACCTTATGGCCATTCATTGCGGCTACCTGGATCTTGAGAGCACCAAAGCGACTGAGGGTTTTTGTGAGTGAGATAAGAGGCCTTTGTTCACCAAAATTTGTGTGTTTTTGCAAGAAAGGAAGAGGGAAGTCAAGCTAGAAGAGTTGGGGAGCTTGGAACTACTTTCATTTCATCAGAGGAGGCTTCTTGAGGTATCATTCAGAGCTTATTCTTGTGTTATTGTTGATATGGTCAAATCTAGGGTTTCTTCATGCCTTATTTGCTTTGTATTTGAAGTGTGAGAGGTCCCATGGGGATATGGTGCTTAGATCTGGACCTTAGTAGGTCCAGAGAGTCCCTAATATCATGCTTTATGTGCTTCCATTTGGGTTGGAGACTAGGGTTGCCATCCTAGAGGTCATTTCTCCTAAAAGAGCCTTGTACGTGTTGCATGGTAACCAAGATATGAACTTTACGTGATGGATGAGCTTAGGAGGGCCAGATCTATGAGTTGTTGAAGTAGATCTGACCTCAGAAGCAAGTATGAGTTGATGCATGGCATGGACTCGCCGAGTCTGAAGAACAGACTCGGCGAGTAGCTTGAAGATTGCCCTTAACCACTCAGCGAGTGGTCCTGCCGAGTTATGGGTTAACTCAGTGAATCAGGGAGAGTTGGAGAGGGTTGACAGGTGGACTGAGCCGAGCTGGGACTCGCCGAGTTGTTCTTGAGACTCGGCGAGTTGAGTCGTGGTGGCCCCGTGGTTCATGCCAGGTGGAACTCATCGAGTCAGGGGAGTACTCGACGTGTCAAAGGAGAATCCTAGAGAGTTGGTGAAAACGCTCAGACTCGCCGAGTCGCTCTAGTGCACTCGCCGAGTCCGGTCAAAGTTGACCGTTGACCGTTGACCAGAGTTGACCAGTGTTGACTTGATAAGGGTAGTCAATCCTAGTTGAGAAAGTGTTAATTAGAGGTATATTGTGTTATAGGAGGATTATAGCTCGGAGGATCGAGCACGGGTGATTTCCGGGATTTTGCTAGTTATCGAGATACGCAAGGTGAGTCTTCTCACTATACTTTACCTTGAGTAGGTAACCAGAGTTATGCGATAGAGTATTTGTATGCTATGTATGTTATGTGTTGTACTGCATTATTTCTATGTGATTTATGTTGTGCATGATTACAGAGTTAGAACTTGAGGGTTCACAGAGTTTGGGTGCACGGACCCACAGAGTTATAGCCTCGAGTGGCTAATATGTGTTTTATGTGGTATTTTGGGGAACTCACTAAGCTTTGTGCTTACAGTGTTAGTGTTGTTTGTTTCAGGTACTAGTGATGACCGTGGGAAGGCGCCGGCTTGATCTGTACACACGCTTGGGATTGTTATGATATGTGATCTTGGGATTTGTATGATGTGAATTGAAGTTTTAAACTTGATGTTTATGATAATTAAATGAAAAATGTTTTTATATTTTGCGAAAAATTATTTTGAAATTCACGGTGTTACAAGTTGGTATCAGAGCCTTGGTTTGAGGGATTCGAGTACACCTTCGGGCGTATTTGAACTCAAACTGAGGATTTGAGAAGTATTTTCAAAAAGAGAAAAAGATTTTTGAAAAACGCAGAGCAGAGTTGTGTGTACGATCAGTCCGCGCCCGAACGGTAATTTCCCAGAATACCCTTATGTTATGTGATATTGATATTGATATGATGTAATTGTATGCTAGAGTAGGCTAGGTATTCCTATTAGGACTAGAGTGGCCTGATTTGTGATGCCTTAGCCTAGGAAGGGGAGAGCTGCTATGTGATGCTTGAGAGTGAGTAGGTAGCAGCGAGTGGCTTATGAGAGATCTATTAGAGAGTGGTCTATGCATGATAGAGTACTTGGGATTTGGGATCCGAAGAGGAGGACTTGGGGTGTATTCTGATACGGTGCGGACAGTAGTATTGGGCCCGTACTACTAAAAGCACCGGAGCGGTGTACAGCCCAAGTAAGAATCTTTGGAATACCAAAGATCAAGGAGGAAAGAGTTAATGAGTGTGAGTATGCTCGTATGGGTTCTAATTTAGCGTATGTTGTATTTCAGAGGTAGATCATGGTGAGGACATGTTTGATGCCCGAGAGCAGTGGTACCAGTGATGAGGAGATCCGCTGGATCATCCATGAGGAGGTGGCTGCGGCCATCAGGGTAGAGATACCGGAGATGTTTGGGTCTATTAAGACCATGCTGATTGAGACCTTTAACGAGCATTATGCCGCCCTTTCTGAGGCTGCTGCAGCGGCCACCGCAGCGATTGCTGCCGCGAGGCCGCAAGGTGGTGATGCGTTGTTGTTCCGGGAGTTCAGCAACACAAAACCACCAGAGTTTGATGGGACCCAGGATCCGGTGGCAGCTATGAGGTGGATATCTGATATAGAGGGGTGTTTCTTCACTTGCTCATCTCCTGAGCATTTGAAGGTCCGGTTCGCGCTGAACCAGCTTCGCTTGGGAGCGAAGGACTGGTGGAAGTTTATGACGGCGCATTTCACGCCTGCTGAGATTGCGGCAATGACCTGGGAGAGGTTCACTGCCATGTTCCGAGATGAGTATGTTCGCCAGGTGGAGAGGGAGCGTTTGGCCCAGGAGTTTCTGACCCTCAAGCAGGGTACTGAGTCAGTTACGGTGATTACCAGGATGTTCCACGATAGGGCGATGTTCTGCCCTGAGCACGTGTCTACGGAGCAGGCACGCATGAGCCGTTATCTGAGTATCTTGAGGCGGGACATTTGGGAGTTCGTGGCGAACTCCTCGTATCGGACATTTTCCGAGCTTCAGGAAAATGCCCAAAAGAGGGAGATTGAGCTTGAGACTCAGGCCAGGGAGGAGGCGGAGTCTCAGGGGAGGGATCGGCGACTGGCACAGTCTCAGCCAGCAGCCAAGCGGGCCAAGCCCGCTGATCCCAAACCAGGGAGCCAGAAGGGCCGCACTTGTGGGAAGTGTGGCAAGGGTCATGATGGAGTCTGCTGAGCGGGACCTTGCTACAAATGTGGCAAGGAGGGGCATATGGCCAAGGACTACCCCAAGGGGTTTGTAGTGTGTTTTCGCTGCAACCAGACCGGACACCGGAAGGCGGAGTGTCCGCAGTTACGATAAGCATCTCAGGGATCTGCCCCTGCTGCCATCAGAGCTACCGAGAGTCGGCCAGTGAAGACCAAGGCGCCGAGAGCTCGAGGGAGAGGCTTTCAACTGACCGCAGAGGAGGTCTGCGCTGCGCCCGATGTTGTGGCTGGTATGTTTTCTTTTGTGCATTTATTTTGATGTTGAGATATTATGCTTATATTATGTTATGTGTAGGTGCTTTCCTTGTGAACTCTGTACCTGCTTTAGTGTTATTTGACTCGGGTGCGAGTCGGTCTTTTGTGTCTGTGGCCTTTAGTCAGCATATCAGTGTTAGTCGTGAGGCGTTGAGTCGGCCTCTGAGAGTTTCCATAGCTGAAGAGAGAGTGATTTATGCCACGAAGGTTCTCCGGGGATTTGTGTTAGAGATTTTCGGTGTTGAGTTCCCGATTGATCTGGTTCCTATCGCGATGGGAGATGTCTGTGTCATTGTGGGCATGGACTGGTTGAGCAGATTCGGCGCAGTTATCGACTGCGAGCGTCAGTTGGTGACCATACGAGACCCTAGTGGGGGAGTTCTTTCAGTGTACGGCGAGGGTACACGTTCAGGATCAACGTTTTGTTCGGCCGCTAGGGCGAGGCAGTGTCTACAGCAGGGTTGTAAGGGTTTTGTGGCGTATGTGATGGATACGCGGGTGGATTTCGAGAGGCCGAGTTCAATGGAGGAGGTTCCGGTGGTGCGTGAGTTCCCGGATGTATTTCCTGAGGAGTTTCCGGGTGTGCCTCCTATGAGGCAAGTGGAGTTCAGTATCGATTTGGTTCCGGGGGCCGCGCCTATCGCTAAGGTGCCTTATCGCCTTGCACCTCCAGAGATGCAAGAATTATCCTCGCAGCTTCAGGAGCTGCTTGGGAAGGGATTTATTCGGCCGAGCAGCTCGCCGTGGGGAGCGCCTATCCTGTTCGTCAAGAAGAAAGATGGTTCACAGCGGATGTGCATTGATTACCGGGAGTTGAACAAGTTGACGGTCAAGAACCGTTACCCGTTGCCGAGGATCGACGATTTGTCCGATCAGTTGCAGGGAGCATCTTGGTTCTCCAAGATCGATTTGAGGTCTGGGTATCATCAGGTGAGAGTGCAGGATGAGGACGTCTAGAAGACAGCGTTCAGGACGCGTTATGGGCATTATGAGTTTGTGGTGATGCCTTTTGGACTCACCAATGCCCCGGCGGTGTTCATGGATCTCATGAACCGTGTATGTAGGCCGATGTTGGATCGGTCGGTGATTGTATTTATCGATGACATTCTGGTATATTTGAGGTCTAGAGAGCAGCATGAGGAGCATTTGAGAGAGGTTCTCGGAGTTCTGAGATCGGAGAAGCTTTATGCCAAATTCTCCAAGTGTGATTTCTGGTTGCGGGAGGTCCAGTTCTTAGGACATCTTGTTAACCAGGAAGGGATATTGGTCGATCTGGCCAAGGTTGAGGCGGTGATGAGTTGGGAGGTGCCGAAGTCACCCTCGGAGATCAGGAGTTTCCTAGGGCTGGCAGGGTATTATCGGAGATTTATCAAGGATTTCTCCAAGATCGCAGTACCACTCACCAGATTGAACCGGAAGGGAGTTGCTTTTTCATGGGGCCCCGCGCAGCAGGCCTCCTTTGAGACACTTCGCCAAAGGTTGTGCGAAGCCCCGGTATTAGCCCTCCCGGATGGGATGGAGGACTTTATGGTATACTGTGATGCATCAATTATGGGATTGGGAGCGGTGCTGATGCAGAGAGGGCATGTGATAGCATATGCATCGAGGCAGTTGAAGCCTCATGAGACGAGATATCCTACCCATGATCTAGAGTTGGGGGTAGTGGTGTTCGCCCTCAATCTTTGGCGTCACTACTTGTATGGGGTTCGGTGTACGATATACACAGACCATAAGAGTTTGAAGTATTTGATGGATCAGCCCAACCTAAATATGCGACAGAGGAGGTGGTTGGATGTGGTCAAGGATTATGATTGTGAGATCCTGTACCACCCAGGCAAGGCTAATATGGTAGCTGATGCATTGAGCCGCAGGGCGGAGAGCACCCCGCGGCGAGAGGTATGTTTGAGATTGACCGTGATAGCTCCAGTATTGGACGCCATTCGTGGGGCACAGGCCGAGGCTGTGCAACCTGAGATGCAGAAGAGGGAAGGGGTTGTTGGTTTGGTTTCTGAGTTCGTTACCGACGGTTGGGGGCTTATGACATTTCAGGGGCGTATCTGGGTGCTGTTCGTGGGAGGAACGCGTACCATTTTGATGGAGGAGGCTCATCGGTCGAAATTTTCGATCCATCCGGGGGCCACTAAGATGTATTTGGATTTGAGGAAAGAGTATTGGTGGCCCTGTATGAAGAGGGATGTCGCGTGGTTTGTGGAGAGGTGCTTGACCTGCCATAGGGTTAAGGCCGAGCACCAGAGGCCGCATGGTAAGTTGCAGCCATTGGAGGTTCCCGAATGGAAGTGGGAACAGATCACTATGGATTTCATCACCAAATTGCCGAGGACTGCCAGAGGAGTTGATGCAATTTGGGTGATTGTGGATAGGTTGACGAAGAGCACTCATTTCCTTGCTATTAGTGAGAGTTCTTCAGTAGAGAAATTGGCGGAGGTATATGTGAGGGAAGTGATATCTCGGCATGGGGTGCCGATCTCGATTGTTTCAGACCGTGATGTGCGTTTCACTTCCAGATTCTGGAAGAAGTTTCATGAGGAATTGGGTACTAGACTGCATTTTAGTACCGCATATCATCCCCAGACAGACGGTCAGAGTGAGCGGATGATTCAGACGCTCGAGGACATGCTCCGGGCATGTGCGTTGGATTTTGCGGGTAGCTGGGATGCATATCTACCCTTAGCAGAGTTTTCCTACAACAACAACCATCATTTGAGCATTGGTATGCCACCCTTTGAGCTGTTGTATGGGAGGAGGTGTCGGACCCCCATTTGTTGGGGAGAGGTTGGGCAGAGGGTGATGGGCAGTACGGAGATCGTACTTCAGACGACAGAGCAGATCCAGCAGGTCAGACAGAGGTTGTTGACCGCTCAGAGCCGACAGAAGAGTTATGTAGATAGGCGCCGGTCAGAGCTTGAGTTTCAGGTCGGCGACCTTGTTCTCCTGAAGGTCTCTCCTTGGAAAGGAGTGATTCGATTCAGGAAGAGGGGCAAGTTGGGGCCCTGATATATCGGACCTTTTCGTGTGATCGCGAGGGTAGGCCGGGTAGCCTATCGTTTGGATTTGCCAGCAGAGTTGGGGCAGATTCACGACACTTTTCATGTGTCGCAGCTGAGGAAGTGTATAGCCGACGAGTCGGCAGTAGTTCCACTAGAGGATTTTCAGGTGGATGCGAGCCTGAATTATGCCGAGAGACCAGTGGCCAGCAGAGATCGGAAGATCAGGGTTTTGAGGAACAAGGAGGTACCTATGGTGTTAGTTCAGTGGCAGCATCGGAAGGGATCAGAGATGACTTGGGAGCCGGAGCGTGAGATGCGTGAGCAGCATCCGGAGCTATTTGCAGAGCAAGACTTCGAGGGCGAAGTCTAGTTCTAGTAGGGGAGAATTGTAACAGCCCGGATTTCCAGGTATCTTCTAATCATGTAAATTTTTTTGGTGTTTTGTGAGGCGACTCGGTGAGTTGGGGCTCAAACTCGCCGAGTAAGATCGCGGATTTGGATGCGGGGTCGCGCCTGGACTCGGCGAGTCCATGGAATGGACTCGGCGAGTCTGCGCTGTTTAATGAAACCCTAATTTCCCGGTCCTAAGCCCTATTTAAAGGACCTTATGGCCCTTCATTGCGGCTACCTGGATCTTGAGAGCACCAAAGCGACTGAGGGTTTTTGTGAGTGAGATAAGAGGCGTTTGTTCACCAAAATTTGTGTGTTTTCAGAAGAAAGGAAGAGGGAAGTCAAGCTAGAAGAGTTGGGGAGCTTGGACCTACTTTCATTTCATCAGAGGAGGCTTCTTGAGGTATCATTCAGAGCTTATTCTCGTGTTATTGTTGATATGGTCAAATCTAGGGTTTCTTCATGCCTTATTTTCTTTGTATTTGAAGTGTGAGAGGTCCCATGGGGATATGGTGCTTAGATCTGGACCTTAGTAGGTCCAGAGAGTCCCTAATGTCATGCTTTATGTCCTTCCATTTGGGTTGGAGACTAGGGTTGCCATCCTAGAGGTTATTTCTCCTAAAAGAGCCTTGTAAGTGTTGCATGGTAACCAAGATATGAACTTTACGTGATGGATGAGCTTAGGAGGGCCAGATCTATGAGTTGTTGAAGCAGATCTGACCTCAGAAGCAAGTATGAGTTGATGCATGGCATGGACTCGCCGAGTCTGAAGAACAGACTCGGCGAGTAGCTTGAAGATTGCCCTTAACCACTCAGCGAGTGGTCCTGCCGAGTTATGGGTTAACTCAGTGAGTCAGGGAGAGTTAGAGAGGGTTGACAGGTGGACTGAGTCGAGCTGGGACTCGCCGAGTTGTTCTTGAGACTCGGCGAGTTGAGGAGTTGAGTCATGGTGGTCCCGCGATTCATGCCAGGTGGAACTCGTCGAGTCAGGGGAGTACTCGACATGTCAAAGGAGAATCCTAGAGAGTTGGTGAAAACGTTCAGACTCGCTGAGTCGCTCTAGTGCACTCGCCGAGTCTGGTCAAAGTTGACCGTTGACCGTTGACCAGAGTTGACCAGTGTTACTTGATAAGGGTAGTCAACCCTAGTTGAGAAAGTGTTAATTAGAGGTATATTGTGTTATAGGAGGATTATAGCTCGGAGGATCGAGCACGGGTGATTTCCGGGATTTTGCTAGTTATCGAGATACGCGAGGTGAGTCTTCTCACTATACTTTACCTTGAGTAGGTAACCAGAGTTATGCGATAGAGTATTTGTATGCTATGTATGTTATGTGTTGTACTGCATTATTTCTATGTGATTTATGCTGTGCATGATTACAGAGTTAGAACCTGAGGGTTCACAGAGTTTGGGTGCACGAACCCACAGAGTTATAGCCTCGAGTGGCTAATATGTGTTTTATGTGGTGTTTTGGGGAACTCACTAAGCTTTGTGCTTACAGTGTTAGTGTTGTTTGTTTCAAGTACTAGTGATGACTGTGGGAAGGCGCCGACTTGATCTGTACACACGTTTGGGATTGTTATGATATGTGATCTTGGGATTTGTATGATGTGAATTGATGTTTTAAACTTGATGTTTATGATAATTAAATGAAAAATGTTTTTATATTTTGCGAAAAATTATTTTGAAATTCACGGTGTTACATAGAAACACAAAATTGAAAATAACATATTAATTTGCATACAACTCTAAAGTAAACCATGTGAAAGTAGTTGATTAGCAAGTTGCTCACATAAAGTAGCCATGTATTCAACAACTTCTGAACCTCATTCTATGCCTTGTGTGTGTTCCCCCTCAATTCCTCCATCGTGCACATCAGGATTAATCATAATTTTCTCTTCAAAATTTACAAATAAATCATCTTGCATATTGTATTTCCTTACAAAATTATGGACCGCGACACAAGTTATAACTATGTGTCTTTGCATCGGAAAAGGATAAGGATCCATTTGTTTTAAGATTGAGAATCTCGCCTTCAATACACCATAAGCATGCTCAATAACATTCCTAAGTTGTACATGAGCATGATGGAACCTTTCTTCTTTAGTTAAAGGTCAACGTCTTTAGAAATCGCCTAACCAATACCTAGTACCACTGTACGGAGCCATGAACCCGTGAGTGTTGGTATATGCGGCGTCACAAATGTAATATTTATCTGTAGGTGAGTGACATTTATTATATAAAGAATATAGATAATAAAACTTATATAAAGAATATAAATAAACTTATATAAAGATTAGAAACCTGGTAGAAGGAATGGAAATCAGGAAGTCAGATTGAATCCAACTTCTTTCAAAACTCTTGAATCATGTGCTATGCCCTCCCATCCAACCCATACAAATGTGAATATCATATCAAAATCACTAATTTCTAATACATTTTGATAGCATTCACCATTTCCTCTTCCTCTATACTGCGTTTGTTGATCAACGGGCACAACTGCATGTACGAGAATTCCATCTAGTGCACCTACTGCTCCGAAAAATATAGCTTTTAACCGTCTTTGTTGTTCTGAGGCATGTCATTTTGGATTAGGAGTTGTTGGTACTATGATTTCTTTTGAAAAACACATCATTGCAGTTAGGACCTCATGAAAATATTGGTGAATGGTTTGTGTGGACTGATGAAATCTTCCTTTAACTGCTCGAAAACGTTCATTTTGTCCTATAACATGTAAAAACATAGCCATCTTCTCTTCAATTCTTATTGTCCTACTAGCTTGCAACCAACTAATTTGCGTAAAATGATTGCATAATAATACAAATTCCTCTTGTGTAAGATGCATCATATCATAACATTCTTTAGGGTCTCCGTGTATCAAATCTTGCGTATACGCATACTCGCTTGAATCGTTATCTCTTACTCTATGAATTTTTTTAGCCTTGGTTGGTTTAACCTTAACCAATACAACACAAGTAAAAGAAAAGCTAAAGCTTCACCATTAGATATCATACTTGACCTGTAAAAACAATTACATATAACATGTCAAATATAAAATAAGTAACAACCAAAATATTTATCTAATAACAAAAGTCATGCACAAAAAATTATCCAATAACAAAAGTCATGCATATAAAAGTCATCAAACGTAACATAACAAAAGTCATACAAAAGTCATCAAACCTAACATCCAAAAGTCATGCAACAAAGAACTATTAAAAATCATCAAACATAACATCTAAAAAGTCATCAAAGGTAACCAAATGTGACAACCCAAAGTCTATTCCGTTACATTACCCCGTTTCCGTTGATGGAATATTCCATTCTATAAAAAGTTCCGTTAATTTGAGGTTGTAAAATAAATAAATATTTTATTTATTTATATTAGATGTCGTTAATGTCGTAATAAAATAAATAAAAGCACGTAATTTACATTTCCATTTAAATTGGAAAAAAAAGTTAATTTTATTACGACCACTAAATCGTGTGTGACCAAAAGCCCCGTTTAACGGCAGTATCGGGTAGATTCCCTTTGAGCCTCAATTCAAGCCACTATATAAGGGGGAATGGAGTTCATTCCACCCTTTTTCACCCTCTCTCTATACTCTCTCTCTCTCTCTCTCTACAACTAAGTTTCGAGCCAAAAATCGTCCGTTCCGAGCCCCAAACGAGTAGGTATACTATCCTAACTTGTTGTATAACTTATCTAGCATGCAAATTCGTGTTTAAAACATAAAATAGGGACAAAATGATGTTTTTACGGCCTAAGAACACTCTCGGACCGTGGACACCATTTAATGGGGTTTTTAAGCCCCAAAACCCCTCCAAATTGTCCCTAAGGCTTAGGTATGACTTATAGGCTTATGTGTTGAGCTAGAGATTATTTTTGAAGATTGCGTCTTTTGGGCTCGTTTAGCATAAGGCTTTTTGTATTACGGTTTGGGCCTGTCCAACCGTGAACCTTTTATGTTTTGTATATAAGTTTACGCTTGCATGCATATTAGGTTACGGTTTTTAGAGATCCGAGAATAGCGATACATCTAGACGATATCAGGTTTCTTTGATCGTTCTTGTAACCTTCCAATCCTCTACAGTTGATGTTCTTAATCAAGCTCTTTTGAGGATTTTGTTTAATCATTCAACACGTTTGATTCCATCTTGTCTTGTTCTTATTATTGTGTTTATATCGTTTTTGTTTACTTACTTGTTCAAGATCTAATCGATCTTTATAGATTAAAGGTTAGTTTAATCTCATCAATTGGTATCAGAGCCGGAGGCTGTGTAATTGATACACATCTTTTCTGTGAAAAAGATTTCCATTAGGGTTTTTCCGCAATTATCAATATTTATTGAGCCGTCATCTCTTTATTGACGTATCTTGATATTTATTATTTTGCCCTAATCTGCTTTATTACAAGTCTGATCTTTGAACAGGTTTTTACGATCATAATGGACACGACACAATCAAACCTTATTAATATTTCCAACAGCATTGGTTCGACGACAAAGATTCCAATCTTATACACCCATGACTATGAAGTATGGGCGCATCACTTCGAAGACTACGTTATTGGATCGGAGGATAATGGGTATCTCATTTGGGAAGCCATCACCAATGGACCGTTTTCTCATTCTGCAACGTCCAGAATCATCAAGACACAAAAAGAGTACAATGATCTGCTAAAGGACGTGAAGGATATTGCACAAGATGAAAAGGATAAATTCCAGTGCAATATCAAGGCATTAAGGTTGATCAGATTCGCCCTTCAGTCCGACACATTCAGATTGGTTAGCTCATGCACGACGGCAAAGGAAGTTTGGGATAGACTTTGTGAACTATATTCTACAGACGAGGATCTTGAACATTCTATTCAGACTTTGCTTTTATCTGAGTTTGGAGAATTCAGGCAAGGAGTCGAAGAAATCGTGACCCAGACATTTGATCGCTTCAATCATCTTCTCAGCAAGATGATCAAACACGATATTGAAAGGAAGCTTATTGAATAGAAGGTTACTTTCCTGAATGGTCTGAGGTCTGAATGGAGAGCAGTGGTTTCCACAGTTAAAGCCCATGAGCAGTTTAAATCATACTCTTTGGCGAAACTGGTGGGTATTCTCAAGTCCCAAGAGAAGATTGTGGTGCAAGAAAAGAATGTTGCTACTAGTCTTGGTTCGTTGGCCCTCCTATCTAAAAGTAAAGCTGTGATGGAGGATGAAGACCTCAACCTGGAGGAATATGATCTCACATCAGAGGATTATGCCATGATGGTGTCCAATCCCAAGAGGTTCATAAAGAAGAGATTCCCCAGCAACAAAAACCGAAACTGGCAGGGGAGTTACAGCTCTGAAAAGGTGAACAATGAACCGAAGGCTGAGGAGCACAAGAAGGAACCGAAGGTGGATGGCGATTCCGGAGTAAGCTGTTTCTACTGTGGTGGGAAAAACCACTATGCTAAGGACTGCGTCCTTAAGAAGATGGCTGAAAAAGATGATGGGAATGACGAGGAAGCTGTGTTGCAGAAAAGACTGGACGAGTTGAGAAAGAAAAAGTCTACCGCTAACCCTTCTATTAATGCTCTTATTGTGCAGGGTTCGGTTAAAGGTGATGAGTTCGGTAGCACGGAAGTTTGGTCTACCGACTCAGAAGACGAGGAAGTGAGGAAGCCTACCCATGGAAAGGCTTATGTGGCTAAGGAGGAAAGCAGTGGTGGAAGATGCTTCATGGTAACTGACGTATCTCAAATGAGGGGATACAACACCGATGGAGGAAGTGATGGACCGAAGGTACAGGAGGATATGTGTTTTGCGGCCAAACCACTTAGCCAACAGTTCAGTGAGCTCGATGAACTGATAAAGAAGGTACAATCTGTTTTTATTTCATGCAAAGTACCCTCATCCTCATATGAGAAAGAACTAAAAAATGTTAATACAAGAATTTCTCATCTAGATAGTAGCTTAACTCAAACTCGAGTCACCAATTCTAACCTAACTGATCAATTGAGCAGGGCGGCGTCGAAGAGTGAGGAGCGGAGAATGTGGATAGAGTTAAAAGAGTCGGAATTAGTTAAAGTTAAAGATGAAAACATTTATTTGCAAAGAGACAATTTAAAATTGTTAAAACAGCGGAATGTTTTTTGTTTAATTGCTAAACGTCTGTATTCCAATATTACTCAGCTTCACTTGGATTGTGAAATAGGCCAAAAGATCCACCGCATGATTTTGCCCTTCCTAGAGTTTAAGGAAGATGAAATCGATGCCGAAGCCTACAATTGTGAGAGTGTGATATCGTCTGATGATGTCAATCCGACCTACATGTATGGACTGGACAAAATTGAGTCCTTCATTAAATCCAAAGACCACAAGGACATGCTTAAAAATCTTTTGGATGAAAATGACAGACTTAAACTGAGAACCGAAAAAATGCAAAAATTTGACTCTTTAAACGCCAACGTAAGCTCAGAAAACAAAATTGATGTTGAAAATGCATCTGAGCTTAACGAGGACGAAACCATGAGCGAAATTTCTGTAGAGGACACGGTTGACTGCTCAGAATTTATTAAAACCGAACCTGAAAACCACAAGAATCTTATTTCTGAAAATTCAGTGGAGTTCGCTCGTTTGTCCCATCAAAAGTCCCCAGTTTTAGTTGAGAAAGCAGTTGTATATCAAAAGGTCAGGACCACTCCGAATCAAGTATACAAAGTAACAGGAGTAACCGAACATCAAACAGCTGAACTTGTAGCCATTGTAAACGAAGACAATGCTGATGGCTGCAATGAGTACTTCTGGGAAGCTCCAATTGATAATGCAGACGAAACCATTGGTTTATCTGAAAGAACTTCCTGGAAGAGCAAAGGAAGATACATACCTGAACCCTTGAATAAGCCGAACAACTTCGATGAGCCAAGCACCAGTGGTACAAAAGATATTCCTCAGAAGAATGATCACTCGGCAAAAGAAGAGATTCCCTCGGCTCCTTCGGCTCAAAGTAAAACTCCTGTAGTTCAAAAGGAACCGGCCAAGGAGACACCGAAAACGAAAGCAAATGTTCATCATCAACCTACACAGATGAGGAATAGGAAGAGAGAAAGGAACAATAGATACAGGAAGAACCTTTCTGAAAGGAAACAATTCTGGCATTCCCAGAATGCATATTTCTCTCATCAAGACAAGAATCTGAAGTATGAAAACAATCCTGTAGGAAAGCTTGAAAGTCACAAAAACCGAAAGCCAAGGTTCGGTTCACAAGAAGATATCAACCGAAAGCCAAGGTTCGGTTCACAAGGAGATATCAACCGAAAGCCAAGGTTCAGTTCTGAAAAAGACTTCAACCGAAACCAAAGGTTTGGTTCCAAAGACAGCTCCAACCGAACGCAAAGGTTCGGTTCCGAAGTCAAAAGAGAACAAAACTCTAAGGTCAGTCCCTTCAACGATCAAAAGCAAAAGGGTCACCTAGAGTCTCCAGCCAAAAAATCCTCTCAATCCAAACCCTCTCGTTCAAATTCTTCTCGTTCTTCTAATTCTTCTTCTCGTTCTTCTAATTCTTCTACTCCCACCGATTCGTCTCCGTCTTACTCTGAAGCTGATTCCTCTTGCTTTCAAAAATCTCATTCGTCAGCTGAGCAAAAGGGGAAGCAGAAGGTCAATGAATCCAAACCAGAGTCCAAACCTAACTCACCCAATCCTAACAAAATAAAAGTTTTTACCATTAAAAGGAAAGATGAAACAACTCTTATAAAACGAACTTATCTTGTTGATGTCTCTCTCATTGTTCCCGTTCCCATGCAAAGCTCACGTGGACCCAAGAAACTTTGGGTTCCTAAATCTGTCTAATTTTTGCAGGTTATAAGTGACGAGCAGTTCGACGAAGAATGGTACATCGATAGTGGCTGCTCACGTCACATGATAGGGAGGAAAGAGGAGCTTAGGGAATACAGATCTCTTGCAAATGGTGGCAACGTCAAGTTTGGAAATAATTCTTTCGGCACCATAAAGGGATACGAGATGATAACTAATGGGGACTTTACTATAAGGAAGGTGGCTTATGTGGAAGGACTCCAACACAACCTAATTAGTGTATCTCAGCTTGTTGGAGGTACAGGTCTCAAAGTCTCGTTCGATGATGAAGGTTCTGAAATCATAGAGAAAAAGTCAAAGAAAGTGATTCTCAAGTCAGAGCGAAAGGGTGAAATGTTTCCCTTAAACCTCAAACCCATCAAAGGAAACCCAACTATATGCTTGTTGTCAAAAGCTCAATCCGACGAAAGCTGGTTGTGGCACCGAAGATTATCTCATCTCAATTTTAAAGATATCAACCGACTTGTCACTGGAGGTCATGTTAGGGGTCTTCCATTGCTCAAGTTCGACAGAGATCATTTATGTGCTGCATGCGAAATGGGGAAGCAGAGTCGTCAAAGTCACCCATCTATAATCAACACAAAAGTTGTTGAACCACTCGAATTACTTCATATCGATTTATGTGGTCCTTCATCTATCGAAAGCATCGGTGGTAGCAAGTATATTCTTGTTATTGTTGATGACTTTTCACGATTTACATGGGTGTTCTTTCTAAAGCTCAAATCTGAAGCGACTCAAAAGCTGAAAGTGTTTATCAAGCAAATTGAAGTACAGCTCAAGAAGGTTGTTCGCAACATCAGAAGCGACAATGGTCTCGAATTCAAGAACAGGGAGTTTGAAGAGTTTCTTGCAGAAAAGGGAATAAGTCACAATCTCTCAGCTCCCTACACACCGCAACAGAACGGAATAGTCGAAAGACGAAACCGATCTTTGTGTGAAGCTGCCCGAACCATGCTAAGTTTCGCTTCTTTACCTCTTTATTTTTGGGCTGACGGTATTTCGGCTGCTTGTTTTACACAGAACATGTCCTATCTCAACAAGAGGTTCAAGCTCACTCCATATGAGATACTGAACAACAGAAAGCCCAATGTGAAATTTTTCCATGTGTTCGGCTCGAGGTGTTTCATCTTTAATTCTAAAGAACACCGCAAAAAGTTTGATGTCAAAGCAGACGAGGGAATTTTTCTGGGTTACTCTCTCACATCCAAGGCATACAGGGTCCTAAACAAGCGTTCGAGAAAGATGGAAGAAACATACTATGTGACCTTTGACGATTCCTATGTCAAGAAGCTACAGGCCAAAGAAGACACTACAGGGGAAATCTTTCCTCTAACTAACAAAGTCACAGTTTCGGTCGCCAATTTATATGAGACATTTCTGGAGCTCTTTGACGAACCAGAGAAAGCTTCACTCTCCGAAGCAGGTGTAGCAGACAACAAAGTTGATCCTATGAAGCAGATTGTCGAAGATGCTGCAAGAAGAATGCATGAAGAAGGATCAACCACTAATGACTCGCCTTCCAACAACGCTCAAGTCGAGGGGGAGCCAAGCTCTCAAGTCGAGGGGGAGCCAAGCTTACAAGTCCAGGGGAAACTAAATTCTGCCACTCCAACCGAAGGTCTTTCACCAACCGAAGATGATTCTCCAACAGAAGATACCTCTCCATCCGAAGATGCCTCAACGCCTGGAAGCTCAGTACCACAAGAAACACCTGATCCTCATGCCTCTCAAAGTTCATCAATTGAGGACGAACATGATGATCTGACACTCGATTACGATAGCCAATCTGAGCCAGAAGAAATGATCAATGCTGAACTAGATCCAACCTTTAATCCGAATTACCCTCCTCTTATCAAATGGACCAGAGATCATCCTGTCTCTCAAGTAGTTGGCGATGTTTCTGAAAAGGTTCTGACCCGATCACAACTGAAGGCAAAACAGACATCCTTATTTTCAAAAGTTGAGTTTTGTATGTTTAACTCATTCGTATCAAAAGTTGAACCGAAGACAGTTAACTCTGCCCTAGATCACTCTGATTGGGTTCAAGCTATGCAAGATGAACTGAACGAATTTGAAAGGAACAAAGTCTGGCGCCTCATTCCAACTCCTCCAGATGCTTCGGTTGTTGGTCTCAAATGGGTTTTTAGGAACAAATTGGACAAGGAAGGTAATGTTATAAGGAACAAGGCTCGTCTGGTGGTAAAGGGATACTGTCAGGAGGAAGGGATAGACTATGAAGAGAATTTCGCTCCAGTAGCTAGGCTAGAATCTGTTAGAATATTTTTGGCTTATGCTGCTCACAAAAACTTTGAGGTCTTCCAAATGGACGTCAAGTGTGCATTTCTCAATGGAGAACTCGAAGAAACTATGTACGTGGAGCAACCTCTCGGGTTCGTGAACGAAAAGCATCCAAATCATTGCTATATTTTGGATAAAGCTGTGTACGGCCTCAAGCAAGCTCCGAGGGCCTGGTATGAAACGCTTACAAAATTTTTAAAGATGTCTAAATTCAAACAAGGTTCGGTTGACCCAACCTTCTTTCGCAAAAAGGAAGGTAACCACCTTATGATAGTTCAAATTTATGTCGATGACATCATCTTTGGCTCCACGAATCCCAGCTTAACAGCTGAATTCAGAAAGCTGATGGAGACTAAGTTTGAAATGAGCTCAATGGGTCCTATTAACTTTTTCCTTGGTTTAAACATAAGACAGAGACCCGAAGGCATCTTTATTAATCAGGAAGCTTACACGAAGACTCTCCTAGCAAAGTTTGGTATGATGGGAGACACAAAAGTCAAAGTCCCAATGGCATTCGGCACCAAGCTTACCCTATCCCTAGACAAACCGGCTGTCGATATCACACTCTATCGTCAAATGATTGGATCACTGATGTATCTAACTGCTAGCAGACCTGATATCATGTTTTCTGTGTGTTATTGTGCTCGATTTCAGGCAAACCCACGCGAACCTCACATGCTTGCAGTGAAGAACATCTTACGATATCTTAAGCGAACCACCTCCTTAGGTCTATGGTATCCATCTAACTCAGGCTTCTTTGTTCAAGCCTATTCTGATGCTGACCTTGGAGGATGTGGACTTGACCGTAAAAGCACAACTGGTGGTTGTCAATTTCTTGACGGGAAGTTAGTCAGCTGGCAATCCAAGAAACAAACGTGCGTGTCGCTATCTACTGCCGAAGCGGAATACATTGCAGCTGCATCCTGCACATCACAAGTGATTTGGATCCAAAGTCAACTTTGAGACTATGGACTCAATATGAAGAAGATCCCACTATATTGTGACTCTAAAAGTGCAATTAGGATCTGTCATAACCCAGTGCAACACTCCAAAACCAAACACATAGCACTGCGGTATCACTTCATCAAAGATCACGTGGAAGATGGAAACGTCGAAGTTCACTTCGTAAGAACCACTGATCAATTGGCTGACGTCTTTACAAAAGCTCTTCCTGAAGCATCATTCAATAAAATATTGCAAGGATTAGGTATGATGGAATCAGAGTCAGTACCTCACACTATCTCTCAAACTCAAACGTAAGAACCGAAACCAACCGAACGTTCGGGTTCGGTTCAACTATCTGACTCACTCTTTACTTCAAAGGTAGTTTTTCAATGTTGTATATTTCTTGTACAATTCTGTTTTTCATCGATTCAAAAAAAAAAAAAAAAACTTCTTTACCTTGTTTGCTTAAATTTCCAGTTTCCTCAAAATTTTATTGAACCGAAACCAACCGAAGGTTCGAGTTCGGTTTTTCAAAATTTTCTAGAACCGAAACCAACCGAAGGTTCGGGTTCGGTTTTTCAGAATTTTCTAGAACCGAAACCAACCGAAGGTTCGGGTTTGGTTTTTCAAAATTTTCAACAACCGAAACCAGCTGAATGATCGGGTTCGGTTTTTCATTTGTCAAAATTTCAAGTTGTTTAAAGTTTTTTTTATGTCTAATTTTTTTTAAGTCTTATTTTTTAAAATCTCAAAAACTCCAAATTTTTTTTTTCATTTCTTGTGTGTTTGTGTTCGTTTATGGGGATAAATTTGATGAAATACCTAAGTGTCCCTAGAAGCATGCTGCTGTATGTGTCTCAAGCCTCATAAGATTTTGAATAATGGCCCTCATGACCTGGTATACACAAACCTTGTCTTCCCAATAAGGCCAACTCATTTATTCTAATCGTGAGCTACCTCACTCTTTTCTCACATGAGTTAAGAGTTTTCCTGCTTGGTCCTTCTTTTCGCAGCAGAGGTACTTCGCTCTCTTACACCATCTCCACATTACTTCTCCACTACACTCATTCCATCATAGTAACCCTTGAGACTCTCAGAAATTACCACTGAGGTTTATGGTTACACAACATCTGTGTTTATGATCTTAGTATTGTGTCACTACGAACTAAGTGAAACCCAAAATTCAACACCTAATGAATTGACGGTGAACAATTAAATTGCTCAAGTTTTCACTACCGAATTGACGAAAGTACCCTATTAAAATCTCCAATTTTATGTGATTCCTATGAAATTGTTTAAACCCAAAACATTTCTTCCCTTGGGATCGTGTTCTTATTTTTCTTTCTGAGATTTTATTTCTTTTCAAACCACTCTTATAAAAGAAGCCTTTCAACATTTCTTAATAAATGGTTGATCGTAATTTAACGGGAATCCTCTTTTAAACCTTAAGCTCTCTCTTGTCCTGTGACATTAAATGCGCGTGTGGGAATAGTAACGGCTTGTCCCTATGAAACGACGCTTGTTGGGCGGCGTGATCCTAGGAACCTGACACTCTCTCTCCTACGTGATCATCGCACGCCCCAACTGTCATCCATAAGAGATTTGAAACGATTTTTCTCTCTCCTATCACCCACTATAAATAGCCCACTACACCACCTTTTACCTCTTTACAACCTTCAAAATTTCCAGAACGCAAATACTCCCAAACAGTTTCCTGTTCATCATCTTCTTCACACCTGCATCAATGGCTGATTCCTCTTCAGTTCATGCTACCTCACAGATCCTTCCCATTCGCCCACAATAATGTATGGTCATTGATCTTAACCCACTGGCGTACGACTCCTATATGTCGCCGGTCATAGAGTGCTTGAAGTATTCCCAACTTGTTCCGGCTCTTACCAGAATCGAATCGGTGCCGATGGTGGCCCTATCGCAGGTCTACGCGACTGCATATTATGACAAGGCTGTCGACCGGGTGTTTTTCGAGATTGGAGAACACAAAACCTCTGTCTCTCGTCCACGTTTCTGCACCTTGCTAGGGTTTGCTACTGACCCTTCAAGAGTTCATCCGGAGTCGATACAGATTGGTCATCTGTATAACATGTTTTACAACATGGGATACACAGAAGTTCTCACCTCTGTCACAAGATTCAAAAAGTCATGCTTGCCGCCACAATGGAACGGTTTATTTACAGTCCTTTTCAAGGGCTTGTCGGAGAGAAGTTCAGGATCAGATGGCGCAAGTCGTCTCTTCCTCACCATCATGTACGGGGTTTACAATGGGATTAACCTGGATTATGGGTTTGTCCTATGGCAACAACTTATTCAAAGCCTCTCCTCTTCATCCCGACACTCTGAAGTCTCGTTGGCCCGATTCTGGATCCTGATCACAAAATGGGCCATGGACAGATTTGATGTTCCCACTGCTGAAGGTGCATCGATGTCTTCTGTTGGTACTTTCCATACCAAGAAGATCATTGTCTCAGATGCATCAAAATTCTCCTTTATTGGCTCTATCCCGGAGTCAATGTATGGTGATGTGCCTTCTGATAGCAGGTTGATTCGGAAGCTCAAGGAGCTAAGGCCATCTGGTCCAAGGGATCTGACCCCGGAAATGCTCAGGTCAATTCACGATGCAGACAAACCGGTGAGCAGGGGAAAAAAGGCAGAAAAAGGGAAGCAAACGTCCAAAGCTCCAAAGGGGCCTTCTCCTAAAAAGAGGAAACAACCGAAAGCTGCACAATCCCCACCACCGAAGAAGAGGAAGACCCAACCGAAGCGAAAGCTTGTAATACCCTCTTCTTCGAGTGACTCTGAGGGTGAGTGTTCGGGTTCTGACGACTCTCAAGGGGACGCATCTCCTCAACGAGGCAACACACCACCTCGGTCCCCTACCCCAGAGATGGAATTACCAATTTCCCCAATTCCTTCTCCTCCACCAATCTTTACAACTACAACCGAATCACCACATGTAACCGAACCTCCTCAACCCAAAACCCAAACGACCGAAACTACCCATACTCAACCACCAACCAAAATTATACCATCACCCACTCAACCTGATCCTACCAAACCCACAACACCCCCAACCTATCCACCCCCTTCATCTCCTGAAAATGCATCTGAGGGCGAAAACCCTTATCTTGGGGGAGAAAACATGATCTTTGATTCGGTCTACTATAGTCCGTTTCAAGTTCAAAGTGACGAGGAGGATGATGCTCCAGTAACCAAGAAGCATCTCAAAGAGCTCAACGAGAAGATTGACCTACTTCTCGCCTCCTATTCCAACCAGCAGTCCTCTCTGTCTGAAGCTGCCCTTTAGAAGATTGTTGATGCCTTCTCCAGGGCTCAACATGATTCAGCGGCCTCAGCAACTACTGCAATTGAAGCATCTACCAGGGCATATGAGGCAGCGACCGAAAAAGTCGATAAACTATTTTCTGATGCCTCTACCCTGCTGCAGTCCCTGCAGGAAAGTGCAGATGCCACAAAGACATCTTTGGAACCAATTGTCCAACAATTGGCCAACTTTGTTTCATCGGAGTTGCCTTCATTCGCTACTCTACGCCAAACCATAAGCAACGACAACTCGGCCTTTAGTGCCTCCATTGATGCTCGCCTCGCCAAGCTACAAGAGGATCTGGCAACCGAGCGTTCGTTAATGGACGATCTGGCAACCAAAACAACCGCACTTGAGGTCAAGACAACTCAACTCTCTCAATCCCAACAACAACTAGAAGATCTTCGATCTGAACGGGAGGTGGTCAAGACGTGTGTTTCGGATGTTCACGCTGTTATATCCAACATTCTGGAAGCACACGATCCCATCTTAAACTTTTCGGTGAGGCGTTCCCTTGCTGAAAATCTCTCTCCAGCCATCGATCTTCTTAACAAAGTAGAAGGGCTCCCAAGTTTCGTGTCCATTCCGAAACAAGGGGGAGATGAGAAGACAGGATCAAAACCACCTCCTTCCTCCAAAGCTACTCACACGACCGAACCATCTCCGACTGGTCATGCTTTAGGCTCGGGTGTGAAGGACAAAGGCAAAAACATAGCTGAGGACGAAGATGAAGAAGGCGACAAGGAGACCATTGCTAACATTTTAAAACGAAAGAACAGTCGCAAGGTTGATGAAGATGCCAGTCGTGTGGCGCGAGAGGCTGCTGAAGCCGAACGCAAACAAAAAGAAGCCCACGATCTCCTTGAGAGCCGAAAGACTCTCTTCCCTGCCTGGACCAGGGAACGTTTAATCAAAGAGGCCATTGAAACTCCCAGCATCTTATGGCTCGAGCCGGTTATATCGTTCGACTGCAGCAACACTGTCGATTCGCAGTTCGATATGCCGCTGACTCGAAAGGCGTTCATCTTCCACGTCTTCTCTAACATCTTTGAAGTCCCTCACCCGAACGCTGAGCTTGACAGGGAGCTCATTGACTTCTATTTGGCGGCTGCTCGTCCACAATTCCTTACTTGGAGCACCCAGAAGATTGTAAACGTTCGGGTGCTGAAACCTTATACTGAGGGACGTTTTATAAATGTTCGGTTCAAGTTGATTCGGGGATCTGCAAGAACTGCTCATCTTATCTCCCTGGCAGATCTACCGAATCTAAATCCTCATGATTGGATTGTCCTGTATAATATCCTTTTGACTAATGAAGCTGAATATGGTCCCATTCTAGACCATGTCAAAAGGATGTTAGTCTGCTACATCATGGAGGTTGCCCTAATGGATCAGGAGGTCGCCACAGTCTTCAAGAAGAAACCCAAAATTGCTCCTATGGGATCGGCCAGTGATCTCAATCAAATGCTACTGGGCAGGATCGACCCGAGACGCAACACGGTTATGTTCACTAGAGCGGAAGGACAGAAATGTCTCTTCGCTTTAGCTGACAAGCATCTTTACACCACAACCTGTTTGGAGCATGTGCTGTTCATTATCAAACGGTGTAAAGAGAACTCGGTTGATGACGTCAAGTACTTTGAAGATATGATTAACTGGTACATCCGGTTTAGACAGACCATTCTTTCCATCACCAAATGTCTGTTTAGTACCGTGAAGAAGAAGGTACCTGCTTCAGCTGCTGGCCCAAGTAACTAGTGAAGGTCTCGCTCCAAATTGACGCAAAGGGGGAGATTGTTGAGCTAGAGATTATTTTTGAAGATTGCGTCTTTTGGGCTCGTTTAGCATAAGGCTTTTTGTATTACGGTTTGGGCCTGTCCAACCGTGAACCTTTTATGTTTTGTATATAAGTTTACGCTTGCATGCATATTAGGTTAAGGTTTTTAGAGATCCGAGAATAGCGATACATCTAGACGATATCAGGTTTCTTTGATCGTTCTTGTAACCTTCCAATCCTCTACAGTTGATGTTCTTAATCGAGCTCTTCTGAGGATTTTGTTTAATCATTCGACACGTTTGATTCCATCTTGTCTTGTTCTTATTATTGTGTTTATATCGTTTTTGTTTACTTACTTGTTCAAGATCTAATCGATCTTTATAGAGTAAAGGTTAGTTTAATCTCATCATTATGGAATCAGACTTAGAACACCTTGAACTAGCATTTTGGGGAGTAAACATGAGTTTACTGTCCAAGATTGTGCTTGGGCCGTAAACTCCCCTTCATGGGGAGTAAACTCAATTTCTAGTGTTAGAAATGCCCTAAAACACCTCCTATGGCCTTGGAAAAATGTCTAGAAGCAAACCCATTGAAGTAAAGGCTTAAAACTTCAATAAAATCAAGGGGATAGGAGTTTACAGCCGTGAACTCCCATAGAATTGGTCCATGGGCCGTAAACTCCCATTAAGTGCCCAAATGATGCCCAAACTCCTTCATTTGACTTGGAAAAATGCATAGGAATTATTCTCTATCACTTAAGCCCTTAAAGCACCCAAGGAATATGTCCATAGGAGCTTACGGCCGTAAACTCCCTTGGTTAGGGCCGTAAACTCCCATTTGGTCCATATAGGTGCCTTAAATCCATTCATACACTTTATATTTGGACCTAGCAAAATTCCACAATTGGTATAAGGCCTTTAAGCATCCTAGAACACCCTCACCATGAGTTTACGACTGTAAACTCATGGGGAGTTGTACTAGGGCCTTGAACTCTATATATAGGGTTTACTCTTGAAGAGTAAACTCCATTTCTAAGCCATTCAAGCCCTTAAATGTTACACGGGACACCCCAAACACTTAATCAAAGTGTTTTCCACACTTTAGGATGCGTGTACTTGTTTAAGTGGTATTATATATACTAATTGTATGTAAACATATGTTATCATATGTTAATAGGTCACTAAGTGTGTCCAAGTCTTTACTTGGCACCAAACACCCAACCGACACCTTCATCGGATCCACTTACATCAGGTGAGTTCATACCCCTGAATGAACCTTTTTATACGTTTTTACATGTTTTATAGGGGGGGGGGGGAATACAAGTTAAACATGCCAGTTATCATATCAATCACATGTGATTGATAACCCGCATGCATAAGGATTTACTGAATTGTAAACTGTTTTACCGAGTATGATACTATAAATGGTTTTCTAAAATGTTTTCACTTGTTCAAATCTCTTACCTATATTGTTTTATCAAAGTTTCATTTAAAACTGATTTATGAAAGGGTTCCTAAGGATTTCTAAAGGTTTTCAAACTTATTTTACAAAAGAATACCCAGTCGTGATTTTCTTAAATATCAAGGTTTTCTTCCATGTTTTGATACCCGACTTGTTAGATACTACTGTTTTGTTATACTTTTACTTCTACTTAGTTAAACGCTTATTCCTGATAATGTTTTTGCTTCGTGAAACACTTCTACTTAGTGATACGCTTCTACTTCACTTATACTTGATATCGCTTCTACTTCACTTATACTTGTTAGACACTCCTACTTCACTTTTGTCGCTTCTACTTCACTTATTGACACCTCTACTTGGAGAACTAATCCTACTTATTCACGCTTATACTTCACGATTCGGTTATACCTCATGATTCGCTTGTACTTCACGATTCGGTTATACCTCACGATTCGCTTATACTTCACGATTCGGTTATACTTCATGATACGCTTCCACTTGTTAAACACTCAAACATAGTTAGATGTATGCCTGTGCTTGTATAGATGCATATAAATAGTGTTTGAAGGACTTAGGAAAGCTTGTTCGCCCTATTTCCTTTTCTTCATTGAGATGTGGTCTGGTGGGATCGGATGTCCGTCCAAGGGTCGTTTGATCATTAATTATATGTTATGTATACAAGCATAGACATATAGGTTTACATTAGTCAGTTCAGTTATGAGTCTCTACTGCCAGTCCAACGCTTATATTGGAAATTCACTACCCACTATTTGGGATGCATCTTCGGGACATGACCTTCTCCGTCGTCTAGTTGGTAACCAGAGTCTCCTGTTGGGAGAGCGGACATTGTGTGTATAGATCTATACGGGATTGACAACCCCGCACCCTGACTGCTAGCTACAGTCCACGGCCTACCAAGCCAAGGGGTGACAAATGTCATATTTTATATAGACGCTCATAGGGCATCAAGTACTCTAGTGTCGGTTAGTATGGTTACGAGTATCCCAGGTTACCTTATAATTCATGGCCTTAAGGTAATGGTATTGTACACTGTATGCAGGAAACCCACTCATAGAGTTACACTGTTTTTAGAGCTTACTAGCTGTATCTTTCATTTGATACTGTCTGGGGTCTGTATCCTCTGTTTTTAGACCTTACTAGCTGTATCTTTCATTTGATACTGTCTGGGGTCTGTATCCTCTATTTTTAGACCTTACTAGCTGTATCTTTCATTTGATACTGTCTGGGGTCTGTATCCTCTATTTTTAGACCTTACTAGCTGTATCTTTCATTTGATACAGTCTGGGGTCTGTATTCTCTGTCTTTAGAGCATGTTAGCTGTACCTTTCATATGGTACCATCTGGGTTCTGTGTCTCCATTTGGTTAGACTGAGCCAGGCGTGTCGTTCGTTCGATACTCTCCTGGAGTCTATGATTCCTTTTGCCTTAGTCAGCAGTCCTCACTGCCGAGGCATATGTTATTTTCCCTGATTTCTCTTGCTTTCTTCAATAATCAAATTTTGCATTTTGATAATGATAGCGATTAAGGGAAAACTACTTTTTACCACATAACTCCGTCCAGTCTTGGTAGAAGACTGCTTTTAAATAAAGAAAATATAGGATTTTCTGGAAAGGACTCTAATTCAATGGATACTCTAAAACTACTACTTTTATTAAAGTTATTTGAATAAAATTACACAAAATACTTATGAACTCACCAGCATTTGTAAAAATGCTGATACTCGCTTTTGAAATAACTTGTATTCTCAGGTCAGCATTAGACATGTACACACCAGAGCTTTTGATGAAGACAGTTCAGTACCGAGCTGCATCTATACTATTACTTGTATTACTTTGATGTATTGTAATGTAAACCATGTAAAACTATTACTATTAATGTAATGGTTGTTGTACTTTGATTTACTATACTACATATGTTGTGATACTTGACATGACGTCATCCACCCCAGAACGTTTACGCCGTTCCGGTTTTGGGGTGTGACACCAAACATGAGTCACAAGTAGTAGGTGTAAGTCGTAACCAAACTTTCCTAACATCAGCACTTTCAACCAACATTAAAAGAGCAGTCTTGTGTCTTTCATCTTCTTCTCCCCATACCATTTTTTTTCAATTTCTCCATACATGCATGTATTTCCTTATCCATTTCACTTCTTTGATTTTGTTCCACCAATGTCCTTGCAAACTTGATGATTACCTCCTCAACTTCAAGTGCCCTTGCGTTTCTCTTGTTTCCACCAACTCTTTTGTTTCCACATACTCTCTTATTTTTTGATTGTCCCGAGGATTCTTCACTGACAGCTGCGTGTTGGGTTGAGTCGGGGGTTTCCGTTTGGGGGAATTGAACCTCATCAAAATCATGCTCAGTGTATTCAGGATTAGGACGAGGGAGTGTAGAAGATGACCCCCAACTATGAAAGCCGGTAGAGGTTGACCCTTCAAATAATTGGATGCACAGATCATGGAAAAGGAGGGACACATTTTTCAAAGCTCATGCAATCTTGTTCAACTATTTAAAAATTTGAAATTATCAAACCATTAAAACAAAATAATCACATTTCTACTATTTGTTTTAAAATTATACGAGTATATATTACCTTTGTCTCCATCTCCTATTGTACGCTAGTAAAATTAAATTTATTTGTTACAAGATCATATATATTTCCGGTTTTCCTTTCAAGTTTCACCCAAGCTTGATACTTTCCTTTGTAGTCCTCGGAGTGGTTTCTTAACTGTTTTTAGTCAACGACTAAACCATGTTCCTTTACCAATTTTCGGCTACAACTTTCCATGAGTTTGGTTTGAGGGCACTACCCTCATGACCATTAATGGTTACTTCATGGATATATGCATCAAGAAAAGTTTTGTCTAAACTTTGGTCCCAAATGATTCTAGATTTCCTTTGAGACATGTCTTTAATAAAAACACAACATATATATATATACATATATATATATATATATATATATATATATATATATGTATATATATATATGTATGTATGTATGTATGTATAATTCAGCATGTATATTAAAAAAACACCATATATAACCAAAATTCTGCATGTATATACAAAAAAATCATATAAACCAAAATTTTGCATATATATACAAAAAAACAACATATATGGTCATAAATTCAACATATATGTTCAAAAAATAGCATATATGTTCATAATTTCAGCATGTATGTCCAAAAATCAGCATATTTGAACAAAAATCAACATCTTTGAACAACCCACAACATGTATGTATGCTTCAATAACTACAAAACAAGTTCTGATACTGATTTTCACCACAAAAACAAGTTCACAAATTCTGAAAAAAAAAAGATGATGGATCAATTAAGAAATCAGGAAAAAAGAATTAGTTCACAAAAAGAAGTTCTGAATTTGATTTCTCTCATAATTTCGAGAATCAAGAAAAAAGAAAGATGAAACACATAGCTGGTGATGGATCGAAAAAAGCATGCTGTTGGAAAAAAAGATGAAAAGGTTGCTAATGGATCGAAAAAAAGAAGAACAAGATGAAACTTGTGGGGGCGGAGCTGGGCTGCTTGGCGGGAGGAGGCTGGCAGCGACGACAAGAAGATCAACGGTGGAGAGGGCCGATGATGGTTGCTCAAAGTTTGGAAGATGGAGGCGTGTATTTTTTTGGTTAGGGCACAAATGTCCAACGCGTCTTTTTTATTATTTTTATTTATTTATTTATTTTTTTCCATCTAGACTTGTTTTGTGGCTTTGTGGAAAAGACCAATCTTACCCGGAAAGATGGAGTTTTTTGGGCAAATCAAATGGTCTTTCCGACCCATTCATCCAGAAAGATCTTTTTAGGGTTGGAAAGACATTTATGAAATAGGACCTAAGCAAGAATCACAATCATACACACTATCACTATCGCACTTCACATTCAATTGTCAATTGATAATTGCAATTGAAGTAATTCAAACGATGAGTATGTGTAACTGAAGAAATAATACAAATGAGCTACTGTATTATTTAAATATTATTCATATAATATGTGGATTTGTGGTTTTATGTTCTAGTTAATTGAAACGTTTGTCCTAAAGCTCAAGTTTTGCTAAATTTATTACTATTTACACTATTAACATTGGTTATTATAAGAAAATAAGTCTCCAACTGCAAATTTGATTTGGGTTGTTCTAAATGTAAAATAAAACAAAACGGATAAGTTATTTATAGTCGAATATGAGGTATTAATCGATTTATTATCAAACATATTCCAGAATGTTAACGTAATGAAGAATCGGTTCAAGTGGAGAAAATGTATTCAAGATAATACTATAGTTTTTGATAGTTTTCAATCTAATGAGAAGAAACATAGAAAATAGGTAACATTGAATGTGGATGTAGTTGATGAAGTTGTAGAAGATCCTAGAAAAGAAGAAGCTAAATTACATGTGCCAAATATATGCTATGTGTAGATAAAAACATAGCCAACTTGAATGAAAATGATGCTATCATAAGATATAGTTAACATCCATGATCCTAGAAATTCTAACATCCTTGATACTAAGTTGAGCTCTACTAATGGAAAATGTTTAACAAAGGATACGTTAACGCGTAGGGAATTTGCAAGATGCTTGCCATTAAATTTTTTTGTTTCGAAATTAATAGTATATACTTTACTTAATAACATTCTACAAGAAATTTTGTTAGAGAGCCTCAATTTGATTTTCACACAAAGATTCCGAAATGTTAGAGTCGGGCATGCAAGAAACAATCTAGAATTTCTAAGGGACGAAAACATTATTGTTTGGAGATTGATAATAAGTGAAGTGGTATCTTGGACCAAGAAACAAATAAGAATGTCATTAGCTTAAAATTGATTTTGATAGATGAGGGGAGCCATTTCCCATTCATCTTTACTATCATTGCAGAAGGGATTAATATGTACTTCTAGGAGGCTAAAGGAAAATGTATCTTTCATGGGCTATGTCTCCACAATAATGGTTTTAGATCTCTAATTTTGCATTATGAAGATGCCATCATTTTTATTAGAGGAGATATTGGTAGTACAGGCTTGTACTTCCAAAAGCACAAGATTCGTACTTGGATCAGGAAGAGTTACAAGGTTACTAAGGCACAAGTAATGGTGTACTTGATCTGGCTGTCCAACTTAACCAAAAACACCGGATAGGCTACAACAAATCAAGATACAAAAATTAAAGGATAACAACCTACCTAGCGAAAGGTTCATACCAGCTTGGTTGAGTGCAACCCATCCCATAAAACAACAAAAGACAATTGTTAGATACAAACCCAAAGGGAAATACTAAGACACAACAGATGAAAAAAAAAATATATATGAGACATATCCCATGACTCGTGTGCATAAAATATCTTTGGGAACAAAATATGAATCTGTACACAACCCCTTAGTTCTCTTTACCCGATTAACGAGGAATGTCCGAAAAAAGCCTAGTACCCAAAAATAGAAGAAGGCTTATAAAGACCCTTGAATGCAACGCATTAAGGTAAACTTTTTGGAAGACTAAAAACTATATTCAATTTATTTATGAAGCCTCTTACAACATCTAACTTAGGCATCAGAGAGTAATAACGATGTCCAACCCTCAATACCTCTTTCTAACCTACCAGTTGTTCGTCCTTACTGTTGGATTAGTGTCTAAGCCCATAACTATTTTGGTATGTACTTGACCCGATTGTGAGCATGGTCCTTTTAGGTTGCCTTCACACTGGTGACTAGACATGATGACTGTTGAGGAGAAAGGCTAGTTTATTGCTAAGAAGAATAAATTGGGGTATAAATATGATTTATTAATATATTATATGAATAATATATTAATTTGGAATCATATTATTAATTAGTATTTAATCAGAAATTGATTAGGAATTAATTTCGGGATTAAAGGAATTAATTAAAAGTACAGGGGTGTTTTGTAATTATTTGATAGTTGAGACTTTGGGCTATTGGATCACCTTTATTAAGGCTTGAACGAAAATCCTAGAAGGATCTATGAGTTTTCGTCCAAGGGCTTAAGGAAAGGAGTCCATGGACTTGCTTAGGCCCTAAGCTAAGGGATTAGGGTTTTCACCTTGAAACCCTAGGTAGCCTCAAGTATAAATAACACCCTAAGGCACTAGAATTCGACTATGCCTTGGGAAAACCCTACTAGAGCCGAATTTTGGAGCTTAGTACCCTTCCTCCTCTCTCTCATATTCATCCTCTTACTCAAAGTGTGTTTGTGAGCCATTAGAGGTACTACACTTGTGGTACTTGCTTTCAAGAGCTAAGGAAACTTACGGAATTAGTTATTATTACTATATAACAAGAAAAGGTATGTATTCTATTCTCCTATGTCAATTTCGAAAATAGTAGATGCATGCTAGGTTTCCTTTTGTGTTCATAAAGTTGTATGCTAATACTGAAAACATAGATCCAATTAGGGTTGCATGCACACATAGGATTGTTTGTATAAAACCCATCAACAGTATCAGAGCCTTTGGTTTTTGTTTTCAATTAGATTTGATACATATGTATGAATTTGACAAATTAGGGTTTATGGCTAATAAACCCTAGGGCTTGGATTTTCGAATTTAGGGTTACAAAACCCTAGTTTTCGAATTGTATTAGGGTTTCCTAAACCCTTTTCTTAGCCACCAGGATTTCGAAATTAAGGTTGTCTAACCCTTGAATTTCGAAAATTTTCTTGTCCCCATCATAAGATTCCCAAATTTTAGGGATTTGGATAATGCCATATCTTGTAATTATCCCTTAATTGTTTAAATAGATAATTAAATGAATTATCTCATCCCAAATTTTCGAATTTTAGGGGATAAAGGGATTAGGTTAAAATTAATTGTTTAATTTAATAGATTATCCTCCAAGATTTAATAATTTAAATTAATTGTTTAATTGAGATAATTATTAAATCAAAGTTTTAATATTTAAGATTTTAAAATTAAAAGGTTTTAATTTTTGAAAATTTTAAAATATGATTAATACCCTTATACTATTATAATATTATAGCATTAATAATTATATATATATATATATATATATATATATATATATATATATATATATATATATATATATATATATATATATATATATATATACACATATAAGATTAAGCTAGTCTTACCGTTAGTAGGCCTCATTCACGAAGCCGATCTATAAGGGGGGTATAAGGTTATGACCTATAAAATGGTCGTTTAATTGGTGTCCACTCTATAACATCCCAAAAACATAGTCTGAAAATTTCGTTTTAATTTAATAATAAAACCATAAATAACTTCTCCAAATAAAAATAATAAGTCATGTATCAAGTCTCATATCAAAATATATTAGAGTAATAACATACCAGGCTAAACAAATGGTGTGTGCACTGCAATCTTCCCGAGCTCCTCTTTTGAAAGCTGAAGTACCTGAAACCAAAACTGAAAACTATAAGCACGAAGCTTAGTGAGTCTCCCCAAACTACCACATACCATACAATAACACATAGCACATACTGGGCCTTGCCCACTGCATCAGACCGAAATATGGAAACTGCATCGGACGGAGGTCCGGAACTAACCAAGGCCTTGCCCTCTGCCTTGGACCGAAGTCCGGAAACTGCATCAGATTGAAGTCTGGGACTAACCAGGGCCTTGCCCTCTGCATCGGAATGAAGTCTGGAACTAACCAGGGCCTTGCCCTCTGTATCAGACAGAAGTCCGGAAACTGCATCGGACCGAAGTTCAGAACTAACGAGGGCCTTGCCCTCTGCATCGGACCGAAGTTTGGAAACCGACTGAGCATATTATAGCATAATCATAACTACTAACATAAACACATATACTGCATACTGCATCGGACCGGAGTCCGGAACACACAACACAGAGACATGCTTGAATCACAAAGGCATCAAGCACACTGATCTACTGCATGGGACCGAAGTCCGGAACTACTGCTAACTAAACGGGCCGACATTGTGGCCTTAGACCCATTCCTACTAGAAGGAAACTCACCTCACACTGCTGAAGTCCTGCTTACAAAACTATAGCTGCTGGATGACAGATCCCCGATCTGTCAATATCAAAATAACGCCCAATTAATAATTGGGTTCCACGACATAACTATAAATACATACTTTGGATAATTACTACATTACCCTTAGCTTGGCTTACCAAAGCCTAAGGCCCAATCCATAGGCCCAAAGTCAACTAGGGATCAAAGCCCAACACATGGCCCAACTTTCCAAATTCGGCCCAAATCTCTACATGGACTTCCCTCAAGGCCCAAATGTTCAGTCTAGTCCAACATGTCTCATTCTAAGGGCCCAATATCATACAACCATTTAGGCCCAAACTGTGGTCCATCTATGGCCCAATTTTTCAAATTGGGCCCAATCCTTCATATGGGCCTTACCCTAAAGCCTAACTAATTTATCTAGGCCATTTGATTAATCTTGGATGGCCCATTAATAAACCAATTATTAAATCACAATCGAAAGGCCGAACTCAAGGACCAAGTGAAACCAGGGTTTCACATAAAATGACGATTAAGGTTAAGTGTTTCTTACTTAACCCATTAAGGACTTAATCCATTAAGGACTTTTACTCTACTAGATAAATGATTTGAACTAATTTTGGCTTCATACATAATTCCATTTCCAATGGCCCAAATGTGGGCTGAAATAAGTCCGATGCCCAATTACTCAAAATTAGGGTTTCCTAAACCCTAATTAGGGTTTCACCCAAACATGGCCCAACAGGCCAAAATAAATCTTTAATCCCATTAGGGTTTGCTAGGGCAATTAGGGTTTGCTAGTAGGGCACCACCCACTATCACCTCGTGTAGTAGTGGTCAATGGCGGCTCACGACGGTGGCCACCACCTTACGGTGGTGGTTATCATTATCTTTTTCATTAATCAAGCTAATTACAATTACAATGTATAATCCAAACATAACCACACACACACTAACTAACACACACACACACAACCACACTGTAACATCCTGGATTTCGGGTATGTAATTTAATTATTTTGTATGGGATTTATTGGAGGGTCTCGACGAGTTGGTGCCTCGACTCGTCGAGTACAATCAAGATCTTAGACGCGTATTCACGACTAGAATTGACGAGTCGGGTATCTGACTCGCCGAGTCAGTGCTGACGGATGAAACCCTAATTACCCAGGTTTGAGACCTATTTAAAGGCCTCTATTGCCTTTATTTGCGGCCACACTTCCCCTGAGAAACCCTAATCAGTAGAGAGAGAGGTTTGAGTGAGAAAGGAAGGATAATTCTTCATTTTGTGCATCATTTCAAGGAAGGAAGAAGGAAGCTTGAGTTAGGCTGGTTGGAGAAGCTCTCATCATCCATCATTTCGTCCTAAGCTGCTTCTGGAGGTATAAATCTATACCCATTTCCATTTGTTTGTTAGATCGTGCAAATTAGGGTTTCTACTCTTCCTTTTTGGATGAGTTATGGTGTGTAGGAGGTCCCTTGGTGTCCTATGTTTCAGAGCTGGACCTTAAAGGGTCCAGAGAGTCCCATCTTATCAGCTTTTTGAAGTTCAATTGGAGACTTGGGTTGGTATCATCATATTAAGGGTCATATCTTCATATTTAGCCATTTGGTCAATGCATGAACGTAAAGGTTGCACCTTTACATGAATTTTGAGGGCTAGGAGGTCAGATCTATAGATTAGTGAAGCAGATCTGACTTAAGAAAGTGAATTTGAGCATGTTATGGATGAGACTCGCCGAGTCCATATAGGAACTCGACGAGTCAGAGCGAGGTGTTCCGAGTCTGATGACTCTGGTGACCTGACGAGTTAGAGGAGTGACTCAGTAAGTCGAGTGAGTCCTTATAGGAGGATGGAGAACACGACTGGACTTGCCAAGTCATCGAGGGAACTCGACGAGTCTGGTCAGAGTTGACCGTTGACTTTTGTTGACTTTTAGGGTTTAGTCAACCAGTGGGCCAAGGGAGGGGTAGAATGGTCTTTTACCCTTCTGAGAACATAGTAAGAGACCTATCTACCCATTAAGGACCAATGTTGATTAAGTGTGATTATGTATGTGATTAGGCGGAGGCTAGATCACCTTTACCGAGTTCGAGATTTTCTGAGACTTTCCTGGGGTGAGTCTTCTCACTATACATTACCTAGAGTGGTAACCATGAGTAGACCAAAGGGTCTTATATGTTATGTGTTAATTGTGAATATGTGTTTTGTGATATTTGTATGTTATGTGATATAGACCGGACCGGATGCCCAACGATATAGACCGGACTGGAGGGTCCAATGACATAGACCGGGTCGGAGGGCCCAACGATACGGAACTGGAGGGTTCCGCTGAGACACACCGACCGAAGGGTCATATTGTAGCCTCAAGTGGGGTATGTGTTGTATGTGGTATTTTGGGGAACTCACTAAGCATTTATGCTTACCGAGTTGTTTGATATGTGTTTCAGGTACCAGTGACGATCGCGGGAACACGCCATGATGATTGTACACATTGTCACATAGTTTTTGTTGAGATTCTGGGATTGTTTTTGAGATGATTTATGATTCTTATGTTTTTGAGATTACATTATGAGACTGATTGTGATTTATAAAATTGAAAAATTGTTTTGAAAATTTGCGTCGTTACAAGTTGGTATCAGAGCCTTGGTTTGAGGGATTCTGATGAACCTTCGGGCGTATCTGGATTCTAACTGAGGATTTGAGAAGATTTTCATATTAGAAATAAATTTTCTAAAAAGAGTAAAGAATTTTGAAAAAAGAAGTAGGAGCAATGTGTACAATCAGCCAGTGCCCGAACGGTGATTTCCCAAAATACCCTTACATTTTGTGTTATGAGATATTATGTGATGTGTTATGCATGCCAGAGTAGGCTAGGTATTCATGATAGGACTAGAGTGGCCTGATTTGTGATGCCTTAGCCTAGGAGATTTCTGCTACTAAGAGATTACTTCAAGAGTGAGTAGGTAGCAGTGAGGAGCTTATGAGAGGCTGTCTAGGGTGTAGCCTATATGTGGTATACTTGTGATTTGGAGTTTTGGGAAGAAGCCTAGGAATGAGTACTGGTACGATGTAGAAGGTAGTATAGGGACCGTACTACTGGAAACATCGGATTAGTAATCAATCCGAGTAAGATTCCATAGGAAACAAAAGAATCAAGTAGGGGTGAGTGATCGAGTGTGAGTGATCTCGATTGAGTCTTTAATTATTTTTGTGTTGTATTTCAGAGACAGCATGGTGGTTACGCGATGTCACGACAGGGACAGCGGTACCAGTGATGAGGAGATACAAAGGATGATTCAGGAGGAGGTGGCTGTGGCTATCCGGGCGGAGATTCCCGAGATGTTTGGGTCTATCAAGACCACGTTGATTGAGACGTTTGATGAGCGATATGCTGCTGTTGCCGCTGCCATTGCAGCCGTTGCTGCTGCGAGACCACAGGGAGGTGACTCGTTGCTGTACCGAGAGTTTAGCAACACGAAGCCACCAGGGTTCGATGGGATGCAAGATCCGATCGTTGTGATGAGGTGGATCTCAAACATTGAGGGATACTTCTACACCTGCTCGTGTCCGGAGCATCTGAGGTTTCGGTTCGCACTGAACCAGCTTCGCTTAGGGGCGAAGGACTTTACGATGACATAGCTGACTGCGGTGACTTGGGAGAGGTGCACTACGATGTTTCGAGACGAGTATGTTCCCCCTGTTGAGAGGGAACGTTTGGCCCAGGAGTTCTTGACCCTCAAGCAGGGGACTGAGTCTGTGACACTGATTACGAGGATGTTTCATGAGCGGCCGTTGTTTTGCCCTGAGCACGTGTCGACCGAGCAGGCACGTATGAGACGATACCTGAGCATACTGAGGAGAGACATTTGCGAGTTCGTGGCGAACTCGACCTACCGGACATTTGCTGAGCTCCAGGCAAATGCCTGGAAGAGGGAGATTGAGTTGGAGACTTAGGCTAGGGAGGAGGCCGAGTCTCAAAGGGGTGACAGGCGACCGATACAGTCGCAGACAGCCGCCAAGCGGACAAAGTCCACTGATTCGAGATCTGGGGGTCCGAAGGGCCATACTTGTGGGAAGTGAGGCAAGATCTATGAGGGGGTGTGCAGGGCTGGGGTATGTTACAAGTGAGGGAAGGAAGGACATTATGTGAGCGATTGCCATAAGGGGTTCATGGTTTGCTTTCATTGCAACCAGACCGGCCATCAAAAGGCCGAGTGCCCACAGCTACAGAGATCAGCGCAGGGATCTGAACCTGCTGCTAGAGCTACTGAGACCCGGCAATCGAAGGCCAAAGCGCCGAAGGCTCGCGGGATAGCCTTCCAGTTGACTGCGGAGGATGTCCGCGCAGCGGCCGACGTCGTGGCTGGTATGTATTCTTTCGTTTATTTATGCTGAGTTTGTGATATTGTGCTTATTCTATGACATGCGTAGGTACTTTTCTTGTGAGTTATGTACCTGCTTTGGTGTTGTTTGACTCGGGTGCGAGTCGATCATTTATGTCTTTAGCTTTTAGCCAGCACATCAGTATTCAGCGAGAGGTGTTGAGTCAACCTCTATGAGTTTCCGTAGTGGATGAGCGGGCGGTGTATGCTATTGATGTGATCCGAGGATGTGCACTCGAGATTTTCGGAGTTGAGTTTACGATAGATTTGATTCGGATTGCTGTGGGGGATGTCTGTGTCATTGTAAATTGGTTGAGTAGATTCGGGGCCGTTATCGACTGTGAGTGACAGCTGGTGACCATTCGAGACCATAGTGGGGGAGAGCTTACAGTTTACAGTGAAGGTACCCGATCTGGTTCGACGTTTTTCTCGGCTGCCAGAGCGAGACAGGGTCTGCAGTAGGGCTGTACGGGGTTTGTAGCATATGTGATGAATATACGAGCCATTGAGGGGAGATTGAGATCAGTCGATGAGGTTCCGATAGTGTGGGAGTTCCCGGATGTTTTCCCCGAGGAGTTGCCAAGGGTTCCACCAGAGAGGCAGGTGGAGTTTCGCATTGATTTGGTTCCGGGGGCCGCACCGATTGCCAAGGCACCCTATCACCTTGCACCGCCAGAGATGCAGGAGTTATCTTTGCAGCTTCAGGAGCTGCTAGGGAAGGGGTCTATACGACCGAGTAGCTCGCGGTAGGGAGCGCCGATCCTTTTCGTCAATAAGAAGGATGGTTCACACTGGATGTGTATTGATTACCGGGAGTTGAACAAGCTAACAGTCAAGAACCGTTACCCATTGCCGAGGATCGATGATCTGTTTGATCAGTTGCAGGGTGCATCTTGGTTCTCCAAGATAGACTTGAGATCTAGATATCATCAGATAAGGGTGCGATATGAGGATATCTAGCAGACTACGTTCAGAACGCGATATGGGCATTATGAGTTTGTGGTGATGCCTTTCGGTCTCACCAATGCACCAGCGGTGTTCATGGATCTCATGAACAGAGTATGCAGGCCAATGTTGGATCGATTGGTGATCGTGTTTATGGATGACATTCTAGTATATTCTAGATCCCGAGAGCAGCATGAGGAGCATTTGAGAGATATCCTTGGGGTGTTGAGATCGGAGAGGCTTTACGCTAAATTCTCCAAGTGTGATTTATAGTTATGAGAGGTCCAGTTCTTAGGACATCTTGTTAATCAGGACGGGTTATTGGATTGTGGAAATGGAAATCATGCTTCACTTCCTCCACCTTCTCTAATTATTCTCCCTGGCCCCCGTGTTCGAAGACTTGAAAAGTTCAAGGTCACTCATGCCCTATTGGCAATAAGACACAAAGATGGAAAGTTTGTGTGTGTGCACACCTCTTAAAGATGAAGTCACACATTGACATGTTAAGGATGTTGGGTGTCGATGTCTCAAGGAAGTTGGTTGTTGAATTGGTTCTTCCGTCACTTCGCGAATCATATGGTAAGTTCGTTAGAGAGCACTATATGATGGACCACGACATGGCCCTCATTTATTTGAATTATTTGCTTATTGTTGCTGAATCAGAAATGATTTGGCGCACTGATCGAGCAAATTTGTCTGATAAATCGATGTCCCAACCTTCTGTGGGCAATGGAAACATTCGAAGTCTAGAAAAGTTTTCTCTACGCAAGAGAAAGGCTGAGTTTGAGATAGTACCATGTACCATTCCATAAGAATCCATGTGTTTCTACTGCCAAAAGAAGGAGTATTGGTTATGAACCTGCCCTCACTACCTAAGAGATCTAAGAGATGGGAGAGTCAAGATATATGACTCTGCTTTATGCAATATCCACTATCTAACTCTATTAAGTTCCTATTCGGAGATTCTTAATACATGATGTGATAAGATTACATTTTTGTTTTGAAGGATTGAAGAAAGGAAAGGAAGCTTGGAGGAAGGAGCGAGCCGAGTCTGATCGCGAAGAAATGGATTACGATTGCATGGATTCGATGATCGGATTTTTGAGCTGCTGCTTAGAGCTATGATAAATTGCTTAAGAATATGTAATATAATAGTTTTCATTTTCATTGTAAGGATAAATTTTTACGCAATAAAATAAAATTTGATTTTGTCTTATTTATATTTCCTTGCAATGGAAATTGAGAAAATTGATGTTTGTGTGTTTCTATTATAAGCAATATTAAGTGGATGTGATTCTTAGTTATGTTATTTATGGTAGTGTTGTAATTTTCTAAGTAAGGAAAGATTCCCATCACCCAAGTTTCAATCGGACAGAAGCTTGGAATCATATGATTTGAATCGTGTGATGTATGGAAATCTTGGTACATAGAAATTTTAAAGGCTAATTCCTTGACAAAGAGTCAAGTGAAGGACTAGGATATCAAGTTCACAATGTTGTGCACTGGTTAAGTCCACCATAAATAACAAATAAGATTATTTGTCATTATTTACTAAAAGTCTAGTAAATATGATTATGCTTACAAGATTAAGTGTAATTATGAATCATTGAAAAGTTTCAATGAATGACAGAACGAATAAGAAGAATCAAAGATAAAAGTTTCTCCAATATAAGAAGAAGGGAGAGTAATTTTGTATAATATTTTATGATCGTCTTAAGAACCATATTACAATTCATCCTCTAAGGACACCTTAGTGCACTAGTATAGCTAAGAAGAGGAGTCGGGAATTGTCAAAATGAGTTAAGTCAATAAGATGAATCGTACTTCGTTCCAAAATCAAGTCTTAGAGTCAAAATCCAAGATTGTGACTTGAGTGATATAATTTTATGTAGGAATGTTCTTACTTTTGCACATTTTGGTAAATTGTGATGTCTTGAATAAGACAAAGACCAACTAGTACCAAATTGCGCGTAGTTTTTTCTTGATATAGACACACACTAACTCATGGATATTTGTTTTGTCAAGAAATGTTTCTTGATAAGAGAATGTAATATGTTAAGAGGTCAGTGGGAGTGTAAAGATCTTGAAAATTTTTAAGAACAAATCAAGAAGTAAACCTATTAAACACTAGCACACGACTTGAGGTTTCTAACCTATCATGTTGACATATTCTTGTTTCTATGTCGTTCCAGGTTGGTCAACTATGTATGTGAGTAGTATGATTTCTCAATGGGTTGCATAGGGGAAAGGTACCTTGATCAATGGAAAGTGCATTGAAAGGTAGGGGTGAGCTGCTAAATAACTTGGAAGCAATGGTGGGACCGTTGATGGCAAGAGATTAAGATTAGATAAGTTCGGTCCATATAAGTTGGTTTTGTCAGAAACATTATCTTGTGATTGTGGTTATCAAAAATTCACATGGATAGGAAACATACACCACAAAATCTAAGTTTCATAAGGTTTCTCTTGTTCATGAAAATTGTTGTGAGGAAACGTTTTCAGTAAGAAAGATTTTGGAGATTGCATTGTGTAATTTGCATTTCTCGAATTTGATTATGACTACGGCATCCCTCTTCATAGTTCGAATTGTGAGATTTGACAATTAGTTTAAAGATTTAATACTTATTGCTATAAGCGCTAAAATTGTTTAAACGCACATATAATCCATCTAACGAAAGGTGTATGAGTTTGAGAAGCTTAGATAAAGTCTTATCGAAGCATCTAGTATTAGAAATATGAAATTAAGAAATTCAATAAGCATTGTTTTCTAGAAGTTCAACTGATTTCTGAATACATGTCAAAGCTAGTGGGAGCATAAGTGTTATGCTAGTAAGGAGATAATCATCATGTTAGTTGGAGCATGATTATTATTTTAAGTGTTGCGAGTTAGCAATATTAATTATAGAAGACAAAAGTTTCAATTTGCAAAGTTGTAAAAAGTTGAAAATTTTTGCTATAATTAAGGGAGAGAATATTATACTTCGTTTGGAAATCTAAGAGCTTAGATCGAGATATTTTAATAAAATCTAGTCAAATATATGAATTGTGTTCTCAAAATTCGATTATGATTACGACATCCCTTTTCATAGTTCGAATTGTGAGAACATGGAAAATAGAAATATTATGGCAAAAGACTGGTAAAGTATCACGTATTTATGTAAGACATTATGCGTCGTGTTCTATACGCTTCGGGTATAGGATCGATCGTATATGCTAAATTATTTGGCCGTTCTAAAATTTTGCAAATGCCTAGGGCATTAAGAGGGAAAAAGGACTAGAACCTGACATGACTAAATTAATTAAACAACTGTCAAGAGGACAATCTAAGGTTCGCTAAGGATTGGTCGCTTATGAGGAGTTGGAAGTATAGTAACAAATGGACCATACTGACATTATTATTATTAGATATGATTCTATAAATAATGAGTTGTCATATGGAAAGTATAGAAGTGTTTCCATATTGGGAGTTGGACGTTCAGAATCTATATGTCTAGGTTAGAAACTTTTATGCAAGAAGGATGTTCAAAGGAATGTACTTTGAATGTGAGACTTCGTGTCTATGTAATTGTCTTGCAACAATATCCAATAGAGGACTTTGTAATTTCATTGGCAATAGTCTTTGTGACTTTGGTTCTGCGGCATTACGAAAGGATCATTGCATAAAATGTTAGAATCTAACATATTCTATAAGTGGCAAGAATTTGGTATTCTTACACTTGTGGTAAGGATTGAGAATTATGAAATGAGTGTGATTGAAAATGTTATTCAATTATACTATTTCACAAAGTAAGGTCCATAGGAAAACATAGTGTGCATGCTAAGTGCATGGGACAATTGTTGTTATAATTCAATTAATAAGTTGATTACTCGAAACATTATACAATGAATAATGTGTAATCAATATGGTGACTAAATAAAAGGAGTTTTATTTATACTCAAAAGTTTGCGGCCATATTGGATTCGATTATTATTGTGTTTCACTTTGCATGTTTTGAATTCTTGAATAATAAGATTATTCGAACGTTCCACAGTCGCTCATACTTTGGGAGTAGGTATGAAAGAAGATTGTCATGAATTGGTTTGTAGATTGTCTAAAGTGTATTAGACATAGCAAAGGTTTGCTGCAACGTTCATGAGTACTTACGAATATGATTTGAGCATTGGATTAAACCCACGCTCACTTGGATCGCTTCATGGATTTTATCACAAGTGATTGGTGAGATGATAATATCTTATATTCTTGAAACCGAGATGTGTGAGTTGTATCTTGCGAGTCGGTTACACATTGATAAGATGTAAACGCACCAGTAACTTGGTCTTATAAAACGTATTATTGTTTTTGATTCAGTGAGTAAGTACAAGCGAGCATTGATTCGAAGTTTATCCGTTCCTTTTACCCAAACTGGGACAAAAGCGATATATGTGGGCCCCTCGATGATTTGGTGATGAAAAATGAAAGTGCTCGGTCGGGCTAGGACTAATTTGATTTGTTCAATTAGTCGGTCGTCGTAAATCAAAAATCAGGAAACAACACATAGACTGAGTGAATTATTTCAATCCATGTCTCACGTCTATACGATATCTAAAATGGAGGAATATATGATCCCTTATCTAAAGAACGCGTATTTGATAAGATCAGAGTTGATAGCGGCTTTTGAAAGCCACGATTGCTGATTTGGATCTTAAGTCATACGTAGAATAGTTATTAGACTTATTCAAGTGGGAGACTGTTGGATTAGTGTCTAAGCCCATAACTATTTTGGTATGTACTTGAACCGGTTGTGAGCATGGTCCTTTTGGGTTACCTTCACACTGGTGCCTAGACAGGATGACTGTTGAGGTGAGAGGCTGATTTATTGTTAAGAATAATAATTAGGGTATAAATATTATTTGTTAATATATTATACGAATAATATATTAATTTGGAATCATATTATTAATTAATATTTAATCAGAAATTAATTAGGAATTAATTTCGGGATTAAAGGAGTTAATTAAAAGTACAGGGGCTATTTTGTAATTATTTGATAGTTAAGACTTTGGGCTATTGGATCACCTTTATTAAGGCTTGAACGAAAATCCTAGAAGGATCTAAGAGTTTTCATCTAAGGGCTTAAGGAAAGGAGTCCATTGACTTGCTTAGGCCCTAAGCTAAGGGATTAGGGTTTCCACCTTGAAACCCTAGCTAGCCTTAAGTATAAATAGCACCCTAAGGCACTAGAATTCGACTATCCCTTGGGAAAACCATACTAGAGCCGAATTTTGGAGCTTAGTACCCCTCCTCCTCTCTCTCATATTCATCCTCTCACTCAAAGTGTGTTTTGAGCCATTAGAGGTACTACACTTGTGGTACCTGCTTTCAAGAGCTTAGGAAACTTAAGGAATTAGTTGTTATTACTATATAAAAACAAAAGGTATGTATTTATTCTCCTATATCAATTTCAAAAATAGTAGATGCATGCTAGGTTTGCTTTTGTGTATATAAAGTTGTATGTCTAATAGTGAAAACATAGATCCAATTAGGGTTGCATGCACACATAGGATTGTTTGTATAAAACCCATCACTTACATCATATCTTTTGGAATACTCGTTAGGAAGGGCAGGAGGTATGCTATCCACCATGTATCCAGAAGATCACGTAGAAACATTGGCACCATCGGTATTATACAAGAGTAAAATGACTTCAAATCGCCGGTTTCAAAAGCTAATTCCATTATACAATACAATGAGCAATACAACAGGCCTACACAAAATGTTTAAAACATAGCAAACCCACGGAAACCAAATACAGGGTGATGAACTAATCTTAATATACAGATACATCCACGACATAGGTGTGCATTGGATATATTGTGATAGTGGGAGTTCAACCGATATAATGTATGACCATTGTTTCTCAAAGTTGTCGGATGTGTTGAGAAAGAAGCTTAGACAAATTGACGCGCATCTAATAAGCTTCACTGAACATTTAGTATGGACCTTTGGAATACTATCTTTTCCGCTAACCTTAGATGACCACCACATACAAGGCAAAAACACTGAAATGCTAGATTTTATGATAATACAATTGTCATCAGCTTACAATAGAATACTTGGGAGAAGTGCAATGAATAAATTTGAGGCCATTGCATCAACAATACATGGCCTAGTTAGGTTCTAAACCAGAAAGGGATATGGAACAGTATACAAAAAATCATTGATTACACCCACAACAACAACTATAGGTGAGAAAGTAGGTCCAATGATGGAGGAGTCAAAGTTACTGGTATATGGAGTAGAGGTAGTCGCAATAAACGATGGATACTCGGACTAGGGAGTATGAATAGGGGAAACATTATAAAAAAAAGCTAGAGGATGATATAACCAAATTACTAAAAAAAACTGATGTGTTTACATGGCAGGAAGCCGACATGGTCGGGTGACAAGAGAATTGATTGAACACAATTTGAACAATAAAATGGGAATAAAACCAATAAAAAAAGTGTTCAGTCTAAAGAATGAAATAAAGTGATAAACGATGAAGTAGAAAAGTTGGTAAATGTCAGGATAATACAGGAGTCGTTACTACCATATTGGGTAGCCAACCCATTATTAGTAAAAAAAGAGGAAGGACAATGGAGAATGTGTGTCGATTTCAAAAACTTAAACAATATATGCCCGAAGGATTGTTAGCCACTTCCATCTATCAACGAGAAGATAGAATCCTTATGTAGACACAAATGGTAAAGCTTATTGGATGCACATAAAGGATACCATCAAATCCACCTGCATTGAAGGGACGAGGGGAAAACTTCGTTCCACATAGGGAGAGGAACCTTATCATATACAAAAATGAAATTTTGGTTAAGAAACAAAGGGGAGACATACCTGTAACACCCGGAATCCAGAAGACCAAGAAAGGAAAGAAAAACCGTAAGTCAAAGGGGTCAACTCGTCGAGTTCACAGAGGAACTTGACGAGTCGGAGCGGGTTCCGTGTTGAAGATTAAGTGATCGACTCGACGAGTCGGGCATTGGACTCGACGAGTCAAGTCTGGGTTGGGAAACCCTAATTTACGGATTTGGTACCCTATTTAAGCATCATATTCTCTACTCTAGGGTTTCATTTACGGTCTCTCTAGCCTAGAACCGAAACCCTGGCCACCCAACTCCATTTCTTGAGCTTGTGAGAAGATTGAGGTCCATTGGCGTGTATTTTGGAAGCTTGTAGAGAAAGGAGCAAGGAAGGAAGAGTAGATCCAGCCTCCACATCGATTTGGCAACTGTTAGAAGGTAACAAGTCTAAATCTTGAGCCTTCATTTGATAGATCCCCTTTTCTAGCTTGTAAATTGTCACATTTGGGCCATTTCCATGGTAAATCCGAGTGTTAAGCCTTTGAGAATGGATTGGACAACGGATCTGGACACTCTTGAGCTTTAGAAGCTCAAAGTTGCTGGCTTTATCCAACTAAGGTCCCATTTCATGAACTAGACCTTCATTCTAGCTTAGATTAAGAGTTTTAGCCCCATAACACCTTGCATGCATGTAAAGTTAGCAACTTTACGTGCAATGCTAGCATTAGAAGTCCAGATCTATGAGTTGGAAGCAATGGAATGGACAATAATCGACAGAATAGAGATATCACGAGGGGAATCTACGAGTCGCGTCGCAAACCCAAACTCTTAAGTTTATTAATCGGATCATTGAGTTGAGTTAAAGAAGGAATCAGCCAGTATGAGTCCATAATAGATATGAAGATCATAATACTCGACGAGTTCAAGGAGGAACTCAGTGAGTCCAAGGTAATCTTTAATTTATGAAGGTGAACTTGATGAGTTGTTCATACAACTCGGCGAGTGTCACACCCCGAAAACCAAAGGCGGAAACGTTCCCGGGGTTGACTCCATGTTGTGTATCAAATCCAATGTACATAGTAATCACAGTAAACAACCATTACATTACATATATATGAAATTTTACATTTGGTTCAAAAGTAATTTGTACAAAAGTTATACATATATCATATGAACAAAAGAGATAAGTCTTCAGAGCACTCCATCTTCACCAAAAGATATTCGCCGGGTACCTGTCTAACTTGGACCTGAGAATACAAGCGGTTTGAAAATCAGCATAAAGTTGGTGAGTTCATAAGCGGTTTTGCTTTGTTTTTTGAAAATGTATCGATTTCCTTTAGTTTTCTGAAAAGATTTAATATCCAAGAAAATCCCATATTTTCTTATGTAAAGTAGTTAAGTTATCTTTCGTTACAGTTCTGTTACAGATATAAGTTAACCCCAGGAAAATCCCATATTTTCCTAATTGTAAGATTGATTAGATAACACATAGTATAGTTTAATTCACAACACTATAATTTAGACGAACTGTAAATAGAAAGTATTTTGAAAACCTTGGGACTACATCCCGAACCAGTTATAAGATAATTCGATAAAAACCATGGGATCACTAACCCGAAACTAGATATAAGATAGTTTGATAAAATCATGGGATTATCATCCTGTATAAGATTTAGTTCAAAACCATGGGATTGCCATCCCGAACGAAATATAGACTCAAGATCATGGGATTATCATCCCGAACGAGATGTAGACATAAAACCATGGGATTACCATCCCGAACGAGATATAGATTCTAAACAGATCCTAGCTGTGAATAAGTTTATATTGATACGTATTGTGAGTCGGGTAACCATACTGATATGACAACGAGACCTCCTTGACGTTAGTCAGACATTGAATGATATCTAGAATTTGTCACCCTAGGCGTGCCCGCCTAACTGTAGCTAGCAGTTAAGGTGTGGGATTGTCAGTCCCGAATAGATCTATTCACAAACTCTTCGCTCTCCCTCCAGGAGACTCTGGTTACACTTCCGGAGAGGATTTACTTGATCATCCATAAAGGGTAGTGACTATCTCACAAGCTAGTATTAAACTATTCACAGGATTCTCATACGATTACAAACATACATAGACTTTAAGACATGATACAGCGAAAAATAGATACATACAATGAAATTATCTGGCAAAAACATTCGAATGATACGGAGATAAACTGAATCAGACATAGTTTATCTAATAACTTAATACAGATATCGGTATATGATAGAAAGAGAAACATAGAACCCCAAATTATTCCCATAATAATTTGATTAGTTTGGTTATTTTCTTAACTAAAATCCATTTAGTTGTAATTGATAAGTCATTCCTTATGCTCAACATAATACATAAGGAGAATAAGAGTTTATAATTTGCCAGATATTATTTGAAATACATAGATGTTATGATTTGAAAACAGTTTTGGTTTGCTTGTATTCCCCCCTGAAAATAGTTAAAAACAGTGAAAAAGGCGTAGGGGTATGAACTCACAGTACGAGAAGTATGACGATTTGGATGCTAAGAGTTGATCCGGGGCTTGCAAATACACGAGATTCCTAATTATAATGTAAAGATACACATTTGTATCTAATTAGGACTTAGTTTGATTGTTGGATAGGGACAATTGTTTCTAGTCGTGAAAACACTCCGATACGAGTGTTTGGAGGGACCCGGGTGGCGTTTAAGGATGGGAAATGACACTAGGGACTTGGGACTTGAGTTTACTCCCCATGAGTAAAATAATACAAGAGTTTTAGGTCCAAAACACCCATTCCCCATGAGTTTACGGCCGTAAACTCATGGTAGGGTGGTTTATGGTGCAAATTTGGGTTATAAATGGATATGGACACTTGGAAATGCTTGGATTAATTTTTCTTAAGGCTTGGATTAATTTAAAAACATCATTTACAACACATGAAGGAGTTTACGGCCTAGGAATGGGTTCTTTGGCCGTAAACTCTCAATTCTCCAAGATTTAGTGTTTTTAAGGTGTTAAAATCAATCACATGTGATTCTAAAAATTCCCACAAGCCTAGAAATGAGTTTACAAGTGACATATGAGGGACTTATGGAGTTTACGGCCCATGAAACCCCTTTCATGGCCGTAAACTCTAATATAGGGAGCTACAAGGTGTTTCAAGGTCTAAAACTTGCATGAATGGACTTCTAAAATTCATCTAAGGGCCTTAGGGGTTTTTAGGTTGCATTCTAACACCAAAATTTTTGGAGTTTACGGCCCAAGAATAGGTCTTGGCCGTAAACTCTTAGAAACTCCATAAAATATGTGTTTAAGGCCTTCAAAGTATTTTTGGTTGGTCCCTTGATTTATTCCAAGGCTTTTGGTGGTGTTGGATGGCTTTCTAACACCTTAGAATTGGTTTTATGTCAAGTTTTGTGGAGTTTACGGCCCAAGAACTCTCCTTGGCCGTAAACTCATCTAAGCCCCTGAAAATTAATGTTTCAAGTGTCCAAATGCAAGAATCAAAGTCCTATAATTCATATCTAAGCTGTAGGGGTGTTTTGGAAGGGTTTAAAGGCATGAAAAACACCATTTTCATGAGTTTACGGCCCAAGCTTATGCCTTGGCCGTAAACTCCTTCAAATTCCACAAAATTATAGTTTTAGGTGTTCTAAGTCCATATCTTGAAGTCCCTTAGCCATATCTAAAGTCCAATTAAGTCTAGGAAGGAGTTTAAGGGCTAAAAACCCTTCAAAATGGTGTTTACGGCCTAGGCTGCCTCCTGGGCCATAAACTCACATACTTTGTCCAATTTCTTGATTAAGTGTCTAATTTGGAAGCTAAACATGCTATAGATTAAGGCTAGGAAGGTACCTTAAGGATTTGAAGCCTTAAATTTGAGTTTTGGACACTTAATCTTGGGATTTAGGAGAGAGGTTAGAGAGAGAGTAGAGAGAGAAGGAAAAAGCTTCAAATGAGTGCTAGAACATGTTTATATAGTCCCTAAAACTTGGACACGGTGGAATTCTACCCGATACCGGCCTTAAACGATGCTTTGGGTCGCACCCGATTGAGTTTTCGTCACCCGACGAGGATATTTCTAAAACTTATAAAATAACTGTTTTGGGCTAAATTTATGAGTTCCTAAATAGTTTGGACCCTCATAAAATGAAAATAAATATATAATTTTAGTTAACTAAGCCCAAACAATAACGGGACATTTCGATTTCCGACGAGTTATTCGGGTAGAACGGGTTTTCGGCGATGAACAACTTCGGGTTGTTACATTATCCCCCCGTTAGAGGGAATTTCGTCCCGAAATTCAAGGAATAAGATATAGGTCATGGATTGGAATGAGATACGAATGGAGTTGTTGCTTCGGATCTTCACTTTCTCAAGTGGAATCAGGGCTCTATTGAGTGTTCTAATGAATTCTCGTTATCGGAACATGCCTTGGTTTCGCTTCTTGAGTCTCTCTCAATTCACGATATCAATTTGCTTTCTCGTGGAAGTTCCAGCCCTGAACGACTTCGGTTTCTTCAAGGAATCACTAGGGTTTCGTTGGGCAGACGCTTCTAAGGATTTGAGACATGATGGTCTAGATAGATATTACTAAGCTCTAAGGGCATCCGAAACCTGAAGGTTACATAATCGATCTCTACGAAGATCTCGAAAGGTTTGATGTGAGACTAAACTAGATGCTCGAAAGAAACTCTCGGGAATCCTTCGGAATAGACATTTAGAGGGAATAGTTGCTAACTTCCCGTTTCTCAATAATCACAGAAACGAGGGATGCATGGTAATTTACATTGGGAAAACTTTTGAGTTCTAAGGCATAGAATGATTACGAAAGTTTGATGCCGAAGATCACGAGAACAGGGTCGAGGAAAAATCTAGACGGGTGACCCTTTCGAAAGCAAAGATAACAACATGAATGAGATTCGGTCATTTCTGGTTAAACATGGCATCAAAGTATTTTCATGGAAAGTTTCCCCCTTTATAAATCGAATGGGATAGAATAGTCCTCCGGACCGAGGATTTGATCTATAGATACGAAGTTAGTGTTCTCTATCTCACTAGTTAGTCGTCTCAACGGTATACATTTCGATTACATACGAAGGATTGAGTTTAGAATATGTTCGAATAGATAGATAACAGGTTTCCCTTTTTGCACCCAAAATCGAAAAGAGTTGCAAGTATAAGAATTATCAAAGAGAGATATACCTGCGGCAGCAGAGGGATTTGTGGTTGCAGTTGTCTTGGGACAATTTCTTTTGAAGTGTCCAGCTTCACCACAATTGTAGCAGGCCGGACTGATTCCCGCTCCGGATGATTGGTTCGTTGGCTTCGCTGGTTTTCTACAGGTTCGTGCAAGATGGCCCTTATTGCCACAATTGTCGCAGATCCTTTCACGACATGGACCAGGAATGCGGTGGTGGTAGTTGCACTTACCACACCAAGGAAGGGTACCAGTATATCCACTGGCAGGAGTTTGAGCTGTGGAACCTACAGCTGAAACAGCGACAGGGGCAGCAGCAGCGTGGACTGCTACCGTTTGTTGTTTCTTAGAAGACCCTTGCGTACTCTGGGCCTTACGCTTGTTCCAGGATTTCCTTTTACTTCCGCCTCCACTAGTGACTGGCTCGGGGGTAGTAGCTTCTTCATCAGAGTTGTCTTCGTGATCTATCAGGATTTTCGCAAGGCACTTAGCACTGTCATATGTGTCTGGCTTCGCAGCCAAGACATTCCCCTTTGTTGGCTGGGTCAACCCCCAGATGAATCTCTCTATCTTTTTACTTTCTGGGGTAACCATTCCCGGACAAAGTAGGGCCAGATCGTCGAATCTTGAGGTATAAGCAGCTATGTCAGAACCCTTCATCTTAAGGTTCCATAGTTCATGTTCTAGCTTCTGAAGTTCGCCCCGACGGCAATATTCTGCGAGAAGAAGCTCCTTCATAGCTTCCCAACCCATAGCATTGGCTACAGGTAGAGTTAAGGATTTGACTCGGCCATTCCACCAAGTCAAGGCTTTGTCTAGGAAGGTACAGGCGGCAAACTTGACTCTATCAGACTCCGAACAGCCACATATTTCAAAGATTTATTCGATTCTCTCGAACCATCGGGTTAAAGCAATGACACCCCCTGTGCCATCGAAGAATGTCGGTTTTGCGTTCATGAAGTCCTTATAGGAACCCCCCTTTTGGTGTCCCTGGCTATCTTCTGGGTTTTGGTGTTGGGGATCACCTCCTGAATTTCTAGAGTTCATTTGCGACATGGCTGCTACCATTGCGGCAGTCAGAACTGTCTGAAGTGATGCAAGATCAAGTTGAAAAGGAGGATTGTTGTTGTTCGTTGTGCTGGGTCTCTTTCTTGGAGGCATCGTGATCTAACAAGATCAGGAAAGAGAGGATCATAAGTCCTCTGAATTGAATCAAGAGATATGGGACAGGAGATATCTCATCAAGGCAAATATAGCATCATACTAAGCGATAAAGCAGAAAGAAGTTATAAAGATAGAACATTTTATCGCTAGAGGAATGATCAAAGAATAACGCGTATACGAGGATTTTCTACAAAGGATCGGCTCGAGAAATACTCCCATAGTATTTCATGGTTCGCTGCAGCGTCGATTTGTTGTTTGGAATATTAGGTAAGTTTTAGGTATGCCGCATGCCACAGTCACTCCCAAGCACATGTTGGCCGTGTCTCGAATGAATATAGTTGGCCAGGCTATATTGACCCTAGACACGACTACATAACTGCCCAGGTTTAACCGCAGTGTACAACACCCATTTACTTATGTTTTGTTCTACTTGTAGTTACAGATTTCGACGGCTCGGCATACTTAAATACTTTTGAAAATACTTATATCTTGTAGGATACTTTTAGTTCAGAGCACTTAGGCCCCTTAATGTTTATAGTCTTATACCATGTAAGGTTTGGTATACTCTGTTCACTATAAACAAGGGCTCTGATACCAATCTGTCACACCCCGAAAACCAAAGGCGGAAACGTTCCCGAGGTTGACTCCATGTTGTGTATCAAATCCAATGTACATAGTAATCACAGTAAACAACCATTACATTACATATATATGAAATTTTACATTTGGTTCAAAAGTAATTTGTACAAAAGTTATACATATATCATATGAACAAAAGAGATAAGTCTTCAGAGCACTCCATCTTCACCAAAAGATATCGCCGGGTACCTGTCTAACTTGGACCTGAGAATACAAGCGGTTTGAAAATCAGCATAAAGTTGGTGAGTTCATAAGCGGTTTTGCTTTGTTTTTTGAAAATGTATCGATTTCCTTTAGTTTTCTGAAAAGATTTAATATCCAAGAAAATCCCATATTTTCTTATGTAAAGTAGTTAAGTTATCTTTCGTTACAGTTCTGTTACAGATATAAGTTAACCCCAGGAAAATCCCATATTTTCCTAATTGTAAGATTGATTAGATAACACATAGTATAGTTTAATTCACAACACTATAATTTAGACGAACTGTAAATAGAAAGTATTTTGAAAACCTTGGGACTACATCCCGAACCAGTTATAAGATAATTCGATAAAAACCATGGGATCACTAACCCGAAACTAGATATAAGATAGTTTGATAAAATCATGGGATTATCATCCCGTATAAGATTTAGTTTCAAAACCATGGGATTGCCATCCCGAACGAAATATAGACTCAAGATCATGGGATTATCATCCCGAACGAGATGTAGACATAAAACCATGGGATTACCATCCCGAACGAGATATAGATTCTAAACAGATCCTAGCTATGAATAAGTTTATATTGATACGTATTGTGAGTCGGGTAACCATACTGATATGACAACGAGACCTCCTTGACGTTAGTCAGACGTCGAATGATATCTAGAATTTGTCACCCTAGGCGTGCCCGCCTAACTGTAGCTAGCAGTTAAGGTGTGGGATTGTCAGTCCCGAATAGATCTATTCACAAACTCTTCGCTCTCCCTCCAGGAGACTCTGGTTACACTTCCGGAGAGGATTTACTTGATCATCCATAAAGGGTAGTGACTATCTCACAAGCTAGTATTAAACTATTCACAGGATTCTCATACGATTACAAACATACATAGACTTTAAGACATGATACAGCGAAAAATAGATACATACAATGAAATTATCTGGCAAAAACATTCGAATGATACGGAGATAAACTGAATCAGACATAGTTTATCTAATAACTTAATACAGATATCGGTACATGATAGAAAGAGAAACATAGAACCCCAAATTATTCCCATAATAATTTGATTAGTTTGGTTATTTTCTTAACTAAAATCCATTTAGTTGTAATTGATAAGTCATTCCTTATGCTCAACATAATACATAAGGAGAATAAGAGTTTATAATTTGCCAGATATTATTTGAAATACATAGATGTTATGATTTGAAAACAGTTTTGGTATGCTTGTATTCCCCCCTGAAAACAGTTAAAAACAGTGAAAAAGGCGTAGGGGTATGAACTCACCGGACGAGAAGTATGACGATTTGGATGCTAAGAGTTGATCCGGGGCTTGCAAATACACGAGATTCCTAATTATAATGTAAAGATACACATTTGTATCTAATTAGGACTTAGTTTGATTGTTGGATAGGGACAATTGTTTCTAGTCGTGAAAACACTCCGATACGAGTGTTTGGAGGGACCCGGGTGGCGTTTAAGGATGGGAAATGACACTAGGGACTTGGGACTTGAGTTTACTCCCCATGAGTAAAATAATACAAGAGTTTTAGGTCCAAAACACCCATTCCCCATGAGTTTACGGCCGTAAACTCATGGTAGGGTGGTTTATGGTGCAAATTTGGGTTATAAATGGATATGGACACTTGGAAATGCTTGGATTAATTTTTCTTAAGGCTTGGATTAATTTAAAAACATCATTTACAACACATGAAGGAGTTTACGGCCTAGGCATGGGTTCTTTGGCCGTAAACTCTCAATTCTCCAAGATTTAGTGTTTTTAAGGTGTTAAAATCAATCACATGTGATTCTAAAAATTCCCACAAGCCTAGAAATGAGTTTACAAGTGACATATGAGGGACTTATGGAGTTTACGGCCCATGAAACCCCTTTCATGGCCGTAAACTCTAATATAGGGAGCTACAAGGTGTTTCAAGGTCTAAAACTTGCATGAATGGACTTCTAAAATTCATCTAAGGGCCTTAGGGGTGTTTAGGTTGCATTCTAACACCAAAATTTTTGGAGTTTACGGCCCAAGAATAGGTCTTGGCCGTAAACTCTTAGAAACTCCATAAAATATGTGTTTAAGGCCTTCAAAGTATTTTTGGTTGGTCCCTTGATTTATTCCAAGGCTTTTTGTGGTGTTGGATGGCTTTCTAACACCTTAGAATTGGTTTTATGTCAAGTTTTGTGGAGTTTACGGCCCAAGAACTCTCCTTGGCCGTAAACTCATCTAAGCCCCTGAAAATTAATGTTTCAAGTGTCCAAATGCAAGAATCAAAGTCCTATAATTCATATCTAAGCTGTAGGGGTGTTTTGGAAGGGTTTAAAGGCATGAAAAACACCATTTTCATGAGTTTACGGCCCAAGCTTATGCCTTGGCCGTAAACTCCTTCAAAGTCCACAAAATTATAGTTTTAGGTGTTCTAAGTCCATATCTTGAAGTCCCTTAGCCATATCTAAAGTCCAATTAAGTCTAGGAAGGAGTTTAAGGGCTAAAAACCCTTCAAAATGGTGTTTACGGCCTAGGCTGCCTCCTGGGCCGTAAACTCACATACTTTGTCCAATTTCTTGATTAAGTGTCTAATTTGGAAGCTAAACATGCTATAGATTAAGGCTAGGAAGGTACCTTAAGGATTTGAAGCCTTAAATTTGAGTTTTGGACACTTAATCTTGGGATTTAGGAGAGAGGTTAGAGAGAGAGTAGAGAGAGAAGGAAAAAGCTTCAAATGAGTGCTAGAACATGTTTATATAGTCCCTAAAACTTGGACACGGTGGAATTCTACCCGATACCGGCCTTAAACGATGCTTTGGGTCGCACCCGATTGAGTTTTCGTCACCCGACGAGGATATTTCTAAAACTTATAAAATAACTGTTTTGGGCTAAATTTATGAGTTCCTAAATAGTTTGGACCCTCATGAAATGAAAATAAATATATAATTTTAGTTAACTAAGCCCAAACAATAACGGGACATTTCGATTTCCGACGAGTTATTCGGGTAGAACGGGTTTTCGGCGATGAACAACTTCGGGTTGTTACATTATCCCCCCGTTAGAGGGAATTTCGTCCCGAAATTCAAGGAATAAGATATAGGTCATGGATTGGAATGAGATACGAATGGAGTTGTTGCTTCGGATCTTCACTTTCTCAAGTGGAATCAGGGCTCTATTGAGTGTTCTAATGAATTCTCGTTATCGGAACATGCCTTGGTTTCGCTTCTTGAGTCTCTCTCAATTCACGATATCAATATGCTTTCTCGTGGAAGTTCCAACCCTGAACGACTTCGGTTTCTTTAAGGAATCACTAGGGTTTCGTTGGGCAGACGCTTCTAAGGATTTGAGACATGATGGTCTAGATAGATATTACTAAGCTCTAAGGGCATCCGAAACCTGAAGGTTACATAATCGATATCTACGAAGATCTCGAAAGGTTTGATGTGAGACTAAACTAGATGCTCGAAAGAAACTCTCGGGAATCCTTCGGAATAGACATTTAGAGGGAATAGTTTCTAACTTCCCGTTTCTCAATAATCACAGAAACGAGGGATGCATGGTAATTTACATTGGGAAAACTTTTGAGTTCTAAGGCATAGAATGATTACGAAAGTTTGATGCCGAAGATCACGAGAACAGGGTCGAGGAAAAATCTAGACGGGTGACCCTTTTGAAAGCAAAGATAACAACATGAATGAGATTCGGTCATTTCTGGTTAAACATGGCATCAAAGTATTTTCATGGAAAGTTTCCCCCTTTATAAATCGAATGGGATAGAATAGTCCTCCGGACCGAGGATTTGATCTATAGATACGAAGTTAGTGTTCTCTATCTCACTAGTTAGTCGTCTCAACGGTATACATTTCGATTACATACGAAGGATTGAGTTTAAAATATGTTCGAATAGATAGATAACAGGTTTCCCTTTTTGCACCCAAAATCGAAAAGAGTTGCAAGTATAAGAATTATCAAAGAGAGATATACCTGCGGCAGCAGAGGGATTTGTGGTTGCAGTTGTCTTGGGACAATTTCTTTTGAAGTGTCCAGCTTCACCACAATTGTAGCAGGCCGGACTGATTCCCGCTCCGGATGATTGGTTCGTTGGCTTCGCTGGTTTTCTACAGGTTCGTGCAAGATGGCCCTTATTGCCACAATTGTCGCAGATCCTTTCACGACATGGACCAGGAATGCGGTGGTGGTAGTTGCACTTACCACACCAAGGAAGGGTACCAGTATATCCACTTGCAGGAGTTTGAGCTGTGGAACCTACAGCTGAAACAGCGACAGGGGCAGCAGCAGCGTGGACTGCTACCGTTTGTTGTTTCTTAGAAGACCCTTGCGTACTCTGGGCCTTACGCTTGTTCCAGGATTTCCTTTTACTTCCGCCTCCACTAGTGACTGGCTCGGGGGTAGTAGCTTCTTCATCAGAGTTGTCTTCGTGATCTATCAGGATTTTCGCAAGGCACTTAGCACTGTCATATGTGTCTGGCTTCGCAGCCAAGACATTCCCCTTTGTTGGCTGGGTCAACCCCCAGATGAATCTCTCTATCTTTTTACTTTCCGGGGTAACCATTCCCGGACAAAGTAGGGCCAGATCGTCGAATCTTGAGGTATAAGCAGCTATGTCAGAACCCTTCATCTTAAGGTTCCATAGTTCATGTTCTAGCTTCTGAAGTTCGCCCCGACGGCAATATTCTGCGAGAAGAAGCTCCTTCATAGCTTCCCAACCCATAGCATTGGCTACAGGTAGAGTTAAGGATTTGACTCGGCCATTCCACCAAGTCAAGGCTTTGTCTAGGAAGGTACAGGCGGCAAACTTGACTCTATCAGACTCCGAACAGCCACATATTTCAAAGATTGATTCGATTCTCTCGAACCATCGGGTTAAAGCAATGACACCCCCTGTGCCATCGAAGAATGTCGGTTTTGCGTTCATGAAGTCCTTATAGGAACCCCCCTTTTGGTGTCCCTGGCTATCTTCTGGGTTTTGGTGTTGGGGATCACCTCCTGAATTTCTAGAGTTCATTTGCGACATGGCTGCTACCATTGCGGCAGTCAGAACTATCTGAAGTGATGCAAGATCAAGTTGAAAAGGAGGATTGTTGTTGTTCGTTGTGCTGGGTCTCTTTCTTGGAGGCATCGTGATCTAACAAGATCAGGAAAGAGAGGATCATAAGTCCTCTGAATTGAATCAAGAGATATGGGACAGGAGATATCTCATCAAGGCAAATATAGCATCATACTAAGCGATAAAGCAGAAAGAAGTTATAAAGATAGAACATTTTATCGCTAGAGGAATGATCAAAGAATAACGCGTATACGAGGATTTTCTACAAAGGATCGGCTCGAGAAATACTCCCATAGTATTTCATGGTTCGCTGCAGCGTCGATTTGTTGTTTGGAATATTAGGTAAGTTTTAGGTATGCCGCATGCCACAGTCACTCCCAAGCACATGTTGGCCGTGTCTCGAATGAATATAGTTGGCCAGGCTATATTGACCCTAGACACGACTACATAACTGCCCAGGTTTAACCGCAGTGTACAACACCCATTTACTTATGTTTTGTTCTACTTGTAGTTACAGATTTCGACGGCTCGGCATACTTAAATACTTTTGAAAATACTTATATCTTGTAGGATACTTTTAGTTCAGAGCACTTAGGCCCCTTAATGTTTATAGTCTTATACCATGTAAGGTTTGGTATACTCTGTTCACTATAAACAAGGGCTCTGATACCAATCTGTCACACCCCGAAAACCAAAGGCGGAAACGTTCCCGAGGTTGACTCCATGTTGTGTATCAAATCCAATGTACATAGTAATCACAGTAAACAACCATTACATTACATATATATGAAATTTTACATTTGGTTCAAAAGTAATTTGTACAAAAGTTATACATATATCATATGAACAAAAGAGATAAGTCTTCAGAGCACTCCATCTTCACCAAAAGATATCGCCGGGTACCTGTCTAACTTGGACCTGAGAATACAAGCGGTTTGAAAATCAGCATAAAGCTGGTGAGTTCATAAGCGGTTTTGCTTTGTTTTTTGAAAATGTATCGATTTCCTTTAGTTTTCTGAAAAGATTTAATATCCAAGAAAATCCCATATTTTCTTATGTAAAGTAGTTAAGTTATCTTTCGTTACAGTTCTGTTACAGATATAAGTTAACCCCAGGAAAATCCCATATTTTCCTAATTGTAAGATTGATTAGATAACACATAGTATAGTTTAATTCACAACACTATAATTTAGACGAACTGTAAATAGAAAGTATTTTGAAAACCTTGGGACTACATCCCGAACCAGTTATAAGATAATTCGATAAAAACCATGGGATCACTAACCCGAAACTAGATATAAGATAGTTTGATAAAATCATGGGATTATCATCTCGTATAAGATTTAGTTTCAAAACCATGGGATTGCCATCCCGAACGAAATATAGACTCAAGATCATGGGATTATCATCCCGAACGAGATGTAGACATAAAACCATGGGATTACCATCCCGAACGAGATATAGATTCTAAACAGATCCTAGCTATGAATAAGTTTATATTGATACGTATTGTGAGTCGGGTAACCATACTGATATGACAACGAGACCTCCTTGACGTTAGTCAGACGTCGAATGATATCTAGAATTTGTCACCCTAGGCGTGCCCGCCTAACTGTAGCTAGCAGTTAAGGTGTGGGATTGTCAGTCCCGAATAGATCTATTCACAAACTCTTCGCTCTCCCTCCAGGAGACTCTGGTTACACTTCCGGAGAGGATTTACTTGATCATCCATAAAGGGTAGTGACTATCTCACAAGCTAGTATTAAACTATTCACAGGATTCTCATACGATTACAAACATACATAGACTTTAAGACATGATACAGCGAAAAATAGATACATACAATGAAATTATCTGGCAAAAACATTCGAATGATACGGAGATAAACTGAATCAGACATAGTTTATCTAATAACTTAATATAGATATCGGTACATGATAGAAAGAGAAACATAGAACCCCAAATTATTCCCATAATAATTTGATTAGTTTGGTTATTTTCTTAACTAAAATCCATTTAGTTGTAATTGATAAGTCATTCCTTATGCTCAACATAATACATAAGGAGAATAAGAGTTTATAATTTGCCAGATATTATTTGAAATACATAGATGTTATGATTTGAAAACAGTTTTGGTTTGCTTGTATTCCCCCCTGAAAACAGTTAAAAACAGTGAAAAAGGCGTAGGGGTATGAACTCACCGGACGAGAAGTATGACGATTTGGATGCTAAGAGTTGATCCGGGGCTTGCAAATACACGAGATTCCTAATTATAATGTAAAGATACACATTTGTATCTAATTAGGACTTAGTTTGATTGTTGGATAGGGACAATTGTTTCTAGTCGTGAAAACACTCCGATACGAGTGTTTGGAGGGACCCGGGTGGCGTTTAAGGATGGGAAATGACACTAGGGACTTGGGACTTGAGTTTACTCCCCATGAGTAAAATAATACAAGAGTTTTAGGTCCAAAACACCCATTCCCCATGAGTTTACGGCCGTAAACTCATGGTAGGGTGGTTTATGGTGCAAATTTGGGTTATAAATGGATATGGACACTTGGAAATGCTTGGATTAATTTTTCTTAAGGCTTGGATTAATTTAAAAACATCATTTACAACACATGAAGGAGTTTACGGCCTAGGCATGGGTTCTTTGGCCGTAAACTCTCAATTCTCCAAGATTTAGTGTTTTTAAGGTGTTAAAATCAATCACATGTGATTCTAAAAATTCCCACAAGCCTAGAAATGAGTTTACAAGTGACATATGAGGGACTTATGGAGTTTACGGCCCATGAAACCCCTTTCATGGCCGTAAACTCTAATATAGGGAGCTACAAGGTGTTTCAAGGTCTAAAACTTGCATGAATGGACTTCTAAAATTCATCTAAGGGCCTTAGGGGTGTTTAGGTTGCATTCTAACACCAAAATTTTTGGAGTTTACGGCCCAAGAATAGGTCTTGGCCGTAAACTCTTAGAAACTCCATAAAATATGTGTTTAAGGCCTTCAAAGTATTTTTGGTTGGTCCCTTGATTTATTCCAAGGCTTTTTGTGGTGTTGGATGGCTTTCTAACACCTTAGAATTGGTTTTATGTCAAGTTTTGTGGAGTTTACGGCCCAAGAACTCTCCTTGGCCGTAAACTCATCTAAGCCCCTGAAAATTAATGTTTCAAGTGTCCAAATGCAAGAATCAAAGTCCTATAATTCATATCTAAGCTGTAGGGGTGTTTTGGAAGGGTTTAAAGGCATGAAAACACCATTTTCATGAGTTTACGGCCCAAGCTTATGCCTTGGCCGTAAACTCCTTCAAAGTCCACAAAATTATAGTTTTAGGTGTTCTAAGTCCATATCTTGAAGTCCCTTAGCCATATCTAAAGTCCAATTAAGTCTAGGAAGGAGTTTAAGGGCTAAAAACCCTTCAAAATGGTGTTTACGGCCTAGGCTGCCTCCTGGGCCGTAAACTCACATACTTTGTCCAATTTCTTGATTAAGTGTCTAATTTGGAAGCTAAACATGCTATAGATTAAGGCTAGGAAGGTACCTTAAGGATTTGAAGCCTTAAATTTGAGTTTTGGACACTTAATCTTGGGATTTAGGAGAGAGGTTAGAGAGAGAGTAGAGAGAGAAGGAAAAAGCTTCAAATGAGTGCTAGAACATGTTTATATAGTCCCTAAAACTTGGACACGGTGGAATTCTACCCGATACCGGCCTTAAACGATGCTTTGGGTCGCACCCGATTGAGTTTTCGTCACCCGACGAGGATATTTCTAAAACTTATAAAATAACTGTTTTGGGCTAAATTTATGAGTTCCTAAATAGTTTGGACCCTCATGAAATGAAAATAAATATATAATTTTAGTTAACTAAGCCCAAACAATAACGGGACATTTCGATTTCCGACGAGTTATTCGGGTAGAACGGGTTTTCGGCGATGAACAACTTCGGGTTGTTACATTATCCCCCCGTTAGAGGGAATTTCGTCCCGAAATTCAAGGAATAAGATATAGGTCATGGATTGGAATGAGATACGAATGGAGTTGTTGCTTCGGATCTTCACTTTCTCAAGTGGAATCAGGGCTCTATTGAGTGTTCTAATGAATTCTCGTTATCGGAACATGCCTTGGTTTCGCTTCTTGAGTCTCTCTCAATTCACGATATCAATCTGCTTTCTCGTGGAAGTTCCAACCCTGAACGACTTCGGTTTCTTTAAGGAATCACTAGGGTTTCGTTGGGCAGACGCTTCTAAGGATTTGAGACATGATGGTCTAGATAGATATTACTAAGCTCTAAGGGCATCCGAAACCTGAAGGTTACATAATCGATATCTACGAAGATCTCGAAAGGTTTGATGTGAGACTAAACTAGATGCTCGAAAGAAACTCTCGGGAATCCTTCGGAATAGACATTTAGAGGGAATAGTTTCTAACTTCCCGTTTCTCAATAATCACAGAAACGAGGGATGCATGGTAATTTACATTGGGAAAACTTTTGAGTTCTAAGGCATAGAATGATTACGAAAGTTTGATGCCGAAGATCACGAGAACAGGGTCGAGGAAAAATCTAGACGGGTGACCCTTTCGAAAGCAAAGATAACAACATGAATGAGATTCGGTCATTTCTGGTTAAACATGGCATCAAAGTATTTTCATGGAAAGTTTCCCCCTTTATAAATCGAATGGGATAGAATAGTCCTCCGGACCGAGGATTTGATCTATAGATACGAAGTTAGTGTTCTCTATCTCACTAGTTAGTCGTCTCAACGGTATACATTTCGATTACATACGAAGGATTGAGTTTAGAATATGTTCGAATAGATAGATAACAGGTTTCCCTTTTTGCACCCAAAATCGAAAAGAGTTGCAAGTATAAGAATTATCAAAGAGAGATATACCTGCGGCAGCAGAGGGATTTGTGGTTGCAGTTGTCTTGGGACAATTTCTTTTGAAGTGTCCAGCTTCACCACAATTGTAGCAGGCCGGACTGATTCCCGCTCCGGATGATTGGTTCGTTGGCTTCGCTGGTTTTCTACAGGTTCGCGCAAGATGGCCCTTATTGCCACAATTGTCGCAGATCCTTTCACGACATGGACCAGGAATGCGGTGGTGGTAGTTGCACTTACCACACCAAGGAAGGGTACCAGTATATCCACTGGTAGGAGTTTGAGCTGTGGAACCTACAGCTGAAACAGCGACAGGGGCAGCAGCAGCGTGGACTGCTACCGTTTGTTGTTTCTTAGAAGACCCTTGCGTACTCTAGGCCTTACGCTTGTTCTAGGATTTCCTTTTACTTCCGCCTCCACTAGTGACTGGCTCGGGGGTAGTAGCTTCTTCATCAGAGTTGTCTTCGTGATCTATCAGGATTTTAGCAAGGCACTTAGCACTGTCATATGTGTCTGGCTTCGCAGCCAAGACATTCCCCTTTGTTGGCTGGGTCAACCCCCAGATGAATCTCTCTATCTTTTTACTTTTCGGGGTAACCATTCCCGGACAAAGTAGGGCCAGATCGTCGAATCTTGAGGTATAAGCAGCTATGTCAGAACCCTTCATCTTAAGGTTCCATAGTTCATGTTCTAGCTTCTGAAGTTCGCCCCGAGGGCAATATTCTGCGAGAAGAAGTTCCTTCATAGCTTCCCAACCCATAGCATTGGCTACAGGTAGAGTTAAGGATTTGACTCGGCCATTCCACCAAGTCAGGGCTTTGTCTAGGAAGGTACAGGCGGCAAACTTGACTCTATCAGACTCCGAACAGCCACATATTTCAAAGATTGATTCGATTCTCTCGAACCATCGGGTTACAGCAATGACACCCCCTGTGCCATCGAAGAATGTCGGTTTTGCGTTCATGAAGTCCTTATAGGAACCCCCCTTTTGGTGTCCCTGGCTATCTTCTGGGTTTTGGTGTTGGGGATCACCTCCTGAATTTCTAGAGTTCATTTGCGACATGGCTGCTACCATTGCGGCAGTCAGAACTGTCTGAAGTGATGCAAGATCAAGTTGAAAAGGAGGATTGTTGTTGTTCGTTGTGCTGGGTCTCTTTCTTGGAGGCATCGTGATCTAACAAGATCAGGAAAGAGAGGATCATAAGTCCTCTGAATTGAATCAAGAGATATGGGACAGGAGATATCTCATCAAGGCAAATATAGCATCATACTAAGAGATAAAGCAGAAAGAAGTTATAAAGATAGTACATTTTATCGCTAGAGGAATGATCAAATAATAACGCGTATACGAGGATTTTCTACAAAGGATCGGCTCGAGAAATACTCCCATAGTATTTCATGGTTTGCTGCAGCGTCGATTTGTTGTTTGGAATATTAGGTAAGTTTTAGGTATGCCGCATGCCACAGTCACTCCCAAGCACATGTTGGCCGTGTCTCGAATGAATATAGTTGGCCAGGCTATATTGACCCTAGACACGACTACATAACTGCCCAGGTTTAACCGCAGTGTACAACACCAATTTACTTATGTTTTCTTCTACTTGTAGTTACAGATTTCGACGGCTCGGCATACTTAAATACTTTTGAAAATACTTATATCTTGTAGGATACTTTTAGTTCAGAGCACTTAGGCCCCTTAATGTTTATAGTCTTATACCATGTAAGGTTTGGTATACTCTGTTCACTATAAACAAGGGCTCTGATACCAATCTGTCACACCCCGAAAACCAAAGGCGGAAACGTTCCCGGGGTTGACTCCATGTTGTGTATCAAATCCAATGTACATAGTAATCACAGTAAACAACCATTACATTACATATATATGAAATTTTACATTTGGTTCAAAAGTAATTTGTACAAAAGTTATACATATATCATATGAACAAAAGAGATAAGTCTTCAGAGCACTCCATCTTCACCAAAAGATATCGTCGGGTACCTGTCTAACTTGGACCTGAGAATACAAGCGGTTTGAAAATCAGCATAAAGCTGGTGAGTTCATAAGCGGTTTTGCTTTGTTTTTTGAAAATGTATCGATTTCCTTTAGTTTTCTGAAAAGATTTAATATCCAAGAAAATCCCATATTTTCTTATGTAAAGTAGTTAAGTTATCTTTCGTTACAGTTCTGTTACAGATATAAGTTAACCCCAGGAAAATCCCATATTTTCCTAATTGTAAGATTGATTAGATAACACATAGTATAGTTTAATTCACAACACTATAATTTAGACGAACTGTAAATAGAAAGTATTTTGAAAACCTTGGGACTACATCCCGAACCAGTTATAAGATAATTCGATAAAAACCATGGGATCACTAACCCGAAACTAGATATAAGATAGTTTGATAAAATCATGGGATTATCATCCCGTATAAGATTTAGTTTCAAAACCATGGGATTGCCATCCCGAACGAAATATAGACTCAAGATCATGGGATTATCATCCCGAACGAGATGTAGACATAAAACCATGGGATTACCATCCCGAACGAGATATAGATTCTAAACAGATCCTAGCTGTGAATAAGTTTATATTGATACGTATTGTGAGTCGGGTAACCATACTGATATGACAACGAGACCTCCTTGACGTTAGTCAGACGTCGAATGATATCTAGAATTTGTCACCCTAGGCGTGCCCGCCTAACTGTAGCTAGCAGTTAAGGTGTGGGATTGTCAGTCCCGAATAGATCTATTCACAAACTCTTCGCTCTCCCTCCAGGAGACTCTGGTTACACTTCCGGAGAGGATTTACTTGATCATCCATAAAGGGTAGTGACTATCTCACAAGCTAGTATTAAACTATTCACAGGATTCTCATACGATTACAAACATACATAGACTTTAAGACATGATACAGCGAAAAATAGATACATACAATGAAATTATCTGGCAAAAACATTCGAATGATACGGAGATAAACTGAATCAGACATAGTTTATCTAATAACTTAATACAGATATCAGTACATGATAGAAAGAGAAACATAGAACCCCAAATTATTCCCATAATAATTTGATTAGTTTGGTTATTTTCTTAACTAAAATCCATTTAGTTGTAATTGATAAGTCATTCCTTATGCTCAACATAATACATAAGGAGAATAAGAGTTTATAATTTGCCAGATATTATTTGAAATACATAGATGTTATGATTTGAAAACAGTTTTGGTTTGCTTGTATTCCCCCCTGAAAACAGTTAAAAACAGTGAAAAAGGCGTAGGGGTATGAACTCACCGGACGAGAAGTATGACGATTTGGATGCTAAGAGTTGATCCGGGGCTTGCAAATACACGAGATTCCTAATTGTAATGTAAAGATACACATTTGTATCTAATTAGGACTTAGTTTGATTGTTGGATAGGGACAATTGTTTCTAGTCGTGAAAACACTTCGATACGAGTGTTTGGAGGGACCCGGGTGGCGTTTAAGGATGGGAAATGACACTAGGGACTTGGGACTTGAGTTTACTCCCCATGAGTAAAATAATACAAGAGTTTTAGGTCCAAAACACCCATTCCCCATGAGTTTACGGCCGTAAACTCATGGTAGGGTGGTTTATGGTGCAAATTTGGGTTATAAATGGATATGGACACTTGGAAATGCTTGGATTAATTTTTCTTAAGGCTTGGATTAATTTAAAAACATCATTTACAACACATGAAGGAGTTTACGGCCTAGGCATGGGTTCTTTGGCCGTAAACTCTCAATTCTCCAAGATTTAGTGTTTTTAAGGTGTTAAAATCAATCACATGTGATTCTAAAAATTCCCACAAGCCTAGAAATGAGTTTACAAGTGACATATGAGGGACTTATGGAGTTTACGGCCCATGAAACCCCTTTCATGGCCGTAAACTCTAATATAGGGAGCTACAAGGTGTTTCAAGGTCTAAAACTTGCATGAATGGACTTCTAAAATTCATCTAAGGGCCTTAGGGGTGTTTAGGTTGCATTCTAACACCAAATTTTTGGAGTTTACGGCCCAAGAATAGGTCTTGGCCGTAAACTCTTAGAAACTCCATAAAATATGTGTTTAAGGCCTTCAAAGTATTTTTGGTTGGTCCCTTGATTTATTCCAAGGCTTTTTGTGGTGTTGGATGGCTTTCTAACACCTTAGAATTGGTTTTATGTCAAGTTTTGTGGAGTTTACGGCCCAAGAACTCTCCTTGGCCGTAAACTCATCTAAGCCCCTGAAAATTAATGTTTCAAGTGTCCAAATGCAAGAATCAAAGTCCTATAATTCATATCTAAGCTGTAGGGGTGTTTTGGAAGGGTTTAAAGGCATGAAAAACACCATTTTCATGAGTTTACGGCCCAAGCTTATGCCTTGGCCGTAAACTCCTTCAAAGTCCACAAAATTATAGTTTTAGGTGTTCTAAGTCCATATCTTGAAGTCCCTTAGCCATATCTAAAGTCCAATTAAGTCTAGGAAGGAGTTTAAGGGCTAAAAACCCTTCAAAATGGTGTTTACGGCCTAGGCTGCCTCCTGGGCTGTAAACTCACATACTTTGTCCAATTTCTTGATTAAGTGTCTAATTTGGAAGCTAAACATGCTATAGATTAAGGCTAGGAAGGTACCTTAAGGATTTGAAGCCTTAAATTTGAGTTTTGGACACTTAATCTTGGGATTTAGGAGAGAGGTTAGAGAGAGAGTAGAGAGAGAAGGAAAAAGCTTCAAATGAGTGCTAGAACATGTTTATATAGTCCCTAAAACTTGGACACGGTGGAATTCTACCCGATACCGGCCTTAAACGATGCTTTGGGTCGCACCCGATTGAGTTTTCGTCACCCGACGAGGATATTTCTAAAACTTATAAAATAACTGTTTTGGGCTAAATTTATGAGTTCCTAAATAGTTTGGACCCTCATGAAATGAAAATAAATATATAATTTTAGTTAACTAAGCCCAAACAATAACGGGACATTTCGATTTCCGACGAGTTATTCGGGTAGAACGGGTTTTTGGCGATGAACAACTTCGGGTTGTTACAGCGAGTCGTGGTCTAGTCATTCATAGGAGGATGATGAACTCGACGAGTTCAAGGATGAACTCGGTGAGTCAGTTGAAGATAGTCCTGAGTGTTTAGTTGAAGGAGAATCCATTGAGTTCTTTCTAGACTCGACAAGTGGAGTCGGGGTTGTTTGGGACTTGAGGAATATGGACTCGATGAGTTGGAAGAACAACTCGGTGAGTCGAGTCAACTGGACGTTAAATTTGACCGTTGACTTTGACCTTGACCAAGTTTGACCAGGGTTGACTTTTGGATTATTGTGGTCTTAATGTTGTTTGGTATTTTTCACACCCCAAAACCATGATCGGCGGAAACATTCTGGGGCAGAGTATGTCATGTATAGTATCACGACAATGAAAAGTAGTAAACAAGCAACAACATCATCCATTGCATTAATAATATAATTTTAATACAAGTGTGTTTTGGCAAATTATGACAAATACTAAAGTATCCTCAAAATGAAAGATGAGTCTTGAACGAGCTCCATCTTCTCTAAACCTTGCATCGGTACCTATCTATTGATAACCTGAGGATACAAGTTATTTTGAAAGCGAGTATCAGCTTTGAAGCTGGTGAGATCAAAAGTATTTTAGTGTCTTAATTTGTATGTAAGTATGCATGTATATGAATTTTAAGTACTTCAAATGTATAAGAACTATAAGTATAAAAATGTTTGTAAAGCAACTGTAAACGTTTGAAAAACCCTAGAAATCCCTATGATTCCTACTATTATATAAGGGTGTCTTCTACCAAGACCTAACTGGTCTCAATGTAGTCTTCTACCAAGACTTAACTGTTCTCCATGTAGTCTCCTACCAAGACCTAACTATTCTCAATGTAGTCTTCTACCAAGACTTAACTGTTCTTAATGTAGTCTTCTACCAAGACTTAACTGTTCTCATTGTAGTCTTCTACCAAGACTTAATTGTTCTTTATGTTCGTCTCTTGTAAAAGTGTGTAATTTTCCCAAGTGTAACTATCATTAACAAAATATAGTTTTTACATCTAATGTTTAAGTGAAATGATCACTAAATATGTGTAAAGGGATAAATTAATGTAGTACTGTGGTGTTGTATTATAGGAACTACTGCTGTACTAACTACCTTAAACCGGATTTATATTAAGGCATCATGTGATTAATTGTACCATACTATCGACTAATATTAACGACAAGGGTAAGGTCGTAAAAATAGAAATGACGTGTGGCACCCGCAGACCTGCAGGCCCGGCTGTAGCTAGCAGCAAGGTGTAGGATAGTCAATCCAGTATAGATCTATACGCAAACTCACGCTCTCCCTCCAAGAGACTCTGGCTACAACTCGGGCCATGACATTGAAGGCATGCTCCGATACAGTGGATCACAATTTTGTTAACGTATTCATGTATATGTAATGTATTGTTAATCGTTCTCCGTCTGCTAGCTGTAATGTGTGTTCTCTCTCTATCTAGTAGGTATAGTAATGTACTGTGAGTACTAGCTGTAATCTATGTTCTCTCTATCTAGCAAGTATTGACTAATGAATGAACTGACTCATTGTATGATATCGCGTTCTAGTAATAGTTCTAGTATCTTCCTAAACTACCCATATGGTAGCTTACTAGTAATTTAACTGGTACGTATGAACATGGATGTATACCCTTGCTACCGAAGGGTATTGGATGAAATGGAAGAACCTTTATGACTATATATGTACACATGATATATAACTAATATTTAAACGACCTTCGGACGGGTACCCGATATCCCACCAGACCACATCCAAATCGAGGAAAAGGAAACAGGGTGGATAGCCTTCCTAAGTGTTTTAACCATTTCTTATATAACTATACATATAGAGGCATGCAATTTATAATATAAAAGCATAAAATAAGTTTTGTAAAACCTTTGAACATAATTATTATTTTAAGAAAAGATCGACTTGATGTCAATCTATAAAACGGTTTGAAGGCATGGGTTTGATAAAACAATTTAGTAATAAGAATCATTTGTTGGAAACACAACAGTAAATGAGTTTGAAATGGAATGTACAGAGTAAAACGTACAGTTTAATAAGGAGTTTTAAACACATGAAGTGTTTATAAAAACATTTGAAGGAAACTGTTTGGTAAAATTGCTAATGATTAGCCAATCATTTGGATGCTGCTTATTAATCACATGTGATTGATATAATAATTAGCATAATTCTACTTGTATCCCCCCCATAAAACATTTTAAAATAGTTAAAACATTGACTAAGGGGTATGAACTCACCTGTTGTGGGTGATCCAGATGAACTGAAGAGGTAGGACTGCTAGGTGTCAAGTGAAGACTTTAGACACACACAATGGTCCTAATTACATATGAAGACATATTTATATTAACAATTAGTGATTATAACACTAATTAAACGTTTATAAACATCCTAACGCGAGGAAAACACTTTTGGTCAAGTGCTAGGAGGCTAATAGGTTGCAACAAAGGAGTGCAAGACCTCTTATGGGAGTTTATGGTCAAAAGACCATATGTGTCGGAGTTTACGTCCCAGGGGAGTAAACTCCTGGCCATAAACTCTCAATAGGGTCACTAAATGAAGCCTAACATTATTACAACTTAACTGCTGAAGTGCTTCAAGGCTTAAACAAGTGTTTGGGTGGGTTTAAGGCCTTAAAATGGCCTTGCTTGATGTTCACGGCCCTGGGACCACTCCCCCATGAGTTTACGGCCGTAAACTCATGGTAAGGAGTACCATTTGATGTTTTGAGGTTCCTAACACTTCAAGGATATGATCTATGTTGGGTTCTAGGCATAAGGAAGGAGTTAGGGTGTCATTTGTCCCATTTATAGGGGTTTACGGCCCAAGAACTTTTCTTGGCCATAAACTCCTTTATCCTTGTGATTCCTTATGTTTTCTAGGCTATAAACACTTTAGGGTACATGTCTAAATTAGTCTCTTGGCTTAAGGAAGGTTTTTAAGGCATTTTGACACTTAAAAATGGAGTTCACGGCCCAAGAACTTCCCTTGCCGTGAACTCACTTCTTGCCTTTGTTTCTAATTCATTTTGTGGTCTAAACATGTAATGGTGGCTTCTAGTTTGAGTTCCAAGGCTTTGAGGGACATTAGGCACTCTTTTGGCCCTTAAAAAGGAGTTTACTCTCCAAGTGTTCTTGGGCGGTAAACTCCCGAATCTTGGGGTTTTGATCCGATTTTGATGTTATAAAACACAATCTAAGCTATATAATACAACTAGATAGAAGTACTCACGATTTGGGACAAAAACCCGAAGATCCGTGAGAGAGAATTCGACTTTTCTCTAGTTGGAAATGTAACTAATGAATGAATATGGTTCAGATTTCTATATATAGCCCTGGGATTTTTGGCAGAAAATATTTTATTCCCGAAATGAACTCTAATATCATAGAGTATTGGAATAACAGTGTTGCACAAAACCCTAGTGCACCCACTCTCCTAATATCTCCTTAAGTGTTAAACCTGAAATACTCAAACTTATACCAAAAGTCTGGAATTTCACTGTAACTGTTCTAACTCTTATTGGCTTGATGTGGTTTGTTCAGAATGGAAATTTCGAGTTGTCACATCATCCCCCTGTTGAAGGGAATTTCGTCCAGAAATTAGAATTTAGGTAAGGAGGTAGGTACAAATGATCGAGTCATAATCGATTAGGAAACTTCCTAATCGATTGGTTCTAGCGCTCCTAAGTGAAATCGGGTTCTCGGTTGGTATCCCAACAAACCTTCACTAATGGGCGACGGCGTTGCTTCGTCCGCTTGACCTCTCGGTCGAGGGTCACTACGGTTCTAATACGAAGGTGAGGATCTCGACGAGTGGACTTACAAGAGTCCTAACGGAAAGGTATGGTTTCACGATCGATATACGAAGAGTAAATGTACGTTACTGAGTTCTCGGAGTAGGTCTAGTTTGTACGAGGTACATGACCGATTCTGGTAAGAATCTCGGAGGTCCTATCTATCTTGGATTTAGCTTTCCACGCTTTACGAAGCGTATTAAGCCATTCCCAGAGTGAGTTTTCCTAAAGAACTTGGTCTCTCACTTGGAATTCCAAAGGTTCTTTCTCTTGCTAACCTTCCCAGTCAAGGGTCACCCCTTGCTGGGTAAAAGTCGTATGGGTTTCTGTGATTTGCGAGGAGTTATGGATGAATTATGATAGTAGGTCTGTAAGACCTAGAATTTGACGAATTTCTGTCGGCATCTCTGGTGTCAACAAATTCTCAGTGGTTTTGACAAATTGTAAGAGTACTCAAAATTTCCCACATCACTAACAGTGTGTCATAGAAATTTGACTCTTCAATTTCAAAACTCGTGCCTAGATAACTTCGCGAAAAGTACCTCTGAAGGTAATGTTTCCATGGGTTTGTTCTTACTACGAGGGTAGATAAGTAAGTTATTACATGGAGAAATGACGAACTGATCCAAGTAAGAAAGACATACCCTACCCATTTAGCTCATGAAAACTATGGGCGTATTGGTCCTATCCGAAGGGTATCACTATGGACTCGAAGTGTCCGCATCGAGTTCGGAAGATAGTCTTCCGGATATCCTTCCCTAACACTCGAACTGGTGATATTCGGATCTCAGGTCCATTCCTGAAAGCAATTCTTTCCTTGTGTTTGCTCAACCAATTCATCTATGCGATGTAGAGATAACGATTTCTAATGGAAATCTTGACGGAGTCCTTGATAGCCGAGGGACATACAATGTACTCCGTCGACCTCTTGAAGAATTAGACCGGAGTTCTCCAGGGTGAGAAGCCTAGTCTTCTAATCCTATTTCTGAGTAGTTCGCTAAGTTGCCCGGTCTGTTCTGGTATCTCCGTGGGTGTTTAGACTGTAGGGAAATCTGTTTACAGGAGTCATACTAGATTCTAAGTTTGTTCACATGACGTTGCGATACTCGTAGTCTTGGGCTGTCTCCATCCTGAATTTCATATTAGAATTCATACTGAGTTCAACGATCACAGTATCGTGTATACGAGTCGTATATAATTAAGATTGAAAAGGTAGCCGAATAATTGATTCATCTTTAAGCTCATATCCCATCAAGGAAAAAGAAGTTAAAGTGGATTCATCAATTCTAAACCTGTAGAACCTTGATTATATATCACCCCTATGTATACTTTCTTCAGCGGCAGGTCAACCGTATGGATCTTTGGATTTGAACTTAACTGTACGAGTGGTACTTCGGGGATTTCTTCGGAAAGAAAAAGAACTATGAGGTATTCTAGGCATGAGTACTTCGGTGTTCTGATATGGCAGCTTCGCAGGAAAAGCGATCTCGAAGAAAAAAGATGTACGTATGAAGCTGTTTTTGTGAGGATCAAATTGAATCGAGTCGTATGACAATGTCGGAATCATACAGAAACTTAAAGACATTAGATTTGAACATAAGACATTTTACAGACAGAACACAACCGTGCAACCATCAACAGAGTTACAGTACTTTAGATTTACTATAAGACTGTTGCTGCGAATGAGGTAAACTACAAAAGACAAGTATACGCAGCATGAGCATCCCTATACGACTGGATCCCGCAAAAGATAGGACTCTAGTTGTAATAGTTATGGATAGTTTATAATTCTGTTACGACAAAACGCCTAAATTACATTAACGAGTGTCCGACGTAGTTTCTCCTACAGTTGTGATCCTGAGAATTTTCCCGTCAGCACCTGAGTTCTTCACTATCGGGCAATCCTTCTTGAGGTGTCCAATTTCACCGCATTGGTGACATATCTGGACAACACCAACATTGGTGGTGGAAGTGAAGTGTCGAGCTAGAGTGACGTGGACACGAGTGTTCTCCTTGTTCATCTACTTTGGAAGTTTCCTTTCATAGGGTCTAGTTTTAACACCACCATCATAAGCCTGGTTGACTCTGATGTCAGGGGCTTGAGTGATGGGTCGTGCCGGTGCTCCACAGCTATGAGCATGGTGCCCTATTTTTAGGCAATTGCAACATTGAATCTCATGGAAAGCCCCATGATGACGGAAACTACCCTTATCACACTTCGGGAGTTTACTCTCGTATGGTCTGCTCGGTACGAGGATGGCAGGGGTTTCCACTTGCTGCTGTTGCATGACCAGCCTTTGAGATTTCTTGCGTTCTTTCTGGGCTTGACGCTTTCATTTCTTGTTCTTTGATTTTCGGCTTTGCGAGCCTATAACTGTTACTGTTTGATGACTTCCTGGATTGATACCACAATCGGAATCTTCAACCCCATCGTCTGCATTGATTGTGCTGATAGTGCTACGGTGCGCAAGGACAGCTGTCATGGCAGCCATCACAGCAGTTGTAATTATGGCTTGAAAAGTAGCGGCGTCCATAGGAAAAGTAGAGGTTTCGTTGCTTGGATGATTGTTATCGGATGACGACATGATTCTGTTAACACGAAAGATAAGGATTTTGTGAGCGGTTCTGGTTGACCCTAGGTGTACTTCAATCTGTTCAAGTAAAGAGTAAGAGCATGATCTCGAAAGTTTGACATACATTCCTATGATGCAGTCCTAGCACGGAATGGAAATATGTTCACGAGGGTTTGATCTACATCCCTATGATGCAGTCCTAGTACTGGGTAGAAGTAAGTTCATAGAATGGTCTCAAGATGCTTGTCGTTCAAGCCGAGGTATCATTGGTTGGTAAATAACATGATCCAACCATTGAAAGAGACTTGGAAATGCCTCCGGAGTTAAATTACTATAGTCCAATGACTTGACTAAAGCATGTTCAGATAGACTCAAATGAAAGTATGATAAGAGTACTTGAATGAAGAATGACACAGAAGTTAGCCGGCTGTCAATATCTTTGATATTCACGACGTAAAGATTTGGGAAAATGACCTTGTAAATGTCTTACATTGTCACAACTAGAAATTTTGTGCCTTATAACTACAACACTCAAGTAAAAATTTTGAATCAGAAACTTAAGAGCATGTAAGATGCTTACTTTATGGCAGAAAAATTTCAATCAAGTACACCATACAAGCATTACAAATAGTCAACAAGTAATTGGAAACCCTAGAAGTTCTTGTTTAGGTCCATTTTGGGCTAGGACTTCCTTATTGGGCCCAATGGACCGATAAGCTTCCAATTTGACTATCTTGGGCTTAGAACCTTTCAATGGGCTCTAATTGGACCCACTTTCATTTATTTCAACATTTTGGGCCGTATTGGGCCTAGAATGAAATAAATATTATGAACTATTATGGACCATAATTAACCTAATCTAGCCTAATAAAGCATAAAAATCACACTTATATTTTATAGGGCTAAAAATCACCCAACCTAAGTATAACATGGGCTTAAGGGCAAAAAGCCCAAAAATCTCCTCTCTCCCCTCTCCATTCTCGGCCCAAGCCCACAAAGAAGGAGGGTTGACTTTGTTGGGTGCCACCTCACTTTTGCACCTAGGATTTCCATGCAACACACATATTTCCATGCAACTATCTTGTCAAACCTCTCTCTCCTCCCCTCTCTTCTTGCTCTCGGCCGCTTTCAAGCACACACACACACACACATTTCACTCATTTTTCCTCTCAAGAAACTCACTCAATTCTCCTCCAAAATTTCGAGATCTAAGGAGCCTTCAAGAAGATATCTCCAAAAATTCTTCACCTAAGGTAAGATCAAGCTTGGATCTATGATTTAGGTACTTTGTTTTATCAAAATCTTCTTCTAATCCATGTAAAAAATCTTGATCACTCTCCTAGAAACTCTCTAAGTTCGAGATCTTCCAAGGAGAGGTTCTAAGGCCAAACTTTCTTCCAATCTCCTCCAAAACCGAAACCACACCCAAAGGTGAGCTTCATACCCCCTATTTTTCGGTTTTATAAGTTTTGTGGGGGGGGGGGGGGAATACAAGTAAATGTGTAGATCTATGTGTATATGTATGCTTTGTGTGATTTCTATGTTTATATTTATGTTCTTATGTGATTGTGGTGTTGGATCTAGTCAAAAAGTCCTTAAAACCGAGATTTACATTAGGTTATATGAAACAAGTATAAATTATTTTACTACATACAAATCATTTCTAGAAAAATAACCAAGTTGGTTAATATGAACTTCTTTGGGCTAAAAACCCATTTTTGGACTCAAAATGTTAAAAAATATAAAATTTAAGGGCCCAAAATGACAAAATATGAATTATGATGGTTGAAATGGGACAAAACAGTTTTAACAAGGTATTTTCTGGAAATATACTCTTTTGAAGGATTAAAATGTAAAACTTTAAGCATAATAGGCCAAAAATGAACTTTTCGGCCCAATAAAGCCCAATATGCGAGATTTTCAAATTTGAAGGGATGAAACTGTACTTTTCTATAAAACAGGGGACTACTAGTGCCCCAAGTCCATTTCAAGGGCTAAAAATAATTTTCATATTTAAAAAGGACCAAAGATGCAAAAATTTTCTATTTTGGGCCAAAAGTGTAAAAGTTGCGAAAAAATGATGTTTCAGCAGAGAAAACTTCATTTTGAGGGACTAAAACTGTTTTTCAATTAAATTTGAGCTGAAAAATACCTTTTCAACCAGTTTTGATACTAAAGTGTCAAGAAAAATGGTTTAAGGACTAAAATGGAAATTCTTTTATTCAAAGGGTTAAAAGTGTAAATTTATCCAAGAAAGGGGTTGCAAAAAGAAAAACTTCAAGGTTTTAAACAATAAGTCCATTGTGATAAACTACTAGTACCGCGAATACCGACAAAACATAATACACCATCAACACCGGAATCGTTATCAAACGAATTGATTCGGTCTCGAATCAATAACGAAACAAAAGTTAATACACGACGATATTCAATACACATGCGGAAATTTCGGGAAGTCAATACATACGTGGGAATACACAGACGTCAATACACCATCTTTGGGCCCAAAAGTGTCAAATCTTGCTTGTTAGGCCTAGCTAGCCCAATGACCTGATCTTTAGGCCCGAAGGAAACTTGCTTACATGTTGTTGGGTCTTATATGACCTAATTCCGTGTAAAAGGACTTTCAATGGATTTTGTGCTGTTGGGCCCCAAGGGTCCTTTGGTACTGCTAGTAAAGACGAGAATTCACAAATGCGAGTCGGGCCAAGGGCCCTTCGCATTCACGATAGCCTTGAACGACTTATGGAATTATTGAGGTCTTCATGCCCTCTTTTCTCCTCGGTTGTGGGGCTATGAGAAGTCACGGTGGTTGGATTAAGTGAATAGTACGGATGATGTCTTAGGGATCGTTAGTATAGTTGTAAACTAGTCGTTTCTTTTAACGAGTGTTTATAAAAATTCACAATACACATTTAATCCAATGTGACCTGGAATCATCGAATACACACTTCGCAACGGTATAACAACCATATAAAAAGCATAATTCAAAGTATTAGGAAAACATCGGGGTTTCCTAGGGTTTTTCAATTCATACAACTACGAGATGCATACCAAGTATAACAAATTCTTTTTAAATTTATAGAAACAAACAAGCATACTTACGGATCTTCACACTTTTTATACGATACTCTTTTCAGAAAATATCGGATTTTCTGGTGGTTTTCAAAACAATACAAAACATTATTTTTCAAACATTACTTATGAACTCACCAACATTTCATATGTTGACGTTTTTCAAAATACTTGTATTCTCAGGTAACAGGTAAATCGAAGGGAAAAATGTACTCAGTGATGTCTTGATGTTTGTTTAACTAGTATCGAACAATTTACTTTTGGGAATGTAATGTTTAAAACAATGTACTAAATGTAAACACTACCAGTTGTACTATTTCAATGCATGGTGATGAATGATGTTATGTTTCATGTATATTCACTGTAATGGTATTCAATTAAGTCACAACAGCCCTCTGACGTTTCCGTCGTCTGGTTCGGGGGTGTGACATACATCATATCCAGAGAAGATAGTTCTTAACAGCATAAATACCTAACCAAAAGTACTTACAGTACAAGATAATTTCATAGAAAATGCCACATCGGGCATAGACAGAAAACGATTCCTTTCTAACAAGGAAAATAAAGTAAAGCATCTACTACTGGCGACGGTCATCCCTCTGGTGAACTCTCAGTTCAGTCAGTTGACGTTCCATAGCAAGTAGGTGTCTTTCGTACACCCTCTGGCGTACTCGGAGCTCTATGACTTCGGCTCGTGATTCGGCCAGGGCTTGAAGCAGGGTTTCATGGTTTCTCGCAGATCTCTCGCGAGCATCTTCTAGATGAATGGTGCGGAGGGTATGCATTCTCGCATCGGCAACAACTTCAGTGATCTGAGGTAGGGCTGTCATGCCTTGAATCTCATTTCGGGCCACTCTGCGGACCAAGATTGGCAAGACTCTATCTGCTGAGCCCCCATTACTCAGGTCATAGAAGCTTCGGTCACCATTAAATGGCATGGGCTGATCTTGTCCTTGGCTCCATGTTTCCAAGCATTCCACCCACTCGGGCGTTGAGCCATGAAAAGCAGAGGAGGGTTAGGAATTGGAAAGGGAGCTGCCTGAGGTAGGTTCTCAACCTCGGGTTCGGAGTTAGCATCGTCTGAAAGGTCTTCATCATGGTGATCATTCAAAGGAATAGGATGATCAGTCTTTGGTTCTTCTCCAAACCAACCAGCAATGACTTCGTTCGGAAGGTACTGGTTGTCATGGGGATCGAGTCCAGCCATGTTATCTACGCGAGAATTGGGGTAAGAAAATAATTGTTAGATGAACTATCTAGACAATTACTTAGAAAATCTTCATTAGTTACATTTCTATTTGTTAAGTGCATACCAGTTATGTGTAATCTAAACAGGATAGGCCTTCGAATAAGTGACCTTAACTCCAAATTCACACAGAATAGGGGTAAAGTAAAATTTCACAGATTCTAAGTCTATAACATCCTAATTACATATATCCTTAGTGTATCCACTTAGCAACTATCAACTTAGTACTGAAGATCCCGTTTTAGTTCTCAAGTATAAAGTACTTATAGTAACACCAAACACTCCTATAGTATTTTAAGTTTAGTGTTATGTTCTACTGTTCTCATTGTGGTAGGGTTGGTAAGATTTTAGACTTGTTGCAACCACACATTTAACCTTAGGCACATGCTAGTCAACCCTTGGATAATATAGGTGATCAGGCTATATCGTCCCAGTTTTGACCATATGTCTCTAAGCCCACCTGTGTTGCCCAACAATTGTAATTATTTTGTATTGTCCTAGTGACACTGATTTTAGTATGAATACAAGCACGTATACTTACTTAAATATTTTATTATTTAAAGTATAAACTCTTGGTCAGAGTGTTTTAATCCCAATTGGGTTTATAGTTAGTATATCTTTTATGGATTGATATACTCAATTCACTATAAACAATGCTCCGATACCAATCTGTCACCCCCCAAAACCATGATCGGCGGAAACATTCTGGGGTGGAGGACGTCATGTACAGTATCACGACAATGAAAAGTAGTAAACAAGCAACAACATCATCCATTGCATTAATAATATAATTTTAATACAAGTGTGTTTTGGCAAATTATGACAAATACTAAAGTATGCTCAAAATGAAAGATGAGTCTTGAACGAACTCCATCTTCTCTAAACCTTGCATCGGTACCTATCTATTGATAACCTGAGGATACAAGTTATTTTGAAAGCGAGTATCAGCTTTGAAGCTGGTGAGATCATAAGTATTTTAGTGTCTTAATTTGTATGTAAGTTTGTATGTATATGAATTTTAAGTACTTAAAATGTATATGAACTATAAGTATAAAAATGTTTGTAAAGCAACTGTAAACGTTTGAAAAACCCTAGAAATCCTTATGATTCCTACTATTATATAAGGGTGTCTTCTACCAAGACGTAATTGTTCTCAATGTAGTCTTCTACCAAGACTTAACTGTTCTCCATGTAGTCTCCTACCAAGACCTAACTATTCTCAATATAGTCTTCTACCAAGACTTAACTGTTCTCAATGTAGTCTTCTACCAAGACTTAACTGTTCTCAATGTAGTCTTCTACCAAGACTTAACTGTTCTTTATGTTCGTCTCTTGTAAAAGTGTGTAATTTTCCCAAGTGTAACTATCATTAACGAAATATAGTTTTTACATCTAATGTTTAAGTGAAATGATCACTAAATATGTGTAAAGGGATAAATTAATGTAGTACTGTAGTGTTGTATTATAGGAACTACTGCTGTACTAACTACCTTAAACCGGATTTATATTAAGGCATCATGTGATTAATTGTACCATACTATCGACTAATATTAATGACAAGGGTAAGGTCGTAAAAATAGAAATGACGTGTGGCACCCGCAGACCTGCAGGTCCGGTTGTAGCTAGCAGCAAGGTGTAGGATAGTCAATCCAGTATAGATCTATACGCAAACTCACGCTCTCCCTCCAAGAGACTCTGGCTACAACTCGGGCCATGACATTGAAGGCATGCTCTGATATAGTGGATCACAATTTTGCTAACGTATTCATGTATATGTAATGTATTGTTAATCGTTCTCCGTCTGCTAGCTGTAATGTGTGTTCTCTCTCTATCTAGCAGGTATAGTAATGTACTGTGAGTACTAGCTGTAATCTATGTGCTCTCTATCTAGCAAGTATTGGCTCATGAATGAACTGACTCATTGTATGATATCGCGTTCTAGTAATAGTTCTAGTATCTTCCTAAACTACCCATATGGTAGCTTACTAGTAATTTAATTGGTACGTATGAACATGGATGTATACCCTTGCTACTGAAGGGCATTGGATGAACTGGAAGAACCTTTATGACTATATATGTACACATGATATATAACTAATATTTAAACGACCTTCGGACAGGTACTCGATATCCCACCAGACCACATCCAAATCGAGGAAAAGGAAATAGGGTGGATAGCCTTCCTAAGTCTTTTAACCATTTCTTATATAACTATACATATAGAGGCATGCAATTTATAATATAAAAGCATAAAATAAGTTTTGTAAAACCTTTGAACATAATTATTATTTTAAGAAAAGATCGACTTGATGTCAATCTATAAAACGGTTTGAAGGCATGGGTTTGATGAAACAGTTTAGTAATAAGAATCATTTGTTGGAAACACAACAGTAAATGAATTTGAAATGGAATGTACAGAGTAAAACGTACAGTTTAATAAGGAGTTTTAAACACATGAAGTGTTTATAAAAACATTTGAAGGAAACTGTTTCGTAAAACGGCTAATGAGTAGCCAATAATTTGGATGCTGCTTATTAATCACATGTGATTGATATAATAATTAGCATAATTCTACTTGTATCCCCCCCATAAAACATTTAAAAACAGTTAAAACATTGACTAAGGGGTATGAACTCACCTGTTGTGGGTGATACGGATGAACTGAAGAGGTAGGACTGCTAGGTGTCAAGTGAAGACAATGGTCCTAATTACATATGAAGATATATTTATATTAACTATTAGTGATTATAACACTAAATAAACATGTATAAAAATCCTAACGCGAGGAAAACACTTTTGGTCAAGTGCTAGGAGGCTAATAGGTTGCAATAAAGGAGTGCAAGACTTCTTATGGGAGTTTATGGTCAAAAGACCATATATGTCGGAGTTTACATCCCATGGGAGTAAAATCCTAGCCGTAAACTCTCAATATGGTCACTAAATGAAGCCTAACATTATTACAACTTAAGTGGTAAAGTGCTTCAAGGCTTAAACAAGTGTTTGGGTGGGTTTAAGGCCTTAAAATGGCCTTGCTTGATGTTCACGGCCCTGGGACCACTCCCCCATGAGTTTACGGTCGTAAACTCATGGTAAGGAGTACCATTTGATGTTTTGAGGTTCCTAACACTTCAAGGATATGATCTATGTTGGGTTCTAGGCATAAGGAAGGAGTTAGGGTGTCATTTGTCCCATTTATAGGTGTTTACAGCCCAAGAACTTTTCTTGGCCATAAACTCCTTTATCCTTGTGATTCCTTACGTTTTCTAGGCTATAAACACTTTAGGGTACATGTCTAAATTAGTCTCTTGGCTTAAGGAAGGTTTTTAAGGCATTTTGACACTTAAAAATGGAGTTCACGGCCCAAGAACTTCCCTGGCCGTGAACTCACTTCTTGCCTTTGTTTATAATTGATTTTGTGGTCTAAACATCTAATGGTGGCTTCTAGTTTGAGTTCCAAGGCTTTGAGGGACATTGGGCACTCTTTTGGCCCTTAAAAAGGAGTTTACTCTCCAAGTGTTCTTGGGCGGTAAACTCCCGAATCTTGGGGTTTTGATCCGATTTTGATGTTATAAAACACAATCTAAGCTATATAATACAACTATATAGAAGTACTCACGATTTGGGACAAAAACCCGAAGATCTGTGAGAGAGAATTCGGCTTTTCTCTAGTTGGAAATGTAACTAATGAATGAATATGGTTCATATTTCTATATATAGCCCTCGGATTTTTGGCAGAAAATATTTTATTCCCGGAATGAACTCTAATATCATAGAGTATTGGAATAACAGTGTTGCACAAAACCCTAGTGCACCCACTCTCCTGATATCTCCTTAAGTGCTAAACCTGAAATACTCAAACTTATACCAAAAGTCTGGAATTTCACTGTAACTGTTCTAACTCCTATTGGCTTGATATGGTTTGTTCAGAATGGAAATTTCGGTTTGTCACAGTATTGGTAGCTCGGGGAGCTAGTGGAGCAGCGGTTCAGAGAGTTGTCGGATATCAGCCAGAGGGTTATCAGCAAGGTTCAGCAGTGCATGTGATTTTCCCTTTGTGTAAATGGGTCTACGGTCACAATGCCGGCCCATGTAGTTATGAGTAGGAAGACCCGGGGGTTAGCCCTAGGTACTGTATGCTAGTTATGATAATCAGGACCAAGGTCTGTCTTCGGGCGGGTGCCCAAGGAATGGTTTTCATGTTAGACTATACTTGTTGTCTGTGTGATACTTGAATGTGCCTGGTAGGGAGGTGAGTGTGGGCGAGGTCCCGTATCTCACCAATAGCAGAGTGTGGACGGGGTTCCATATCTCATTAATAGCAGAGCAGGGGCGAGGCCCGAGTTAGGAAAGGAGTGAGTGAGGGTGGGGGCCCGTGTCTCACTATCAGTAGGAGTGTGGACGGGGTTCCATGACTCATCAGTAGCAGGATAGGGGCGAGGCCCAAGATAGGCGAGGCCTTAGAACAGGGATACAATAGTGTATATTTAGTTTATGTGTTGTGTCATGATTATATGTTAGTATATGTTTAGCGGTCGGGGCCCAGAGCCGGGCGAAGCCAGAGACAGGCAGGGACTAAGAGAAACAGATCCGTACACCGAGCGAGGCTCGAAGCCAGGCGTGGCCTGGAGCAGGCAGGGCCTCTTGTAGGAATTATCCGGAACCGGGCGGGGCCTGAGGTAGATGGCAAGGCCCAGTATTTGCAGTATGTGGTTATGTGTATGGTATGTAGTAGGTTGGGGAACTCATTAAGGGTCGTGCTTACGGTTTTTAGTTGTAGTTTTAGGTACTTCCGGTAGTGGAGGGAAGAGCTTGGGGTGATCGCATTGCACACACCATTGTCTAGTCAGCCTGGGATGCTTTACTCTGATAAAATAAATATGTTTTGAAATAATACTCTAATTTGATATGATGATCTTTGTATAACTTGAAGATTATGTTTGGAGTAATAGTTTTAAAAATGAAATTTTTAGTCATGATTTTTGGGTCGTTACAATACCAAAGGCTAGTAGATAAAGTGTTTGAACCAAAAATCAGTAGGCATATTGAAGTATATGTGGATGACATGGTGATGAGTGTCGAAATGAAGATTCTTTCTTACAAGATATCAAGGAAACTCTCATGAAATGTCTATTCGGGGCAGAAGAAGGGGAATTTCTAGGTCATGTAACCACGAAAGAAGGGATAAGAGTAAACCAAAAGAAGATAAAATCTTTGTAGCAAGTACAATTGCCGGAGACAATGAAATTAGTGCTGACATTAAATGGAATAATAGCAGTGTTGGGACATTTCTTTGTGAAGTCGGTAGAGAAAACATTGCCCATTTATAAAATGCTAAAATGGTACTAGATTAAAAGGATTTAAGATGGACGGAAGAGGCAGAGGCTGCCATAAAAACTCAGAATAGCGATAAGAGAATTATCTATGTTGATTATTAGATTAAGGTGTCTAAGCTCATAACTAAATTTGTATACTTGTGATTAGAACGAAATTCCTTTTTGTGTTGCCCTTATAACTAGTAACAGAATAAAATGACACTTATATAGAGAGGTTGATTTAATTGTTTGTTATAATTGTCATAAATGATTTATTTTTATATTATGTGATTAATATATTAGTTAGAATTAATATTAATTAACTGGAAATTAATTGGAATTAATTTTGGGATGAATTGAATTAGTTAAAGGTATTGAGATTGAGCTGCTATTGTTCAAAAGTTGAATAAGAGAATGATTCTAGAACCCTCTTGGAATGGGCGGTTTTGGCAAGCCCATTTAGGGTTTCTGGAATGTTTCTTTTAGATAATTAAAGGACTAGACAACTACCTAACTTGAAATATTATTATTATATCCAAATTAGGGTTTCTACGGTTCCTTAAGCAACTATAAATAGTACCCTTAGGCCTAGCATTTTCAGCCACTTGACTCATCAAAAGAATAATGGAAAATCATCCCCTCTCCTCCTCTCCCCTCTTGTCTTCTAATTGCTATGGTTAGGGTAGAAGCCATTAGAGGAACTAAGCTTTTGGTGCTAGATTTCAGAAGAAGCAAAGGAAGGATTCAAGAGATTTATTTACTATAATAAATCTAAGGTATGTAAACCCTAACTTTCTAGTATTTTCGAAATACTTAGGGATTCTCTAGGGTTCTTGATATTCATAGTATGTTGCTATTAATTAGAAAAACATAGATCCTTTATAGGTTGCATGTGGACTTACGTGTTAAGATTTTCCGCTTTACATGTAATTTAGTAACATATAAAATCCATCAGTGGTATCAAATCCATTTTTTTCTATTGATTTGTGCATAAGTTGAATGAATAAAATCATGGTTTATCGAAAATAAATCCTAGCCATTGAAATTTCGACTTTGCTAGGTTCTCTTGAAACCATAGCCTCCTTTCCTTATTTTCGAAAATGGCTTAGGTTTTTTAGTTTACTTAATTATTACTACCTCCATCCCATATTTATTGTCCACTTTTAAATTTTGAAGTATTTATTCGTCAAATTTGACCTTAAATATTTTTATTTTTGATCTATTATACTTGACGCAAAATATATGAATGAATTGTGTTTTAAATGTCTTTTGATTGCTATAAGTTTCATCAAGTAATACATAACACAAATAAAGATATTTAAGGTCAAGGTTGAAGAATAAAGACTTCAAAATGTTAAAGTTGACAAAAATATGAGATGGAGGGAGTATATATATATATATATATATATATATATATATATATATATATATATATATATATATATAAAGTTAGGATCATATGGAAACTAACAACTATTGTCTAAATGTGTAAACAATTGTAGGCCAATCGTTTTAAAAATATGCATAAAGGCATATTAGTAAATTAATAAAAAAAATTAGTCAATTAAATTTAAATTAAAGCTAAAAATTAGGAAACTATTTCTCTCTCTCTCTCTCTCTCTCTCTCTTTATATATATATATATATATATATATATATATATATATATATATATATATATATATATATATATCACATATTCTTCCTCTTTATAGAGCAGCATCAATTTCAATCTTCATAGAATTCTCTTTCTTCAACGAAAAGAGTCTCGATCAAACCTATTTAAGGCTAACACATCATCCTCCGACGGTAATATTTTCGGCAACCTTTGCGATTCTGTCAATATCCTCCTTTAGTAGCCATGTTTCCGGTTGATAGGTCATAAACTAGTGGTTTGGGCTAGGCAACTATTTATGTAAGTCTTATAGGGTCTTTGTCTTGTAATGTGTATTTTGGTGATTGTTTGCGGTTGTGTTGGTGTTCTCGGCCGTGAACGGGTTGATGGTCGTGAAAGCATGTTCGGCCGTGAACCCTGTTCATGGCCAGTATGTTCCTATAAACAGTGTCAGAGTCTGTAAGAATATAGTGACATATCAGAAGTGTTTAAGATCATTGTGTATGTGCTCAAGGTGTACCAGACGTTTTAGCTTTTAAACGTGTGCATTGCTTGTTAAATCTCTTCTATTACTCCATTCTTGTTCGTATTTGTTTGATAACTAGTTTGGATCACTGAATTGAGACTCTACATTTGGTATCAAAGCCTTAATGGTGTCGAAACATACTCAAGTTGCGTTTGCCGTTGAGGGAATATTCATTTTTCTTCATTATTCAAGCTTGTTTCTGCATCTGATCGTGTTTTCAAGGCTAAGGGAATCAAAATTTGCTCAAAAACACTTGTTTTCATCAAATCTGGGAGTTTATGGTTTGCTGTGTTGAAGGGATTACGGCTGTAAACACTTCATATAGCTGTAAACCATTCATCTTCAAAGACCGTAAACCATTCATCTTCAAAGACCGTAAAGCATTCATCTTCAAAGAACATAATCAATTGCTTGACCGTGAATTGTTTCTGGACCATAAACAAATTTTGAAACGTAATCGTGTGTACGGCCGTAAACAAATCTCAACTGTGAATAGATTTCGACCGTGAACTCTACTTTTGTTCTAACTCTTTGTTTTCCAAGTACTTTTTCATTTAATCAAGAAAACTTAAAAAAAAAGTAAAAACCGAAAACAAACAAAAAAAATGATTTCACAGAACTCTACAATTCACCAAGAACTTGATTCCATTATGGGCACAACCACGCACATTCCATGTTTACTATCTACTGAGGGTTTCTCGGAATGGAAATATCGTATGGAAAAATACATCAAAATGAAAGATTTCAAGATTTGGAGATGCAACTTAAAAGGACCTATCAGAATCACCACAACGCTCCCGGATGGAACTATCGTTGACAAGGATGTCGAAGAGTATACCGATGAAGAATTTGATAAAGTTGAATAGCAAGAGAAAGCACTTGCCACACTCACTATGGCTTTATCACCAGAGATTGCTCAGGGTTTCCGAGAATACACATCCGCGAAAGCGCTATGGGACGCACTGATTGAGGTTTATGAAGGAAACGAGGACATGAAAGAAAGTCGCTAGGATATGCTGAGACAAAAGTTTATCATGTTCAATCATATCTTGGCAGAATCTCTTGAGGCTCAACTGCAAAGGTTCATCACTCTTACAACTGAGATGAGCTCTGTAGGTATCTTGGTGACAAAGTATAAAATAAGCAAGAAGCTACTCAATTCACTGCCAAAGTCTTGGGACATGAACATGTCTGTGATTAAGAAGACGAAGGACCATAACCATCTTAGTCTGGATGAAACCATGGAAATTATTAAAGCTTGTGATCTGAATGACAAGCAGAGAGAGATCAATCACGTCAATTCATACTCCACTGCTAATATCGGGATTCAATCCAACTATGCCTTCTCATCCTTCACTACTCTTCAAGTTCAACCTTTTGGTGCTCCTCAACCATCATCATATGCCACTCCATTCATGCAAAGTGTTCAACCTTCAGTATCTTATCCACAAGTTGCTTCCTCCTCAAAAGCACCTGCTCCAACTCCTGCTCCCAAAGAAAATGATGAAAACTTGGCTCTTTCTACTGGTCTTGTCAACTGCTACAATGCCTTTGTGGCTGGCGAACTACCTCCTCAACTATCTTTTGCTGATTTGGATCAAATTCATCCTGAAGATGTTGAGGAAATGGACATCACATGGAAAATTGCGATGGCGGTGTTCAGGGCCAAACAGTTCTCCAAGAAGACAGGAAAAAATAATTAAGGAATGAATGCTGAAAAGAAGGTGGGTTTCAACAAAGGCAAACTCCGATGCTTCAACCGCCATGAGCTTGGCCAGTTTTCTAGAGACTGCTTGAAGCCTGACAGGAGGGAAAACAGCGAAAGAGCAATGGTGCCAGTGGGTAGCAGTGGGGGAGCTACCACCAACAACCATACTGCAAATCTTGCTGCGGTGGCTCAGTCATTTGACTGGGACGACCAAATTCAGGCCCTGAACATCTCGGGACCTGAAAATGTGCATCTTGCCCAAATCAACAACATTATAGAAGGAGAAGCTGAGGTTGACCCAGAGGCAGAGATGATGGAACTGCAATTTGCGTTCATCGTTCAAAATACCCTAGAGTCTACAAAGCCAAAGGTCGGTGAAAACACTTGCTCTCAATCTTGTATTAAAACTATTAATTTTTTTTGTGAACAGGCTGATTTGATGCGTAGAGAGATAGTGAAACTAAAATATGAGGGGTACCAACTTAGGAAAGGCCAGAAACCATTGAAAGATCAATTAGAGGCCAAGACACATGACTATAATAAATTACAAGCAGAGTACAACGACAAGTGTGTTAATTATAGATATCTTAAAAAGGATTTTTGACGTCGTAACTGTTGAACTTGACACATTGAAGACCCGTTTTGAAAATGCCGATTTTAATTTCAAGAAATTCGATGTGTCAAGTGGAAGAGTTGTAACAATAATTGAACACCAAATGAAATGGAAGGACCAGAAGTTGGTAGGAATAGGTTATGAGAGTGTCCCTCCCCCATTCAATCACAATTATACCGCTACTCCATTGAATCAAGATGAGATAGAGCGAGAACCATTTATGGTATATGGTAAACCAACGGCTGAACAGACAACAGATTGTAGTGCTAGGAAATTTGATACTAACGTTTCTAATTCTGATGCAGATTCATCAGTAACCAGGGAAAGCAAGAGGATGGAAAGATTGAGTCTAATAATTTGGTGTCAAAATTTGGTGTTCCTATTTCAAACAATGATGAGTCTGTGTCTGATGTTAAAACTGATATTTTCATTTGTGAAATCTACTGAATCTGACACTAGCACATCCACATCTTCTACATCTGTCACACAATCTGACTCATGCACTTGCACGTGTGGGAAAGTTAGAAAAGTCAATAAGAGCACGAAATCTGATAAAGGCGGTACCAAGTCTAATGATAAAAAGCAAATATGTTTTAACTATGGTACTGCCGGCCACATTTCTCACAATTGTCTCAACAGGGCATTTGTGCATTTTTCAACACCGCGGAAAGAAAACGAGTCTCGAGGAAGGTCTCTAACGAGAAACTCCTCGGGATCTCGTCTTCGTGATGATAATCAGAAAGTTCATAATGATAAGAAAAGGGTTGATCTTAAACCGAACAAACATGTTTTCTCTAAACCAGCCGCAGGTACTTTGTCGAAATCCACTGCGGCTGAGCCAAGGTCAATTTTATCAAAGGGTGCGTCTTGATCTTCGCCTAATTCTAGCTGAAAATCTAAACGCTCAAAGAAAAGGAAAAATGTTTTTAAATCACCTATGAATACTTTAAAACCTAACTACCAATGGGTGCCCAAATCTACAATTGTCCAATCATCATCATCCTATGAAAGTGTTTCTGATAATAATGCAAAATTGAAAAATCAAAAGGATAAATCTATAAATGTCAAGGGTAAACCCAGGGGTGTATTGACCTGGGTCCCCAAATCTAAATAATCTCGATTCATTGTGCAGGAACAGTTGCAGAGGAATGTCGCCATACCATGGTATGTCGACAGCGGTTGTCCCAGGCACATGACTGGAGACATTTCCCAATTGTACAACATTCAGAATTTTAATGGGGGATACGTTTCCTTTGCGGGAGGGTATGGCGGAAAAATGACTCAAAAAGGAACATTTTCCAAGGGAGTGCTGAGCTTCAAGAATGTTAACTATGCACCGGAGTTGAAGCACAGTTTGTTGAGCGTCTCTCAAATTTGTCACAAGGGCTATTTGACTCATTTCATTGATAAATAATGTCTAATTTTGAAGCCAGACATTGTCATCCCATATGAATGGATCCTCGTGAAATCAAAACGGGATGGCAATGCATATATCATTAACATGAACAACAATCTTCCTGAATACGTCACTTGCCTCTTCTCAAAGGTTTCCGAGCACAATGCTATGCTGTGGCATCGAAGACTCGGACATGCTAATGCAAAGAACCTAAATCGATTTGCAAAAAATAACATAATGCGCGAGCTTCCTGTCAAGGATTCGATGATGTTTGTAAAGTGTGTGGATTGCGCCTAAGGAAAGCATCACAGAAAGCCACACCTGCCGAAACAGGCCAATTCAATCAACCAAGTGCTCCAATTGTTGCAAATTGACTTATTTGGCCCAGTCAATGTCCTCATCCTCAACAAAAATTAATATTGTCTGGTTGTGATTGATGACTTCTCGCAGTTCACGTGGGTCTTCTTCTTGTCCAACAAGGCTGGGGTTGTTGACCTGATTAAGAAGTTTATTGTGATGATTTAGAACTAGACCAATCACTGGGTGAAGGCGCTCAAAACTGACAACGGGACAACATTCAAGAATGTCGTTCTCAATCACTTTTGTGCTAAAAATGGGATAGTGCGTCAATCCAGTGTCGTTCGCTCACCGCAACAAAATGGTGTTACTGATCGGTGGAACCGAACATTACAAGATGCCGCAAGGACAATGTTATGTGAATGTAAACTTCCAGTCTTCTTTTGGGCCGAGGCAATCAACACGACGTGTTATGTTTTGATCAACAAAGCTCAAATGAAGACTCCATACAAAATTCTCTACAGTCACAAGCCATCTGTTAGTCACTTCCATATCATTGGTTGTCCTTGAACCTTCCTTCATCTGGAATCCAATCCCCAATTCAACGCCAAAGCCGATGATTATTACTTTGTGGGGTATGCTACTCGCACGGCGTACAAGGTCTACAATAAGAAGACAAAGAAAATCGTATAATCCTTCGACATATGATGGTTGGAGGAGAACGAAACGGATGCCAGAATCGGTCCAGATTGGTTGTTTGATTATACATCTCAATTCAAGTTGTTCAATGTGTTTTTAGATGATTTGTCGGGTTCTAGCTCTGGTTCGAAGGCTGTGCTTGAATATGAAGATGAAGAAGTTGTCTACAGACTGCTGGTGGTGTCCTATATGACTCCTACAGTTGATGCATCTGTTCCAAGTAATTCTTTAGATTCTCCGAGTAAACAAAACAATTCAGATGCTGATGCCACTCCTCTTACTCCTAATGAAAGAGAGTTCATGTCTAGAGATGCTTCCGCTGCTACTCATACATTTATGGAACTTCTCTTTCCCAACCAATTGCTAATGAGTTCGTGGCAAGCCCCTCTCATGATTCCATACTGTCTGAGTTGGATCATTCAATAGATAATGGATTTGTCAATATTCACAACCTTCCCGTAACGCTCAATGACATCAGCCAGGATCTACCTTCCCGAATTCAACGTGATCACATGATTGAAAACGTCATTGGTCAGCTGGGTGACGGTGTTCGAACGCGGAGTCAGAGTGGAGATGTCAATACATGTCTCTACTCTTGCTTCATATATCAAATAGAGGCAAAGAATGTCGAAATGGATTTGAATGAGCCCAGCTAGGTTGATGCCATGCATGAAGAGTTGAATCACTTTGAAAAGTTGGGGGCTTGGAAGTTGGTCGAATTACCTAAGGGCAAGAAGTCACTCGACACGCGTCGGGTTTATCGAAACAAGCAAGATGATTCAGGGGTTATTGTGCGGAATAAGGCCCGATTGGTTGTATGTGGATTTCACCAAATTGAGGGTCTAGACTTCACCGAAGTTTATGCTCTGGTGGCTTGCTTGGAGGCTATTGCATTTTCCTCGCGTACGCTTCCTACATGAACTTCACCGTTTACCAGATGGATGTCAAGAATGCCTTCCTGTACGACGCTCTGAAGGAAGAAATCTACGTTGATCAACCTCCTGGGTTGTTCAACTCGAAGTTTCCGAATCACGTCTACAAGTTAGACAAGGCTTTATACGGGTTACATTAAGCTCCAATGGCATGGTATGCAACTCTTCCGAAGCACTTGCTCGAGCATGGCTATTCACGGGGGACAATCGATCAAACCCTATTCATTAAGCATGTTGGTGCCAATCAGATTCTAGTTCAAATCTACGTCGATGACATCATTTTCTGGTCAACGTGTCCACAGCTGTGCAAGGAGTTTAAAAGCGTGATGAAGAAGACGTTCAAGATGAGGTCCCTTGGGGAGATGACCATGTTTTTGGGGCTTCAGGTCAAACAAGACTCAACCGGAATCCTATTACTTCAAGCCAAGTATGTTGATGATATGCTAGAGAAGTTCGGGTTTCGAGACGCACAACCTGCCTTGACGCCGATGGTCGAGCAACCCCTGTTGACTCCATATACTGAAGGCGAATTCGTAGATTAGACTGACTACAGATCAATGATCAGATTGTTGATATATCTGACCGCGAGCAGGCCAAACATCATGTTCATGGTTTGTCAATGTGCACGATACTAGGCTAATCCTAAACTTTCACATGTTATTCCTGTCAAAAGAATTTATCGGTATCTCAAAGGCAGCCCAAAATTGGGTCTTTGGTACCGCAAAAATTCTGAATTTGATTTATATCCTTTTGCTAACAGTAATTATGGAGGTTGTGAGCTTGGCAGGAAATCAACGTCTGGGGGATGTCAAATTCGTGAAGACCGGCTGGTGTCATGGCAGTGCAAGAAACAACATACAGCCTTAACCTCAACGGCAGAGGCAAAATACGTAGCTGCTTCTGCCTGTTGTTCTCAAGTTATCTGGACACAACATCAACTCTTGTATTATGGTTTGTGTAACATCCCAAAATTCAAGGCCAAAAAATTCATTTTTAGTTATTACATAAGACCATCAATATAAAACATTCATAATAATATCTCATGTCAAACCAAAATCTCAATAATAAAAACATATTATCATAAAACCGTATCATAGTGTAATCCCAAAGATCTCATGTGCGGAAAACATAGTGTGATGCGCTGTAATCAAGCCGGCTCCTTTCCTTTGAAAATGAGTACCTGAAAACAAAATTGTAAACCGTAAGCACGAAGCTTAGTGAGTTCCCCTATCATCGCACAACCCATACAATCATGTAGCATACATACTGCCGGGCAATTCTAGGGTGCCCGACCTACCCGGTCCGACCATTCTGGGGTGTCGGCCTACCTACGTCAAGCCATTCTGGGTGCTGACCTACCCATGTCAAGACATTTTGGGGTGCTGACCTAACTATATCAAGCCATTCTAGGGTGCTGACCTACCCATGTCAAGCCATTCTGGGGTGCTGACCTACCCTTCGGTCCTAACAACCGAACTTCGGGGACTATTTCACCCCCTACTACTACTACAACACATATCATAATGTAATCATACTGTCATGCATATCTGGGGTGCCCGACCTACCCTTCGGTCCCTATGACCGAGATACGAGGACTATTTCACCTCCTACTACTACCACATAATAACATAGCATCAACATACTGTCATGCATATCTGGGGTGCCCAAACTGCCCTTCGGTCCTAACAACCGAACTTGGGGACTATTCCCCTCATACTACCACTATCACATATAATATGTCATGCGAGCACATAAACATATCAGGTAGTAGCAAACCTAGATGAATATCACAAAGACAATCATCTAACATACAACTCCTAATGGTGGATCAGCATTGTGGTCATAGACCTACCGCTACTGGAAGGTAACCCACCACACACTGCTGAAGTCCCATAGACAAAATCCACACTGCTGAAGTCCCGCAGACTCAACCCCAGCTGCTGGATGACAGATTCTCGAACTGTCAACACCAAAATAACACCCAATTAATAATTGGGTTCCACTACATAACCGTAAGTACATACTTGGGTTCATTACTACATTACCCCATGCTTGGCTTTATTGAAGCCCAAGGCCCAATCCATAGGCCCAAAAGTCAACTATGAATCAAAGCTCATCAAATGGCCCATTTTTCCAAATTGGGCCCAAACCCTTACAAGGTATTACCATAAGGCCCAGCCATTTAGTCCAGTCCAACATTCAACATTCTAATGGCCCAATATCACATAATCATAAAGGCCCAAACTATGGCCCATCTATGGCCCAATTTTCCAAATTAGGCCCAACTCCTCATATGGGCCTTACCATAAAGCCCATTAATTATTCTAGTTCATTTTCTTGATCTTGGATGGCCCATTAATATCCCAATCATCAAGGCCCAATAGAAAGGCCCAACAATAAACCCAAGTGAAATTAGGGTTTCACATAAAATGACGATTAGGGTTAAGTGTTTCTCACTTAACCCATTAAGGACTTAATCCTCTAAGGACTTAATCCATTAAGTCCAATATTGCTTAGATTAATCTTTGCCAATGATTATTCTTTAATATCTCAAATTATTAAATAATTCCCATGTGTGCTTCCCGATTAATTCTCAAAATTAGGGTTTTATTGGCATTAGGGTTTTCTAAATCCTAATTAGGGTTTCTAATCCAAATATTAGCCCATTTATCAATTCGTTGGGCTTTTATGTCAATTAGGTCTTTATTGGGCTTGTTAGGCCCACTAGAATATCATTATGTTTATTAGGGTTTTATTTGGGTCAGTTAGGGTCCATTAGGTCTTACAAGGCCCATTAGGGTTTCTAGTAGCCTAAATGAATCAAACTCAAAAAAGCAAGCACACCGCCACCCGACACGGCGCCCGGTGGCGGCAGGAGGCGGCAACCACCACTGAACAATGGTGGTTATAGATTTTCTATTATTATTCAGGGCGATTACAACGCAATTTATAACAATATGCACGCAACACATACATAAAAATAACGCACACACCCACACACACGGCTACCGCAGGCGGTGGTCGGAGGCCGGCAGCAGCGGCTTTTAGCGGGAATAGCTTTCGTTGTCGGCGGCAACCACCATGGCCGGCTGCCATGGTGGTTCTCCATGACTTCCATTCGACAGCACCCCCCCTTCTCACGTAATCGCATAACAAACACAAATCCTTATTTGCAAACACTTAAACACTCCACCACCCACAAGGCGACAACACGTCGCCGAAAAGCGACAAAAAAGCAATCAACGGGCGGTGGTTAGAGCAACCGGAACCACAGCAGTGGGAAGAAGAAAAGAAGTCACCTTCCCCGATGGAATAAATGACATAAACCTCCTTATCAACCGGCTCCGATTCACGGCTTCTCCTCTCGTCGCAAATGACAGTGGCGGCGGCAACAATGTGGCAAGATCCGGCGGCAGCGGTTGCTAATGGCATCGACGAAGCAGCAGCATCTGAGAGCTACCCTCCCCGTGTTGTGGGTCTTCCCTATTGCCGATGGCAAGGATGACTTGATGATGCTTGGTAACCGGAGGACGAACGAGATCAATGGTGGCTCGGTGGTCAGAGAAACAAGGGAGTAGGGTGGAGGCCGATGGTGGGGGGCATAAGGATGGAGCGGCGGCTGTTCCTTCCTAGGATTAGGGTTACACTCCCTTTAAATACCCGCATCCATCTACAAGTTTTCCATAATGACAATAATAGTTCCTCCCCATAACATTTTCTTCATACTTAAACCAATATGTACCATTTAAACCCCATCTTCTGAAATCCCTCACAAATAAGGTCGGAAATTTACCAATCAACCCTCTTTCTACAAAATCTCTTCAAAAGAAGTCCCATATGTTACCATTTAGTCCATGACCTCATTAATACTTACAAATTAAGTCCGGATTTTACTCTTTTAACCCCCAATCTCTTAAAGTGTGACAATTAGCTCTACGAGACCATCATTTGACATATAGTTATTTATTTTAGGACTTCTATTCGTTTATTAATTTATTTATTTATCTAATAAATAAATAGGGTGTTACAACTCTCCCTCACTTAAATTAGATTTCGTCCTAGAAATCAATCCTTACCATTTCTTATGTTCCATACCACTCGAGTGATAGGATCACCATCCTAGGTACGCCCTAACCTTCCCAGGATACCTGTGTCCAATCTTCGCAAGGCCCTAAAATCTGCAGGTGAACGAATTCCTCGCAACAAGTTAACATCTATTATGTCTGAAATATGTTGTCTTGAGATGGTCCGGTTTTCAAACAAACCCATCATACTGAATCATTATCGTTCAGTCAAGCCTGTTTATCCCTCACCGGGCTACTCAACTTCTGATAACTCGCGGATCCCACTATAAGACAGGGTCACAGACCCAAATATCCTTGCATATCATTGAGCATAACCCAAGTAATCTGCTACTCGTCCGTACTTGCAACCTAAAATACAGATACTAATACTGCCCAAAACCCTGGAACTACCTGAAGCAGTACACTACTACGTAGCTACTTCCCAACATCTATCGAGACCTTCCTGGTCTCAATTCATTTGTAATTCATCTGAATTTTCGGGTTCCTGAACGGCTGCAGAGCCAATGGACTCCCACTTAGTCACCTTACACGACTTCTGAAAGAAATCCTTCACTGGAACTAGTTCCCACTAGTTATCAGGTTACTGTGGCTCTAACAACCTCCTAATCTAACTGATCGGGTCCATGCGTCGAATCCTGAAGTCACCACACCCAATGCTAAAAGTGATTGCTACCCGACCACTGGTAGCCTATTGTCACAACGACCTTAAGCAGTCCATTTTTTTCCTGATCTCATAACTATAGTGACGTCCCTACAGTCTCATTACTAGCTTAACCAAATCTAATCCCTTTGGGTAAATCCAAAATCCAATCCGTGGATTCCCATATCCTCAATGTTGCACCCAAACTGATGCGTACTACTGTTCATTCTGCGTCCTAACAACGCGCTCATGCTATCTGCCAACCAAGTGAAGGTTGTGGATATACTCCTAGACTTACACCACTCAAGCACTATCTGCTAACCTTGTGAATGCTACGGCTACACCCGCAGACTTACAACACGCTAACATTATCTGTCAACATCGTGAATGCTACGGCTACCACCGCAGTCTTACAACACTTCCAATACTATCTGATCGCTAGTGAATACTACGGGTACAGCCGCAGTCCCACGACACTCTGTCACTATCTGACTGCTAGTGAATGCTACGGCTACCCCCACATTCTTACAACACATCCCATCCTAACTGACCACTAGTGAATGCGACGGCTACCCCCGCAGTCTTACAACACTTCCCATGCTAATTGGCCACTAGTGAATGCTATGGCTACCCCCGTAGTCTTACAACACTTTCCATACTAACTGACTGCTAGTGACTGCTACGGCTACCCCCGTAGTTTTACAACACTTTCCAAACTATCTGACTGCCAATCAAAGCTACGGTTACCCCCGTAGTCTTACAACACTTTCCATACTGGGTCAAACACCCACTCGACCTAACACACCACTGAACCTGAGTCCTAACCAAAACTCTACCATGGTTTCCGAAACCTGCTATCATGTGACCCCACTGTGTCAGTACCACACCCATTCCCGTGATCAAAGCATCACTGTAACCCACGAAATAATCTACACCCTCTGGCAGGGTGAGGATCAGTGCCTCACACAACCGATGTCTGGGAGTCTCGAAGGATGCCTGCTGCTCAGGCCCCCAACGAAGGGCCACCGACTTCTTGGTTAGTCTGGTCAAAGGAACCGCAATCTCGGAGAAGTCCCATACAAATCTCCGGTAATAACCCGCTAGACCCAGGAAACTCCGAATCTCGGTTGGAGACGTCGGAATCTCCCACTGCATCACGACCTCTATCTTGGCCAGATCGACCGGAATACCCTTCTGGTTGACAAGGTGCCCAAGAGATTGCACCTTGTTCAACCAGAACTATCATTTGGAGAACTTAATAAAAAGTCTCTCCCCCACTTAGATCCGACTAAGTCTTCACGGCACGCAAGAATTGAAGGATTCCAAATCCTTCTCACTTTCTAGTATCCCACTGATGACAACCCGAGCTTACCCAATGCTAACCATCAGTTATCAGTCAGACTTTAAGATCACCCATTCTCTGAAATCCTGACAAGTACCCTTGAGATCTAGTCCAGTCTGACACCTAATAACATCTCCCATGCTGTCTACTGAAGACCTTAATCTTCACTCTAGCTGACGAGTCCTCGTTCCCACTTCCAATCTTGCAATAACACTGATCTCTAACCGAACACAACCCATACGAAAATACAATTCTATTGAACTTCCAATGACCAACCATTTATGCATCTAACATTCACAACTTACTCCACAATCTTCTTGCTACCAATCCTTCCCTAGCAACGGTAGTGCCTTAAACTCCAAAGTTCATCCATAGACAATCGTCAACCATACCTGAACCATGATGGATCCACTGAATGTTGAATTCACTGGAGAACTATCGCTCTAACCCTGACCGAATATCCACTAAATAATACCCCACATAGATCCTAGAAAAGATCTGTAATGATAACGGTATACGGGGACCCACTCCGCAAGATACCTCCCTCTGTGGGTTCATTAAGGACTTTTCAACATGCAGGATGGCATATATGATCCTTGATAACCCAGATACTAGCAGAAAAACCGACCCGAGGTCTGACTTTTCCAAACTCACTCACAATTACAAAACAATACATATTCCCAACATCCATCTAGTAGCAGTAAAAGATGACACACCCACAACATTTGGAGGAATACTAACAACCTTCTGCTACCATGACCAACCCCGCTACCCTTGAGTAGCCTAAACCCATGGAGCGAAAAACTTCCTTGTGCATTTTCCTGTACGCGTTGCACTGACTCTGACCCTACTGGCCCTTCATCCGATGATCAGAAGTCATGGGTCTCTTCCTGGGATCCTCTACTATATCCACCTAGCACAACCCTCTCTTTCCAGGGTGCTCTAAATTGGCCCTTCACCCGATGATCAGAAGTCATGGGTCTCTTCTCGGGATCCTCTACTATATCCACCTGGCACAACCCTCTCTTTCCAGGGTGCTCCAAATCGATCTCGCATCTGCAACTTCTTGGAAATCATATCCTTTAGGGTCTAACACCCTGCCACACTCACTAACTCACTTGCCAATGGCTAAGCTGCACCAACTAGAACATCCTATGTCCCAAAACCGGATCACAAACTCTCCCTGAAGCTTCTCATATTCTCCAAGACTCTCACCGATTCGAGTATGGATCCTATGCTTTCAGTAGTACGGGCCCCATACTACCTTCCACACCTATCCATACTTTCCACAACTGTAACATCCCAAAAATTGAGGCCAAATATTTCATTTTTAAAATAGAGTAATTCATAAAATGGATACCAAAATTACTGTTATCAACATATCATTAAGTAAAATTTAATACCAAGTCTGAAAACCGTGTTCAAAAAGGTAATAAAAATCAAAGTGAAATCCCAGAATCCCCATGCGGAAGCTATGCGTGTGAATTTGTGATGCGCTGCTACACCGCCGGCTCCTTCTCCTTAGATGAAGAGGTACCTGAAACCAAAACTAAACTGTAAGCACAAAGCTTAGTGAGTTCCCCCATCATACCACGTAACATACAATTACAATGCACATACTGTCGGGTAGTTCTGGGGTGCCCGACCTACCCATGTCAAGCCATTCTGGGGTGCTGACGTATCCATGTCAAACCATTCTGGGGTGTTTGACGTACTCGGGTTAAGCCATTCCGGGGTGCTGACGTACCCTTCGGTCCTAACAACCGAACTCTAGGGACTATTTCACCCCTACTGCTAATACGTAATCCCATACCATAACACAATACCATATCATCTCACATATCATAAGCTGTCTAGCATATTTGGGTAATAACTACCCTCTTTGGCCCTATCGACCGATACTTGGGAATATTTCCCCTACTACTATTACCACATAACATCATAACTTGCTATCATAGACATATCAGGCAACAACAGACCTAGATGATTATCACAAAGACTATCATCTATCATGCTACTCCTACTAGTTGGTCGGCATTGTGGCCTTAGACCCACTTCTACTGGAGGGTAACTCACCTCGCAAGGCTGACTGTTGAGCAACTGACCGGTAGATGACGGACTGCTGCTCCGGCGTTCCTCTGGCTATAAATCCATAAGACACTTAATCAGACACCGATAATTTCCTTAATAGGAAAGGTCATCTTACCCCCGAACGGGTCAATGTCAAAGTCACAGTCAACTCCTAGCTGACTTGACTCGTCGAGTTGGGCCGAAGACTAGCCGAGTCCCTGTCCTTCCATCCTTCCAACTTCACGACCCCACTTGTCGTGTTTTGCAACAACTCGACGAGTTCGCCTTCCAGACATCCCTGAATGAATCTTCATCTGACTCGCCGAGTTGTATGAACAACTCGCCAAGTCTATCCCCATCCTAAGAACAATCCGTCCATGACTCGCCGAGTTGTATGAACAACTCGTCGAGTTCATCTTCAAAGTTGGGATATTGCCTTGGACTCGCCTAGTTCCAAGAACAAATCACCGAGTCCCATGAATTTCTTGACTCTGGCCTAGTCCAAAGTGTTGGGTCACAACCTGGGACTGCTCTAACATCATCCAAACACTCATTGGGTTACCACGAACCCTAACAGAGAAGACAAGTCTAGCCATGGACTCGCCGAGTCCAAGAACGACTCGTCGAGTCTCAAATGATGAAGTCTCATTTCTTGATTTCCAACGTACAACACTTGACCAAAAGATAGATCTAGGCTTCTAGGATCGATTTAGCATATAAAGTTACAAACTTTACGTGCATGCATGGGTTTATAAGCCAAAAAGGCCTTAGAAGAAGCTTTCAAGTTGCATGAGGCTTTCTATGGTTGCAAATACAACTCCTTTCTGCCTCCTGATCCTCAAATGAGCCTAGATCTGAGTTGTTAACCATCCCCATGCTTGCAATCATGGTTGGTTACCCAAAATGGCTTATAAAAGCCCTAAACTACACCAAAAAGGGAATCTAATGCATGAAGTAATAAGGAAACGATTTTATACCTTCCAAGTACTGCAAATGATGCACACAATCAACTCCTCTGGCCAAACTCTCGGTTCCTCAAGCTTTCCCTTCCTTCTTACTAGTACAAAATACCAAGAATCACCAAAAGAGTTTAGATCTAAGCCAAAATCGATTCGGGTTTGATGTGAGGGACTTCTGGAAGCATAAGAGGGTGGGGGAGGCTGAATAGGAGGTTTAAATAGGGTACAAACCCCCGAATTTAGGGTTTCAGTCACCAGTACCTACTCGCTGAGTCAGCATACCGACTCGTCGAGTAGGTCACTTAAAATGCTCGTGGGTCACGATCCTACTCGACGATTTGGGCCTCCAACTCGTCGAGTCCCAGAGAAAAGCATGAAAACTAAATTTAAAGGCGTACAAGAAATCAGGTGTTACATCAAGAATCCTCCCGAATCCTCCAAGTCGCTTCCTCAAAATGGTACACCCAAGTCTCACTGAACCTCACTACCAACCCACTGAAACGTATCCTAGGCTTTCCTAGGTTCCCGAGCTCACCCAGTCCTCAGCTACTGAAAGATTCTCAGTAATGTCAACTAGCTACCTCGTAAATATAGCCACTTGCAACAGAGATCGGATAATCCTTCGAGTAAAAGACTCATCCCTAGAACGGTTGGACTCAGACAAGAGCTGCACAATAGGGTCAAGTCTCTCACTCTGAGATTATCCGACCTGTGTCCCATGTGACTTAGCATATTCACTTAATAGTCAGCTCACATTACTAAGACTCCCACAAAGCACAAAGCAAGCAACATTCAGACAATGGAAAATCTAACCATCATATTCCAATCAAATCATTATATCCTCTAATCAAGAATTTGTACATGCAATTCAAGGCTCATACAATCAGGCATAACCTAAAAATGCTATCCTATTACTGAATGGTCGGTACTAGCTTGCAAGTCTATAAGCACATACAATAGGCATATAAGGCATCCTACTAGATCCTTAGCCCTAATCTAGCATACAATTCTCATAATCATATCATATTATACCATAACATAACATGTATGGGTGTCTTGGGGAAAACTTACTTGAGCTCGGCTGATTGCACGCATCACCCACTTTGTTCTTCTCAAAGTTATTTTCTCATTTTAGATTCTTTTCAAATCTTTTTTACAAAATGGTTTTACTTTTGAAAATTTTCATACCAAGCCCTTAGTTTGAGCTCAGACACACCCGAGAGTATGTCCGAATCCATCAAACTAAGGCTCTGATACCAACTTGTGACATCCCAAAATTCAGGGCCAAAAATTTCATTTTTAAATAAGTTATTACATAAGACCATCAATATAAAAACATTCATAATAATATCTCATGTCAAACCAAAATGTCAGTAATCAAAATATATTATCATAAAACCATATCAGAGAGTAATCCCAAAGATCTCATGTGCGGAAAACATAGTGTGATGCGTTGCGATCAAGCAGGCTCATTTCCTTTGAATACAAGCACCTGAAACCAAAACTGTAAACCATAAGCACGAAGCTTAGTGAGTTCCCCCATCATACGACAACCCATACAATCACGTAGCATACATACTATCGGGAAATTCTGGGGTGCCTGACCTACCCGGTCCGGCCATTCTGGGGTGCCGACCTACCCATGTCAAGCCATTCTGGGGTGCCGACCTACCCATGTCAAGCCATTCTAGGGTGCTGACCTACCCATGTCAAGCCATTTTAGGGTGCTGACCTACCCATGTCAAACCATTCTTGGGTGTTGACCTACCCTTCGGTCCTAACAACCGAATTCTGGAGACTATTTCACCCCATATAACTACTACCACACATATCATAACGTAATCATACTGTCAGGCATATCTGGGTTGCCCGACCTACCCTTTGGTCCCTACGACCAAGATACAAGGACTATTTCACCTCATACTACTACCACATAATAACATAGCATAAACATACTGTTAGGCATATATAGGGTGCCCGAACTGCCCTTCGGTCGTAACAACCGAACTTGGGGACTATTCCCCTCATACTACGACTATCACATATAACATATCATGCGAGCACATAAAAATATCAGGTAGTAGCCAACCTAGATGAATATCAGAAAGACAATCATCTGACATACAACTCCTACTGGTGGGCCGGCATTGTGGCTGTAGACCCACCGCTACTGGAATGTAACTCACCTCACACTGCTAAAGTCCCGTAGACACAATCCCATACTGTTGAAGTCCTGCAAACTCAACCCCAACTGCTGGATGACAGATTCCAGAACTGTCAACACCAAAATAACACCCAATTAATAATTAGGTTCCACTACATAACCATAAGTACGTACTTGGGGTCATTACTACATTACCCCATGTCTGGCTTTATTGAAGCCCAAGGCCCAATCCATAGGCCCAAAACTCAACTATGAGTCAAAGCCCATCGTATGGCCCATTTTTCCAAATTGGGCCCAAACCCTTACAAGGTCTTACCATAAGGCCCAACCATTTAGTCCAGTCTAACATTCAACATTCTAATGGCCCAATATCACATAATCATAAAGGACCAAACTATGGCCCATCTATGGCCCAATTTACCAAATTAGGCCCAACTCCTCATATGGGCCTTACCACAAAGTCCATTAATTATTCTAGTCCATTTTCTTGATCTTGGATGGCCCATTAATAGCCCAATCATCAAGGCCTAATAGAAAGGCCCAACAATAAACCCAAGTGCAATTAGGGTTTCACATAAAATGATGATTAGGGTTAAGTGTTTCTCACTTAACCCATTAAGGACTTAATCCTCTAAGGACTTAATCCATTAAGTCCAATATTGCTTAGATTAATCTTTGCTAATGATTATTATTTAATATCTCATGTTATTAAATAATTCCCGTGTGTTTGTCCCGATTAATTCTCAAAATTACGGTTTTATTGGCATTAGGGTTTTCTAAATCCTAATTAGGGTTTCCAATCCAAATATTAGCCCATTTATCAATTTGCTAGGCTTTTATGTCAATTAGGGCTTTATTGAGCCTGTTAGGCCCACTAGAATATCATTAAGTCCATTAGGGTTTTATTTGGGTCAGTTAGGGTCCATTAGGGCTTACAAGGCCCATTAGGGTTTCTAGCACCCTAAACGAATCAAACTCACAAAGCAAGCACACCGCCACCCGGTACGGCGGCCGGTAGCGGCATGAGGCAGCAGCCACCACCTGACGGTGGTGGTTATAGTTTTTTATTATTATTTCGGGCGATTAAAACACAATTTACAACAATATCCACGCAACACGCACATAAAAATAACGTAGACACCCACACACATGACCGCCCTACGGCAGCAGGCGGTGGTCGGAGGCCGGCAGCAACTTTCAGCGGCAATAGCTTTCGTTCTCAGCGGCAGCCACCATGGCCGGTTGCCATGGTGGTTCTCCATGATTTCCATTCGAAAGCACCCCCTTCTCACGCAATCTCATAACAAGCACGAATCCTTATTTGCAAACACTTAAACACTCCACCACCCACAAGGCAACGACAGAAAAGCGATCAACGGACGGCGGTTAGAGCAACCGGAACCACAGTAGCGAGAAGAAGAAAAGAAGTCACCTTCCCCGATGGAATAAATGACATAAACCTCCTTATCAATCGGCTCTGATTCACGGTTTCTCCTCTCGTCGCAAATGACAGTGGCGGCGACAACAATGTGGCAACATCCAGCGGCGGCGGTCGTTAATTGCAGCGACGAAGCAGCAGCGCCTGAGGGCTTCCCACCCTGTGTCATGGGTCTTTGCTATTGCTGGTGGCAAGGATGACTTGATGATGCTTGGTAATTGGAGAACGAACGAGATCAATGGTGGCTTAGTGGTCGGAGAAACAAGGGAGTAGGGTGGAGGCCGATGGTGCGGGCATAAGGATGGAGCGGCGGTTGTTCCTTCCTAGGGTTAGGGTTATACTCCCTTTAAATACCCACCTCCCTCTACAAGTTTGCCATAATGATAATAATAGTCCCTCCCCATAACATTTTCTTCCTACTTAATCCAATATTTACCATTTAAACTCCATTTTCTGAAATCCCTCACAAATAAGGTCGGAAATTTACCAATAACCCTCTTTCTAAAAAATCTATTCAAAAGAAGTCCCATATGTTACCATTTAGTCCCTGCCCTCATTAATACTTACAAATTATGTCCGAATTTTACTCTTTTAACCCCCAATCTCTTAAAGTGTGACAATTAGCTCTACGAGACCATCATTTGACATATAATTATTTATTTTAGGGCTTCTATTCATTCAATAATTATGTATTTATCTAATAAATAAACATGGTGTTACAGTTTGAATTTTCTAGAACCCCCTATTTTTTGTGATAATGAAGCTACAATTCAAATTGCTAAAAATCCAATCCAACACTCAAAACCAAGCACATCGACATCAAAGTGCATTTTATCAGAGATTGTTATGAGTGTTCACTCATTTGGTTAAAACAGGTTCCCATTGCTAATAATGTGGCGGATTTGTTCACAAAACCGTTTAACAAAGCTCGATTCGATGTGCTTGTGGGATTTTTGAAAATGATACACTTTGAGGACTAATTTTGTTATAGGTTCGTTTTAATTTGAGCATTTAATTTTCATTCTCACCCATGCACAAATTTAGGGGAAGAAATAAAAAAAACCAAACAAAAAACTTAGAAAATAAAAAATCCAAAAATAGTGTCTTTTCAGTAGCGTTTCTATAGGTGTTCTGTTGGGAAGTGATATATTCATGTGATAACAGGCTAATTGAATCTGTGTAATGTACCAAAATTGAATTATCTAGGCTTTGTGTTCGATGCGCTGGTAGGCACGAAATACTTAAATGGACTTGACTATGTTTAGATGAACTTAAGGAATCTAGAGACTTGACGATTATACCTTAGATAGTTCCATTTAGCCTGACAATATGACGCTTGGGTAGAGTGAGCAGGGAGATATACATCAGAATCTACCGGTCAGACAAAAGTAATATGTATCTAGAACTGTGGTGTCCCTTTTCCTGATGTATGGACGCCTATCCTTAATTATGGTACTGATAGGGTCACTGGGGAATTCCGGTAAATTAGGTCTGTAGAAAGTTATTTTTTTTTCTTTCTTCTTGTTAGTCATATGTTGCCTCCTCTCTGTGATTGGAAAATCCGACCTGGACTGCAACATATGCAACTCTAATTCTTTGCATCTTTTATCTATGCAATTCTTCTTGTCTGTTAGTCATATGTTGTCTCCTTCGTGTGATTGAAATACATCTGACCTGGAACACAACATATGCACCATTCTACTTCTCAATCCCTCTAAATATGGTCGGTCATATGTTAACCCTTTTGCATGATTGGAAGAGAGTCGAACTAGGTGTTTAACATATGCAATCTAAATATGTCCTTTCTCCTTAATAATTGTTTCCTCATCTAATGTAAAGAGTATTTCGGAAATTCTTGATTATCGGGATATATCAGGAAGCTGGAAACATATTCTAGTACAACTAAAATTGAACAATTAGAGGTTGTGTCTAGATCTCGCTGCTTAATTTAGGTGGACAACAATATCCTTGGTCATCGTCAACTGAATGGTCACTTAGGAATACTGTCTAGGAACATAGGGTCAAATGTCTTGCCATTTGTAGTATGTCCTAAATCTGTCACAGTCTTTCGTGTTTAAGTGGACCACAATACCGGCGATCGACCAGATCTAGATATGAAGGTGGAGGTACTGATAAACGGATTAAGGCTGTCTAATAACTTTGATCCCAAAATCACAAAAATATTATTAGGATTAGTGAAAAAGAAATTATTGTTAATTCATTTTAAATTTCAATTTTATTTTATTTTTACTTTTTTATTTATTTTATTTTCGTTTAGCTAAATATCAAAAATTAAAAAATTTCTTTAGTTTAAAGTTTTAGATTTTATTTTATTTTATTTTTAAAGTCCTCAAAATGCATGATTTTTAAATATTTTTGAGTATTGGGCTTAATTTTTTAGGCATCTTGAGTTGCAGCCCATGGGTAATGGACCGGATAGGGTCCAGGTATAAAAGAGAGGCTGAAGATGACAGTAAACTCTCTTCTCCTTCATTCTGAGTTTGCGGCCGTGAACCCTCAAGATTCTTTCTCTCATTCGATTTTGATTCCTCAATTTTTCGTGAAATCACTCATTTACTCTTGTAGGTATGCCTATTGCAATCATCAAAATGCCATTCTAATAGAAAACCGACCGTGAATCAAGGGTTAAGTGGAAGAAATTCCATATGTCGGCGTATACATCCCTTGAAGGTTTCACGACCACTGAAGGGTTTACGGCCGTAAACTCCCTCTCTGACCGTAAACCCTAATTTTTGGACATGACTCATTGTTTTTAACACTTAATCACCATTAAAAGACTAATTAAATTGTTTTAGGAGTAAAACCTTAATCTTAATTATTTAAATAAATTGTTTTCTCACTTGGATTGGTTAAGTGCAGATCAAAAATGGCTGAACTCAAGTTTGCTGACAGTCACAACTTGGCTATCTTCTTGGTTGACCCACCAGCAGCCCACGGTGAACTCAGGTCCATGGTGCATGGTTTGAAGAAGTGTCACCTAGCTTCTGCTCTAACATTAAGTCCTGTGATCTACCAAAATCAAATTAAAGAGTTTTGGAGCATTGTCGTGGTGCAAAAAGGAGATGGAAACTCAAAATTTGTTGAAGGAACTGTTAAAGGAAGAAAAATTGTTGTTACAGAGCAGATCATCCGAGAGGTTCTGAGAATTGAAGATCAACGAAGTTTTCTGACTGAGATTGCAATGGATCAAACAGAAGAAATCATCAAACAGATGAGATATGAAAGAGAATTTCCTCCAACCATCAAGAAGTTGTTACCACCCTACTAGAGGTTTCTAGCTCATGTGTTCATGAGCTACATCTCGGGTAGAAAATCTGGGGCGGATGAAATTTCATTACTGAACACGGGTGCAATTGTCACTCTTGCCGCGGTTCTTGAATTCAACTTCTACAAGTACATCGTGGACGAATTGATTGGGAATGTTGAAGGAAAGAAAAGAGAAAAATTTCTTATGTACCCAAGATTCCTATAGTTGATCATCAAGAACAACTACCTGGAGATTAAAAAAGGAGGAGAAACACTAGACATGAAATCTCTTGGGTCAAACACCTTCGGCTTAATCAAACAGAACCGTAAGGGTAAGTATATACTCGAAGGAAAATACCCTTTGGTGAAGTTCGGGATATTTGCAGAGTCAAGTGATGTATCCGAGTCAAACGGCTCCTCTGACCACTTGGAATCTGAAGATGATGTCATAACCATCACTGGGCACAAAGATGAAAGAGTTCCTCCGGTTGCAATCGTAGCAGAGGAACATGATAACATGATAAATGTGGAGGTACAAAGTGATTTCAATGAGAGTCAAGATGTGAGTGGTGATGGTGATAATGATGGTGAAGATGAGGGTTTTGATGATGATGACTTGATTTTTGGTGGTGACATTTTTGGGCATAATGATATTGACATGAATTACGAATTTGAGAATGATTATTGCTAAAAAATGAGGACCTTGACTCCTTCTTTGATGGTGTCGATGAAGGTGCACAACCGGCAATGGAGATATGGGAAGTATAAGATGTCCAAGAAGCAATGCCTCCTACTTCAGAATAGATCGCCAGTGTTACTATTGATACGGATGCAGCATCAAGGATTCCTCCCCTTAATGTTGATATCCCTACCTCTAGTCCATTTATCAGTGATCCTCTGATGACTCAAACCTCCCATCCTCCGTCGAAAAGCAGAAGACATGATCCGAGGCCGGGAGTACATATTCGGGAGCAGGCCCCGCCGACACAGCCTGCAACCATAACATTAGTTGCTACTCCAATCGCTCCAACACAAGAAGGACCAAGCACCATTTTTGAAACCGGGAGGTCTTCAGGTCCTGGAGGTTCCCCCCCCCCCCCCCCCCCCCAAAGGCATGTGCACGACATCGCCTCTGTGAGGCTTGCAAGGGCCTTGGACACATAAGAAGAAACAAGCCTTCCTCCTCGTGGAAAAGGCATATTAATTGAGGAAGGCAACTCAGGGGGAGTGGAGCCATCCAAATCAAAGCTCAAGGTTAAGATAGGAGTGTTAAAACATACAATCATTAAAAAGGATGCTTTAATAGGTAAACTCGACATTCGTCTTTCAGATGTTGAAGCAGACAAAAAAACCAAGCCAAAGCAGATAACTAATCTCCAGACTCACCTTGGAGCTTTAACAGCATGTTATTATGATTTGAAGAACAAGCTTATTGAAGAACTTGTTGACAAGTTCAATTCATCAGTCGAACAACCTTTTGCCACTGAAGGTTTTTCCAGTGTCCCTGTCCAGCCTTCTCAACATGACAACCCTGTAGATCCACCACCTCCTAGAACCACAAGGATTGTCAATTGATTTGAAAAAGAACTTGCCCATGCCAACCCTTGAATCACCATTAAGCAAGCTAAGAGGAAGGTTACCGCTGAGAAGAAAAAAGGATGGATTTTCATGAGGAACTTTCATGAGAACCTTCGTGCAGACCAGCCTCAACTCACAGTGATCGATCTTGAAAAATGGAGGTTCGATGACAAGTTTGGCAATCGATCGGGAATTAAGATGTGGGTATATAATGCTGACTTGAATCTATGGTTGGCGAAGAGGAACTATGGCACTCCGGAATACTACAAGGATACCCACGACTTTTGTTCCTGGACAAAAGTCGATATTACAGAACTTTCAAAAGCTCCATTCCACAATCCTTCCAAGGACCCTCAAGCCTTCAATTGCAAATACTTTCTGGAGAGGCAGGTCAAAGAAAAGTTTACTGGAATGAAAACTACAAATTCACTTGTTAGAAGAGATCCGGAGGTGCTCGATCCCAGGACCAACAAGCCAATGAAAATAGTGTTGTGGCCTCCTACTAAACAGTTGAAAGAAATTCATATTCCTCAACATTTTCAAGATGGATATCTGGATCGTATGGAATTTTGGGCTTTTGATGAGGTTACTGCCACAACAGCAATCAATTTTTCAGACAGAGATATTGTCCTTCATCTTGTTGAAGTTAAAGATCTTTTGAAGTTCAGGGATAGAGATATTCACACCTTGGCTAGACATCAAATAATCTACAAAACATAGATCATGGAGCCAGATGCCAAGGAGTTCACGAGTATGGTTGCTAAGATAATTGATAAGAGGCTATGGATGGGGGCTATGGGAAAATCAGATGGGATGCTGTTAGAGAATCCAAGATAAGAGAAGACTGAGTTCATGCTAGCCACAAACCAAGGGGGAGATTGATAGGTCATAAATTAGTGGTTTGGGCTAGGAAACTATTTGTAAAAGTCTTATAGGGTCTTGGTCTTATAATGTGTATTTTGGTGATTGTTTGTGGTTGTGTTGGTGTTCTCGTTCGTGAACAGGTTTATAGCTGTGAACGCATGTTCGGCCGTGAACCCTGTTCATGGCCAATCTGTTCCTATAAATAGTGTCAGATTCTGTCATAATAGAGTGGCGTATCAGAAGTGTTTACGGTAATTGTGTGTGTGTGATCAAGGTGTACCAGATGTTTTAGCTTATAAACTTGTGTATTGCTTGATAAATCTCTTCTTCTACTCCTTTCTTGTTCGTATTTTTTTATCACTGGTTTGGATCACTGAATTGGGACTCTACACCAGTAGCCTCTATTACTTCGTCGATAGTCTCCTGTTGCAACAAATTTTCCAGCAAAGAAATCCATTATTTAGGTGACCAAAAGTTCTCCATACCATAGGTGAAAAAGAGAGATGTTGAGGGGGAGGGTTAAGAGACACGAACAGGAAACACTAATTTCCGATTTGATCTTATTGTATCTTTTGTTGGTAGTTAATTTTCTATTTTTGATTTTTTTGTCTGATAGTAGATTAAACAAAAATGAAATTATTAGGATTAAAAAGAAGAACGGAATGAAGCGTTGTGGTGTAACCAAGAATGAAAAAAATAAAATTACTTTAGAACTCAGTTATGTATCTTTCATCTACACTTCAAATCAACGATAACTCATATTGTGAATTTAACTAGTGTAACATCTTGTTATTCAAGCACCTTTATAGCCTCAAAACCCTTTCTTTTATCAGCCTCCACCCGTCATATCGACCCTTGAAAAACTGAATCCATTCTTAGAGCATCTTTCAGCCCTAAGTGTGTATTTTGGTGATATTGAAGGAGGAAGAAGGAAGAGGAGACCATCTTAGAAGAGTGAGGCAATTTGGATCCAGAAAGACATCATCATTTGGCACCACTTAGAGGTAAAAAGCTCTGATCTTGATGAAGCTTTGCTTAGATCTTGATTAGCCATGGGTTATGTTAATTTTGGTCCCATAAGCTTGATGTATTTGAGTATGGGTTACTCTAATTCCTTTGAGTTATCCTTTCAGACATTTTTGAGTGTTTAGAATCATAAAAATGTAATCTTGGTCCTTAGTTTTCCCCCATGCATGGACTAGGATGTCTTAATGAGTTAATAAGTTAGGGTTTTTGGTATTGAGCACCTAATAGAAATGCAAAATTATAAAGTTGGAAACTTTATGATTAAGGACATCATTTGAGGACTGGATCTGGATTTAAGACGAAAGGGATTAAGAGATTAAGCTCTTAATAGAAGGTGAAGCTAGTTGGCACATACATTAGGTGTACACTAGAGTATGCTCAACGTACTTTGTCAACAACCTGATTTTTGTCAACCCTTAAGTACGCTAAGCATATAAGCTGAGTACGCTAGGCATACTTAGATGAGTCAACTCAACTGACTTTTTGAGTTTCGTTTTGACCAAATTTTTACCAAGTTTGACCTAAGGGTATTTTGAGTATTTTGAATTATAGATTGAGTTTAGTCGTTTATCATTTAACATGTGACCGGTAGAGTAGATATTCAGAGCAGTGTGATGTTCAGCTATCTTTTCAGACTGAGGGTGAGTTTCCTCAATGTACCCAAGGGTCAAAGGAACTAATTCCTACACATTATTCTGTTATTTAGAATGCTAGCTATTATGTGATTTTTACATATATGTTTGTATAATAGATTGTAAAGTCCCCAAGGTGTGGCTCACTATTGTATGATCAGGTTGAAATAAACCCCAAGGTTGGACCCATTATGGTATGATTGGGTTGAAATGAACCCCAGGGTGGGGCTCACTATCGTATGATCGGGTTGAAAAAAACCTCATGGCGGGCCCATATTTGTTTCTTGGATTGGAATCTACCCCACGGCTAGGCACAGTTTATGTGTTTGGTATGTTGTATTTTGGGGAAACTTACTATGCTTTATGCTTATAGTTTACGTTTATGATTTTAGATACTTCCGGTACAAAGGGGAAGAGCCCAACGTGATGGCACAACATCCTCCCCTCATATTTCCCACACTTTTAGATACTATTACTGTGATGTTTTGGATATTTTACACTATTATTGACTTGGATCTATTTGGTGATTGAAACTATTGGTTTTTAAATGAAAATTTTTATCATGGTTTTGGGTTGTTACAAGTTGGTATTAGAACCTTGGTTTGAGGGATTCGAGAACACTTTCGAGTGTCTCAGAACTCAAATTGAGGAAATGATAATCTTTTCGAAAGAAAAAGAAATTGAATTTATAACAAGATTATTGCTAAGAAAATGGGGTGCAATGCCTGCAGTCAGGCACACTCAAGTAAGTGGTTCCTAAATTATGCATACCTATGTATTATGATCAGTATGCCTAATATGTGAATTGCATCCTAGATTAGGACTAAGGATACCTTCAGGTTTCATATGATAGAATTACCTGATTTGTATGACACCTTATAGCCTAGGAGGATTGGATTATATGTATTACTTTTTGGATTAGTGTCTAAGTCCATAACTATAATTGGTATGTACTTGACCCGACTTGGCATGGTCCATTTGGGTTGCATGGCATCATGCATTTGGATAGACTATAATGAGAGAAATAACACTTAAGGTTTATTAATATATTATAAGTTCTAATATATTAATAAGATTCTTTAATTAGTATTGATCAAGAATTAATTTAGAATCAATTAAGTGATCAAAATAAGACTAATTAAATATATGGATTGATTGTGTAAATCATCCATACTTTTATAATGGGCTAAGTCTCCATGGATTATCAAGGTGAGCTAAAACCCATATGATGCTCCATGTTGTATTTGAACCCATGGATCCAAGGAAATGGAAAGCCATGACAATTAGGGTTTACCCTAATTGTGACAAACTATATAAAGATCATATTCTTGGGGAAAATCAGCCACTAGTGTGTGAAGAAAAGGGCAAGCCGATTTCATGAAGTATCATTTCTCTCTAAGTTCTTGCAAGTGCATATGATGTTGTGTGAACCATTTGAGGTGTCACACTTAGGGCACTAGGCTCTTAAGCTCCATGGAATCAAGCTACACCAAAAGGTATGTTATTCTAACTTGTTACATTCATATGAATCAATGTTTTTTAGGCTAGTTAGGATAATACCTTGGATATTCATATTTGCATGTATAATAGAGAAAACATAGATCCACGGTATTTAGGGTTGCATGTACACTTTGGAGTGTTAGAATGCTCACAACCCAACAGTGGTATCAGAGCCTAGGCTTGTTTTCTTGTTATACTTGCAAAAATGGCTGAAAATTTGAATTTTGTTGTTGTCTGCACAACAGACTCACCGATTCCATGAAGGAACTCGACGAGTCCAAGGCAAAACTCATCCAACTCGACGAGTTGGTTCATGCACTCGACGAGTTGGACCCCCTGACAGCATATATTCGATTGTTTTTTGCTGGAATTGGACTAGGAACATTACCCTAAGCTGTTTTTGAACAGATAAACTTGTTTTTGATGTGGTAATGTTCATGCTAATCCAATTTCAAAGATAGTTGTAAATAGATTCATGTTTTGTATTAGTTTAAGTGTTATGCTAATTACATGAAAAAGTTTGATTCCAATTATCTTGTTCTTATGAGTTGCTTAGATTAATAGAAAAGTTATGTGAAATTGTTGTTTTCAATCCAAATTAATCAAAGAGTTGGTTCTAAAATGTGTTTTTGTAACTTGTCCTCAAGTTATATGGAAAGTCACATTTAAGAATCATAAAACTCATAAAGTTTTCATAAGTTAAGAATAAAGGAAGAGTTATTTCCTTTAATGGTTTAAAGTCTTCCATAACTTGTCCTCAAGTTATGGAACTTGAAGAGTTTTTTAATTAAAACTCTTTAAACTCATAAGTTATGGAATTAATTAGTTTTTGAAATGTTCAAAACTTTCCCTCAAGTTTTGGAATTAGAAATGTTTTCCCTAATGAATACTTTAATTCCAAGTTAAGCCCTTAGAATTTTAAAAGTTAAAATTCAACCCTTATACTTCATCATATTATAAGTTAATAATATATATATATATATATATATATATATATATATATATATATATATATATATATATATATATATATATATATATATATATATATAAGAGCAAGTCAGTCTTACCGTTAGTAGGCCTCATTCACAAAGCCGATCTATAAGGGGGGTATAAGGTTTTTGCCTATAAAATGGCAGCTTAATGGGTGTTCACTCTCACCCACCGCTTCCTTGACTGGTTGAGGATTGTTAGCCGAATGGGTAGGACAAGGACTATAATTCTCCCTTCTTTAAAAGTATTAATGATAAATATTAAGTAACTAAACACTTTTATAAATTCCCAATCTTAGTTACCTAGGAAAATGTGAATTTGGTGCTAACCCATGAAATTACACTTTGCACTTTGCTTAAGTCGTTAGTGGAGCGTGTGTGGGTAACAGGCACGCTAACCTAGATTTAACAAGGTAGGCTAAGGGTAACTTAATGTTTTATCATAGTATCGATGGAGCGCGTGTGGTTAACCGACACATCTATTGAGGGGTACATATTAAGGGTACCAAGTATATTTGCATGGTTATTCACACCTTGTTTTGTGATCCTCGGCATCCCAGTCACAAAACTTGAGATGGCACAATCGAGATTGAAACATGCCATTGAACTGTTCAATGAATCTCAAAAGATCTAGGAGTTTAAAATCCAAGTAAAAACCTAATAAATTATTTTGTTTTTTGTGGTGGAAATTGGTGAATCGATATTCGCCTACCTTCAAATATTTTATAGCTTCGATTACAGCATCCCTCTTACAAGTTATAAAAGTATTGTGTTGGGTACTATCCTTAATATTTCATATTGGGTGTTATATTAAGGACTTAAATCAACTTACTTAGATATCTCTCATATTAGATATCTGGTTTAGACATCTATGATCATCCCAAATCCCTTGGAACAAACCTTCCTAATGAAGATGATGTCCCATGATTGGCTCATGGAAATCATACTTCTTGTCTTTCACCTCCTTCAATTATTCTCCCTAACCCACAAGTTCTTGAAAAGATTAAGGTCACTTAAGCCTTATTGGCAAGCGAAGTCTATGTGTGCTCACTTCTTGGAGATAAAGTCACATATTGACAAGCCGAGACAGTTGGGTGTCAAAGTCTTTAGAAAGTTGGATGTTCAATCACTTTCTAAGTCACATAGTGAGTTCCTTTGGGACTACTATGAAATAGACTATAGCATGACTCTTAATAATCTTATCTATTTGTTTGGTACTGCTGAATCAGCGATGATTTGGAGGACTAGCAAAGCAAATTTGATTAGAAGATCAACTTCCCAAACTTTCAATAGACATTGACAATGGTAATGTTGGGTCTGGTGTTGCGTCTTCGGGCTCGGTCATTAGTCCATTTATTTTACCCGGTTTGGGCCTGTCCAACCGTGGATAATCACTACGGTTAGCATATAAATATTGCATGCATGTATAGCTTTTAGATTGATCATTCTTATTAAGTACTTGCATTGTAACCCTAGCACACCTCTATAGTCGAAGTTCTTCATCGAGCTCTTCTGAGGTGTGAGTTATTAATCATTCGACACTATTGATCCATTATAGTGTTCTTTGCTTATTGAATATTGTTTTTCTGTTTGGAATCTATTGATCTACAACTCTTTTATTCCAACAATTGGAATCAGAGCATGAGACTGTGTAATACGTACGTATCTCTTCTGTTTGAAGAATCCTTTAGGGTTTCCACTTTTATCAATATAAAGACGTTGTCTTCCTCCTGTCGAGGGTATCTCTAGTTTTTGATAAAACCCTAAGTTCAACGTTACAAGTCTGATTCTAACTGAACACGTTCATCATGTCTCACGATGACTCTCAAATCAATCCAATCAACATCTGCAGCGGTATTGGATCAACAACAAGAATTCCCATTCTTTATACTCAAGATTATGAAGTGTGGGCACATCACTTCAAAGACTACATAGTTGGATCTAAAGATAATGGCTACTTAATCTAGGAAGCACTAACATAGGGTCCGTTTGTTCACTCTGGAACAAACCAAACAATCAAGACTCAAAAGGAGTATAAGAAACTTTTGGAGGACGAAGACAAGATCCCTCAAGATGAAAAAGACAAATTGTTATGCAATGTTAAAGCCATGAGGATGATCAGATTTTCATTGTAATCCGACACTTTTCGTCTTGTAAGTTCATGCACAACAGCTAAAGAAATATGGGATAGGTTGAAGGAACTGTACTCAACCGATGAGGATCTGGAGCACTCGATCCAAACCTTATTGCTCTCTGAATTCGGTGCTTTCGTACAAAAACCTGAAGAGAAGCTCATTCAAACATTCGATCGTTTCAACCATTTGCTTAGCAAGATGATGAAGCCTAGTATTGAAAGGAAGGTGATTGAACAAAATGATACATTAATGAATGGCTTAAGGCCCGAATGGATAGCAGTGGTTTCAACAGTGAAAGCTCATGAACAATTTAAATCATATTCACTGGCGAAGCTAATGGGAATTCTCAAATCCCACGAGAGCGAAGTAACAAAAGAAGCGAAAGTTGTTTCGGGTGTGGGTTCACTGGCCCTTGTTTATAAACGCAAGAATGTAGTAGACGAAGAGGAGCAATCTGATATGTCAGAATGTGATCTGACCAATGAAGAGTACACAATGATGGTCACTAACCCGAAGAAGTTTGCTCGCAGAAAGTTCCCAGCCAATAAGAACCGAAACTAGCAGGGAAGCTATAATTCTGAAAAAGTGAAGGAAGAACCAAAGAACAACACCCAAAAGGACGATGAAAAGAAGGAGAGTAAACTTGTGGGTGACTCTAGGTACGATTGCAACTACTGTCATAATAAGAACCACTTTGCCAAGGATTGCATGCTAAGAAAGATGGCTGAGAAGAAGGAGGGTGAAGATGATGAAGCTTACTACATGAGAAAGTTGGAGGAGATAAAGAAGAAGAAAACTACTAAGGTTTCCATGAATGCTTTGATTGTGCAGGAAAACATTGTCAATGATGAGTTCGATGGAGTGGAAGTTTGGTCTATAGATTCTGAGGATGAAGAGGTACGCACACCCTCGCATGGAAGAGCATATGTGGCGAGAGAAGGAGTTGTTGTGTCGGCTGGGAGATGCTTAATGATAACAACCGAAAGCAAGCATGAGAAGGAGAAGGTCAAGGAAGACAAATGCTTCGCTGCCAAGCCCATGAGTGAAAAGATCAGCGACTGCGATCAGTTGATCAAGAAGGTACAAACTATACTAGAATCTCATAAAGTGCCAATAACAAACTATGAAAAAGATTTAAATGAATTAAAATCCAAGTTTTCTAGTTTAAGTGGCAGTCTTATGCAAACTCACTTGTCCAACTCTAACCTAACTGACCAACTCAGCAGGGAGTCTTCCAAGAGTGAGGAGAGAAGAATGTGGATTCAGCAGAAGGAGTTAGAGTTAAGTAGCGCTAAGGATGAACTTATTTATTTGCAAAGAGACAATTTGAAATTTTGAAACAACAAAATGTTTTCTGTTTGATAGCTAAATGCCTATATACTAATATCACTCAGTTACATTTAAATTGAGAGATAGGAAAACAGATTCATAAAATGATTTTGCCTTTCCTTGAATTTAAGGAGGACGAAATCATTGCTGAGTGTGAATCTATAATGTCCTTGGATGAAATCTCTGTCACCTACAAATATGGATTGGACAAAATTGAATCTTTCATTGAGTCTAAAGAACGTAAGTATATGCTTAAGAATTTGCTGGACGAAAATGATAAATTAAAAATAAAGACTGAGACTATATAGAAATTTGACTCATCCAACGCCAAATTGAGTTCAGAAAATAAAATCAATTTAGAAAGCACTTCTGAATTTGATGAGGAGAGTGAGATGAGTTAAATCTCTGTAGAAGACATGGTCGATTGTTCAGAATTCATTAAAAACGAACCCGAACCAACAAAACCCCTCATATCTGAAAATTCGGTTGAATACGCTCGGGTGTCAAAGGAAAAATCAATGACGCTCAAAGAAAAGGCCATTGTCTATCAGAAGGTACAAACTACACCCAACCAAGTGTATAAAGTCACTAAGAAGCCAACGGCAGAGTTGACATCGATGGTTGACAAAGATAATGCTGAAGGGTGCGATAATTTCTTCTGGTCTGCTCCCATTGATAATGCAGATGAAACAGTTGGTCTGTCAGAGCAAACCTCATGGAGAGTTATGGGACGATACATACCCGAACCCCTCAACAAGCCCTCAAGCTTTGATAAACCTAGTACCAGTGGTACCAAAGACATACCAAGTGAATCATTTAAATCTACCGGCGTCTCATCTACAACAACCGAAGCTCTTGAAAAGAAAACGAAACCTAAGGCCAATATTCACAAGACTCAAGAGCAACTCGCTGAATAGAAACGCCAGAGGAAAAAACGATACATGAAGAATCTCAATGAGAGAAAGCAGTTCTAGCAGTCCCAAAACCCTTCTTATGTTCGTTCCGAAAAAGCTAGTACTCTTAAAAAGGAAGCACATGTCAAGTCTCATTCTAGCAATGACTACCAGTCATGTAGTCAAGAAAACCGAACGACCCATTTTGGTTCTAATTCTGGAAGTCACAAGAACCGAAAGTCAAGTTTCAGTCCTAACTCTAATTACGCCAAGAACCGAAAGTCTTGTTTCGGTTCCAACATAAGAGCCCAGAACCAAAAAGCAAGTTACAGTTCCAAATCCCATCCTCCTCACTCTCAATCAAAGCCCAACTTTGTGAAGGACATAAAAGGAAAAGGAAAACTGTATTAAGAACCTGAAGTCCAAAAGACCAAAGAGGCAGCTAACTCTAGAACACTCAAGAAAACCTCAACTGTGAAACCAACCAACAATAAAACACACAAGATAAACGAAGATAAAAATAAAATAAAATTGTACACCATCAAACGAAAAGATGAAACCACATTAATGAAAAGAACATATATGGTTGATCTTTCGGCTGCTATTCCGTAATCTGTAAAAGTCTCACCAGGGCCAAGCGACTTCGAGTTCCTAAATCTGCTTAATTTTTGCAGGTAATAAGTGAGGAGCAGTTTGACGAAGAATGGTATATTGATAGTGGTTGCTCTCGTCACATGACAAGAAGAAGTGAAGAACTTAGAGAGTTTCGGTCCCTTAAGGATGGTGGGTGTGTGAAATACGGAAACAACTCTTACAGCATCATCAAAGGATATGGCATGATAACTAACGGAGAGTTCTCTATACGAAAGGTAGCCTACGTGGAAGGATTGCAACATAACCTCATCAGCATTTCTCAACTTTTCGCAGGAACCAGTTTGAAAGTCTCGTTTGATGATGAGGGATCAAAAATAATTGAAAAACAAATGAAGAAAATTCTGTTAAAATCTGAACGAAAAGGGGAGATATTTCCTCTAAATCTCAACTTGATAAAAGGAAAGCTAGAAATATGTTTGCTATCAAAGGCGAACACAAATGAAAGTTGGTTATGGCACCGAAGACTGTACCATCTGAACTTCAAAGATATTAATCAGTTGGTGCTTGGTGATCACGTGCGTGGACTTCCTATTCTCAAATTTGATAAGGAACATCTGTGCGCAGCATGAAAAATGAGCAAGCAAAGCTGAAAGAGTCACCCTACTCGGATCAACACAAAGATCATCGAACCTCTTGAACTACTGCACATCGACTTATGTGGTCCTTCGGCTGTTGAGAGCTTCGGTGGTAGTAAGTTTATACTTGTCATTGTAGATGATTTTTCTCGCTTCACCTGGGTTTTCTTTCTTAAACAGAAATCAGAGGCGACGTCCAAGTTGAAGGCTTTTATCAAACAAGTCGAAGTCCAGCTGCGAAAGGTGGTACGGAATATAAGAAGCGAAAATGGTCTTGAGTTCAAGAATTAATAAAGATTTCGAAGATTTTCTGGCTGAAAAGGGAGTAACTCACATCTTCTCTGCTCCCTATACTCCACAGCAAAATGGGATCGTTGAAAGGCGAAACCATTCTTTATGTGAAGCGGCCCGAACCATGCTGAGCTTCGCTTCTCTTCCACTATAATTTTGGGCTGATGCAATTGCTGCTGCATGCTACACTCAGAACCGATCCTTCCTGAACAAGAGATTCGCCATCACTCTATATGAAATCTTGAATGTTCGAAAGCCAAATGTGAAGTTTTTCCACGTGTTCGGTTCAAGATGCTTCATTTTCAACTCCAAAGAGAACCGAAACAAGTTTGATGTTAAGGAAGATGAAGGAATATTTCTTGATTATTCACTTACTTAAAAAGCATATATGGTTCTAAATAAATGCTCAAAGAAGATTGAAGAAACCTGTTATGTTACTTTTGACGACAATTACGTGAAGAAAATACAAACAACCGAAAGTCCAACGGAGGAAATCTTTCCAGAAACTGGTCAAGTCACGATTCCAATTGCTAATCTGTTTGATGAGTACATGCTACTTTTTGATGAACAAGAAAAGGCAATCCATTCAGAAACTAAAGTAGCAGATAAAAAAATTGATAACTAGAAGAAAATCATCGACGGAGCTGCTAAAGTCATGCAAAACAAGCCTCATCCACCAACCGAGAGGTAGCATCAAAGCGAACCTACTTCATCCGGTGAACATCCAGCTATAGATGACCCTCCTATTGAAAGCACTGAATTACAGGGGGGAGGGTACATCTACACCAAAAACAACCGACATTCCTTTCTAGGGGGAGAATCCATCAAAAACCTCAACAAATGCAGATCCATTTGAGGGGAGGGCACTAAATCTGACATTGGATTCGGTTCTCCATTTGAGGGGGAGAATGATAATGCAAATGAAGACGAAGAAGTGTCAGAACTGGAAGAAGAAGTCAATGTTGAGCTGGATCCTGCTTATGATCAAAATTACCCCCTTCTCCTAAAATGGACAAAGGATCATCCTAAAACTCAAATTATCAATGTATCATCTGAGGGAGTTCTCACACGTTCTCAAATGAAAGCGAAGTAAACTGCTTTATTCTCTCATGTAGAATTCTGCATGTTTAACTCGTTTGTCTCTAAAGTCGAACCGAAGACAGTAAATGCTGCTCTTGATCAATCTGATTGGGTGCAAGCTATGCAAGACGAACACCATGAGTTTGAACGAAATCGTGTTTGGAGACTGATTCCCACACCTAAGGATGCGTCTATGGTCGGTTTGAAATGGGTTTTTAGAAATAAATTGGATAAAGAGGGAAATGTTATTCACAACAAAGCTAGGTTGGTGGTGAAAGGATATTGCCAAGAAGAAGGGATAGACTATGAAGAGACCTTCGCTCCTATAGCAAGGTTGGAATCTGTAAGAATCTTTTTGGCATATGCTGCACATAAAAACTTTGAAGTTTTCCAAATGGACGTTAAATGTGCTTTCTTAAATGGAGAACTAGAAGAAATAGTATATGTTGAGCAATGACTCGGATTTGTTAACGAGAAGTATCCTGGTCACTGCTACATTCTGGATAAAGCAGTCTATGGATTGAAGCAAGCCCCGAGAGCCTGGTATGAAACTCTTACTCGTTTTCTCAAAATGTCAAAATTCAAGAAAGGTTCAGTTGACCCAACCTTCTTTCGCAAGAAAGAAGGCGACCACTTAATGATAGTTCAGATTTATGTCGATGACATCATCTTCGGCTCCACGAATCCTAGCTTAACAGCTGAATTCCGGAAGTTGATGGAGACTAAATTTGAAATGAGCGCAATGGGTCCAATTAACTTTTTCCTTGGATTGAATATAAGACAGGGACCAGAGGGCATCTTCGTTAATCAGTAAGCATACACGAAGACTCTATTAACGAAGTTCGGCATGACGGGTGATTCCAAAGTAAAGGTTGCAATGGCATTTGGCACTAAGCTGACTCCATCTCTTGAGAAACCAGTTGTTGATATGACTCTCTATAGTCAAATGATAGGGTCTCTTATGTATCTAACGACAAGTAGACCAGACATTATGTTTTTTTTCTACTATTTTGCTAGGTTTCAAGCAAATCCAAGAGAACCTCATATGCTTGCTGTGAAAAGTATCTTCTGTTATTTGAAGTGGACCTCATCTCTCGGTCTTTGGTATCCTGCAAAATCTGGCTTCTTTGTTCAAGCCTTCTCTGATGTTGATCTTGGTGGATGTGGATTGGACCGAAAGAGCACAACTGGCGGATGCCAGTTCCTTGATGGCAAACTTGTCAGCTGGCAGTCAAAGAAACAGACGTGCGTGTCTCTGTGGCTTAAGCATCCTATACATCGCATGTTATATGGATACAAAGCCAACTTAGAGACTATGGCTTAAGCATGAAGAAAATCCCTCTCTACTATGACTCTGAAAGTGCAATTCGAATATGTCACAATCCAGTGCAACACTCAAAGACAAAGCATATTGCACTGTGATATCATTTTATCAATGACCACGTTGAAGATGAAAATGTCAAGGTTCCCTTCGTTAAGTCCTCAGATCAACTGGCTGACATCTTTACTAAGGCCTTACCAGAGGCAACCTTTAACAAAATACTCCAAGGCTTAGGAATGATGGAAGTTGAGTCAGTACCGAAACCCTTATCGTCTCAATAAAATTGAACAGGCGAAATAGAGCGAACGCTCGGTCTATTTTGGCTCCTGAATTTTCGGGAACCGAAATGAACCGAACGCTCGGTCCATTTCAGCTCTTAAATTTTTCGGAACCGAAATGAACCGAACTCTCGGTCTATTTTGGCTCTTAAATTTTTAGGAACCAAAACGAATCGAACGCTCGGTCTATTTCGGCTCTCAATTTTTTAGGAACCGAAATGAACCGGACGCTTGGTCTATTTCGGCTCTTAAATTTTTAGGAACCAAAATGAACCGAACGCTCGGTCTATTTCGGCTCTTGAATTTTTGGGAACCAAAATGAACCGAACGCTCGGTCTATTTCGCTTCATCTTTTCTAAGGTATGGTTTCGGTTGTACATTTTTGTACAACTTTCTTATTTTTTCGTGTGCTTATCTTTCGTCTTTATTCTCATTTCTGTTTAATACAAAAATCCAAAAATATTTTCTTTTCTGTTTTTTTTCAGAAAAATCCAAAAACTACAAAAATATTTTTATTTGTTTTGAAGTTTCTTTTAATTCTCAAACTCAATTCAAATTCAAGGAAGCGAAACACAATGACATTGGGGCCGGAATAACATTCTTCTCTATGTACTAGTTAAGAGTCCCTAGAAGCATGCTGCTGAATGTAGACCGAAGCCTCCATGACTCTGAGTAAAGCCTTAATGATCCGATAAAAACAAATCGTTTCTTCCCAATCTGGCTGTTAAATTCACTCAAGTCACGAGCTACCTAACTCTTCTCTTAATGAGTTAAGAGTTTTCTGCTTTGTCATTCTTATGTAGCAGAGGTACTTTCGGTTCCATTAACCACCTCACTTTTCTCCATCCTGTTTCGCTCCACACTCGTAACCCTTGAGACTCTCAGACATTACCACTGAGGTTTATGGTTACACAATTTATGTGTTGATGATCTTAGTTACGTCTACCACGAGCTAAGTGAAACCCAAAATCCAACACCTTGAACGAATTGACGATGAACACTCTGATGTTCAAGCTATTACTTGTCACCTAATGAAATCTCTTTTTCTTTTTGTGTGGTCTTTATGGAACTGTCTAACACCTGGATGTTTCTTCCCATAAGATGCAGTTTATTATTATTTATTTATTTTTTGAGATTTCTTACTATTTTCAGTCACAAAATATATTTTCAAACCTACTTGTTCAACAAACCACATCGGTTTCACAAGTACTTCACCCGACTTTCGGTCTTATTTCAAGTATCAAGGTTCGGTTGAAGGTAAGCCAACCTATAAGTCCTATTATTGAAAAGATGCCTTTCAATGTTTCTTTACAAACATTTGATCGTATTTCATGGGAAACCACACAGACACTTCTTAGTCTCTCTTGACTTTGAAGGAAGAGATTCGTGCCTGGGATCATCAGCTTCGTGTCTAAATAGACATCACTTAAATCCCACATATATCTTGCATTATTTCTTTTTATTGGCACACTCTTGCACAAAGGTCTTTATGATTTTCCAAATTCCTATTAGCAGTTCTAAAGGAAATTTTCAGATGTATGCTTTCGGTTCTAACAGATATGGCGATTTCCTTTATTGTGAAGAAGAGACAGTTAATTTCCAAAATGTGAAAGCTGATTTATTTTAATAATAAAAATCACATAAGGGTGAGTCAGCATGAAGTTGAAAAGGTTTGAAATTTCAAAAAAACGCTAAGAACGAAAAAGGCGCGTGAATTTGAAACGATTCACATCCCCACGCCTGCTGACGTATTTCTAGGGATACCAAGCTGTCACATCGCGCTTTTTCAAGTGACGTTTCAGAGATCAGGTCATCATCACAAACAGATTTTTCTCACTCCTAGAGACGGTATAAATGATTTTCTCAAACCTATTGGTCACCTTTACCAAACTTTCTCTCTCTCTTTCTCTCTCTCTCTCAAGAACACATCGGCGATCATCCACTGTTCATCTTCTTCCTCTCACCTACAACAATGGCTTAATCTTCATCAGTTTTCAATCAATTTGCTCAGTGCACTCTTCTGAACATCAAACCTAATCAAAATTTGATCATCGAACTCAACCCCTTTCTCTATGATTCGTATATGCTACATGTGGTCGAATGTCTCAAATATTCGCCATGGGTGATTGCTCTCACACAGGTGGAATGTGTTCTGATGTCCATGGTCTCTGATGTCTACTCCTTTGCCATTTATGATAAAGCCAAGGAGCGCATATTCTTCGAAATTGTCACTCAAAAATCCTCAATTTCAAAAGTTAGGTTTTCTTCCTTGCTACGCCTTCCTGCTACTGAATCATTGGTCAACCCAGACTCCATCACCAACACTCAACTGTACTCGATGCTCTACGATATGGGGTAACAAAAAGATTCTCACAACAATCACCAATTTCAAGAAGTCTTTTCTTCCTCCTCAATGGAATGGACTCTTAACACTCATCTCCAAGGGCTTATCGGAGAGGGTTGCTGGTTCAGACGTGTAACAGCCCGGAATTTCAGGTATTGTTATAATTATGTTTTTGGGGTGTTTTAAGAGGGGACTCGGCGAGTTGGAGCCAGACTCGCCGAGTAGGACCACCGACTTGGTCGCGGGTTCGCGACTGGACTCGACGAGTCCAGATATGGACTCGGCGAGTCTGCGCTGTTCAGCGGAAACCCTAGCCGTTTGGTTTTGGAACGTATAAAATGGACTTATAGGCCGTCATTGTCCGTTTTAGCCTACTGAGAAGAACCCTAAACCGATTGTGTGCATCTGGAGCAAGGATTGAAGATCATTGTTGAGTTTGGAAGAGTTGTTGTGCAAGGAAGAGAAGGGCTTTGCTAAAGGAACAGCAAGAGAATCACGTTCTGAGGTTTGGGGACGCAGAGAACACGTTATTCAGGTAATAAATCGAATTACACTCTTCCATGTTGATATGTATATGGATTTAGGGTTTATGGAACCCTTTTGGTGGCTAGATTGAATGTACCTTAGTCCCCAAACGATTGGAACCCTGTATTGGGACCTTTAGAGGTCCAGAATGTCCCATGCCTGTGCATTTCGGGAATTAAGAGAGGTTTTGGATTGGAATCCTTATGCCTTAAGTCAAAATGTAAATTATAAGTCATGGGGTGTAACATGAGCACCTAAATGAAGGCCTTACGTGATGGACCAGCTTAGGAGGACCAGACCTATGAATGGTCGGGACAATACTGATCTTAGGAAGTAGTTTGATCGACTGCATGGCATGGACTCGCCGAGTCCAATGAATAGACTCGGCGAGTAGCTTGGAGAATAACTGGGACTCGTCGAGCTGTTCTTCAGACTCGGCGAGTGGAGTCGGGGTGGCCCCACGATTCTTCCACGAGGAACTCGTCGAGTCAAGAGGGATACTCGACGAGTAGAAAGGGAACATCAGGGAATTGGTGAGGACGTCTAGACTCGCCGAGTCGCCATAGCACTCGCCAAGTCCGGTCAAGTTGACCGTTGACCGTTGACCAGAGTTGACCTACATGTGATTTCTTAGGGGCAGTTGTCTTGAATGATAAAAGTGTTAATAAGGGATATATGATATTATAGGGAGTCTGTAGCTCGGCGGATCGAATACGAGTGATTTCAGGAGTTGCTAGCTTTCGATATTCACGAGGTGAGTCTTCTCACTATACTGTACCCGGAAGGGTTTGACTGTGTGACCGGAAGGTCGGATATGATATGTGATATATGTGCTATATGTGGTAAGTTAATTGTTATATGTGCTGTGTATGTTTTATGGGCCGGAAGGCAATATGTTATGGGCCGGAAGGCAATCTGTTATGGGCCGGAAGGCGAATATGTTATGGGCCGGAAGGCGATTATGTTACGGGCCGGAAGGCGTTGTGTTGTGGACCGGAAGGTCAGGGCCTGGAAAGGCGTATATGTGTAAGTAGTATACTGGGGAACTCGCTAAGCATTTATGCTTACAGTTGTTATGTATGTGTTTCAGGTACTAGCGAGGACCGTGGGAAGGCGCCGGTGTGATGCGTTGTTACAAGACGGTACGAGCAGGGTTTTCCTGACTATTCTATATGGTCTAATAATGGTATTAATTTGGACTATGGATCTATCATATGGGCTCAACTCGTTCAGAGTATAAGCTCTTCTTCAAGGCTCACTAAAATTTCTTGTGCACGATTTTGGACTATCGTCATGTGTTGGGCGATGGAAAAGTTTATTATTCCAATAATGGCAGATTCCCTCATGTACTCGATTGCTACATTTCATACGACGAGGATTCTTGTCTCAGATCCTTCAAAGCTCTATTTTCCTCAGTTGTCAAAGATCATGAGGCCTCCATCTCCAATGCTGCCAAAGCCATTGAAGCTTCCACCTCAACATGCCAAAAAGCTTCACTTGCTGTGGAAGCTTCCACAAAAGATTGTAAGGATGCGACCGCAAAAGTCGAAAAACTAGTTTCTAAGGCCCAACTATTTCTGGATTCTCTACAAGCAGCAGCTCATAAAAATGCTCAAATAGTGAGCGCCTCAGTTGATAATCTTACGCGTTCACTGGAGGCCGAGAAGAAAATTTTAGAAGCAGCTCGTAAAGTATATGAGGATGCTAACAAAGAGCTTCATACTTCAGTTGATGCTCGTCTGACTCAACTTGAAGCTGAGCTTGCTGTGGAAAATAAGGTGATAGATGAGTTGGATAAGCGAACTTCACAATTGAAAATCCAGAATCTCAAGCTCAGGAATGCCACCAAAGAGATTGAAGATTTAAAATCAGAGCATGAGGTAATTAAAAGCTCAGTTGGCGATGTGCACTCAATTCTCTTGCATCTACTGGAAGCTCACGACTCCATTCTGACCATCTCCATCCGACGCCACTTGGCTGAAAAGCTAAGACTTGCATTGGATATTTTGAGACAAATCGAGGGTGTTTCGGTGTCTGGTGTACCTCCGAAACAAGGGGGAGATAAGGTTTACCCAAGGCAAGGCTCAATCTCAACCCCCACCAAAACCAAAAGTCACTACTGAGCCGAAGGGTAATGAAGCTTCGGTTAGTATGAGGGACAAAAGAAAGAAGAAGATTAGAGAAGATGATGTGGATGATGAAGATGATGATGATATAGAAGGAAATACATAAGGGAACGCTTCTAAAATTGATCAGAAAGTCAAGCCCACTTAACAAGAAATTCAGGAGAAGGTTTAGAAACAGAACGAACTTCTTGAGAAGGAATTGAAAGAGAATGAACTGCTAGAGTAGAAGAAGTCCATGTTTCCTGAATGGACTATGGAATCACTTCTCAAGGAGGTTATTGATGCACTGATCACTCATTGGCTCGAACCGGTTCTTTCGTTCGGGCTTGAGAACTTGAAGGACTCATAGTTTGACATGCCAATCACCCGAAAGGCATTTATTTTTCACTGTTTTGAGTCGACGGCTGGCATTCCTTCTCCAGACCCGAAGGTAGATCGGGATTTTCTCGAGTATTATCTCGAGTTTTCTCAGCCACAATACCTTACCCGGAGCACTCAGAAAATCACAACGGGCAAGGTGTTGAAGACCACTTCAGCAGGGAAATTCATCAACGTTAAATTCAATGTGACCAGAGGTTCTGATAGCTCGGTCCATATGATTTCCATGGCTGACCTGTCGAACTTGAACCCTCATGACTGGATACTCCTTAATAATATTTTGCTGACCAATCCACAAGAGTATCAGCCAATCATTGATCACATCAAGCAAATGCTCGTTTGTTATATTCATGAAGTCGCGAAGATGGATCAGGAGATCGCTTCTGCTATTCACAAGAAGACTATTATGAAGCCGATGGGAAGGGAAAGCGATGTGAATGCAATGGTTAGGGGAAATATTGATCCCAAATTTCACATTGTTATGTTCATGAGGAGCGAAGGTCAAAAATGCTTGTTTGCTCTGATTGACAAACACCTATTTTCCAATTCTTGTTTAGAGCACATTTTAGAAATCATACATAGGTGTAATAAGAACAGTGAAGCGGATAAGAAGTTGTTCACTAATATGCTTCGTCAGTACATTTAGTTTCGACAAACGCTTCTTACAATCATCCATCGGTTGTTCAAGGTTGTGAAGAAGACCAAGGTCACTCAACCGAAGTAGTCTCTTGCCTCAATTGACGCAAAGGGGGAGATTGTTGGGTCTAGTGTTGCGTCTTTGGGCTCGGTCATTAGTCCATTTAGTTTACCTGGTTTGGGCCTGTCCAACCGTGGATAATCATTAAGTTTAGCATATAAATATTACATGCATGTATAGGTTTTAGATTGATCGTTCTTATTAATTACTTGCATTGTAACCCTAGCGCACCTCTACAGTCGAAGTTCTTCATCGAGCTCTTCTGAGGTGTGAGTTATTAATCATTCAACACTATTGATCCATTCTCGTGTTCTTTGCTTGATTGAATATTGTTTTTTATTTGTTTGGAATCTATCAATCTACATCTCTTTATTCCAACAGGTAACATTGAATATCCAGTAAAGCTCCCTCTTCCCAATGGAAAGGGATCGGCCATAGTCAACGCGGTTGACCAAATGGTAAAGAAAAAGGCTAAGTCTGAGATAGTCCCATGTACCATTACCAAAAAATTCCATATGTTTTTATTGCCAAAGGAAGGGGCACTGGCTGCAAAGCTGCCAAATTTACCTGAAAAATCATAAGGATGGTAAAGTCAATAAGTTTGACTCTACTTCAGGTAAAGTCCATTGTCTAACTCTATTAAGTTCCTACTTGGAGATTCTTATTACATAACGTGACTGGGTCACATGTTGATGTTTTAAGAATCAAAGAAAATATAGGAAGCTTAAAGGAAGTATATGTTGATTCTGATCGCGAAAATGGATTCCGATCGCATGGTCCGGCGATCAGAATTTTTGGGCTGTTACTTAAGAGTTGTGACATATTGATTAGGAATGCATAATACCATAAGTTTTCATTTGCATTTGCAGTGTAAGTGTTGAAGCATAAAAATGCTCTACAATGTTGAGTGTTTATTAGGTTAGAATATTCCCTTGTATGAAAAGCATATTCCCTCCACTAGTATATAAAGTGGAGGTGATGGTCATTTTATTGTTAAGAGTGTTCACCATGGGAGAGTTATCTCTCCCAACCATGAGTGTAGATTTGAGAGAGTGTGGTGGGATCTCTCCCACCATGGGAGAGTTATCTCTCCCAACCATGAGTGTTCTTGTAATATTTTATTTCTCTCTATTTATCTAATACAGTTTTACTCACATATATTGTTCATCATGTTCATACACGATTATCTTCTTGGTAATATCTTCCGCACCGATCCAATCGATAAAATGGGAACCTACAAGTGGTATCAGAGCGAGACCTTGGAGATCTCACGAATATTTCAAGGGAACGATCCCGATTGGTTTATTATCTTGAAGATTTTCGTCATTTATGAAGATTGTCTCAGCCTTCGCAACTGAAAAATCTTCTGTGAGTTATTTACTGTTTTGTTGGTGATGTTGTTTGGGAAAAAAAAAAAAAATATGCTGCTACTATTCAATACATTTTTGCTGCTGTTGAATTTGAGTTTATGAAAAGAAAATATGTTTGCTGAAGAAGATGAAATTTCATTTAAAAAGGTGGTGTTTGATCTTTTTATCCCATGCAAAAAAGTGTTTAGAAAAAGATAAAAATATGGTTATAGGGTAAGAGATTGAACAAATGGTCATAAGTTCAGAGCATATGATTTTTAGAAGTGTTGGGATATTTATTTCGGAATGTACAAGTTAATTGAGCCATCTTACAATGCTTAGACGCATTCATTTTCTGGAATGATATTGGTTTTTGGTATGACTGGATAAGATTTTCCGAAATGCTTTGATTTTTAGTGTGATTGGGTATGAAAATTCCAAGATTACAAGTGATTTTTGCTGTGGTACAAGTCATGGAAGCGTGTGGTCCATTTTGAGCTTATTATGCATACGTGTATAGATCGTGTATGGGAAGGATAGAAATCAATGGTGTATTTAATAATACTTTTCGAAAATTGAAAGCAGCCATGCACCATTTACAGATGTCGACAACACATATGCAGCTAGGCATAATGGGATTATTGCATGTCTCGAGAGAGACAACATCTTTTGTTGGAACACATGCCAACTTCTCCCAGCCTCACCATTCAGGCTGGAGGGTGTGGGGTGCGGTTCAACTGCGGTTTCAGCTGATGTGGCACAGAAACACCGCCCCCTCTATGCGGTTTTGGAAGTGCAGTTTAAGACTGCGGTAGAAATTGGGATCGCTCCCTTGCTCTCTCTCTTCCTCTATCTCTCTATCTCTCTCTTCTTTCTCTATCTCGTCCTCTATCTCTCCACCCCTTGGGTGTTGTAAAAAAACACGGTAGGAGGAGGGAGTGTGGCACCACTCCCTCCAGTCTCATGCGTATAGCACACCTTCCAACCATCACTTGACATCTCACAGCACTCGGCCCACTTATGTCTCGCCATCTCGCCAAGTCGGGTCCCACCTGCATTCAATGCTTGAATGTTGAAAGTTAAAGACTGTTGCATGCCTTCATCCTTACATGCGTCGCTTTTTGTGCCAACCTCAAGATCACTCTCACATCCAGCGAGTGTAATACACCACCCATTCATTGCTTGACAGCTCATTGCACCGGCTCCACTCCATGGAGGCTTGTCTCCTTCAAGTGACTGGCTAAGGCTACATCCAATCAGTTTGTGCCACATCTGCAACATCTGGTCCCACATGCATTTAATCCCTTGTCCACTCACCTATTCGGCTGTCAGCTTTTAAAAGGTCAAATCTAATCTGCTCTCTTATGTACACTTCCATACGTATCATACCTGCCACACGCGTAAATGCCTTCAAGTTTTTTTTGTCCTATCTTTTTCACTCTTCCGAGACAGGCAGCCGCTCCGGACTCAAAAGTAATTCCGAACTCTCCATATGACCCCACTTGTTCCGGACTCAGCATGGAACCCACCTTCCGGAGCTATTTTTTTGCTTCCGAAATCAAAATCTTTCTTTTGCTCTGGACCTTTTCTTCCAAGTACCACTCTAGAACCATTTGCACTCCTCCGGAATCAAGACCCTTTTCTTTTAAAACCTTTTTTTCCACTTCTAAACCCTCCTCCGGAACTACTTTTTTGTTTAGGAACTTATAACATTTTTTAGTTCCGGACCAACACCCATTCCGGATTTTTTTTATTTTTAAACCCAATTCCGGACCAACACCCATTCCGGATTTTTTATTTTTAAACCCAATTCCAGACCAAAAAAAAAATTTCCGGAACCCACCCATTTCGGACCTTTACCACTTTTTCATTCATGACCCTATTTTTTCACTCCGGAATTTCCACTCCTAAACTTATTTACTCCTAACCTTTTCAACTTCTTACCTTTTTCAGCTTAACCCATTTTCCAATGTGAATCCATTCCCATAATGGATCTACCTCCTAACCCATTTTCCTTTTTTATTCCGAAACTCATCCACTCTTTTCATTTTATTTCATTTTTTATTATAACCAATTTATTTTTTTTAATACCCATTATTTTTTACACCAATTTATTTTTTTAAAAACCAGTTAATTTTGTTTAACACCCATTATTTTTTAAAAACTCATTATTTTTTTTAATACCAATTATTTTTATTAAAACAATTTTTTTTATTATTAAAACCAATTATTTTTTTTAACACCAATTTCAGCCTCATGGTTCAAGGCTTCATTCTTTTTGCTGATTATGAGTGATGACACATTTGGTTCAAAGATTATTATTTTGGTGTCTCACTTCTACCGAGCTACTCACATTTTTACTCCTTTAGGATGATTTATATATGGTCTTGGACCATCATTTGGGAGTTTGGGTTTGCATTTCGGTTATCGGCATTACTTCGGTTCAACATTATGACTTTTCAGCAGCGGGGTTTATCATACATATTCTACAGTGTTTGTTCAGTTCGGCAATACATCACCATGTCTACCCATGACCGAAAAATAATATCCTCGTTTTTACGGGTAGATGCTCACATCAAGGGGGAGCGTGCGATGCTCCATCATATCCGACATATTTTCTTTCCCAGTTTCATGATTATTTTTGATCCTATTGCATGGTCGATCAAAAATAGGGGGAGAATCATGAGCATCCATTCTGGTTTATTATTTGAGTTTTGACGTTAGAGACATTTGAAGACGGAGATTGATTTAGTAGTGTGATGTGGCACTGATTTTTGATATTCACAGATCGAATTTTTGGCACTACTATATGGTTCTTCGGATTATGATTATTTATCTTCAGACTCTACACTTTGGGATGTCTCATTTGTGTTTGCATCTGGTTCAGATATTATGATTGCTTGAGTTTGGATTTGCCATATTTTGAAGACGATGATTATTTTAGCACTGCGGCGTGACACTTATTTTTGATCTTCCGATCAAATTTTTGGCATTGCTAGACCATGTCTTCAGATTCACATTATTTATCATTAGGAATTTGTAACAACCAAAATTTCGAAACAATTAAAACTTTTCAAAACAATTCATTTTAATAACATTGTTACAAAAAGGGTTTTCAATACATTATTTAACAGAGTATTTTTCCCAGGTCCATTTCATAAAACACCAACTCGAGGAACGGTACGATCACGCCTTTGCCTTGCCACAGACTCCTGAGAACCTGAAAACATAAAAACCACAACTGTAAGCCCGAGAGCTTAGTGAGATACCCCCAAAATACCAACCACATATACGGCCTTCCAGACCACAACCTTCCGGTCCAAAACATGTCGCCTTTCGGCCCATAGCGTAATGCCTTCCGGCCCATAAAACATTGCCTTCCGACCCATAACATATTTCCTTCCGGCCCATGACATATCGCCTTCCGGCCCACAACATAAAAAGCATACATATCATAACAGAACATAAAAAACCATGCATACCGGGTTACACTCCAGACCAGACGACCATACACATAACATGTAATCATATAGCAGTTCACAGTTAGCAAATCGATCAACAGATCACATAACATATCATTACCGTAACCAAGATACCAGCCTAGCCGATGACTAGCATAACATTACTCTACCACTCAGCCAACATAATAATTATGCACATACGCCTTTCCAGGCAATGACCTTCCGGTCCACATCGCATTGCCTTCCGACCCGCAACATGTAATGCCTTCCGGCCCATATCCCGTAATATCATACAACAGACAATTACCCGGATTTCCATCCGATAAAAGGGTCGGCCTTGGTGCCTTAAAACCTATAGATATAGTGAGGATAAGTCACCTTGAAACTGCCGACTGAACAGATAACCCGAACTGCTCCGATCCCTGATACGATCTCCACCACTGGACAACCACCAATACACTGAACTCAAAACCATAATCAACAATTACCAAAATACCCCTGGAAACCACTGGTCAACCCTTGGTCAAAGACTGGGTCAAAGTCAACCCCTGACTGACCCTACTCGCCGAGTCAACCCGATGACTCGCCGAGTCCTTATGCTCAGAACTTCCCTCAATTAGCGACCCAACTCGCCGAGTCACCCCAAGACTCGTCGAGTCCAACAACTCTGAGTCCACTCGCACCCAACTCATCGAGTCATCCCTTGACTCACCGATTCATCGACTCAACCAGAAATATTGGGACTTCCTCGACAAGACTCGCCGAGTTCAAATGGACTCGTCGAGTCCAAGGCAATCTTCAACCTACTCGCGGAGTTTTTCTTCCAACTCGTCGAGTTCCAGGCCATCTTCAAGCAACTCGTCGAGTCCACCCATGTGACTCGTCGAGTACCACCGGTCTGAATCCATATAGAAGCATCCCAGGCCATGCAATTGCTCCAAAACATAGATCCAACCTCCTACAATCCATCCATCACGTAAAGTGGCCAACTTTACGTGAATCTAAAGAGATCTAGGCCTTATTCACCTAAGAACCAAGGTTTGGGACATGGTAGCTCCATTAACAACACAAGAACAGGGGCTTTAATGCTCTTAAGATCTTCTCCACTCCAGATCTGAGGTAGCAACCTCAGATCCATCCTCCAACATCAAGATGCCACACAACCAAGCACCCCACACAACCCCAAAATGAGAAACTAGGAAAACACAGCCCAAGAACGAAAGTATTACCTCCAAAAGATGCCTCAATAGCAATGAAACTCGAATCCAAGCAAAGCCGTTTGATCCAAGCCACTTCTCCTTCAAGATTTCTTCAACCAACACCTCTCCAAGCTCTAATTTGCTCAATAATGGGACCCTCCACGAATTTAGGGTTTCTGGGACTCAAGGGGGGAATAAGGGAGGCTGTGGAGGGGCATAATGCTCTTTATATAGGGCTCAACCCCGAAAATTAAGGTTTTCTCCATACAGCACCTACTCGTCGAGTCCATCTTTGGACTCGCCGAGTAGGCCACTAGACACGCGACCATAATCGCGACCTGACTCGCCGAGTCTACCCATGGACTCGCCGAGTCACTCTCCGAAACTTACACTTTTAGCCCTTCAACTCTACTCTTGCGATTCCGGGATGTTACAATTCTCCCCCACTTAAATTAGGCTTCGTCCTCGAAGCCTACGACATCTCATCTTCAAATTACTTCCCACGACGCGCCGCCTGACCTTGACCGAACCCAGTCCCTCAAGGAACAACCATAGAAACCAGAAGCTCACATTCTCCTTCCATATGGTGCCCCAACCACCTACTCAACCCGGGCACCAGCTGTACCTTCCGATAGCCGCGCTCAACAATCGAGAATTACCCACGATGTCTTACTGCTCCAATTCTCATCTTTCACTTGACTCATATGGCCAGAAAACCACGAACTATCGGATCCCCGATCCGAATCCCACTCTATCCATTCCATGACGATAGAAAGACCCATTCTTCCATTCCGGAGCAACTCCCCCGAGTTCTCCTCTCGCAGTCACACACACATGCTGATCTAGCTCTAGCACCCTCAGGTTTGGAAAACCTGATACACTGATGATATCCTCAAACATCCTTCCAGGATGAACCGCTAAAACATAACCAAAACCCTGATCAGAATCTCACTGAGAGTCCAAGACTCTCTCTCTACGTCCCTTCCGAACCCTTCTCCCTGGCTCTACGCCTGCGGTATTCCCTCCGCGCCCTGAGTAAACATATCAAGTCGAATGAGCTTTTATTCTACCGCCGCAACACGCTACTCAAAGACCATCGACGGACCACTCTAATCATAACTCTACACTACCGCTTTCACTTCCGTGAATTCGCACTCCCTTTTGGAATTTCATTCCTCCCTCTTTCCTTACCAAGGAAACGACTCGTCTGCCCAGTCACCATGACAGGCACTATGGTGCTCATCCCACGCTACACTACCTCTTTAAAGCGTACCCGGCATCCATGCATCACCACTACTCTGACTCTCATCGCATGGACTACCTTTACTGCTCAAGATCGCTACTCGGGGCCAGACCTCCCAATGCAATCACACTGCACCCTACGCAACCCATAACCTCGAACCGATCCACAGTACTCGCAGAGTCTTCAGCATAACTGGACCGCCTTCCCAGGCCTTCAGCCAATCTGACTGGACCGTCCTCCGAGCCTTCGGCCTGACTGGTACGCCTACCGGCCTTCAGTCTATCCGGACCGCTCAACTAGCATTCATCATTCCGAACTATCCCTTCGGAAAATCCTCCCGCGCATACCGTTCTAGCCCTCTAGGGGTTCCGAACTCTATCTCCATCATACATACTCGATCCCGGCCTGCTCCCATGCCTCCACAATCAAATGCCCTAGGTCTGTATCCTGCCCCGCATGCCTGACACTCGCTCCTATCAGCCTATACTCTGGGCTGACAGAACCCTGCTGAATCCCCACAGCTAAGCACTCTAAAATACTCATCCATCTCCCAGAGAGTTCTCCAACTCTCCCCCACTTATAGCATAGATTAACAGCCACCGGTCGCCCTCACCGACCTTCCAGAACAACCCTGCACAAAGAAAGCACTTACACGTTGACTGCTTCCCACAAGCATAAACAACCTTAACGAGATCTCACATCAACACTGATTAGCCCGCTCGAAAGAAACTCAACTGTATCTAACCACTCCTCGGAAAACCGATGCTACCCGACCTTCAACCCAATGTTTCATCTCCACTAATAACCCCCACGAATGATAACCAACGAAAGCACAAAACACCAAACTATAACCATACCAAACCCTCAGGGAACAACGAATACCAAGATGAAAACCCGAAACACAAATCCATAACCATGGCAATCCTTCAAGGAACAACGGATACCAAGACGAAAGCCCGAATCACAAGTTCATAACCATAACCTCAACCCGTAAAACGACGAATACCGCATCAAAACCACACAAAGATACCAACACAAACAATACACTACAATAATTGCAAGATAACATGACTTCCAGAAAGAAACATACCCGCAGCTGCATCCGACACTGCTCTGACCTCCTCTGCCGCAAGCTAATAAGCACGACCCTGAGCCCTTGGGGCTCCGCTCCACCCAGACCTTCTCCTGAAATCCTCAAAGTGGCCAGTGCTGGACCCTGCACCGGTCCCGCGGAAAACTGTGGACAATTGACCCTCATATGTCCAACCTGACGACAATGATAGCAAATCCTCAAATCCCGAACTGGCGCTGACCGCCGACAATCCCTGGCATAGTGTCCCTCCTTTTCGCACTTGCGGCATGCACCATCGGGCCTGCAAACTTCGGTGTGACTCCTCCCACACTTCCCACAAGTGTGGATGCTCAGATCCCCCATCCTGGAATCAACGGTCTTAGACCGTTTCGTTGTCGGCTCCGACTGAACCGGAGCTTGCCTCAGCTCACGCAACTGCAACTCAATCTCTAACTCACACCGCCGGGCGGCCTCCTGCAACTCCAACAATGTCCCGCACCTCTGTGTGGACACAAACTGTCTAATGTCTCTCCTTAGCATACTCAGATATCGGGACATCTGAGCCTACTCCGAAGTGAACTCAGGGCAGAACATCGCCCTCTCAGTGAACATTCTAGTGATTTCTGTCACCGACTCTGAAACCTGCTTCAGCTCGAGGAACTCCCGAGCCAACCTCTCCCTCTCTACCTGCGGAACATAACGAGTACTAAACATCTCTCTGAACTGATCCCATGAAATCGCAGCCCTCTACGCATCCAAATATGACCTCGTGGTCAACCTCCACCAATCCTTTGCCCCGAGCCTCAACAGGTTCAGAGCACACCTCACCCTCTGATCAGCAGGGTATGAACTCATGAAGAAACACCCCTCCACATCCGATAACCATCTCATAGCAACAATCGGGTTCTGAACTCCATCGAAGGTGGGAGGCTCCGTATTATCGAAGTCCCGATACTGAAAATCCCTATCAGCTCCTCCCCCTACTGCTGCTACAGCTACTGTAGCTGCCGCAGCAGCCATCTCCGCGAGAGCCGCATAGCGCTCATCAAAATACTCAACCATGGCGGTCTTGATCGACCCAAACAACGCCGGCAACTCAAGGCGGAGCAATGCAGCAACCTCATCATGCAGGATCTCGCGAATCCTCGCATCCAACACGTACGAGCTCATCTGACCAATAATCTCGGGCGGTACTGACCCGTCCGCAACTCCTCCTCTTGCACCCGATCCTGACCCGGATCCACTTCCAGCATGCCTCGAAATCTCCATACTGAAAATGTATTAGAAAACCTCAGACTCTTCCCACTATCCCGGGAACCGACTCTCAACCCAAACCTAGAGGTCATGGTTTCCCTGATACGCGTATGGGTCCTGTGCTTTCAGTAGTACGGGCCCATACTACCTTCCACACCTACCCATATTTGTATGAAGTACTACCACAACACCCTAGCGACAAATGTTCATAGCAAGCGCTCGATCCTCACTCCTAGTGGAACACTGGAAATCTCAACAGAGGAAAACCATAGGCTAGCAGGCATCATAAAACAGGCAACATTATCATGAAATCCTGAAGATCCCTAGCCTAACACTAGCATGCTGTTCTATCAAAGCTCAATAAAACAATTGTCATGAATGGTAATTTGGGGTTACTTACTAGCTCCGGTTGATCGTACCTCCGCATCCTCCTTTACTTAATTTTAAAAAAATATTTTATTTCCTCTTTTTTTAAAACCCTCCTCGATTTGAGACTGCAGTCACACGAGTGTTCCTCCAATTCGCTCAAACCAAGGCTCTGATACCAACTTGTAACAACCAAAATTTCGAAACAATTAAAACTTTTCAAAACAATTCATTTTAATAACATTGTTACAAAAAGGGTTTTCAATACATTATTTAACAGAGTATTTTTCCCAGGTCCATTTCATAAAACACCAACTCGAGGAACGGTACGATCACGCCTTTTCCTTGCCACAGACTCCTGAGAACCTGAAAACATAAAAACCACAACTGTAAGCCCGAGAGCTTAGTGAGATACCCCCAAAATACCGACCACATATACGCCCTTCCAGGCCACAACCTTCCGGTCCAAAACATGTCGCCTTCCGGCCCATAGCGTAATGCCTTCCGGCCCATAACACATTGTCTTCCGGCCCATAACATATTGCCTTCCGACCCATGACATATCGCCTTCCGGTCCGCAACATAAAAAGCATACATATCATGACAGAACATAAAACAACCGTGCATACCGGGTTACACTCCAGACCAGACGACCATACACATAACATGTAATCATATAGCGGTTCACAGTTAGCAAATCGATCAACAAATCACATAACATATCATTACCCTAACCAAGATACCAGCCTAGCCGATCACTAGCATAACATTACTCTACCACTCAGCCAACATAATAATTATGCACATACGCCTTTCCAGGCCATGACCTTCCGGTCCACATCGCATTGCCTTCCGGCCCGCAACATGTAATGCCTTCCGGCCCATATCCCGTAATATCATACAACAGACAATTACCCGGATTTCCATTCGATAAAAGGGTCGGCCTTGGTGCCTTAAACCCTATAGATATAGTGAGGATAACTCACCTTGAAACTGCCGACTGAACAGATAACCCGAACTGCTCCGATCCCTGATACGATCTCCACCACTGGACAGCCACCAATACACTGAACTCAAAACCATAATCAACAATTACCAAAATACCCCTGGAAACCACTGGTCAACCCTTGGTCAAAGACTGGGTCAAAGTCAACCCCTGACTGACCCTACTCGCCGAGTCAACCCGATGACTCGCCGAGTCCTTATGCTCAGAACTTCCCTCAATTAGCGACCCAACTCGCCGAGTCACCCCAAGACTCGTCGAGTCCAACAACTCTGAGTCCACTCGCACCCAACTCACCGAGTCATCCCTTGACTCACCGATTCATCGACTCAACCAGAAATATTGGGACATCCTCGACAAGACTCGCCGAGTCCAAATGGACTCGTCGAGTCCAAGGCTATCTTCAACCTACTCGCGGAGTTGTTCTTCCAACTCGTCGAGTTCCAGGCCATCTTCAAGCAACTCGTCGAGTCCACCCATGTGACTCGTCGAGTACCACCGGTCTGAATCCATACAAAAGCATCCCAGGCCATGCAATTGCTCCAAAACATAGATCCAACCTCCTACAATCCATCCATCACGTAAAGTGGCAAACTTTACGTGAATCTAAAGAGATCTAGGCCTTATTCACCTAAGAACCAAGGTTTGGGACATGGTAGCTCCATTAACAACACAAGAACAGGGGCTTTAATGCTCTTAAGATCTTCTCCACTCCAGATCTGAGGTAGCAACCTCAGATCCATCCTCCAACATCAAGATGCCACACAACCAAGCACCCCACACAACCCCAAAATGAGAAACTAGGAAAACACAGCCCAAGAGCGAAAGTATTACCTCCAAAAGATGCCTCAATAGCAATGAAACTCGAATCCAAGCAAAGCCCTTTGATCCAAGCCACTTCTCCTTCAAGATTTCTTCAACCAACACCTCTCCAAGCTCTAATTTGCTCAATAATGGGACTCTCCACGAATTTAGGGTTTCTGGGACTCAAGGGGGGAATAAGGGAGGTTGTGGAGGGGCATAATGCTCTTTATATAGGGCTCAACCCTGAAAATTAGGGTTTTCTCCATACAGCACCTACTCGCCGAGTCCATCTTTGGACTCGTCGAGTAGGCCACTAGACACACGACCATAATCACGACCTGACTCGCCGAGTCTACCCATGGACTCGCCGAGTCACTCTCCGAAACTTACACTTTTAGCCCTTCAACTCTACTCTTGCGATTCCGGGATGTTACAGAATTTATTTTTGGATGCTTCACATTATCAGTAGGTTGTTCTTCAGAGATTATTTGGTGCATTACCATTCGCTTTCAGAATATTAAAGATGTGTGATTCGAGATTGTGCTCTTCGGTTCTACAGTCGAGGGGGAGATTGTGAACAAGATTGGTTTTTGGGGACTGATCACATTCGAAGATTAGGATTTCATACTTTTATTCAGAAATTGGGATTTCTCTGTTTTTTCTTTGATGCTAGAGATTCCATTTCTAGATTCCGAGATCACGACAGCTTCAACACTTCCGAGACGCTTCAGCACCAGACCCATCGGACCTGCCTGTCGAATGTTCTGTCTTTTATCACTGCTTTACCCTCACCATTTTCGAGCATTTAGGGGGAGATTGTTGAAGCATAAAAATGATCTACAGTGTTGAGTGTTTATTAGGTTAGAATATTCCTTTGTATGAAAAACATATTCTTTCCACTATTATATAAAGTGGAGGTGATGGTCATTTTATTGTTAAGAGTGTTCACTATGTAGACTTGTAGATTTGAGAGAGTGTGGTGGGATCTCTCCCACAATGGGAGAGTTATCTCTCCTAACCATGAGTGTTCTTGTAATATTTTATATCTCTCTATTTATCTAATACAGTTTTAATCACATATATTGTTCATCATGTTCATACATGATTATCTTCTTGGTAATATCTTCCGCACCGATCCAATCGATAAAATGGGAACCTACAATAAGGATAAGTTTTTTCCGCAAAGTTTTAAAATGAAAGGAAATTTTGATTTTATTTATTTTAAATATCCTTACAATGGAATGTGTGAAAATTGTTGTTTATATGATTCAATTGATAGCAATAATTGAAATGTGAATTTGATTCTTTCTTTTGTGGTAGTGTCTAAATTTACCAAATAAGGAAAGATTCTCATCACCAAAGTCTCAATTGGACCGAAACTTAGAATCATACAAGAAGTATAGTATGATGAATGAGAACTTTCAGCTTTGGAAAATTAAGACTAATTCCTTATGTGAACAAGGAAAGGGCTAATGGGATCGAGTACCCATTCTTGTGCACTGGTCAAGTCCACCACAAAAGATCGATAAGACTATTCGCCATGATTTACTAAAGCCTAGTAAATATGGTTATACTTACAAGTTTAAGTATAATTATGGAAAACATTGGAAAAGACTCAATGTATAACAGAATGAATGAGAAGAATCAAATTAGGCAGAAAAATAAAAGTTTCTCAAACCTGAAGAGGTAGGAGCGTACTTTAGTATCATATTCTGATCATTAAGAGGTGGGAGAGTACTTTAGTATCATGTTCTGATCATCTTAATGATTAAGAAACAATATCACTATTCATCCTGTAAGGACATTTTAGTGCATTCTTATGGCTAAGAAAAGGAGACATGAATTGTTGAAATGGTTAAATCAAGAAGATGATTCATACTTCGTTCCAAAAAACAATTCTTAGAGTTATACTACAAGATTGTATCTTGAGTGACATATCTTAAAGAAGGTTGATTAACAATAGTCAAATGTAAGAGTAAAATGTGTTCTACTCTTGTACATTTGGAATTGGTAAGTTGTGATGTTTTGGATAAAATAGAGATCAACTAACACCAATTGTGTGAAGTGTTTGTCTTGATAAAGAATCCGCACTATCTCTTGAATATTTGGCAAGATAGTTTTATATGTCAAGAGGACAGTGGGAGTCTTAAAGGTCTTGAAAGTCTCAAGAACTAATCAAGAATAAAACCTATAGTTTCTTACTAGCTTACGACTTGATGTTTGTAACCTATCATGTTGACATATTTTATGCCCATTCTAGTTAAAGTTGTCTTTGCATAGGATTTCTGGGAGTTCTCAATTGGTTGCATAACAACTTGGAAGCAATGCTAGGCCCTTGTGCTGCTAGGTGGCAAGAAGTTAAGATTGCACAAGTTCAATCCACATGAGTTTGGATTTGTCACTAACCTAGTCTTGTAATTTGTTTTTTACAAATTCACATGGATAGGAACACATACACCAGAAAATCTAAGTGTCATAAGGTTTCTCTCCGATTCATGAAAATGGTGGTGAGGAAACACTTTCACTAAATAGATAGCAATTGTGATATTTGCATTCTCAAAGTCGTTAATGGAGCATGTGTGGTTAACCGGCACACTAACATGGACTTGTGAGAAATGGAAAAGGTCTAAACAATTGAGACTATGATTATGGCATTCATTTTCATAGTTCTAAAATTGTTTAGACACACATATATGAGCTATCTAAAGAAGGGTGTATGGTTTTGATAAAGTCTTATCAAAACATCTCGTATCAAAAATGTGAACTTTGGTAAGAAAGTCAATAAAGGATTAATTTCTAGAAGTCCAACTATATTTTGAGTACATGTCAAAGATAGTGGGAGCATAAGTGTTATGCTGATAATCATCATGTTAGTGGGAGCATAATTATTATGTTTAGTATTGCAAGTTAGCAATGTTAGTTTTAGAAAACAAAAGTTTCAATTCGTGGAGTTGCAGGGATTGAAAAGTTGTTTTGCTATAATTAAGGGAGAGGATATTATACTTCATTTCATTCTAAAAGCTTAGATTGAGGTTTTAATCATCTTTAGTGAAGGATATATATATATATATATATATATATATATATATATATATATATATGAATTTTGTGTTGGAATGGCTCAACATAAGGAACTTCTACATATAGGTACATTATTTGCGTTCTAAAATTCAATTATGATTACGGCATCCCTTTTGATAATCTGAATTATGGGAACTTGGCAAATTGAAATAGAAATATTGTAGCAAAAGACTGGTCTAGTATCATGTCTTTATGTGAGACATCATGAATCGTGTCCCATATGCTTCGGATATAGAATCAATTGCATGTGCTATAATATTCATCCTTTCTACTTTTTCTAAATGCTTAGAGCGTTAAGGAGGGAAAAGTCTAGAATTGGATATGACTAAAATAATTAAGCAATTGTCGAGGACAATCTAAGGTTTACCAAAGATTGGTTGCTCAGGGACAGTTGGAAGTATAGTGTTTAATTTTGGAGAGGTTCATATTGACATGTTCTGGAAAGAGGCAACTCTTGTTTAGAAGTGATAATCAAAATAAGAATATGAAAATATTCCCAAAGGTAGAAGTTGTTCATTAAATCTCTGTAAGATTAGGAAACTTAATGCAAGAAGGATGTTCAAAGCATTGTACTTTGAATCTGAGACTTCGTTTCCATGGAATGCTCTCCATTGGAATACCCTGTAATGACTGTTGACAAGTCTTTGTGACTTTGTGCATAATCATTACAAGAGGATCAATGCATATAAGTTTAGAATCTAACAGATTTCTGTAAATGGTAGGAATTTGGAATTTTTGCATTTACGAAAAGGTTTTGGGACTGTGAAATGAGAATAATTGAAATTATGTTCAATCGATCTATTTCACAAAGTAAAGATCATAGACGAACTTAGTGTACATACTTGGTGTATGGCATGACTAAGGTTTAGATAAACATAGTGTGCATATTTGGGATATGGCATGACTAGTGTTTAGAAAAACATAGTTTACATGCTTGGAGCATGGGACAACTATTGTTGTAGTTCAAGTATAAAGTTGATAATTTGAAACAGTATGGAATTAATAATGTGTAATCAATATGGTGATAAATAAAAGGTGTTCTATTTATATTCATAAGTTCTGAGACCATATTAGATTTGATTATTATTGTGTTTCACTTTGCATGTTTTGACTTCCAGAATAACTAGGTCGTTTTTCTGAATGACTAAGTTATTCAAACCATCCACAATCAATAATACGTTGGAAGTAGGTATTAAGGCAAGACTATCATCAATCGGGTTTGTAGATGTCCAAGGCAGTGGACATAGCAAAGAGTGCTACAACATTCATGAGTGCTCATAAGTTCTGAGTATTGGATTCAACCCACTCTCATTTGAATCACTTCATGGATTTTATCACGAGTGATCATGAGACGATAATATCTTATATTCTTCGAACCTAGAGATATGATTTGTTTCCTATGAGTTGCTTATACATTGATTACACGAAAACACATTGGTAACTCAATGTTATAAAACGTGCCTTTGTGTATGATACAACAAGTAGTATAACAACCATATGAGTCGAAGTTTATCCATTCCTTTTACCCTTAAGGGGATAAAAGCGATATCCGTGGGCCCCTCGATGATTTAGTGATAACACCCCGAAGTGCTTGGCCAAGCCTGGACTAATGTGATTTGTTCAATTAGTCGGTCTTCATAAATTGGAAATCAGGAAACAACAAATCGACATAGAGAATGATTATAATCCATATCTCACTACATATGATATCTAGAATGGAGGAATATATGATCCCTTATCTAATGGACACGTCATTGATTTGTTTAGAGTACGACAACAGCTTTCAAGAGCTAAGATTACCAGTCAGGTTTTGAAGTCATACGCAATAATAGTTTTAGACTTATCCAAGTGGAAGACTACTGGATTAGTGTCTAAGTCCATAATTATATTTGGTATGTACTTGATCCGACCCCGAATGGTCCATTTGGGTTGCATGGCATCATGCATTTGGATAGACTATAATGAGAGAAATAACACTTAAGCTTTATTAATATATTATAAGTTCTAATATATTAATAAGATTATTTAATTAATATTGATCAATAATTAATTCAGAATTAATTAAGTGATCAAAAGAAGACAAATTAAATATATGGATTGATTGTGTAAATCATCCATACTTTTATAGTGGGCTAAGACTCCATGGATTATCAAGGTGGCTAAAACCCATAGGATGCTCCATGGTGTATTTGAACCCATGGATCCAAGTATCATTTCTCTCTAAGTTCTTACAAGTGCATATGATGTTGTGTGAACCATTTGAGGTGTCACACTTGGGTCACTAGGCTCTTAAGCTCCATGGACTCAAGCTACACCAAAAGGTATGTTATTCTAACTTGTTACATTCATATGAATCGATGTTTTGTATGCTAGTTAGGATAATACCTTGGATATTCATATTTGCATGTATAATAGAGAAAACATAGATCCAATGTATTTAGGGTTGCATGTACACTTAGGAGTGTTAGAATGCTCATAACCCAACATTACTTGGATTTGATATCGGCTAAGTTAATTGTTAAGTGTATGCTTTCAACGATGTATACGATTTAAATCATATAGCCCTAGAATGATCGATTTCAGAGTTGTATACTATAATGATATAATGTACTAGAACCTTATTTTAAAATCTCATTCAAGTTACTTTAGGAAAAATGTGAAATGTATGCTAATCCATGAAAACGCACATCAGTCTTTATTGGTCGTTAATGAAGCGTGCGTGGTTAACCAACCCACTAATTTGGGACTATAAAGTTGATATGATGGAGCAACTAGAAAATTATCATTGTTGATGGAGCGTGTGTGGTTTACCAGCACATCAATTTGAGATGATAAATGACCTTGAGGTTTACATGCGGGTTTGCATGGATATTCACATCTTGTTTATGATCCTCGGTATCCCAGTCACAAATTGAAGAGCGTAATCCAAGATTAACATCCATTGATAAGATTCAATGAATTTCAAACGATCTATAAATTTCATATTATATTGAAATTGGTAAATTGTTTTACCTACCTTGATAAATTCGTAATTAGATTACGACATTCCTATTCTTGATTTTGAATTGTATTTTGGGTCCTAGCCTTGAATATTTATTTTGGATAAAAATACTAAGGATTTTATATCAACTAACTAACATTATCTCTCTCAATAAAGATGTCTTCTATTGATGATGCTACTGCTACTCAAACCTCCACTCATAACTCCAACTTCACTCTTTTGTCGATCTTGTCGAAAAGAAACTGGTTGGTCCAAACTACAAGTCAAAATGACTATTTGATACGAGAACAAAGAGTATGTTCTCGAGAAATCACTTCTTGAAATTGATGAGTCAACTTCTACTCCTAACGAGCTTGCCAATCACAAACAACACTATCACGAAGCACCAAAGGTCTCTTGCATAATAGTTGCAACCATGGTACATGAGATGCAAAAGTCCTATGAGGACTACTAGCCATACGAAATATGCTTGGATCTTGCTGAAACGTTTCACAAGAAAGCAATGCAAGAACAATACGAATTCATCAAGTTGATAATGGCATGGAAGTTGAAGAAAGGAGGATCTGTGTGCACCCATGTCTAAATAATGCAGAGATATGTAAAGCGGTTAGAAAAGGTTATTTTGACCTTTGACAAGGAGACGGCCATAGACATGGTCCTTAACTACTTGCCTCCAAGTTATGATAGGTTCATTTTGACTTACCATTTGAACAACAAAGAGACCACATTGACCTGACTCCACAAGTTGCTGCAAATTGTTGAATCAGGAATGAAGAAAAATCATGTCCGTTCTGCGACAAGTGCTTATGTACTATCCATTGGTCAAAACAAAGGAAAGAATAGGAAGTCTATGTTGGGTTTTTTATTCAAAAATATGGTTTCACAAATGGTAAAAAGGGCAATGGAAGATTTATAATCTTGGAATAATATTAAACCATTTTAACCCACCAAGGATCGTTTTTCAAGAACTTAGAAAGATTAAACATAACCAAAGAAGAAGAAGAAATTATAAAAATCTTTGAAGAATTTGGTTCCTTTTGGCAGTTAGGAATTTGATGAAGATGGATTTAAAACACCAAGTAGAAGTTCTCTATAATTTATCCACCAAGCAAGATTTGAACCACCAACATATGCTAGTAAACACTTGTAAAATGTTGTTCTTAAGATTTGATACATATTCCTAAATATGCTCAAAGAGAAGAAACATTTAAGCCTTTGATTCTAGCACATTTTGCAAGAACAAAGAAGAGGTATATACGGTGAGAGGGACAACTAATTTTCAGCCACAATATGGAGAATTTCATGCCAAAAACAACCAAGCCAATACCTAGTTAAAGCTCTTTTTTATTTACAAGCCATGTCAACAAATGTAAGGATAGTATAATGAAAGTGTATAGTCTTCTTACAAGCATGGTATTATGTAATAAACAAATGAAAAAGCATGTCCCTCATGGAAGAATTCAAGGGTATAAGTTTCAAGTGCATTTTACTTTATTTAGCTAGCTAGTTACATACACTTACTAAGTGGTTACTCAAAGTGCTCATTTATTTGTAGATGGCCTAAATGATCATACAATATGATATATAACTAGTTTTTTTCTCTTTATTTTTATTATTATTTCCTAGAAATGATAATTCCCAATATGTTGGTAAAATATTTTTTCCCAAAGTAATGTTTTTTCCTATTAAATACAAGTGTTAATATATTTATTAATAATAAAATTATACTAATAAATAATCAATTAGTGGTAACTTTCTGTAAGGTCAGACCCTATAGGATCATGCGTCATTAACAATATCATGTTATAATGACTCTTGGACATACAATATCTTTCAATCTCCCACTTGCACAAGACTCATCATAGATTGATATTGACATTGGTGAATGTCTAGCAAAATTTCACTGCCCCCACTAACACACAACAAAGAATTCCATTCATCAACATCCAATTCCCAAAAGATCAGAGCTTCAATTGATGCATAAGGTACGTTTATCAGTTATCCCTTTGTTACAGAAAACATTTTAAACATGAGACTTGGATCGCAATGAATCTCATTTGGTGTTCAAATTTAGGTATCACAATAGATGCCTAACTCTCAACACATAAGAGGAACAAATCCCTTCTTGACTACATAAGGCTCTTTAATTGTTCACATCATACTTGAAAATGGCTTTTATAACTGCCCAGTTAAGGATCAATACTTAACCATATCAAAGCACAACACTCCCTGTACTTAAGTCCCACTATGTATCTCAGGTATTAAGGATGCAAAGATAGTACCTTTAATCATGTATCACTCATAACTACATAAGAGTTGATCATGATGCGGGTCCGTTCCAAACTAGTTCTCTGAGAAGTACCTATGAAACTTGGTTACAACCACTTGCCTACTTTCATCTAGTGAGAGTTAATCAATCCAATTCATATTATTCTTACTTCATAATTGCTCCCACAATCATGACCGACAATGAACATTAAGAATAATAAAATTAGTCATGGGTTAAACAAGTTAATATAGAACACAACAACTATTAATGTGATGATCATATCCCAGATTATCAAAACACTATGTAATAGTTGTTGTTACAATGTTCCAATATCCAAATACTAAATTCAAATCCAAATCCCATTTCTAGAATAATGAATTCCTATAGGTGAAGTGTGACCAATCATATTTAGCTTAAAGAAAGACTTTATTAATGGGTCCGACTAAATTTAATTTGTGTGAATTCTGCGAATACTATCATATCCATATTTGAATTTACTCGAAGTATAGTTAAATATCTTGGATAATATGATTGGTGCTCTGATGCGACATAGAGATTCTTAGCTTGATGAAGTACACTCTATAAGTCACAAAGGATTTCTAGGTTATGCATGAATGGAATAATTCAACCTAGTTTTTCAATGATCTAGTTCATCCAACCATATTTGATTTCAACTTCTGAAAATTAGTGTATTCTTATTTAGTAGAATGTTCAATGATGTTTTGATTGGACCTCACTCTAATAAAACTTACACTTCATTGCATAATGAAATCATAATCCAATTATAATTCATAATTATATCTATCAGTTTTGAAGTTAGCATCTTATGTAGCTCATTACATAAAGATATTATTCTAAACTGAGTATGTGCTATACATTCTCTTAGTTCTTCATAAGTAGACTTAGAATATTCTCATAGTCATCGAGTGACTTACCCATGTATTAAATTGGTACCTCCTGATATGATTACATACCTAGTATTTTGCATAATATGACATAAATGATGGATTCATTTGCTAAGCAAAAAGAATATAAATCATTTCCTCTAGCTCAAATCTATGTGCTAGATCCTTTTGAGACAAACTCAAGATAGTGTCATGTGACAATGTCAAGAATCCTCCAAAATAATCTTGTATCATGACCTCTTTCAAGATATTGTTAATTCATACAAAAGAATTTAAAACTTTTAACATTCATCTTTATCTATGTCTATAGATTTTACATTCCAAGTATATATTCTGTCATTCCTAACTCATTCATTTTAGAAATACTTTCCGAGTCAATGTGAAACTACCTTGCATAGTCGGAATGTATTTTCAAATGATTGAGTATGTCTCATTCATACAAGATTAGAAATATCACTATGCTCCTACTAGTTCTTAATAAACACAAATTTCATCTTCAATTTGATATAAAGCATACCTTGTATCTTCATATTAGAATGAAGATTCCAATTTTGAGATGTTTTCTTTATATCCATAAGTGGATCTCATGCATTACAAATTTTGTTAGGATAACTTAGATTAAGAAAACCTCTAGGCTAAGCTATATTGATATCTCTCGTAGATTTCTATAAAGAAAAACTAATTTTCTTGAAATTTATCTGTCATATCTCATATTATGAATATCTGGTTATGACAAATAATATCCATGTTGATCTAATCATAGCTAATTGTGAAAAGGTTTGATTATAGTCAATGTCATGAGTATGATAAGGACCATACTCACTGGCATGAGTATGAGAAAACCCTTATGTAAAAAGTATTACTAAATATGTATATATATCTATGACATCCACCAAAACTTAGGTCAGGACTCATCTAGAACCTCATCATTTCCTTGTGTGCACTTAACTTGGGTCTAGAGTTACAAGTGGAACTAGGTTAGCAACTTAATAGATCCCTCAGAATAATTAGTGTAACTTAGCTTGTATTGAATTATCACATTGATATGTGAATGAACCAACTAAGTGGTAAAGTACCAAAGTTGAACCTTAAGTCTAAACACAAAACTATGTTCGATAGACCACAACCCAAGGGTAAGTTAGCAACCCTAAAATTTCCATATTGAAACAATCTAATGCTTAACAAGATTAAGTATTCTAATCTAATATGAACAAAATTAAATCATAATGTGAACTAACTATAAAGTTGATGACAAACTCATATAATTCATAATTTGAAATGTGAACCAAAAGTAAAATCCAAGGATTTCAATGTCCTACAACCATATATTATGAACCCTTCTTACAAATGTTGAAATATAAGAAATTGATTTTTATAAAAATTAAATCACAGGTTATCATTTTTCTAAATTAATTCAAGAAATAAAAGTTTACAACTTATTTCCAAATGTTTCTAAATTAATTCAAGAAATATAAGTTTGCAACGTATTTCCAAATGTAAATATTTCAATAAAACCCAATAAATAAAATCCTACGAAATTATGATAATATTTGAGTTTTTATAAAATTTAAAGCCTAGATTTATAACAATTAAAGATAGGCTTTTAATGATTTATCCAATACCAAGAAAAATATTATTCTCTCACCTCCTTACCATTCAAAATTCGTCCATATGCCCTCCATCTCTCTCATGCCTTAAAACTTATCATTACTACTCATTTGAGCCCTTTCTACACTCAATTGTCTCTCTCATTCTTCAAGAAAACTCTCCAACTCCCAAAACCTCTCAAACCCATCCGAAAATCTACATCTTCTTCCCTAATTTCGGATTCTTGAAGGTCTTGAGGTGTTCTTTCTTCACTCAAAGTCGAAATCAAGGTAAACAATACAACCTATTCTTATGGTTTTACAACTTTACTTCCTCTTCTTCATGGCTCTTCTTTACTTTCCGGATTCTATACCCTTTTATGGCTAGATATCCTTGTTTTTCCTCTTGGTGTTTGTAGATTCTCACCATAACACATTACATGTGCTTGAGATGGTGAAAGTCCGGGAGCAAACCCATGTTAAGAGTGAAAAGATACACATATGTTCATATGATTTCAAAAATCGAGTTTTACATCTTCTTCTTCATTTCTTTTGTGTTCTTACATAACAAAAATCATTTAAACCATTTGTAGTACATCTTGGATGCTTATTCACTCCATGCATGTGCTAGAAATCGGATTTGTGGTGCAATCGTAGTGTAATATTTGGTGCTTCCAAGGAGTTCACTATCACAAGAATGAAACACCCACTTTTAGGGGCTTGGAATAACCCTAAATATATGGCTTGGATGTGTGAACCTAAAAGTTTCTTTTTCTTATGTAAACTCTATTTTATTGTTGTTTATCTTCAACCATAAAAGAAGTATTCATGTTGTCTTTGTGAAAGTGGCCATAAGGGGGCACTCAAAGCAACCAAGGATGACATGCATTCTGTTAGAATATTTTGTTCAGCTTTGGATGGTCACAACTCAGTCATTACTAAACCAAATCACGATATTCCTTTTCTGAGGGCTAGTTGCTTGAGTTAAAATTCGAACCCAATTGGCCTTACTCTAGAACATTAAAAATATGATTTTTGATAACTTTTACAATACAGTTGCGCAAATAGGACTTTTTCTGTGATCATTGGTTTTGCTTTACATGATCAAGGGTCTTAAACCCCACCTTAAATCCGGGAAAAATATTTTAGAAACTTAACATACCCAAAAAATAATGCCTAAACATTTTTGGATTAAAACCCCACATAATTTTCTACACAAATTCGTGAAATTTCAGCTACATCTAGAACTCATGCATTATATTGTGCAACATTGCATAATGTTTTTGGATTGAAAACCCCTATTTTGCTTTTAAATATATTTTGAACAAATTGTTTTATGAAATTTCGTATATACAAGTGATGATATGTAAAACCTTAAAGGCTAGAACCCATTACTTATTTTTCTATAAAAATAATGATTTAATGGCTATAAATTCAAAATAATTGTTTTCAAAAGAGATGAAATCTGAAAAATTGTAGTGTTAACATATTCGCAGAGTAAGAGACCCATGTCAAATTTCATACGATTTGGACGTTGTTTGGTATTTTATCCATATTTTTCATAAATTGGAGCATAAATTTACAAATTTGGGTTATTTGACTCAAAGACCCTAACCAATATTTTTCTCAACCTTGGGAACATTATGAGAACCTGTAAAAATTAAATTGAGAATTTTAGAAACTTTTTACCATTTATTTTGAATTTTCCCTATTATTTGGGGTTTAATTTACAAATAAATATCAATTGACCTTCAAAAATGTCTACAAAATTTCTGGACACCAATGCCCATTGTTAGAACTAGAAAACCATTTTTTTAATTTTTGAAAGTTATTTCCATGCCTTCGTGAAAATTTGAACACAATTATGAATTAATGTTACCGATAATGAATCGTACACACTTTGGGCACTTTTACGACACCACTAGTTAGATACGTAGCTCCTAGAAAATAGCTTAGTAAATTATATCTCACTAGAAACTATTTGTTCTTTAGGATGCGATTAGTAATCGCACTCGTCAACAACAATCCACGAAGCCCGAGCTAGAAACTTTCCATTGTGAGTATTCACAACCCCCTTTTTATTATTTTTCATGTTTTGGGGTGGAAAGCATGCTAGTATTTTATGAACTCATTGAACTTGCTTTATGAACTTGATGAACTTTGTTTTATGAACTTGTTGAGATATGTTTTGTGAACTTGTTGAACTTAGAACAATGTTGTATATTGAACTTTTTCTATGAACTTTGTGATATGAACTCTATGTTATGAACTTTGTATGTTAAGTCCCCGAGAACCGAATTACAACCTATTAACTCGTATTCAAGCTGGTGGTCTTATGGATTGCATTATTTGAGGTCGACAACCCGCACTCGCCCAAAACAACGAGTGCATATTTCCATGAACTGACATCATGGGAACATGGACATGATGGAATGGGGAAAGAACGGTCGTTAGGCTTGGTTGTGAACGAAATGCAATGGAATTCAACATTTTCTGAACTAGAACTTTTATTGAACAAACTATATTTTCTTATTAAAATAATGTACTATTATAAACCTGTGAACTCACCAACTATTTTATAATTAACCCTTGTTTTTGCATGCTTTTCAGGGAATGGTCAGTGAATTAATAAGACACCAATATGATTTAAGTTGTTGCTTTTTTTATGTATTAAAATATGTATTGTGAGAACTAAATGTATTTGTTTTGTATGCGATGTAAACTTAAAACACTTAATGTTTATGGTTGGTACTCCTATTTACCTTTTATGATGAGACCTTAGCCTCTCAGTCATTGTGTTTTCACTTTAACGGGTTGTGACAGATTTGGTATCAGAGCCTAAGGTTATAGAGAATACCGATTTTCCCTTTTTCCCTTGGGAAAGCCTAAACTATAACCATTGAGTTAATAAAACATACCATTCGGTATAACTAAATCGGATAGTGCACTACTAGACGTTAATTATACATAACCTGATCACCTATGTATAATTAAGGAAGAGCTAATGCAACACCGGAAGTGGTTATAGTGAATGGTATGAACACCCTAGGTTAAATGTAAGCATTAAACAAAATAGAAATCCACTAGGATGCTAAAAACTCGTCGAAACATTAGAGTTTCTCGGGTACCGCCTAGCTATGTCAAACACTAGCTCTCCAGCACTTGTATCGACAGATAAGTCAGGTTACGTCACTACACGCCCGAAAGACAACCGCGACTTGAGCACCGAACCGACTAGTAATTCATCTATGGGATCGGAGACTGGAGAGGAAGTAAGCATCCAGGCACTAACTTAGGAGACTTCAGCCACGTCGATACCCAAGCCTTCGTGACAGCCAACACCTCAACCAACTCTTTATGGACTACGCCTTAGGAGGATAGCAAGAAAGAGCGCATCAATGCTAAGAGAAGTGTTGAGGTTCGAGCGACCAGAACCTATGCCAGCCCCTCTCGCACCAAGGAACGAGAGTCTCGAGCCCCATCGGCCTTGACCCCAGTCATAGGGATGCCTTATATACATACACCTGAGATGACTTATCAGGAGCGACACATCATGGAAGTCATCGCAGTCATCATCACAACATTACTGACCTATCATAGGTGGTGGATGCGATGTTTGATTATGTATACATTGCTAGGAGGACGACAATTAGAGCTATGATCCCTAGTGCTATCGTTGGAGGGTTAGCATTGATACTGGCAGTGGCACTTTTCTGGGTGATTTTCTTTTAGGGTTGATTCTAAGTGTCATGGTTTATGTTTTATGATTATGGTTTATGAATTATGATGTATTGCCTTTGGTTTATGGCTTTTGGAACAATTATTGAAGTGTCTTTTGTAGCTTGAAGTGTCAAGAAATACGCTTTGTTAAACCTTTTATTTTCAAACTGCGAATGGAATTTACCTTAATGATTTTCACTCACCATGTTATTTCACCCTACCATTGTTGTTCATGAGCCAAAAATTGTTTTGATGATTTGAAATTTTTCTTGAAGTTATTTTCTTTTAAATCATCCTTAATTTTGTTTGTGTATTATAGAACCATGGCCCAAAGAAGAAACACACGCTCACGCCCAACACATCCTGAGAATGCCACTCTTGACATTGGTCAATTGGTTTCGCAACAACTAATGGCTACTATCCCTAACATTATGGCTGAAGTCACTGCAGGAGTCAACGCAAGTCAGAAAAACTGCGGAGGCCCTACACCTGTTGAGAACACCGATGGAAGCGGGGATCGGAATGTGGAAACAAGGGGATGCACCTATAAGTACTTCATTTCTTACAAAACCAAGGAGTTTCATGGACAGAGGGTGCAGTGGGATTACTGAAATGGATAGAAGGAATAGAGATCGTACTCCACATCAGAAAATGCTCAAGTGACTGCAAGGTTCCTTATATCCCTTGCCTTCTCCAAGACAGAGGCTTAACATGGTGGAATGCACAAGTCTGAAACCGTGGAAGGGAGGCAGCAAACCAATTAGCTTGGGAGGAATTCAAAGAGTTACTCGAGAAGGAATACTGTCGTAAGGATGAGATCCAGAAAATGGAATCTTACTTCTGCAACCATGCCATGGTAGGAGCCAATGTGGAAGGCTACACTGTGCGTTTTCACAAACTCGTTGAACTAGTGTCGCACATTATCACCCCAGAGAGCAAGAGGATCGATTGATACATATGGGGTTTAGCACCAGAAATCTGAGGCATGGTTACTTCGGAAAATCCTACCACAATCCATAGCGCTATAGATCTAGCACACTGCCTCATGAATGATAAAGTGAGGACCTGGATATTGACCATGAGCAATGCAAGTAACAAAAGAAAATCAGAGAACCAATTGGGAAAGAAGAAAAATGACAACTCAGACAATAACAAGAAAAGGGCAATGAACTTTAGGGTTAAAACAGAGGAACATGTGCAATACTGAGGGCCTAAACCTAAGTGTGAGATATGCAACTATCATCATGAAGGTGCTTGCCCCGTTTTCCACAAGTGCAATCGAGAAGGACATTCTGCAAAATATTGGAAGATAGAAAAAGATCACAAGGATGGTAAAAACGCATGCTATGAATGTGCGAGTATGGACCACTTCAGGAATACCTGACCGAATCTGAATAAGGGCCCTAACAACAAAAATACTAGGAACCATGCCGGCCACATAAACCGTGGAAATCCAGGAGGCCAGGCTCATGGGCGAGCATTTGTGATCAAGGCAGAAGAGGCCTGCCATGACCCAGAAGTGGTGACCAGTACATTCCTCCTAAAAACCACTATGCATCAGTATTATTTAACTTTGGGGAAGATAAAAGTGTTGTGTCATATGAATTTAGACCCCTAATCAACTTGAAATCAAAAATATTGGAACATGCCTATGTAGTTGAAGTTGCTAACGGTCATGAAATGAAAGGTAATGAGATAGTTCCTAATTGTACCTTGAACTTAATTGATAAACTTTTTAGTATTGACCTTATTCCTATTGAACTAAGAAGCATTGACATAGTGGTTGGAATGGACATACTATCCAAGAACCAAGTTGACATAGGATGCTTTGAGAATGTTGTCAGAATACCCCTCTAAAACAATGAAACCCTTGTAGTGCACGAAGAGAAACCAGGAAAGAACTTGAAGATAGTCTCGTGCATGAGGGTTTGCAAATATATGAAGAAGAAGCACCCTGTATTCTTGGCTCATGTAGTGGAGAAAAATCTAGAAGAAAACATATTCAGGATGTTCCGATAGTGCGAGAATACATGGAGTATTCCCAGAAGAATTTCCTGGACTTCCGCCAGCAAGACAAGTCGAATTCCAAATTGACCTAATTCTTGGAGCGGAACCTGTAGCTAAAGCACCCTACCGCTTGGAACCCTCTAAAATGCAAGAACTTTCGGGCCAAGTTCAGGAAATTTTTGAAAATGGATTCATTCATCCAAGTTCCTCGCCGTGGGGCGCATCGGTCTTATTTGGGAAAAGAAGGATGGATAGATGCGAATTTGCATCGATTATAGAGAACTAAACAAACTGAATATAAAAAACAGATACCCCCTTCCTCGAATAGACAATTTGTTTGATCAACTCCAAGGTGCCTCGTATTTTTTAAAGATTGATCTACGACCGAGTTACCACCAATTAAGTGTACGTGATAAAGATGTTCCTAAAACTGCCTTTAGTATCCGTTATGGACACTATGAATTCTTAGTTATTCCTTTTGGACTAACTAACACGCTAACTGCCTTCGTGGATCTTATGAATAGGATTTGTAGGTCGTACCTTGACAAGTTTGTGATTGTGTTCATTGACGACATACTAGTCTATTCCCCCAGACAAAAACAGCATGAACGACATCTTAGGCTATTGTTAGAACTGTTGAAAGACCAGAAATTATTTGCAAAGTTCTCTAAGTGTGAATTTTGGGTCAGGGAAGTACGATTCCTTGGTCATGTGGTTGGAGAAAAAGGAATGCACATGGATCCCATCAAAGTTGAAGCAATTAAGAAAAGGGAAGCCCTAAGATCCCCAACGAAAATTCGACAATTTATGGGATTGGCAGGTTATTATAGGCGCTTTATTGAGAGATTCTCCAAAATAGCCCAACGATTGACTATTCTGACCCATAAGGATAGGAAATTTGTATAGGAAGAGCCATAGGAAGATGCCTTCCGATTGCTGAAACATCAGTGTGTAATGTGCCAGTTTTGGCTTTGCCAGATGGTGTGGATAACTTCACGGTGTATTGTGATGTGTCACACCAAGGTTTGGGTTGCGTACTGATGCAGAAAGACAAGGTTATTGCATATGTGTCAAGGCAATTGAAGGTTCATGAGAAAAACTACACAACCCACGACCTAGAATTAAGAGGGGTGGTATTTTTTCCTTTGATCTTGAGACATTACTTGTATGGAACTAAGTGCACTATTTATACCAATCACAAAAGCCTACAACATATCTTGGATCAGAAGGTGCTTAACATGAGAGAGAGGAGGTGGGTGTAATTCTTCAACGACTACGATTGTGAAATTAAATACCATCCAGGAAAGGCCAATGTTGTAGCCAATCCGCTGAGTAGGAAGGAAATGGTGAATCCCTTAAGAGCACACGCCTTCGAAGTCCTTATTAAGACCAGTTTGAAGACTAAGATCCTTTCTGCTCAAGGCGAAGCACTAAAAAGTGAGAACTTGAAACATGAAACATTGCACGGCCTAGAACAACGATTTGAAACACGGTTGGATGGAGTGAAATACTTCAAAAATAGAGTATGGATACCAAAGGTTAACGAATTACAGGAATTCATTTTAAAAGGAAGCCCATGATTCCCAATACTCGATCCACCCTAGAGCTGACAAAATGTACTTGGCTCTAAAGGAATACTATTGGTGGCCTGGAATGAAGAAAGATATTGCCTTGTATATTGGGAAATGTTTAACTTGTTCCAAAGTTAAGGCCGCATATCAAAAGCTCTCTGGTTTGCTTCAGGAACTAGAGACACCTCAATGGAAATGGGAGCAAATATCATTGGATTTTGTTACCAAGTTTCCAAGGACAACAAAGGGACACAATTCTATTTGGGTGGTGGTGGATAGACTGACAAAATACTCACACTTTCTGCCCATTCGAGAAGATTAACAAATGGAAAGTATTACTCGAATTTACATGGACGAGATCGTAGTACCCCATGGAGTACCTATTTCCATCATCTCAGACGTAGATAGCCGTTTTACGTCTTGATTTTGGTGGTCACTTCAAAAAGCATTAGAGAGACGTTTAGACTTAAGTACCGCCTACCATCCCCAGACAGACGGTCAGAGAAAACGAACCATTCAGACGTTAGAAGATATGCTTCGGGCTTGTGTGATCGACTTTTGAGGAAGTTGGGATAACCATTTGCCGCTAGTCGAGTTCACCTATAATAATAGCTACCATACGGGCATTCAATATGTCCCCTATGAGACCTTGTACAGTCATAAATATCGCTCACTTCTATGTTAGATGGAAATTGGCGATATGAAGTTAACGAGACCGGATTTAATTCAAGAGACCACTAAAAATATCTCTATGATACGCGATAGACTGAAAGCTGCTCGCGATTACCAAAAGAGCTATGCTGACAAACGTTGGAAACCCTTGGAATTTCAAAAGGGAGACAGAGTACTCTTAAAAGTATCCCCATGGAAGGGAGTCGTGTGCTTTGGTAAATGAGGAAAATTGAGTCCCAGTTATGTAGGACCCTTCGAGATTATCGAAAGGGTCGATCTAGTTGCATATAAGCTCAAGATACCTCATGAACTGAGTGCGATACACGACACATTCCATGTGTCGAACCTCAAAAAGTGCTCGGCGGAGGTATCCCTACACGTACCTCTCAGGGACCTCTAAATTGATGATTAACTAAAGTTCATGGAGGAACCCATAGAGATCCTCGACCGAGAGGTTAAGCAATTAAAACAAAGTAAAATACCGATCGTGAAAGTTCGTTGGAATTCTAAGCATGGGCTCTAGTTTACGTAGGAGCGAGAGGATTTCATGAAGAACAAATATCCTCAACTATTCGCTATGTCTAAACCAGTATTACTTCCAATTGAATTTTGGGACAAAATTCCCACAATTGGGGGAGATTGTGACATCCGCCAAAACTCAAGTCAGTACTCATCTAGAACCTCTTCATTTCCTTGTGTGTACTTAACTTGACTCTAGAGTTACAAGTTGAACTAGATTCGCGACTTAATAGATCCCCTAAAACAATTAGTGTACCTTAGCTTTTATTGAATGATCACATTGATATGTGAATGAACCAACTAAGAGGTAAAGTGCCAAAGTTGAACCTTAAGTCTAAACACAAAACTATGTTCGGTAGACCACAACCCAAGGGTATGTTAGCAACCCTAAAGTTTCCATATTGGAACAATCTAAAGCTTAACAAGGTTAAGTATTCTTATATATATACTAGACATTACCCGCGCAAAGCGGCAGAGGCGAATAGTTTATAAGCGATGGTTAATTCATTTGGATGAGTAGTTTTCCAACGAACTATCATATCAAACCATAAAATTATTAATTATTAGTCAATTTATAAAATATTGATAATCCTATATTTCTTACAATACTATGATAAATCCATTTATGTGTTATTTCTATGCAAATGAAAATTATTTATTTTTCATTGCAAATAAGTGTAACATATTAACCTCTTCCACAACTTTAACTTGTTTGATGGGTAATGGGTTTGTAATATTTAATTTTGTTTTTTATTTCCAACGTGTGTTTTTTTGTAAGTCCTAAAACCAGATTTTTGTTATAATTTTAACACAAATGTTCATTAAATACTGCATATTTTTTTTTCCAAAAAATAAAAAATTAGTTTATTATAATTGTAATACAGATGTTTATCCATTTATTTGTTTTTTTATAGAATTTTACTTTTATTATTTTTTTAACAATAATATATTTTTCAATTTTTTTATTATAATGTGACGACAACCACCGGCACATATGTCATCTGCTTATAAAAGGTTTTCAATTTACTAAATATACAAATGATAAAATAATTATAGGTTTGATATTAAATATTGATTTTAAATGCTCTGTTGTTTCAAAAGTTTTTAAAACGGGTTCATATAAAATATGCAATAACCTAATATAACTCTTATATTCACAAAATTAAAATATGTTCATTTAAAATAATACTTATATTCATTTAACTAAAACAAGTTAGTTGTAGCCAAATTGTTAAAAAAAATTATTAAAAATGATTTAACAACTATTTATAAAATAAAATTTTATTTTATATTTAAAGTTCTTAATCGAAAATAATATACATATTATGGGTATTTTTTTCTAAATTTAAAGCCTTATATAAGTATTAGTACATAATATTTATGGATATTTTTATAAAACCAAATACAAAGTAAAGAACTATACAAAATAATTTATTACTAAAGGACAATTATACAACTTAGATATATTTTATGGATATTCTTTATACAAGTAAAATTAAAAATAAAAAACTATATATTCATAATTTGTTTACACCTAAATGAATCTAAAGAAATCATCTGTTTTTTACTCTTGGTCATAACTCAACTGGCACAACTCTATGATGTTGTTGCATGTACAAAGATAAAAAAAATATAAATAGCACCCATACAATATCATGTGAGTATAAGAATCTTAAAAAATCATCGTTAAAAAATGGTCCAAAATCATTAAAGAAGTTCAAAAATAATTATTTTAAGACATCTCTGTTATGCAACAGGCATCCACATTCAGCAATATACATATTTTAATCTATATAATAAAGATAAAAATAACCCATACGATTGCCAAGGGTAAAACCGTCCATTCTCCCAATACCTCTCCAAAAAACACCCCAACCCAACCCACCCCATCTCTTCTTTGTTTCCATTTCCCTCTACCATTCTTCTTCCTCCCTATAGCCCCTCCTCGACCTCTTCAAATTGTCGCTTGATTCCTATGATTACAACACATCATAAATTCATATCTGCTTCTTGTATAAGATTGTACTCGATTTGCTTCTCACAAAATCAATGTTTATGGAAGGAAAAATAGAAAAGAATGGTAAGATTAAAAAATTATCATACATCTGTGTTTTCTGATACATTAAGCTCTAAAAATGCCTACTTATGTGCGAGATAGCAAGAGCTAATATGATTGTAGTCATACGATTCAAAGAGGACCTTGAAATCTTAAAATCATCAATAATATTATATATAAATATTAGGATAATTAGACCAAATACATTTGTTAGTACAACTTAAAATCAATTATCAAACGTCAATCAGCTATAATATTCGCGTTATTAGTAAACTAATGAATGTGAAGCTTAAAATCATCAAACTAAAGAAAAATTGTATTAACGAATTCTTTTAACATGACACCAGACACACACACATGTTTATATAATGAGTTTTTCATTAATACTCACATCAGATTGCAGGTACCCAATTTGCATTAGGATCCATGGTGAAAATGGCAGTAAAAAATAAAAAGATTAGTGAAACAATGAACTTACAGATCTTATTGAACGTGTAGCCGTGGTGGACAAACTGAAAAATGTATACATACACATTACTGCAACCATGAACCAAACTCCTTCTCCCTTGAAAAATTTGTGCAAAAAATTGAGCACGATATGGACTTAATAATGTAGATAACTCCTAATTCAAGGTAACATGGTATTGAAACTGTATTTAACCCAACCAAGAAGTAAAAATAAGATCACTACAGGAAACATAACATTCCGTTAATTCTCTTGAACATGGCCTTATAATAGTTGTGATCAAGAAACTAAATGTCAGGAAAAAAGAAGGAACTCTCCATCACTCTGTTTTAAAGAGATATAAGTTTTAAATTGGAAGAAAAAAAAGGTGTATGATAAAACTAACCCACAAAAACATAAAAGAAAAACTTACATTAGTTCTTTATAATTAGGAAATCAAAACAAAAACTCAGACCAACAAAATCGAAACATGAATCCATTACTCCAAGACCATAATATGAAACCTAAAAAAATGAATAACAAAATCAGAAATAAGATTATTGGGAGAACAACACAAGATCATTTTTGTTTTTTATAGAGAAATGGTGGTGTAGTTTAGGTTTTTTAGTTGTAAACTTAACTCGATTACACCATTGTAATTTAACTTTTGAAATACTAAAGGACAAGAAGTCACCAATTAGACATTGTACTTTCACCTTTTTCTCATTAGGTGTCACACCCCAAAAACCGAAGGCGGAAACATTTTCGAGGTTGACTCCACGTTGAATATCAAATCCAATGTACATAGTAACATAGTAAACACAAAACATTACATTACATAGAATTGTTTACATCTGTTTGAAAGAAAAGTTATACAAGTGTTATATACATATATCATATGAACAAAAGCAGAGACGAGTCTTCTAACGCTCCGTCTTCTCCAAAAGATGGCGGTGTACCTGTCTAATGCTGACCTGAGAATACAAGCAGTTTGAAAATCAGCATAAAGCTGGTGAGTTTATAAGCGGTTTTGTTTTGAAAAGAATGAGTTCCCTTTTAGTTTTCTGAAAAAGTTGTTATCCAAGAAAATCCCATATTTTCTTATGTAAAACAGTTTAGTTATTCTTTTGTTACCAATTCGATTACGTGATGTATATTACCCCAGGAAAATCCCATATTTTCCTAATAGTTTAGTTACCGATTCATTTCTTAATTCGTTTACGAGTTGTTATGTTATCCCAGGAAAATCCCATATTTTCCTAAGTGTTGTGATTAGTTCATAGCTTAGATTTCGATATACTAGTATCTACCATACTTATAATATTAGTTAAGTATTCTGATACCTTAGTTATCCTACATTCGAACGCCGATTACCTACTATACTTAGTTGTATTTTTGAATATTTGGATTCACTCAGAAACATACATTAACAGTATTTTCGATGTTCTGGTGATTTCCAAAAGGGTACATTAGACATATCTTCGAATCTCTGTCGACATTCTAAGGCGTATGTATTCGAATCTCAGTAGAGGTTTAGAGGCGTACTTTTGAATTAAGTTCGAATCTCTGGTGACACTCAAGGCGTACAATAACCGTATTTCCGAAGTCTTGGCGTCATCCAAAGGCATTATTTCGTATTTGCATTCGTATTCGTTCTATCCTAACGGTTCTTTCGTATTTCGTATTCGTTCTATCCTATTCGTACTATCCTATTGGTTACATTCGTATTCGTATTCGTACTATCCTATTAGTTATATTCGTATTCGTATTCGTAATATCCTATTGGTTATATTTGTATTCGTATTCGTACTATCCTATTGGTTATATTCGTATTCGTATTCTATTAGTATTAGTCTTAGTTTATGATTAGTATGATTTCTTTTGCAAAATGTAATATAGTTATAATACTTTTTAAAGAAATTTGGGTTTAGTCTAACAGTTTATCCTGCAATTCGAAACATTAGTTAACACGATTTTTGATATTGAAAACATACATAAAATGAATCATTTGAGCTGAAAATAAGTTTAAGTACAAGATTTTCCTTGTACTTTTGCTTGTATTCCGCCCTGAAAACATTTGAAAAACATTTGAAAAACACGGAAAAAAGGTATGGGTATGAACTCACCGGTTGAGGAACGCGTCAGTTTGGATCCTAAACGTCAGTTTTGAGTTTGCAAATGCACAAGATTCCTGTGTATTATGAAAAGATACACATTTGTATCTAATTAGAACTTAAATTATTTATTAGATGAGGACATATGCTTCTAGATGCGAAAACACTTCATTACAAGTGTTTGGAAGGACCTAGGTGGCATTTGAGGACACATAAGGATTGGATATGGAGTTTACTCTTCAAGAGTAAGCTCTTAGGAGTGTTTTCGGCCCTAATAACATATTCCCCATAAGTTTACGGCCGTAAACTCATGGTGGGGTGCTTTTGGTTGCTAAATGGCTTTATATCACTTGGGAAAATTAGCTAGGATCACAACTAGGGCATTGGAATGGATTTAACTCACACCCCTCACACTAAATCCTTGATGTTTTGGTGGTCCTTAATTAATCACATGTGATTTTAAGCTATTTTACAAGTCTAGGGGTGAAATTTGGGCATCATTTGACATGGTTTTAGGAGTGTACGGCCCATGACTCCACCTTATGGCTGTGAACTCCTTAGGGGGTTGATTTCTTTATGTTTTAGGCTTCTAAGTTGTTTGTGGTTGCTTCTAGATTTTTGTTCAAGGCTTAGGAAATGCATAAGTGGCAATTTAACACCTTAGAAGGAGTTTACTCCCCATGGAAATGAGTTTACGGCCCAAGCATGTTCTTGGGCAGTAAACTCATGTTTACTCCTCTAAATTGATATTCAAGGTGTTCTAAGTCCAATTCCATAATTCTACAAGCCATATCTAACCTCAATGGTGTTTTGGAAGTGTTTTAAGGCATAAATGACCCCTTAATATGTGTTTACAGTCCAAGCATGTTCCAGGGCCGTAAACACATGAACAAGGTCTTAAATCATGATTTAAACTCGATTTTGAATGCTAAGGATGATATACTAGGAGTTAGGGAGGTTACCTTGATGATTTGAAGCCTTAAATTGATGATTTTGGACCCTTAGATTTGATTTGAGGAGAGAGGTTAGAGAGAGAGTAGATAGAGAGAGCAAAAGCTTCAAATGGAAGCTTGATCCTCTTTAAATATGTTCCAAGATTGGGACACGGTGGAATTCTACCCGATACCGGCATTAAATGGGGCTTTTGGTCGCACACGATTAAGTTATCGCAATCCGGCGGGATTGAATTTAGAAATTTTCACATTAATGATTTTGGGCCATTTTCATGAGTTTCTAATGGATTTGAACACTCATGAGATTAAAATAAACATATAAGTTTAAATAACTTAGCCCAAAAACGAAAACAGGACGAATCGGTAAAGGCGGATTTTACGGGCGGAATGGGTTTCGGCGATGGATAACTTCGGGTTGTTACATTATCCCCCCGTTAGAGGGAATTTCGTCCCGAAATTCTAAGATTAAGACACAGATCATGAATTGAAAAGAGATATGAATGAATCTGCTGCTTCGGATCTTCATGCTCCCAAATGGAATTGGGTATCCGCTTGACATTCCAGCGAACCCTCATTATCGGGATGCAGCTTGGTTTCGTACATTTAACCTATCAATCCATGATCTCAAATTGTTCTTCCATGGAGGTTCAGACTTTCGTTGACTTCGGTCTCATCAAAGGGATTACTAGGGCTTCGTTGGGTAGGCGTTTCTAAGGATTCAAGACGTGGACGACAGAATGGATACTGCTATGCCCTTGAGATAGTCGAAGTCTGTAGTTCACGATTCCGATTATGGCGGGGATTTCGAAAAGTCCGATGTATCACGGGTGAAGTATTTCGCGCTTCCCAAAGCATATCATGCTTTTCTGGGATAAGGCCTTCAACAGAACACAAGCTCCAATAAGAAGGTACATCTTCGTGTAGCGGAGTAGCTAAGGGTCTGATGGTTCTAGAAGAAATTTCTGAGTGGTTCTGTGATAATAGCCGACGGGACCCAAGAATTGACGGGTTTCTATGGGTATCTCTAGTGCCGACTAATTCCCTATCGCCTTAGTTTTTGGAATAGTCTACGGGTATGACTGTTTTGCTTATCTACATGACCAGGGAAACTGGTTTGACCGAAGGCACCACTACTAGCTCGTAGTGACCATATCAAGCCCTGATTGTTGTCTTGAACACATCATCTACACGGAGGTTTGGCTACAAGGTAGTTCCAGGGATTAGGTCGATACGAGACTTGACTAGACGTTCGGAAGGAATTCTCGGAAAATCTTCGGGGAAAGGCATCGGGAAAGAGTTGCAGACTTCCCGTTTCCCGATGATCACACGGACGAGGAATGCATGGAAAAACTTTTTAAGCTTCGATGCACGATGATGCGAAGATTGGATTTAGGTTTGATGTCGAAGATCATGAGAGTCGGGTCAGAGGAAAGATTTTGATGGACGACCCTTTCGAAATCAAGAATAACAACATGAATGAGACTCAGTCATTACATTACAATGATCGCATCAAAGATTTTCATGAAAAGTTTACCATTAGATCAAATGGAAAGGAATAATCGTCCAAATTGAGGATACAATCTATGGGTATGACGTTAGCGTTCTCTTTCTCACTGGTTAGCCATCTTGACGGTATTCGTTTCGGTTACCAACAAAGGATTAAGTTTAGAAAGATGTTTGAATGGATAGTTAGCAAATTTCTTTCGGCATTAGAATCGAAAAGGATCACAGGCATAAGATTCATCGAGGAGAAATATACCTGTGGTGACGGTGGGATCGGCGGCTGCCCCTTCTTGTCCCATAGTTAAGACTCTCCCAGTGTTGCCAGATGTTACTGCCTTAGGGCAGTTTCATTTGTAATGTCCAACTTCTCCACAACTGTAACAAGTCTGACCGATACCAGCTCTAGAAGCTTGACTGGTTGATTGGGTTGGTGCTCTGCAGCTTCGCACGAGGTGACCTTCCTGGCCACAGCTTTTACAAAACTTTGCACGACTAGGGCTAGGGATACGATGGTGGTAACTACATCGGTTACACCACGGGACGATACCGGCATATCCGGTTACAGGTGCTTGGGCTGAGGAACCGACAACAGAAACAGCAACAGGGGTAGTGGCAGCGTGGACTGCCACTATCTGCTATTTCTTCGAGGGCTCCGGGGAAGACTGACTCTTCTTCTTCTTTTTCCAAAACTTTCTTTTCTCGCCACTCTTTTCTGTTGGCTCAGGAGTGGTGGCTGCTTCTTCTTGGTCATTATTGTGGTCTATTAGGGCTTGCGCTAGGCATTTGGTGCTATCATAGGTATCCGGCTTCGCAGCTAAAACGTTCCCTTTTGTTGGCTGGGTTTATCCCCAGATGAACCTCTCAATCTTTTTAATCTCCAGGGTAACCAATCCCGGATAGAGAAGTGATAAGTCATCAAATCTGGATGTGTAGGCGGCGATATCGGAACCCTTTATCTTCAGGTTCCAGAGCTCATTCTCCAGCTTCTGTATTTCACCCCGAGGGCAGTATTCTGCGAACAGAAGTTCCTTCGTAACTTCCCAATCTATAGCGTTTGCTACAAGTAAAGTTAAGGATTTGACTCGGCCGTTCCACCAAGTCAGAGCTTTATCGATAAACGTGCAGGCGACAAATTTCACCTTGTCGGATTCTGAACAGGCACAGATCTCGAAGATAGATTTGATCTTCTCTAACCACCGAGTTAGAGTAATGACACCCCCTGTGCCATCGAAGAATGTGGGTTTTGCATTCATAAAGTCTTTATAGGAACACTCCTTCCGGTGTCCCTGATTACTCTCCTGGTTTTGGGTTTGGGTACCACCCCCTGAACCACTGGGGTTTATGTGAGACAGGGCGGCCGACACTGCGGCGGTCAATGCTGCCTGGAACACGACAGGATCAAATTGAGGAGGAGGTGGTGGCGGTGGAGGGTTGTTGTTCTTTGAGCTGGGTCTTTTCCTCGGAGACATCTTGATCTAAAATAGCCAAGAAAGAGAGGATTATAAGTCCTCTGAATTGAATCAAGAGATATGGAACAGGGGATATCTCATTAAGACAGATATTCTATTAAGCGATAAAACAAGAAAGAGTTATCAAAGCAGGTAATTTATCGCTAAAGGAACGATCAGGGAACAACGCTTGAATGAGGATTTCTACAACGGATTGGCTCGAGAAATACTCCCATAGTATTTCATGATTTCGCTGCAGTGACGGCTCGTTGTTTGGGGTATTGGGTAAGTTTTAGGTATGTTGCGTACCACAGTCACTCCCAAACACATGTTGGTCGTGTCTCGAATGAATATAGTTGGCCAGGCTATATTGATCCTATACACGACTACATAACTGCCCAGGTTTAACTGCAGCGTACAACACCCATTTACTTATGTTTTGTTCTACTTGTAGTTACGGATCTCGACGGTCAGGTATACTTGTATATTTTCGAAAATACTTATATTTTAGGGTATCTTTTAGTTCAGAGCACTTAGGCCCTTTAATGTTTATAGTCTTATACCATGTAAGCTTTGGTATACCAATTCACTATAAACAAGGGCTCTGATACCAATCTGTCACACCCCGAAAACCGAAGGCGGAAACATTTCCGGGGTTGACTCCACGTTGAGTATCAAATCCAATGTGCATAGTAACACAGTAAACACAAAACATTACATTACATAGAATTGTTTACATTTGTTTGAAAGAAAAGTTATACAAGTGTTATATACATATATCATATGAACAAAAGTAGAGACGAGTCTTCTAACGCTCCGTCTTCTCCAAAAGATGGCAGTGTACCTGTCTAATGTTGACTTGAGAATACAAGCAGTTTGAAAATCAGCATAAAGCTGGTGAGTTCATAAGCGGTTTTGTTTTGAAAAGAATGAGTTCCCTTTTAGTTTTCTGAAAAAGTTGTTATCCAAGAAAATCCCATATTTTCTTATGTAAAACAGTTTAGTTATTCTTTTGTTACCAATTCGATTACATGATGTATATTACCCCAGGAAAATCCCATATTTTCCTAATAGTTTAGTTACCGATTCATTTCTTAATTCGTTTACGAGTTGTTATGTTATCCCAGGAAAATCCCATATTTTCCTAAGTGTTGTGATTAGTTCATAGCTTAGATTTCGATATACTAGTATCTACCATACTTATAATATTAGTTAAGTATTCTGATACCTTAGTTATCCTACATTCGAACGCCGATTACCTACTATACTTAGTTGTATTTTTGAATATTTGGATTCACTCAGAAACATACATTAACAGTATTTTCGATGTTCTGGTGATTTCCAAAAGGGTACATTAGACGTATCTTCGAATCTCTGTCGACATTCTAAGGCGTATGTATTCGAATCTCAGTAGAGGTTTAGAGGCGTACTTTTGAATTAAGTTCGAATCTCTGGTGACACTCAAGGCATACAATAACCGTATTTCCGAAGTCTTGGCGTCATCCAAAGGCATTATTTCATATTTGCATTCGTATTCGTTCTATCCTAACGGTTCTTTCGTATTTCGTATTCGTTCTATCTTATTCGTACTATCCTATTGGTTACATTCGTATTCGTATTCGTACTATCCTATTAGTTATATTCGTATTCGTATTCGTACTATCCTATTGGTTATATTTGTATTCGTATTCGTACTATCCTATTGGTTATATTCGTATTCGTATTCTATTAGTATTAGTCTTAGTTTATGATTAGTATGATTTCTTTTGCAAAATGTAATATAGTTATAATACTTTTTAAAGAAATTTGGGTTTAGTCTAACAGTTTATCCTGCAATTCGAAACATTAGTTAACACGATTTTCGATATTGAAAACATACATAAAATGAAACATTTGAGCTGAAAATAAGTTTAAGTACAAGATTTTCCTTGTACTTTTGCTTGTATTCCCCCCTGAAAACATTTGAAAAACATTTGAAAAACACGGAAAAAAGGTATGGGTATGAACTCACCGGTTGAGGAACGCGTCAGTTTGGATCCTAAACGTCAGTTCTGAGTTTGCAAATGCACAAGATTCCTATGTATTATGAAAAGATACACATTTGTATCTAATTAGAACTTAAATTATTTATTAGATGAGGACATATGCTTCTAGATGCGAAAACACTTCATTACAAGTGTTTGGAAGGACCTAGGTGGCATTTGAGGACACATAAGGATTGGATATGGAGTTTACTCTTCAAGAGTAAGCTCTTAGGAGTGTTTTCGGCCCTAATGACATATTCCCCATAAGTTTACGGCCGTAAACTCATGGTGGGGTGCTTTTGGTTGCTAAATGGCTTTATATCACTTGGGAAAATTAGCTAGGATCACAACTAGGGCATCAGAATGGATTTAACTCACACATGGACCATTTATTGGAGTCTACGGCAGTAAACTTGGATTTTAGGGCTGTAAAATCCCCTCACACTAAATCCTTGATGTTTTGGTGGTCCTTAATTAATCACATGTGATTTTATGCTATTTTACAAGTCTAGGGGTGAAATTTGGGCATCATTTGACATGGTTTTAGGAGTTTACGGCCCATGACTCCACCTTATGGTCGTGAACTCCTTAGGGGGTTGATTTCTTTATGTTTTAGGCTTCTAAGTTGTTTGTGGTTGCTTCTAGATTTTTGTTCAAGGCTTAGGAGGTGTATAAGTGGCAATTTAACACCTTAGAAGGAGTTTACTCCCCATGGAGATGAGTTTACGGCCCAAGCATGTTCTTGGGCAGTAAACTCATGTTTACTCCTCTAAATTGATATTCAAGGTGTTCTAAGTCCAATTCCATAATTCTACAAGCCATATATAAGCCTCAATGGTGTTTTGGAAGTGTTTTAAAGCATAAATGACCCCTTTATATGTGTTTACGGCCCAAGCATGTTCCAGGGCCGTAAACACATGAACAAGGTCTTAAATCATGATTTAAACTCGAATTTTAATGCTAAGGATTGTCACACCACCAAACCAGAATGGCGGAAACGTTCGGGGGCGGAGAACGTCATATTTAGTATCATAACAGTTCATAGAAAGGAAAGTACACAACACCATATAAATTAAAGTTTCCGAGATGTTTACATAATTGTACTCATTACATGTTCAAAAGTTAAATACATAAACATCATTCAAAAGAAGTAATTAACGTCTGTGCGTTAATCCCAAAAGTTGATTCCCAAACCTGCTTAGCGGTTCCCTGAGAATACAAGTTAATTCAAAGAAAAAGTGTCAACAATTAAGTTGGTGAGTTCATAAGTAGTTTAGAAAAATTGGATGCCATTCCAAAAATGGGTGTATGTTTTCCAGAAAACTCAGTGTTTCAAGTGTGAAGAGTTATGACTTGTTGTATTGAAAATGAATGTATTAGATCCAGAAAATCCCATATTTTCCCTAATGGTTGAGATATGATTTTGTTGTGTTTTCCAAGAAAACCCTTATTCTCTTATTAAAGGTATGAAATGCATATGAATGTTCGTGTCATAAGTTTTAAATAACTGCACCAGGAAAATCCCTTATCTTCCTATTAGTTGTTTGGTTTGTATACAGGAAAAACCCTTATTTTCCTAACATGATTGGCAGTCTCTAAGACCGAAAATCGCAAGAAAACGACATTCTTAAAAGTTGTGTCATAGTTTTATAATAAAGCTATATGAAGATCGCGTTTGTTAGATGAAGAACAGTTTTAATAGCCACTCGTTCATAAAAGCATAATACCATAATAATTGTATATCCGATGAGTTTTATAACCATACTACACATAATATGCCTGTAGCGACGTTCTTCAGGCGTCGTAGCGTTATGACAAACTGTCACCCCAAAAGACGGAGTGTAGCTAACAGTCAGGGCGCGGGATCATGACTTCCCGTATAGATCTATACACATTTGACACGTTCTCCGAACGGGAGACTCTGGTTATAGACAGGACTTGCAGCATTACTTTCTAATAAAGAAAAGTAACGTTTGAAGATATATACGTCTCATGGATTCTCAACTAAGCCTGTATTAAAGTGATAGTTTTTGTATGCAAAGTTTATCCTTTTTCACAATGTTTGACAAAACATAAATCATAAGTTTAGAATGTATAAAACGACTTAACAATGAAAGGTACTTTGAAATCATTATATACTTTGCATATGTCTAATGCACATAAAGTATGACAAGAGTTTTCCATAATAATAATGAGTTCCAAGTGATTTATTCGGTAAAACGAGCGAAGCGAAACTTTATAAAATACACGATAATAACCGTATGTTTACTTGTATTCCCCCCCCCCCCCTAAAAGAGTATAAAAGCATTTAAAATGTATTTAAAGTGTGTTTGAAAGGGGTATGAACTCACTTGAAAGTTTGAAGATAGCAAGATGGAAAACCGGGCAGAGTTTCGTCTCGAGAAATGGATTTTCCTCAGGATTTCTCGGGAGTAAAATCGACCTTCGGGACTTGCACAAAATGACCAGGGCTTCGGGGTAGTGCGAGCACGGAAAACGAGGTGAAACGCAAGAAAAAGGAGAGAGAATGAGCCATTTTCCCGGGAACCCTCACATCCCTTTTATAGGGGGCTGAGAGGCATGCGTACGCAGGGCGTAATCCCGTACGCGGCGCGTACGGGACGTCACTGCTGACCGCAAACTCGGCTGCAACGCTTCGGACGGGACGGGGAGGGGGTAGCTCGCATAGGGGCGACGTGGACGATCCGAGGCCGTGGCCTCGAGTACGCGGGGCGTACGAGGGTACGCGGCGCGTACTACGGCCCTAGGCTGACTCCCCTTCGGATAATACCGAGTTTTTAATAAAAATTATATTATTTATCAAACTTCAAAAATTCATATCTCCTTCATACGAACTCCGTTTTTGACGTTCTTTATATCCCCGCGAAGGCGAGACTACGATCTATAACTTTCATTTAGATTCCGTTGGCAAATTCTGAAATTATTTTTATTATTTATTTATTAAAATGATGTGATTAAGGAATTTCTTTAAAAATTCATAACTTATTCATACGATGTCCGATTTGAGCGTTCTTTTTATGCATGTTTGTAGTTTAACGATATCTATGACTTTCATTTAGACACCTAAGGTCAGAAAGTGTTTTATTGAAACTTTGCGTTTTTACGCAACTTCGTATTGCCGGTTTTTGTCGGAAAACTTAGATAGGTTATAACTTCTTCGTTATAACTCGGATTTTTGCATTATTTATATGTTTGGAAACCTTAAGACGATACCTACCACATAGCGTACTCCAAATAGAGTTTTTGAATACTTCATTTTTCGATGATATTCTAATTCCTTTCTCAAAGAAGTTACAGGACTCGATTTTTACTAACTTGAAATGACGGGCTGTTACAAGGATGATATACTAGGAGTTAGGGAAGTTACCTTGACGATTTGAAGCCTTAAATTGATGATTTTGGACCCTTAGATTTGATTTGAGGAGAGAGGTTAGAGAGAGAGTAGAGAGAGAGAGAAAAAAAAAGCTTCAAATGGAAGCTTGATCCTCTTTAAATAGGTTCCAAGATTGGGACACGGTGGAATTCTACCCGATATCGGCATTAAACGGGGCTTTTGGTCGCACCCGATTAAGTTATCGCAATCCGGCGGGATTGAATTTAGAAATTTTCACATTAATGATTTTGGGCCATTTTCATGACTTTCTAAGGGATTTGAACACTCATGAGATTAAAATAAACTTATAAGTTTAAATAACTTAGCCTAAAAACGAAAACAGGACGAATCGATAAAGGCGGATTTTACGGGCGGAGCGGGTTTCGATGATGGATAACTTCGGGTTGTTACATTAGGCCATTCTAAATTTTTTCCAAACACAATATAAGAAACTGTTGACCTTTTCTTATTTGCTTGTTTAGTCAAATGTTAAAGGTTGACTTGATCTTGAAGTTGCTTCTGTAAGTCAGCATTACTTGTTTCAGGCAATGCTATTTTCTATTCAAAAGTTGAGAAAAAAATACAGATTCATAAGTTTTGTATATATGTTCATTACGGGTATTGACCGGAAATATAACAAATAACAAATTTCTTACTTGAAGCTCTTCAAATGGTGTGGAAGAGAAACCAGGTTGTTTATGAGGAAATCTTGACTTTTTGCTAGTGCTATTTTCATCTCAGCTTCCACGATTCTTCTTTCTAAATTCCTGGGAGCAAACATCCATAACAGAAAGAGAAATAACATGTCAAAAGGTAACTCTAGAGATTATAAATATTAGTGTACATACAAAAAAGAGAGGGAATGGATTGAAAGAGACACTATAAAGTCCCAAAAATTACATGCATCCTAGGACCATCAGCTTGTGTTCAACCTTTGGTCTCTGCAAGAACAACTTTCCAAAATCAGCCCATTCTAGAAATTAAACATACATAAGAAAAAAAAAGTACATGTATTCAGGTTTTTTAGGTTTAACTCATGTTACTAATCTCGATTGCTTCAGGAGGTTGCTCCTATCTACTGAGTCATTTCCACAAATATGGATTTTCCTGCAATTGAAAATTAATAAGATGGTAGTTAACCATAGATGTAAAAGGCGTAATCTAGTAACTATTAGCAATAACATTTGTGGAATTTACCAAGCCGAGGATAGTAGTAGGTGATTTGATTCCTATATCTGATGCGACCATGCAGCCATAAGTTCAAGAGGAGGCGACTTTTCATTAAAGACATCCTTTCCCTTGGTTGCATCATCGGGCTCCTTTTGTTTATTTTGGCTATAACATATGTATGTAACCATAAAAAATCTTACAACATATGATTTTATACCAAATAAAGTAATGAAGGTAAAGAAATACATGAACAAGATCAAAGGTTCTTTTCCCTGTACGTTCAAGTATTTCATATTACTTCATTTCATGAGCTCCACCCTCCAATACTTTTCAGTTGGCTTTCTTACGATTAATACCAGGTTGTCAAACCACATGTTTATTGGTGCCAATGACTCTAGATATGGGCTCAAATAACTCAGCTTCAAATGTTTACCTGTTCCAAGAATCAAAACTCACCAAAAATTAGCGGATAAAGAAAGCCAAGCAAGAGAGAGAAATTTATGGATAGGTCAACATACAGAAAAAGTCAATGATGAGTCGGAACAAAGGAAAAAAATGAAAAATAGAAGCAACTAATGATCGATTTTAGCAGAAATCGGCAAATAATAACCTGATTTCATCCATAAATCGGTGATTTCTACGTATTTAGGGAAGAGAAAAAAGGAAAATTTGAAGAATGATACATACCTGAAGTGACCTCTATTATGCGACAGTGGCGCCGGAGGTGTAGGAGGGTAGCGAAAAATAAGTGAAGGTGTAGGAGGATGGCGCCGAAGATGCAAAGATCAAGAGTCGATGTGGATAAGTGAAGCGGCGGAGGTTTGAGAATTGAGAGAGAAAAGGAACTGATTACGTTAGGACAAATTTTGAAAGCATTTTCATTTTTCAGATACCATTTTAAGGTGAAAGTGATGAAAGTTGATGGGGTAAGCCGGAGTGGAGACGGTGAGGGCGTCGATAAATGTTTGTGACGGTACATTTTTTATGCATCGGAGGTGGGTGGTTTTCCGTCTTCAAGAAGGAGATGGAAGTAGATCGTAGGTAGTGGTTGATGGAAGCAGTCGGAGAAAAAAGAGCAACTATGTAGAAGAGGAAGGGTTTTTAGAAGAGGTAGTGGGTCAGTTTTTGTAGATGCGATTTTTAAGATCCTGATTATCCGAAATAACTGGAGAGATACGAGGGAATTGTGAAATGTTAGTTTGGCTAGAGATAATACCACGTGGGGAATGCGGACGATTTGTATTTTTGCATTTTTTTTTTAAATTTAAATGAAAAAGGAATTAAAAAATATATAAAATGGGCTTGTTTATTTGTACTATAAGCTTAATAATTTGGATGTCTTAAATTTATTTTTGGAAATAGTAAGGTTTGTATAATAAGATAGTAAGATATATTAAAGATGACCATTTCATTGAACAGTGATTGCCCATAGGTTTTGTTGAGATTTTTGACGCTAAAGTTTATGAAATAGTGGTTTAAAGATACTTTGGTCTCTTAAGGGTGTGTTTGGGATGATTTTTTGAACATAAAAGTCCTTTTTGTAAAAGGATTTTTTATAAAAGAACTTTGTGTAAAAGATGGTGTTTAAAATGTGTTTTGTTTGTCTTTTATGACTTCTAAGTGATAAAAGCTAAAAGTCACAAAAAGATAGGAATTTCTATCTTTTCTCCAGCCAACTTTTCCTTCTTGCTAAAAGTTGGTTTTAAAAGATCTTTTTAAATTGCCAAACAACTTTTAGTAATTTTTAACTTTTTTTGAAAAGTTAAAAGTAAAAAGATGATTAAAAAGAAATGTCAAACACGTCATACATACTTATAAAGCTAGCATTTTTTCTTGAATCTCATGCATTTGAAACCCCATTTTTTCACTTCCTTTCACCACATTTCATTTGAAACTCCCATGACTTTTCAATTTCTTTACAATAATATTTTAAATAAGTTAAATAATGTTGTATAAACAAGAAATGGTGTTTTATTACAATGTCTTCATCACACATCGATGGTGAGAGTAAACAAGAGAATGTTTCCTCTTCTATAAATATGAAAGGTTGTGAAATGTTTCAAAGGGACCAAACCATGAGAACTTCTTCATGTCTACCTTTGTAGGATTTTGAAGGTATTATTTGGTGAGATTGTCTATATTGGCAAGTGTCCATTTAACTTTTAGAATTCCAAAAATGGTTTTGAATCGAATTTTTTCAGGTTTAAACTGTGTTTCAGTTAGAAAAAAATTTATGTAGTTGGGTATATTGAGTTGAACTGGAGCTGGATCAATTTGGACTGATAAAGGAATCATTTTCCTTTCACAACAAACATTTGAAACTCCCATGATTTTTTTAAATTATTTCTAATAATATTATAAATAAGTTACATAATTTTATATAAATATAAAAAAGTATCTACCTAAACCTAAAATTATAACTGTTTGAAAAATCACTTTGATTCAAAAGCACAAAATATATACAAACTGGGTTTCACTAGAAAAAAAATATGTAGTTTGGTATATTTAGTTGAATCGGTCCGGGTTTAATCTATTTGGACCATCAAAGAAGCATTTTCCTTTCACTAAACTCCCATGATTTTTCAAATTGTTTCCAATGATATTTTAAACAAGTTACATAATGTTATATAAATATAAAAAAACATCTACCTAAACATAATATTATAATTGTTTGAAAATTCGATTTGATCAAAAGCGCGAAATATATACGCAGATTATATTTTATAAATGAATTCTGTAACAACGCAAATTTTCAAACAAATTTTTCATTTCAAATAATAGAGTATTTTTATTCCAACTAAATATAATTATTCCAGGTTTTAAGTCGAAATACAAATCATAAAATTCCCAAGATCTCAAACATCAATCAGTGTGTACGCATCATGTCGGCACCTTCCCACAGTCCTCGCTAGTACCTGAAACACATACATACCAACTGTAAGCATAAATATTTAGTGAGTTCCCCAATATACAACTTACACATATACGCCTTTCCAGGCCCTGACCTTCCGGTCCACAACACAACGCCTTCCGGCCCATAACATAATCGCCTTCCGGCCCATAACATATTGCCTTCCGGCCCATAACATATTGCCTTCCGGCCCATATAAACATACACAACATGCATAACAATTAACTTACCACATATAGCACATATATCACATATCATATCCGACCTTCCGGTCACACAGTCAAACCCTTCCGGGTACAGTATAGTGAGAAGACTCACCTCGTGGATACTGAAAGCTAGCAACTCCTGAAATCACTCGTACTCGATCCGCCGAGCTACAAACTCCCTATAATATCATATATCCCTTATTAACACTTTTATCTTCCAAGTTAACTGACCCTAAGGAATCACACATAGGTCAACTCTGGTCAACGGTCCACGGTCAACTCGACCGGACTCGGCGAGTCTAGTCGTCCTCCAATCCTCTAAGATTCCCTTTCTACTCGTCGAGTATCCTCCTTGACCCGACGAGTTACTCCTGGAAGAATCGCGGGGCCACCCCGACTCCACTCGCCGAGTCTGAAGAACAACTCGACGAGTCCCAGTTATTCTCCAAGCTACTCGCCGAGTCTGTTCATCGGACTCGGCGAGTCCATGCCATGCAGTCGATCAAACTGTTTCCTAAGGTCAGAATTGCTCCGACCATTCATAGGTCTGGCCTTCCTAGACTGGTCCATCACGTAAGGTCCTCATTTCGGTGCTCATGCTACACCCCAAGACTTATAATTTACATATTGACCTAAGGCATAAGGATTTCAATCCAAAACCTTCATCACTTCCCGAAATGCATAGGCATGGGACATTCTGGACCTCCAAAGGTCCCAACATGGGGTTACAATCGTTTGGGGGACTAGGGTAACATTCAATCTATCTACAAAAAGGGTTCCATAAACCCTAATCCTCTAAACACATCACCATAGCATAGCAGACTCGAATTCTTACATGGATGATGTACTCTCTGTGTCCCCAATCCTCAGAACGTGACTCCCTTGTTGTTCCTTTAGCCAAGCCCTTCTCTTCCTTGCACAACAACTCCTTCAAGATCACCAATGGCCTTTAACCTTGTTCTAGATGCACACAATCGATTTAGGGTTCCTCTCAGAAGGCTAAAACGAACAATGACGGCCAATAAGTCCCTTTTATACGTCCCAAATCTGAACGGCTAGGGTTTTCGCTAAACAGCGCAGACTCGCCGAGTCCATATCTGGACTCGTCGAGTCCAGTCGCGAACCCGCGACCACGTCTGCGATCCTACTCGGCGAGTCTGGCTCCAACTCGCCGAGTCCCCTCTTATAACACCCCAAAACACAATTTAAACAATACCTGAGATTCCGGGCTATTACAATTCTCCCCCACTAGGATTAGACTTCGCCCTCGAAGTCTCACTCTGAAAATAACTCCGGATATTGCTCCCGCATCTCACGCTCCGGCTCCCAAGTCATTTCCGATCCTTTCCGGTGTTGCCACTGAACCAACACCAGAGGTACCTCCTTGTTCCTCAGAACCTTGATCTTCCGATCCCTGATGGCCACTGGTCTCTCGGCGTAATTCAGGCTCGCATCCACCTGAATATCCTCTAATGGAACCACTGCCGATTCATCGGCTATACACTTCCTCAATTGCGATACATGAAAAGTATTGTGGATCTGTCCCAACTCTGCTGGCAACTCCAATCGATAGGCTACCCGGCCTACCCTTGCAATCACATGAAATGGACCTATAAACCGGGGCCCCAACTTGCCCCTCTTCCTGAACCGGATCACTCCCTTCCAAGGAGAAACCTTCAGGAGAACGAAGTCGCCAACCTGAAATTCAAGCTCGGACCGGCGCCTGTCCGCATAACTCTTCTGTCGGCTCTGGGCGGCCAATAACCTTTGCCTAACCTGCTGAATCTGCTCTGTCGTCTGAAGTATGATCTCTGTACTGCCCATCACTCTATGTCCCACCTCTCCCCAGCAAATGGGGGTCCGATACCTCCTACCATACAACAACTCAAAAGGTGGCATACCAATGCTCGAATGATGACTGTTGTTGTAGGAAAACTCTGCCAAGGGTAAATACGCATCCCAGCTACCCCCGAAATCTAACACACACGCTCGAAGCATGTCCTCCAGTGTCTGAATCGCCCGCTCGCTCTGACCGTCTGTCTGGGGATGGTATGCGGTACTAAAATGCAGTTTAGTACCCAGCTCCTCATGGAATTTCTTCCAGAACCTGGAAGTGAAACGTACATCACGGTCCGAAACAATCGAGATCGGCACTCCATGCCGAGATACTACTTCTCTCACATATATCTCCGCCAACTTCTCCGCTGATGAACTCTCGCTGATGGCAAGGAAGTGTGCACTCTTCGTCAACCTATCCACAATCACCCAAATTGCATCGACTCCCCTGGCAGTTCTCGGCAATTTGGTGATGAAATCCATAGTAATCTTTTCCCACTTCCACTCAGGAATCCCCAATGGCTGTAACTTTCCATGCGGTCTCTGGTGTTCGGCCTTAACTCTACGGCAGGTCAAGCACCTCTCAACGAACCAGGCGACGTCTCTCTTCATACAGGGCCACCAGTATTCCTTCCTCAAATCCAAATACATCTTCGTAGCACCGGGATGGATCGAGAATTTCGATCTATGAGCCTCTTCTATCAAAGTAATACGCGTACCGCCCACGAATGGTACCCAAATCCGACCCTGAAACATCAGAAGTCCTCGTCCATCCTTAACGAACTCTGAAATTAACCCAACGACCTGCTCTTTCTTCTGCATCTTGGATCTCACAGCCTCCGCCTATGCCCCACGAATAGCATCCAATACTGGAGTCATCACAGTCAGTCTCAGACATACATCTCGCAATGGAGTGCTCTCCGCCCTGCGGCTCAATGCATCGGCTACCACATTAGCTTTGCCCGGGTGGTACAGGATTTCACAATCATAATCCTTGACCACATCCAACCACCTCCTCTGACACATATTTAGGTTGGGCTGATCCATCAAATACTTCAAACTCTTATGGTCCGTGTATATCGTACATCGAACCCCATACAGGTAGTGACGCCAAATCTTGAGAGCGAACACTACTGCCCCCAACTCTAAATCATGCGTGGGATATTTCGCCTCATGAGGCTTCAGCTGCCTCGATGCATAAGCTATCACATGACCTCTCTGCATCAATACTGCACCCAGTCCCGAGATCGATGCGTCGCAATATACCACAAAATCTTCCATCCCTTCCGGGAGAGCTAATACCGGGGCTTCGCACAGTCTCTGACGAAGTGTCTCAAAGGAAGTCTGTTGCTCGGGTCCCCATGAGAATGCAACACCCTTCCGAGTCAATCTGGTGAGCGGCATAGCGATCTTGGAGAAGTCCTTAATAAACCTCCGAAGTACCCCACCAACCCAAGGAAACTCCTGATCTCAGAGGGTGACTTTGGCACCTCCCAACTCATCACAGCCTCAACCTTGGCCGGATCGACCAATATCCCTTCTTGATTAACAACATGTCCAAGAAATTGGACCTCCCGCAACCAGAATTCACATTTGGAGAACTTTGCATATAACTTCTCCGACCTCAATACCTCAAGGACCTCCCGCAAATGTTCCTCATGCTGCTCTCTAGATCGCGAATACACTAGGATGTCGTCGATAAATACAATCACTGACCGATCCAACATCGGCCTGCATACCCTGTTCATGAGGTCCATGAACACAGCCGGGGCATTGGTGAGCCCGAAAGGCATCACCACAAACTCATAATGCCCATATCGTGTCCTAAATGCTGTCTTCTGGACGTCCTCATCCCGCACTCTCACCTGATGGTACCCTGACCTCAGGTCAATCTTAGAAAACCAAGATGCCCCTTGCAACTGATCGAATAAATCATCGATCCTTGGTAACGGGTAACGGTTCTTGACCGTCACTTTGTTCAACTCCCGGTAATCAATGCACATCCGGTGTGAACTATCCTTCCTCTTGACGAACAGAATAGGTGCTCCCCACGGCGAGCTGCTCGGCCGAATGAATCCCTTCCCCAGCAACTCTTGGAGTTGCGAGGACAACTCTTGCATATCTGGAGGTGCGAGACGATAAGGCACCTTCGCAATAGGCACGGCCCCCGGAATCAGATCGATACCAAACTCTACTTGCCTCGCAGGAGGTACTCCCGACAGCTCCTCGGGGAAAACATCCGGAAACTCACGCACCACTGGGACCTCCTCCACTGACCTCGGTCTCTCGGAAGCCTCCCGCGTATCCATCACATACGCCACAAAACCCTTACATCCCTGCTGTAGACATTGCCTCGCCCTAGCGGCCGAACAAAAAGCTGATCCCGAACGGGTACCCTCGCCGTACACCGTAAGAACTCCCCCACTAGGGTCTCGTATAGTCACCAGCTAACGCTCACAATCGATGACAGCGCTGAATCGGCTCAACCAGTCCATGCCCACGATGACACAGACATCACCCATCGCAATAGGAATCGGGTCAATTGGAAACTCAACCCCGAAAATCTCTAGCACGCATCCCCAAAGAACCTCCGTGGCACAAATCACTCTCTCGGCCGCTATAGAAACGCTCAGAGGCCGACTTAACGACTCACGACTAATGCTGATATGCTGACTAAAAGTTAAAGATACAAAGGACCTACTCGCACCCGAGTCAAATAACACTAGAGCAGGCACAGAGTTCACAAGAAAAGTACCTACACATATAATAACATAAGCATACATTTCGACTTTAAATAAATACATGAATTACAACATACCTGCCACAACATCGGGCGCAGCGCGGACCTCCTCCGCAGTCAGCTGAAAGGCTCTCCCACGAGCCCTCGGGGTCTCGACCTTCGCCGGTCGAGTCTCAGTAGTCCTGGCAGTAGGTGTAGATCCCTGACGAAGCTGAGGGCACTCGGCCTTCCGATGGCCTGTCTGGTTGCAATGAAAGCAAACCATAAACCCCTTAGGGCAATCCCTGGCGATGTGTCCCTCCTTGCCACACTTGTAGCAAACACCAGCTCGACACGCCCCATCATGACCCTTGCCGCACTATCCGCAAGTGCGGCCCTTCGGACCTCCCGTCCTCGAATCGGCGGACTTGGTCCGCTTGGCTGCCGGCTGAGACTGAGCCGGCCGCCGGTCCACCTGCTGAGACTCGGCCTCCTCCTTGGCCTGGGTCTCCAACTCGATCTCGCGCTTCCTGGCATTCGCCTGAAGCTCAGCAAAAGTATGATAGGTGGAGTTCGACACAAACTCCCGGATATCCCTCCTCAAAACACCCACGTACCGGCTCATCCGCGACTGCTCTGTAGACACCAGCTCGGGGCAGAACATCGCCCTCTCATGAAACTTCCGCGTGACCACCGCAACCGAATCAGTACCCTGCTTAAGGGTCAAGAACTCCTGAATCAATCGTTCCCTCTCCACTGGGGGAACGTACTCGTCCCTGAACATGGCAGTAAACCTCTCCCATGTCACTGCTATAATCTCCGCCAAAGTGAAGTTCGCCGTTATGAACTTCCACCAATCCTTCCCTCCCAGACGGAGCTGGTTCAAAGCGAACCGTACCCTCAGGTGCTCCGGGCATGAACAAGTGTAGAAGCACCCCTCAATATCAACGATCCACCTCATCGCAGCAATCGGATCCTATGTCCCATCGAACTCAGGTGGTTTCGTGTTGCTGAATTCCCGAAATAGCAGCGAGTCACCCCCTTGTGGCCTGGCAGCGGCCACAGCTGCGGTAGCGGCAGCGGCTGCAGCTTCAGTCAGTGCGGCGTACCGCTCCTCAAACGTCTCCATCAGGGTGGTCTTAATAGACCCAAACATCTCCGGGATCTCAGCCCGGATCGCTGCAGCTACCTCCTCCTGAATCAGCTGACGAATCTCCTCGTCACTCACACCGCTCGAACTCGTCCCGTGGCGTGTTGTAACCATGATGTCTCTGAAATATAAAATAAAATTATCAGAGACTCCATCAAGTACAATTGTACTTGATAACGCAACCCTACTCAGTCTTCGATATCCAGGGATTCTTACTTGGGTCTCCCACCGACCCGGTGTCTTCGGTAGTACGGGCCCAATACTACCGACCACACCGTATCAGCATTCCCCAAACCCCGAATAGTGAGTACTCTACTTTTGATGTGCACTATCTACCTGCACGCTATCAAGTATCTCATATCGACAAACTCCCTAGACTAAGGCATCACAAATCAGGCCACTCTAGTCCTATCATGAATACCTAGTCTTCTAGCATGCATAACAATTCATTTCATAACATAACATTGTAAGGTATTTTGGGGATCTTTACCGTTCGGGCGCTGACTGATCGTACACACTGCTTCTTTCTTGTTTACCACACTATCATTTTTAAAAGTTTATGCCTTTATTTTTAAAAGTTTTTCTCAAATCCTCGGTTTGAGTTCAGTTACACCCGAAGGTGCACCCGAATCCCTCAAACCAAGGCTCTGATACCAATTGTAACAACGCAAATTTTCAAACAAATTTTTCATTTCAAATAATAGAGTATTTTTATTCCAACTAAATATAATTATTCTAGGTTTTAAGTCGAAATACAAATCATAAAATTCCCAAGATCTCAAACATCAATCAGTGTGTACGCATCATGCCGGCGCCTTCCCACGGTCCTCGCTAGTACCTGAAACACATACATAACAACTGTAAGCATAAATGCTTAGTGAGTTCCCCAATATACAACTTACACATATACGCCTTTCCAGCCCTGACCTTCCGGTCCACAACACAACGCCTTCCGGCCCATAACATATTGCCTTCCGGCCCATAACATATTGCCTTCTGGCCCATAACATATTGCCTTCCGACCCATATAAACATACACAGCACGCATAACAATTAACTTACCACATATAGCACATATATCACATATCATATCCGACCTTCCGGTCACACAGTCAAACCCTTCCGGGTACAGTATAGTGAGAAGACTCACCTCGTGGATACTGAAAGCTAGCAACTCCTGAAATCACTCGTACTCGATCCGCCGAGCTACAAACTCCCTATAATATCATATATCCCTTATTAACACTTTTATCTTCCAAGTTAACTGACCCTAACGAATCACACATGGGTCAACTCTGGTCAACGGTCCACGGTCAACTCGACCGGACTCGGCGAGTACTCTAGCGACTCGGCGAGTCTAGTCGTCCTCCAATCCTCTAAGATTCCCTTTCTACTCGTCGAGTATCCTCCTTGACCCGACGAGTTACTCCTGGAAGAATCGCGGGGCCACCCCGACTCCACTCACCGAGTCTGAAGAACAACTCGACGAGTCCCAGTTATTCTCCAAGCTACTCGCCGAGTCTGTTCATCGGACTCGGCGAGTCCATGCCATGCAGTCGATCAAACTGTTTCCTAAGGTCAGAATTGCTCCGACCATTCATAGGTCTGGCCTTCCTAGACTGGTCCATCACGTAAGGTCCTCATTTCGGTGCTCATGCTACACCCCAAGACTTATAATTTACATATTGACCTAAGGCATAAGGATTTCAATCCAAAACCTTCATCACTTCCCGAAATGCATAGGCATGGGACATTCTGGACCTCCAAAGGTCCCAACATGGGGTTACAATCGTTTGGGGGACTAGGGTAACATTCAATATATCCACAAAAAGGGTTCCATAAACCCTAATCCTCTAAACACATCACCATAGCAGAGCATACTCGAATTCTTACCTGGATGATGTACTCTCTGTGTCCCCAATCCTCAGAACGTGACTCCCTTGCTGTTCCTTTAGCCAAGCCCTTCTCTTCCTTGCACAACAACTCCTTCAAGATCACCAATGGCCTTTAACCTTGCTCTAGATGCACACAATCGATTTAGGGTTCCTCTCAGAAGGCTAAAACGAACAATGACGGCCAATAAGTCCCTTTTATACGTCCCAAATCTGAACGGCTAGGGTTTTCGCTAAACAGCGCAGACTCGCCGAGTCCATATCTGGACTCGTCGAGTCCAGTCGCGAACCCGCGACCACGTCTGCGATCCTACTCGACGAGTCTGGCTCCAACTCGCCGAGTCCCCTCTTATAACACCCCAAAACACAATTTAAACAATACCTGAGATTCCGGACTGTTACAAATTCTTTTTATAATGAACTTTTGAATCTTGAAAATACATATAAACAAACTTTCTATATTAAGTATCTAACTGAATTTATGATTTTAGAATTGAACAAAAAATTATTCAATAAAAACTTACTTTTTTGGATAGCAACTTACGAGATTATAAAAAATTGAACTATTGAACAATAAAGAAAGGGTAAACAAGATAAAGATGTTTTACTAAATAAGTTGAATAATGTTTTATTAACAAGAAAGCGTGTTTTATTACAATGTCTTCATCCCATATCGATGGTGAGAGTAAACAAGAGAACGTTTCATCTTCTATAAATAGGAAAGGTTGTGAAATGTTTCAAAGGGACCAAACTATGAGAACTTACTTATGCCTACCTTTTTAGGATGTTGATGGTATTCTTTGGTGAGATTGTCTTTATTGGAAACTGTCCATTTAAGTTTTAGAATCCCGAAAATGGTTTTGAAAAAGATTTTTTTAGGTTCAAATAGAGTTTTAGTTGAAAAACCGTTATGCAGTTTGGTATATTAAGGTGAATCGATCTAAGTTTGATCAATTTGGACCGATAAGGAAGCATTTTCCTTTCAGCACATACATTCGAAACTCCCATGATTTTTCAAATTGTTTCTAATAATATTATAAATAAGTTACCTAAACATAAAATTATAATTGTTTGAAAAATAAATTTGATTCAAAAACACAAAATATATACAAACCGAGTTTCAATAGAAAAAACGTTATGTAGTTTGGTATATTAAGCTGAATCGGTCCGAGTTTGATTATTTTAGACCGATAAATGAAGCATTTTCCTTTCACCACATACATTTGAAACTCCCATGATTATCCAAATTGTTTATAATAATATTATAAGTTACATAATATTATATAAATATAAAAAAATCTACTTAAATATAAAATTATAATTGTTTAGAAAATCACTTTGATTCAAAAGCACGAAATATATACTCGATTATATTTTTTAAATGAATTCATTTTATAATGACATTTTGAATTATGAAAATACGTGTAAACAAACTTTCTATATTAAGTACCTAACTGAATTTATGATTTTAGGATTTAACAAAAAGTTATTCAATAAAAACTTAATTTTTTATAGCAACTTACGAGATTACTGAAAAATGGAAGTATTGAACAATAAATTTTCTCGATAACGTTTTATTTTTATTATTTATTATTTTATTTAACAAAATGAAATTATTGGCAAATAAATAAATGAGTTTAATTAAAATGTCTTCATCCCACATTGATGGTGAGAGTAACAAGAGAATGTATTCTCCTCTATAAATAGAAAATGTTGTGAAATATTTCAAAGGGACTAAGCCATGAGATCTTCCTTGCATCCAACTTTGTAGAACGTTGAGTGTATTCTTTGGTGAGATTGTCTTTATCGACAAGTGACAAATTAAATTTCAGAATGTCAAAAATGATTTTGGACCGTATCTTTTAGATTTGGATCAAGTTTAATAAGGGTCTGAGTGTCTTCTAGCTGAGTTAGGCAAACTCGCTTCCATTGGAGGCCGAGTTTAAGTAACATGCCGAGTATTTGGTTGTATTAGCTAAGTTTTACAACCCTGTATGTAATACAATTTAAAGTTGTAACCTTATAAAAGACGTCACTATTATAATATGTTCTACATAATTATGGTAATATTTATGATACTAAACATTTTTTTTTACTATTTAAGATAAAGAGTTGTCTCTATTATCATATGTTGTACATAATGATAAAATTTAAGATACATAAAAAAATATCTCTATTATTGTATTTTCTATATAATGATAATATTTAATATAAACGTTGTAATTTAATATGAAATTATTATTTAATATATAACAATAACGATTTATTTATTTTTAAAAATGATTTTTTTTTTCTATTTTAATCATATAACTTTGTATGTACAAAACAACTTCAAGTTCCAACTTTATCTCTTATAATATAGTTCAACATAATAACAATACTAAAAATCATTTTTTATATTTTTTATAAAATTATTATTTAAATGTTAATAACAATGATTTAATTATTTTTAATATAAAAATATATTTTTTATATGCCACGAACGCGTCCCGCTGGTTTCGCTTCCGTTTGAATGACAGAGAAGAATAGAGGTGCAGCGACGATTGAATTCACACCCAAGGCACCGCAACTCTTGAAACACCCATCGGCTGCTTCAGATTCTCTCAAAGCTTTACAGTTTAGCTTTTGTCGTTGATGCACCTTCCTTTTATTCTTATCGATCTTCCCGGTTTTCTTTTTTGTGTTACCGTCGGCTACAAGAAACTAGCTTCATCAGTTTTCCTCTGCCTATTACAAGGAAACATCGGCAATAAGGAAGATGGTCCTGCCTGTACTGTTGTTATTTAGATTTTGGGTATGTTGTCTTTCGCTTCTATTTGATTTTTAATTTCCGTCTTTTGTTGTTTTTGATTTTGGGTATGTTGACCCTTGCTTTCAGTTTCTGTTCGATTGTGTCAGCATGAACACCTAGGTTAGAGCCGAATCTGTCATTCGTGTTTGGTTTAATTTCTAATTTGATGTGTTGATTAGTGTTAGCCATCGGATGTAATACAAATTATTCTTGAATGATTGATATGCAACGTGTACATACCCGGTGAAACCTAATTCCAATTCCGCTTTTCCCCCTACAGTATGTGAAGCCTCGATCACATGCCAGCATTTTAATCGATTCATACGACATTAGTTGGGTTCAAACAATTCAATTGGTTCAACGATTCATTCAACCCTCACGACTGAAGCGCTTTTATCGGCTGCAGTCTTATGTATGATTTTCTACTTCGATTTCTAAGATATTATTTGATTGACATCCGCCATTTATGATGGCCTTCAGTTTTTTTAGAAGAACAACGAAACGAAGTGAGAGGCCGGGTGCAGGAACAAGAGTCGAGTTGATTCAATTTGCCTTTATTGAGTTTACTAACTACGGTATGCTATATTGCTAATGCTAATTATATAACTTTTGTTCCTTTATTAACTATATTAAATCTGTGATTTATGTTAACATTTTTTTGTTATATAATATATTTCTCTTGCAGAAGGGGCAAGAAATGCATAGAATATTGCTTGAACTATGCTTGGTATTATCCAGTTAGGGACAACAGCCAACTTGGTGTATGTATAAACTCATTGGTTCCTAATTATTCCAGGTTCTGTCTCTCTTCTCAATTTGATCTGTTTTCTTCATCATTTATTTGTTTCTTTTGTTAATCTTCTAATCTTCGATAATGGTTTCTGGCTTTTGATTGTTAAATCAAACTAATAAGTTACTTTTTTGTTTGAATTGAACATCAGTAAATTTTTTTAATTATTTTACATTTAAGATGAGCATTTTGTCGTTGGTCCACCCATAATTTTTGTTTACTTTTTTTTCAATACTGTAAATACTAAATTACTAATACTCAGTAAATTTTTTGTATAAACTGATCAGTAAATATTGCCTTAAACTATGCCTGGTGTTGTGTTGTGTATGAATGAATGAAGCTGAAAAATGGTATGAGCTAATACTCAGCCTTGGGAGAGGCGTCGTGTACTTGGGTTCTGCAAGGATGGGCCCCGGATATGAGCATTATGTCCAGACACAAGAATTGGCAAGAGAGGCAAGTCCATATTTATATTTTTGTATTGTGTTTCAAAAGAATGAAAGTTTTGATTTTGTTAAAGGTTGCAAAGTTGTTCGGATGCACTTCATGGTTAGGGGCTGGACCAGGGTTGATGGATGCTGCAACTCGGGATGCTATTGGTCGCTGGGTTCAAGATTTCTAAAGAAGCAGGGGAATGGACAACAACCAGTTTTCATTCGTATATTCCTTCTCATGCTTACCTTACATGCAGGTTAGAATTATTAGATTAGTGACTGACTAAATCTGAATCTGAATGCATGTTTTTTTCTGCAAGCAAGCATGGGTTGATGGATGCAACCGTTAGAAGTAGTAAAGGGGAGAAGACGGGTCTGATTGTGTTACTAGGTGGAATTGGTACTCTGGATGAGGCTTTTGACATTCTTCCACTCATCCAGTTCAAGAGGATAGGTTTTGCACTCCCTGTTCCTTTTGTTTTGATGAATTATGACTCCATTTATTCCAAGCTTTTATAGTTTCTGGAGGTATGTCAGGATTGGGGGACTATTTCCAAAGGAGAGGTTTCCTCCCTTTGGAAAGTATATAAAAAGGAACACAATTTTGTTACCACTGATTGGTATTCGATGTTGGGTTTAAAAAAAGTGTGTCATCAGTGGAACACAAATTTGTTACCTTTTATAATGCAACTTTTAAAGTAAAAAAATTCGAAATTACGATGTCATAATAGATTAAAATGGAAGTAAGATGCTACTGTACAAAAATGAATGGAAGTATGCTAAATCCAAAAACAAACAGTTGATGAAGCAAAGATTTTGCTACCCGGGACATCATCGAAGCCGAAAAAGTACAACCCGGTGCACCTACATGTTGTGAGATGGCTTCCTCCTTTTCAATTCAACTTTTGACTATTTTGCCCCTGTTGTGCTTTGGTGGAGTTTGACATTTCTGCTGTTGCTACATACATTTTGTAAGTATGCCATGGGTTATATGATGTTGGTATGTGGTAAGGAAAACAGGGGATATGTAAAGGAAAATAGGTTAGATTCATAACATATTTACAAAAACATGTTCCATATTTCTTGAATCCTTTAAATTAAATAACATGCCAAAATGATCGGAGCTGTTTAAATCCATCCCCGCAACGCGGGGTTAAAAAATAGTGGTTTTAACAGTTTTTGTTGAAAGTGACTATGCATACTCTTTTTCTGATTAAAAAAATAATGATTTTTATAGTTTTGACCGAAATGCCACTACATATTGTTCTTTTGGTAAAAAAATAGTGACTTTAACATTTTTTGTCCAAAATGCCCCTGTATACTTCTTTTTTATTTTTATAAAAGAAATAATGATTTCAATAGTTTGGACAAAACTGCTCCTACATACTTTTTTTTGTAAAAATGAAAAGTTATTTTAAGAGTTTTTGGGTAAAAAATTAATGATTTAATTGTTTTTGAACAAACTGCCCATGTATATAGTTTTTTTTTTGGTAAAACCTAGTGCTTTTAAGAGATTTTGATGAAAATTTCCCGTGTATATTGTTTAACAGGTTTCACATAGAAGTATTCATAAATAGTCAAAACAACTAAAAGTCTACACTAAAGATGAATGAAACAGGTACCTGTTAAAATGATTTTTGCAGACCTTTTGTTCTGATTCCAGTTTAAATGTGTCATCTTTTAACAATGGACACTTAAGATTTATGCAACTTATGATCAAATCTGTTGTGATTCCTTTAACTACTGTGGTGAAAACCGAACCCTGCGGAGCAAGGTTTCCCACCTATTTTAATAGCACATATCTCAGTTAAATTTATTCTGTTCATTTAATGTTTCATATTGGACACACTTTATTATGAATACTTCTGTGTATCTCGATGGTTTATATACCTTTCCTCTTGATGTTTGATATTGGAGGCATTTTATTTGATCCGTGGAATCCGGCATCTCCATCTTATCAACCAAAGGATAAACCCATGAAGTATATTTTTCGATAAATAGTTTATCCGACAACAACAAAAATTATTCATGATGAAACAGTATTACTGCCCCATAACAATACTCAAACTATAAACAAATAGTTGATCAAATGACATTTACAAAGAACAAACAATGGAAAAAATTGTCGCATCCAACCCCTGCAACGCGGGGGTCCCCACCTAGTTCTGATTTAATATGAACAAAATTAAATCATAATGTGAACCAACTACAAAGTTGATGACAAACTCATATAATTCATAATTCGAAATGTGAACCAAAAGTAAACTCCAAGGATTTTAAAATCCCACTACCATATATTATGAACCCATGTTACAATTTTTGAAATATGAGAAATTGATTTTAATAAAAATTAAATCATAGGTTATCATTTTTCTAAATTATTTCATGAAATATAAGTTTACAACATATTTCCAAATGTTTCTAAATTAATTCAAGAAATATAAGTTTACAACTTATTTCCAAATGTAAATATTTCAATAAAACCCAATAAATAAAATCCTAGGAAATTATGATAATATTTAAGTTTTTATAAAATGTAAAGCCTAGATTTATAAAAATTAAAGAAACGCTTTTAATGATTTATCCAATACCAAGAAAAATATTCTTCTCTCACCTCTCTACCATTCAAAATTTGTCCATATGCCCTCCCCTCTCTCTCATTTCTTAAAACATATCACTACTACTCATTTGAGCCCTTTCTACACTTAACTCTGTTCTCATTCTTCAAGAAAACTCTCCAACACCCAAAACCTCTCAAACCCATCCAAAAATCATCCATCTTCTTCCCTAATTTCGGATTCTTTAAGGTCTTGAGGTGTTCTTGTTTCACTCAAAGTCGAAATCAAGGTAAACAATACAACCTCTTCTTATGGTTTTACAACTTTACTTCCTCTTCTTCATGGCTCTTCTTTTCGGATTCTATGCCCTTCTATGGCTATATATCCTTGTTTTTCCTCTTCGTGTTTGTAGATTCTCACCATAACACATTACATGTGCTTGAGATGGTGAAAGTCCGGGATCAAACCCATGCTAAGAGTGAAAAGATGCACATATGTTCATATGATTTCAAAAATCGAGTTTTACATATTCTTCTTCATTTCTTTTGTGTTCTTACATAACAAAAAGCATTTAAACCATCTGTAGTACATCTTGGATGCTTATTCACTCCATGTATGTGCTAGAAATCGAATTTGTGGTGCAATCCTAGTGTAAGATTCGGTGGTTCCAAGGAGTTCTCTATCATGAGTATGAAAAACCCACTTTTGGGGGCTTGGAATAACCCTAAATCTATGGCTTGGATGCGTAAACCTAAAAGTTTCTTGTTCTTCTATAAACTTTATTTTATTTTTGTTTATCTTCAACCATAAAAGAAGCATTCATGTTGTCTTTGTGAAACTGACCATAAGGGGGCACTCAAAGCAACCAAGGATGACATGCATTGTGTCAGAATATTTTGTTCATTTTTGAATGGCCACAACTCAGTCATTACTAAACCAAATCACGATATTCCTTTTCTGAGGGCTAGTTCCTTGAGTTAACATTCGAACCCAATTGACCTTACCATAAAACATTAAAAATGTGATTTTTGACAGTTTTTACAAAACAGTTGCGCAAAAAGAACTTTTTCTGTGATCATTAGTTTTTGTTTAAATGATCAAGGGTCTTAAACCCCACCTTAAATCTGGGGAAAAATATTTTACAAATGTAACATACCTAACTATTAATGCCTAAACTTTGGTGGATTAAAACCCCATATAATTTTCTACACAAATTCACGAACTTACAGCTACATCTAGAACTTATGCACTATATTGTGCAACATTGCTTAACTTGTTGGGATTGAATCAATTTCTTATTTTTCTATAAAAATAACAATTTAATGGCTATAAATTCAAAATAATCGTTTTCAAAAGAGATAAAAATATGAAAAATTGTAGTATTAACATATTCATAGAATAAGAAAGCCATGCCAATATTAAGACGATTTGGACACTGTTTGGTATTTTATCTATATTTTTCATTAAATTGGAGCATGAATTTACAAATTTAGGTTATTTGACTCAAAGACCATAACCATAATTTTTCTTAACCTTGGAAACATTAGGAGAACCTGCAAAAATTAAATTGAGAATTATAGAAACTGTTTACCATTTATTTTGAATTTTCTATATTATTTGGGTTTTAATTTACAAATAAATATCAAATAACCTTAAAAAATGTCTACAAAATTTCTGGCCACCAATGTCCTTTATGATGGGTGTTATACAAACAATCCTATGTGTGCATGCAACCCTAATTTTGGATCTAGGTTTTCACTATTGAACATACAACATTATGAACACACAAGGAACCCTAGCATGCATCTACTAATTTCGAAAATTATAAAGAAGAATAGAAACATACCTTTGTTGTTATATTGCAATAATAACTGATTCCTTAGTCTTCTTGAACTCTTGATGATTTCTTAGTCTTCTTGAACTCTTGAAAGCTAGCACCCCAAGTGTTATGCCTCTAATGGCACACAAACACCAAGAACAATTGAAGAAGCAAGAGAGAGAGAGAGAGAGAGGGGAGGTGTGAAATCGGCTCCTAGGGCTTCCAAGAATCAAGTGGTCGATTTCTAGGAGCCAAAGGGTCCTTTATATAGGTGTAGGAATTAGGGTTTGAGTCCTTATCATTATCTGATTACTTGCCCACCAAGCAACCCAAAGGATAACCCTAATCTCCTAATATCCCTATCTTGGACAATTTCAAGGAGCCTTATCCCCTTGAATTCGTCCACCCTATCTCATAGGGTTTCCCTATCCTACCTTGCAACTATCACATAATTACAGTTAGGTCCCTTTAGTTTAATTAATCTCCTTTAATCACATAATTAATTCTTAATTAATTATTGATCAATATTAATTAAACAAATATGATTTCTCCTTTAATATATTATCCTTATAATATATTAATAAATCATAATTACCTCTTTCTCTATTATTTCCCCAGTCAATTTGTTCTGGTGAAGGCAACCCAAAAGGACCATGCTACTATCGGGTCAAGTACATACCAAATATAGTTACGTGCTTAGATACCTAATCCAACAGTCTCCCTCTTGGATAAGTCTAATAACTAAATTTGCAAGTATGACTTCAGGATCCGACTTGCAATCATAGCTTTCAATAGCCGCTGTCAACTCTGATCACTAACTGTCCTTTAGATAAGAGATCGTATAACCCTCTGTTCTAGATATCATGCTGACAATACTTATTGTCCAGCATTTGTTTCTCGATCTACGATTTGTTTGACATAGAATTTAGTTGAACACATCAACTTCATTCTGACCAGGCCCAGCACATAAGTCAAAACAAATCATCGAGTGGCCAAGGTATCGCTTTTGTCCTCTTAGAACAAAAGAAACAGCTAAACTTCAACTTATATGCTTTTACTATTCACTAGCTAAGTCACACACAATAATGCGTTTTATAACATCAAGTTACTTATGCGTTTTCACATTATCAATGCATAATCACCTAGCAAACAATAATCATATCTCTAGGTTTAAAAGATTATATGATATTATCGTCTTGCGATCACTTGTGACGACTTTCATCAAATTATACCAGCAAGCGCGGGTTTATTCCAATGCTCAAATCATATTCGTAAGCACTCATGAACTTTGCAGCAAACCTTTGCTATGTCTAAAACCTTTTAGACAATCTACAAACTATTCATGACAATCTTCCTTCATATCTACTTCTGACATATGAACGATTGTGGACTGTTCGAATAATCTCATTATTCAGTAAGTCAAAACATGCAAAATTGAAACAATAGATAAATAACCAACATAAGATAGTAGCTTTACTAATAAATAACACACCTTTATTTATTTATCAAATGTCAAGTACAAATTATCTATTACATGTTTCCTATTTACCTAATCTAAACTAATATCATCCTTTAGCCCAACGCTCCTAGCTTGCTGCAAGTGCTTGACCCTACTCAGTCCCTTCGTGAGGGGATATGCTGGGTTTTCCTCTGACGATACCCTCTTCACAACGAGGAGTCCCTCTTCTACCCGATGTCTGATGAAACGGTATTTTCTGTCGATATGTCGAGATCTGCCATGATCTATTGGTTCCTTGGTCAAGGCAACCGCTCCTTCATTATCACAAAAAATATCCATATGCTCCTTTATGGATGGCACAACTCCAAGGTCTCCAATGAAGTTCTTCAACCACATAGCCTCCTTTGACGCTTCACTTGCCGCAATGTACTATGATTCGCACGTTGAATTAGCTCCGGTCTCTTGCTTGGAACTTTTCTAAGTCACTGCTCCTCCATTTAGGGTAAAGACCCAGCCCGACTGCGAACGGTAATTATCCCGATCTTTCTGAAAACTAGCGTCACTATACCCTCGTACCCTTAAGTCATCACTCCCACCAAGGACTAGAAACCATTCCTTGGTCCTCCGAAGGTACTTAAGAATATTCTTAACTGCAATCCAATGAGCTCTACCTGGATTCCCTTGGTATATGCTAACCATGCTAAAAGCGAAGGCCACATCAGGGTGAGTATAGGTCATAGCGTACATGATAGAGCCAACTACGGAAGCGTATGGTACTCGACTCATATCAGCTATTTCTGCCTCAGTACTCGGACTCTGAGTCTTACTCAACTTAATATTGCTCTGGATTGGTAACTCCCATTTCTTGGAATTTTCCATACTAAAACATTTTAGTACCTTTTCTAAGTATGTATCCTGACTGAGTCCTATCAGTCTCTTACTTTGGTTTCTTACTATCTTTATTCCCAGAATGTATGCAGCCTCTCCGAGGTCCTTCATAGCGAAACATTTCCCAAGCCAGGACTTAACCTCCTGCAAGGTTGGGATATCGTTTCCTATGAGTAGTATGTCATCGACATACAGTACGAGGAAGCTTACTACACTCCCACTAGCTTTGACATATACACAGGACTCATCTTCGCTTCGCAGAAAGCCAAACTCTTTGACCTTCTCATCAAAACAAAGATTCCATCTGCGAGATGCTTGCTCTAATCCATAAATGGATTTCTCAAGCTTGCATAATCTATTTGGATGCTTCGCATCGACAAAACCCTCTGGCTGACTCATGTAAACATCCTCAACCAACTTCCCATTTAGGAAAGCGGTTTTCACGTCCATCTGCCATATTTCATAGTCATGAAACGCAGCTATTGCAAGCATTACCCTAATAGACTTTATTTTAGCAACTGGCGAGAAGGTCTCATCATAGTCAACTCCAGGAGTTTGAGTAAAACCCTTCGCGACCAATCGCGCCTTATAAGTATGCACTTTCCCATCCATGTCTGTTTTCTTCTTGAAGATCCACTTGCACCCGAATGTCTTACGACCCGGTACATTATCAACCAAATTCTAAACTTGGTTGTCGTACATGGACTGAATCTCGTTGTCCATTGCCTCTTTCCATTTAGCAGACTCCGGACCTGCCATGGCTTCCTTGTAGCTGCTAGGTTCATCCAAATTTATTACTGTCTCATCACTAATAAACGTATCCCCTTTAGTAGTAATATGAAAACCATAAAACTAGGGTTGAACACTAACCCTACTGGAACGTCTAAGAGGTAAGGACTGGTCAATTGGTTCAACAAGAGCTTCCTCCTCATATTGAACGCCAGTGTTAGAAGTTCCTTCTTCATTTGACTCTTAAAGCTCTTCAAGATCAATCTGACTCCCACTGTTTCCTTGAATTATGAGTTCTCTTTCTCTGAAAACCCCTCTCCTAGGAACAAAGACAACATTGTCACTTGGTCTATAGAAGAGATAGCCAAAGGACTTTTGTGGATAGCCAATGAAGTAACACTTCTCACTTCGAGGTTCTAGCTTATCGTGAGTCTCTCGTCTTACGAAAGCTACACAACCCTAAGCCTTGATATGTGCCAACGAGGGAGCTTTCCCTGTCCACATCTTGTGAGGTGTTTTCGAAACCTTCTTGGTGGGAACTAAGTTAAGGATATGGGCGGCCGTCTCTAAGGCGTACCCCCAGAAAGCTATTGGTAACGAAGCCCGACTCATCATGGAACAAACCATGTCCAACAAGGTCCGATTATGTCTCTCAGCCACACCATTCAATTGTGGCGTTCTAGGAGGCATCAATTGTGAAACAATTCCACATTCTTTTAGATAGTCGTGAAATTCAAGACTTAGGTACTCTCCTCCTCGATCAGATCGAAGCATCTTGATTTTCCTGCCCAGTTGATTCTCGACTTCATTCTTAAACTCTTTGAACTTTTCAAAGGTTTCAGACTTATGCTTGATTAAGTAGATATATCCATATCTGCTATAATCATTAGTAAAAGTTGCGTAGAAACGACAAGCATCCCTTGTGGTGGATCTAAAGGGCCCACATACATCTGTATGTATGAGATCCAATAAACCCTCACCCCTTTCACATGTGCCAGAAAAGGGTGACTTGGTCATCTTCCCAAGCAAACAAGATTCATACACGTTATCATATCTTAGATCGAATGACTCCAAGACTCCATCATTTTGGAGTTGAGCTATGCGTTTCTTGTTAACATGGCCAATGCGACAATGCCACAAGCATGCTTTGTCCAAACTATTGGATGAATCAATATTCAACACATCATTTCCTAGTTTATCAACAACCAACACAGATTCATAAATCCCATTACAAGGTAATGCATTGAAGTAAAAGACACCATTCAAATAAACATTAATAGAACCATTGGTATTATCAAAAGAATATCTGAAACCTTGTCTAAACAACCCATGAAAGGAAATAATGTTTCGTGCCATATCTGGCAAATAGCAACAATTTTTTAAATCTAAACCTAATCTATTACTCAACACTAAGGGAGAAACTACGATCTTGGTAACTGGTGAAGCCTTCTTGTTTCCCATGATCAAGTTTATCCTCCCATGCTCCGCTTCCCTACTTTCGCTTAGGCCATGCAAATCAGATCAAATGTGGAAACCACATCCAGTATCAAGAACCCAAGAAGTAGCAAGTGATGAATTATTAGATTTAATTGAATACATACCTGCAATGGTGGGATTTATCTTCCCATCCTTAATATCTTGCAGATATTTAGGGCAGCTTCGCTTCCAGTGGCCCTTCTCATGGCAATAATAGCACTCTGCCTCTTTTGGGTCAAAAGAGGGTTTGACCGAACCAGCTTTGGTTCCACTAGAAGAGGAACCATCATGGGACTTTCCCTTTTGGTGGCTCTTACAAGGATCCTTCCTCTTCTTACCCTTCCCTTGACCTATTGCCAACATAGGAGCAGCCACACTAGGGGATGATGCAACAGATTTTTCCTTAAGATTGCTCTCAGCAGTCCTTAGGAGCCCTTGGAGTTTGCTTAAGGTGACCTCTTCTTTGTTTATGTGGTAGGTCATCCTAAACTGGTTGTAGCACGAGGGCAAGGAGTGGAGGATTATGTCGATAGCCAAATCTTACCCAAAGTTAACGTTTAACTTACGAAGACGATCAACATACCTTTGCATTTTCTACAAATACGAGGTAAGGGAATCTCCACTCCCCATCTTAGCGGTGATAATGTTAGTAATGATCTCATAGCGCTCTTGCCTTGCGCTTTGGTGGTACCTCTCCACCAAATCTTGATGCATCTCATAAGGATACATGTCCTCATAGGACTTTTGGAGTTCAAGGTTCATGGTGGCCAACATGATGCAATGAACTTTCGTTGCATCACGCTCGTGGGCCTCATAAGCGGCCAGCTCATCAAGAGTAGCAATGTATGGGTTGATCTTCTCCAGCTTTTCGTCGAGGACATATTCTTTTTCCTCGTAGCGAGCAAGTATACGAATGTATCTCATCCATTTGTTAAAGTTTGAGCCATCAAATGTCACCTTTTGACATAGGCTCATGAGTGAGAACGAACCAGTAGCGATTTCTTTTGACATCTGAAATAGAAAGGAATAAAGTTTGATTAGAAATGAATCCCTAATTAAACACCCAAATGAGAAATTAGGGCTAGGATCCAACAACATTATTTACAACTTAGAAAGGGATGCCGTACTCTAAAACTAAATAATTTGAAGGTAAGTGAATGACGATTCACTAATTTTCACCATGAAAAATGAAAAGGAAATTATGTTTTAAATGTATTTGAGAATTCCTAGATCCTTTGAGATTCATTGAATTTTTCAATGGCATGTTTAAATCTCGATATGCACTTCAAATTTGTGACTGGGATACCGAGGATCACAAACAAGTTGTGAATAACCATGCGAATCAACATGGTGCTCTCAATGTCTGTATCACCTAATCAATGTGCCGGTAAGCCACGCACGCTCCATTGATCTATAATAAACATCGAGCCACCCTTTGCCACCAATATCAATCCCAGATTAGTGTGCGGGTAAACTACTCACGATCCACTAACGTTTGACAAGGGTACAAAGTGTAATTCCATGCAATAGCATCATTTTCATATTTTACCCTAAACTAACTAAGATTGGGAATCTATAAAACATGTAGTTACTTTATTATTTTCATTATACTTATAATGAGGAATTAAGTGCCCTATCCTATCCGTTTGGCTAACGACCCTCCACCAGTCAAGCAAGCGGTGGGTGTGAGTGTACACCCATTAAGCGTCATTTTATAGGCAGCAACCTTATACCCATCTTATAGACCGGCTTCGTGAATGAGGCATACTAGCGATAAGACTAGCTTAATCTTATACATATATAATAATTATCTTATAATATCATAATACTATAAGGGTGTATTTTAAACATTTATAAAATACTAATTGTTTTAATCAAATTTAAAATTTCGAAAAATTAAAACTATTTAATTTTAAATTTTAAATATTAAAACCTTGATTTAATAATTATCCAAAACTAAACAATTAATTTAAATTATTAAATCTAAAAGGATTATCTTTAAATTAAACAATTTAATTTATCCTAATCCCTTTATCCCCTAGATTTTGAAAATTATGGGAAGGGATAATTCAAAATCTTTAATTATCTAGTTTAACCAATTAAATAGATAATTCCAAAGATGGCATTATCCAAATCCCTAAAATTTAGGGATCTTATCATGGGGACTACCATTTTCGAAAACCCTAGGGTTTCTTAACCCTAATTTCGAAAATCATGGAGGCAAAGGAAAGGGTTTAAGAACCCTATCAAAATTCGCCAACTAGGGTTTATACATCCCTTTTTGCGAAAATCTCCATGTCTTAGGGTTTACTAGCTATAAACCCTAATTTGCCAAGTTCATACTATGTATCAAATTCAATTGAAAACAAAACCAAAGGCTCTGATACCACTAATGGGTTTTATACAAATAATCCTATGTGTGTATGCAACCTAGTTTTGGATCTAGGTTTTCACTATTGAACATACAACATTACGAACACACAAGGAACCCTAGCATGCATCTACTAATTTCGAAAATTATAAAGAAGAATAGAAACATACCTTTGTTGTTATATTGCAATAATAACTGATTTCTTAGTCTTCTTGAACTCTCGAAAGCTAGCACCCCAAGTGTTGTGCCTCTAATGGCTCACAAACACCAAGAACAATTGAAGAAGCAAGAGAGAGAGAGAGAGAGAGAGAGAGAGAGAGAGAGAGAGAGAGAGAGAGAGAGAGAGAGAGGAGCTAGGAAATCGGCTCCTAAGGCTTCCAAGAATCAAGTGGTTGATTTCTAGGAGCCAAAGGGTCCTTTATATAGGTGTAGGAATTAGGGTTTAAGTCCTTATCCTTATCTGATTACTTGCCCACCAAGCAGCCCAAAGGATAACCCTAATCTCCTAATATCCATATCTTGGACGATTTCAAGGAGCCTTGTCCCCTTGAATTCTTCCACCCTATCTCATAGGGTTTCCTTATCCTACCTTGCAACTATCACATAATTACAGATAGGTCCCTCTAGTTTAATTAATCTCCTTAATCACAAAATTAATTCTTAATTAATTCTTGATCAATATTAATTTAACAAATATGATTTCTCCTTTAATATATTATCCTTATAATATATTAATAAATCATAATTACCTCTTTCTCTATTATTTCCCCAGTCAATTTGTTCTAGTGAAGGCAACCTAAAAGGACCATGCTACTATCGGGTCAAGTACATACCAAATATAGTTATGGGCTTATACACCTAATCCAACACTTTATTAGAACCAGAAAACTAGTTTTTTTATTTTTTTATTTTTTTATTTTTGGAATTTATTTCAACGACTTCGTGAAAGTTTTAACACAATGCATTATGAATTAATGTTACCGATAATGAATCGTACATACTTTGGGCACTTTTAAGACAACACTAGTTGGATAGGTGGCTCAATGTTAGGGTACAAAGTTATCCATGTATGACTTTGTATATGGGTTGAATTTAGTATACCCACTTGCATGTGGTGCATTAGCCTTTTGACTCATGAGTTAGAGAGTGAGAGAGAGACATGTAAACACCTGTATATAAGGTGGGTTTATTCCACTTATGGAGGTGTGCTTGAGATGTGTAAAATTTGAGTGTGTAAGTGTGTGTTATTTATGTAGACTAGATCTAGATCCTCTTTTTTAACACAATACATATTCAATACATCTCTTAAACACCGAAATCACCGTGTTCATTATGCAATCTTTAATTCCACATGCGAAACCATGTTCTATAATCACTACAATTGGTATCAGAGCGGGTTTTCAATGATCAACGTGATTTGTTGAAGAACAATTTTCGGTTTGGCAAAATTTGTCACAATTGGATCATTTTTGGTGAGTCTCTCTCTATGATTTCTCTTAATTTCATTGAATTCGTGCATTGCATTCTTGATTGTTTGATCGTTTTGTCTCAATGGATCAAAATTTGTTTTCACCCCATTGATTGATCCATTTATTGTTGATTAGATCAAAAATTCTTAAACAAAATCAAATTTCCGTGACTGTTCATAGATTTGAAGTTTATAGTCCAAATTGCTTTGAGTCCGTTACTGTGCAACTTGAATCTATAACAAAGAATTTTATGTTTCGTTGAATCATATTCGAAGCCCAATCCAATATTAATTCTTTTGCTATCGATTTTGAGCCCATAAATTTCTAAAAGATCCAATATATTCCATTTGCTACTGTTTCTTGTCTGTGTTTGAGCCCAAATCGTGAAAGTCTTTCAACCGAATCATTCAAATCGTCAATAGATGTTTGTCATCTAACTTGTACACATGCTTCATTTGTTGTACACTCGTATCCTTATGTTGTTCTGTTCTTAATTGATCGATCGGTCTTGAATTCTTATTCTCATTTTCTCATGTCTTTTAATCGATCGATTGGTTTTGAGATTCGATTTCAAATGATTGGCATATGATGAAATCAATTTTGAGCAAGCTAAAATTTGAGAAATCGAAAAATTGGTTATTTGATTTTGATAAAATTGGTCAAGAACACTTGAAGGAGGTGAAGAACAGTTGAATAATCATGTATTGATTTGAAATTTGTTGATTAAATCATCAATTTCTTGTTTGTTGATCTTTGACTTTGCAAAGTCAAATTGAGAAAAAGTCAATGTCGATGTTTAAGTGATGATTCTGTGAATTACAGGCTGAAATTAATTCATATAAGTTGTTTTGAGGCTATGGATGTGTAAATAAGGGTGATAATTTTGAAAATTAGCTTGGAATTGAATTTTGATGTCAAATGCATTCTTGAGAACTAAAGCACTGGGATGTTGTTGATGCGTGTTTATGAATATTCAACGAGTTCTCAAATGTCATCATCTATTTTCGAAGGGTTGGAATTAATTGATGTAACAAAGGCTTGGGGGTACAAATCAAAGTTGTTGATGTCGCTTTTTCAAGTCGATGTTTCGATGTCTTGGTATATCGATATCGACGGGCCGATGGCTGGGATTTGATGTTGGAATCGATTTTAAGGCTGATAACGAATATTTGATAGTGTCAATTTGGGTATTGGAATAGATCAAGGTTTGACTGGTTTTGTTCGTTCTCATAGAACATATGTTTGGGCTACTCAAAATTGAAAGTGACGAACATAAACGAAGTATTAATGATCGAATGGTTCGCTATTGGTGAATTAGTCAATTGGGTTGATGTACGAAGGGTTCCTGTATGATCGTTGTGTTTGGATTGTGATAACGAATTGGGAATCGTTTTGGTGATGTTGATGGTGCAAAGCCATGGATTTTGAAAGTGAATCAGGGTATTTGTTTTTGGGGTACTTTTGATTTTTAAAGGATGGTTTGGGGACGAACGGACCTTGGGTTGTGAACGAATAATCGAAGCTGATTTGGTGACTGAGTTGTTTGTATTTGGGAAGTCGACAATTGAATGAAACGTTGATATAGATGATTTTGGGAAGAACTGATTACAACGAAACGTTGATTCAGAGAGTAAATGTGAATGATTCAGACGAGATTCAGAGGCTTCGCATACCTTCGTTTTCGTTAAAATGGCAGTGGAAAGTTTTCGATAATATGGTGCTATGAAAATTTTTCGTTAGTTTGGTACTCTGATTGAATCTAACGAAGGGGAGAGAGAAAAATTTCGTTAAAATGGTGCTGAGGATTTCGTACGAGGGGAACATTTCCTGAGAAACGAAATTGGGGAAGAAGAAAGAAAAGTTTCGTAAATGAACCTTAAAGTTTCGTTAATTTGGCACTTTTTCGTAAGTTCAACAAAATTTCGTATGTTTTGAAGAAGTGTGCATAATTTTCGAAAGTAGTTCCTGATATTTCGAAAAGTTGGCAGCAAGTACCCAGTTTTGAAAATGGACTGTTTTTGCTGAAAAATTGAAGAATTAGCATTTCAGGCCCTTGCAGTGTATGCAAATTGACGCTTTCTACCCAACTTTGGAAAAGGGGGAGAGTTTTGCATTTTTGGTTGTTTTGGGCGTACCGGGTCACTGCTAAATTTTGAAATTGACAATTTCTACCCATTTTTTTAGAAATTTTGTCAAAGGCGGTCCGTGAACGAAGCTAAAAATTGAAGATTTTTTCGGTTTTTCAGAATAAATCACAAAGTTTATGCCATATGTTAAGGGGGACTTTTGAGACGAAAAATTCCGAATAGAGCACGTTCTCTTTCCTTGAAGGTTTTATAATCAAATTTTGATTATAAAAAGGGGGAGAAATTTATATGGAAATTCGAACTTGAATTTTTCATATTACGCGGATTTGAAGATCGAAGTGACCTTGAATTTTTGAAGCCTACGAAATGATGCAATTGGAAGTTTGGAAGTGATTTCTTTTCGAAATGGGTTTGGTTTTATTGAAGATTTTTGGGGTGTGTTTTTATGCTCAACTTTTGGGTGATCAATTTGGAGTTTGTGAAGCTCGTGATCATTCGTTGATGCTCGGTTTGTATGGTCTCACATCCTAGAGCCCAATTTTAAGAATCATGGAAGAATTGAAGATTGAAGTTCGTTTCGACATGTGTTACCCTTGAGGATCGAATCGTATAATTCCTCGATTTTGGAAGATTTGAAGTGGGTCATCCATTCCTAACTTTGAGGGGGAGAATGTTAGGGTACAAAGTTGTCCATGTATGACTTTGTTAATGGGTTGACTTTAGTAGACCTATTTGCATGTGGTGTATTAGCCTTTTGACTCATGAGTTAGAGAGTGAGATAGAGACATGTAAATACCTCTATATAAGGTGGGTTTATTCCACTTATGGAGGTGTGTGACAACCAAAAACTTTCCATACTGTTCAACCATTCCCTCCAATATGAGTTAAAACTATTTCTGCTAACTTTTAAACTTTTTGGAATAAGTTTGAGTGTTTTAAAGTTAGTGCTTCAAGAAATATTAGGAGAGTGGATACCCTAGGGTGTTCTATGTAGCAAAGCATGCCCAAAACTCCAAGAATATTGAGTTTACGGTCCAAAATTTTATTAGGAATGTAAACCCAAAAGACTATATAAGTGGGACTTAGTTATTTTAATCACTTTTTCACATTTCCAAAGACAAAGGTCATTTCTCTCTCAAGTAGCATCCCGTTTTTCTTCAAGATCTTCAACTAGTAAGTGATTCTAACCCTTTTATGACGAGATCAAGTGTTAAACATTCAAGAAATCATCAAAATCTCCCAAGAACAAGGTGTTCACGGCCCAAGATCTTCTTGGACCGTGGACACTATAAATGGGGCTTAAATGTGCCCTTTGTCCCTTTAGACCTTGGAAACAAGTATAGGAACAACCCTTGACATGTTTAAACCCTAATAGCATCAAGAAAACACCCAAAATAACATAGGATAAGGTGTTTATGGTCCAAGAATCTCCTTGGACCGTAAACCCTAAAAAGGGTGCTTTAAGTGTGCCAAAGTGCCTTAAACTCTTAACAAACCCTAGAAGCAAACATGGAACATTCCTTTGTTGAGTTTAACACAAGAAAACCACACAAATGTCCCATGATTAGGTGTTTACGGTTTAAGGAGCTCCCAAAAACCGTAAACACCCCAATGAGGGTTTTAACACCTCATGTTGCCTCCTTAAGCTTAGAAACTAGCCTAAACCTTTACCCGAAAGTGTTTAAGACTTGAAAAACACCTTTTGACCATAAACCATTTGAGTTTACTACCGTAAACCCTAATCACTCCCTAAGGTCCAAAAACCGTAAACCCTATAAAAGGGTGATATGTTGCCCTAATCACTCCCTAAGGTTAAAACTTGAAGTTAGGATGCTTCAAAAGGACTTTTAGGACTTCAAACCACCACATGGTCAAGGTACCATGAGTTTACGGCCGTAAACTCATGGGTTTACTACTCTAAACTCAAATAGATTGAGCACAAAGCCTTAAACACCATTTAATGCCATTTCACTTCCCTTTGTTAAATCACATGTGATTCTAACACCTACCCAAGGTGTTTCTTAGCCCCGGAAGTTGTTATCTTCATATAGTTGTTTATAAACACTATATTCATGTCAAAATGTGTCCTTATATATATATATATATATATATATATATATATATATATATATATATATATATATATATCATTTAGGACTTATTGTGTCTCGGGACTTCATTCGTGGAACTTCTCATCCGTACGCACTTACCCGTTTGAATCACCCACATCAGGTGAGTTCATACCCCGTAATGAATCTTTTAACTATTTTAATTGTTTTAAAGGGGGGAATATAGGTTGAACACAATGATAATTGTGTAAATGTTTGTTTTAAACATCTTTCAAAATGTTACTTAGGTTATTTATAAGTTGTTAAAACATTTCAAGACTCTTCTAAAGGTTATGTTACTTTATAGTTATACAAAACTCCATTTTTCAAGTATAAGCATAACCTTGTAGATAAATGAGTCTTTTTCAGTATTAGTCCAGTTAGAACATGTGTAAACTATTGTAGGTATGGTTTAGAAGAATGCTATTCATTACTTCTAGTACAATGAAGCACACACACAGAACATAACAGAACAGAGAATCAAACAATACCAGAACAAAACATAACAAACAAGTAATTTGCTATAGCATGATAACACGCAAACAGGTTCCATCTTTAATGTGAAATACACGGCTTGCATGAATTTTCTCGGGTCGTGTATGGCTCCCTCAATCTCCATACATGAGAGCAGGTTAGTAGGGGTTCTAGCTTTCACATTATGACTGTAATAAAACACACATATGCTTTTAGGTTGTTAGTACCTCTGTATGTCATTATAAACAACATCAAGGTACTCCTTTCTCCCATTACTTTCTTAAAAGTGTCGGTAACACTTGAAGGTTAATCTATTCTCTAATCGGGATAGATTATAAACTAGGGAGAATGTACTTTTCAGTTGACAAAGGAACAGTAGAGTCTTGGTAGAAGACTTCTTTCATAACAGTAGAGTCTTGGTAGAAGACTACTTTCAAACAGTCGAGTCTTGGTAGAAGGCTACTTTTAAAGGTTAGGACCATAATGCTAATCTTATGATTCCTTAATGTATACACTATAGGATACATATATGCTAATAGATTCCGACAGCTAATAGGATGTGTGTTCTCTGCCTCATTGCCTGTTCTCGTTGGATTGGGGTCTTGAACTGAGTTCCCACAATCTATTATCTACCCGAATCTATATATATTCATGCTTAGTATACATTAGGTCATCATAAGGGTACCAAGTATGGATCAGGTTATAAGATACAGAGTCAAAGCATAGTTTTTCTAGTACAAATCAAACTTTTCAAAGTCAATACTTTTGATATACAAAACTAGAGATTTCCCAGAAAGGGCTTAATCCATTTTTATTAAGCAGTACAGTTTTAAAAGACTTTAAGTGAGTTAACTCTAAAATACCTTAGTTTATACACCATGTTTATATATAAAGCTAATATCCAATAGCTAGTTAAATGTGTGTTTTCCCCCGATGTCCTGTTCTCGTTGGATTGTGGGCTTAGGGCAGCTTCCCCCAATTAACTATCTACCTGATATCAAATTATATATAGCAGTATAAACAAAGCTATTATAAAAGTAATCACTGTAGTCATTATTTTAATATAAGAAATATAGGTTTTCTTGAAAGAACTCTCCATTAGATATAAAGGAACAATTACAAATAACTCCATGAGTAACAAGTGAATACACCAAGGTTATATATGACAACGATCAAATAACCAATGGAATGTGTGCTATCCGCCCTACTTACTGTCCCCTTTGGGTTGAGAGTTAGGGAAGATGCGCACAATCGATTGTTTATTTACTCTGAGTATATAACTTGTACCCACTTAGTACGCATATAAAGGCTTGTAATGTCATTTTACTTAACTTCCATTAAAGTAGGAAATATAGGATTTTCTAGAGGAACAGGCAAACTTTTCAAAACAGAACTTATAGCTTACACCACTTTTACATATACATTTTCAAACAACACTTTACAACTTACTCACATCACTAAAATCATATGAACTCACCAGCTTAATTGCTGATCAACTCTTTCAAATAACTTGTATTCTCAGGAGACTATTAGACAGGTGCTCGTGCTGGGGATTTAGAAGATGAAGCATTTCAACTTCAAGTCTTATTTTGTTATTTGTGTATGAATTCTATGTTTTGTGAACACACTTTTTAAACACTTTCTTTTGAAATGAAATGGTTGTTTATTACTTGCTTACCATATACATATCTCGTGATACTTTACATGACGTCCTCCACCCCCGAACGTTTCCGCCGTTCCGGTTTTGGGGTGTGACAAGGTGTGCTTGAGAGATGTAAAAGTTGAGTGTGTAAGTGTGTGTTATTTATGTAGACTAGATCTAGATCCTGTTTTTGCAAGACCATACATATTCAATACATCTCTTAAACACCGAAATCACCGTGTTCATTGTGCAATCTTTAATTCCGCATGCCAAACCATGTTCTATAATCACTACACTCCGAGAAAAAAATAGCTTAGTATATTATATATCAGTAGAAACTATTTATTCCGTAGGACGCTATTAGTTATCACACTCGTCAACATTAACCCGCGAAGCCCGAGCCACAAACTTTCTATTGTGAGTATTCACAACCCCCTTTTTATTGTTTTTCATGTTTTGGGGTGGAACGTGTGCTACTATTTTAAGAACTCGTTGAACTTGCTTTATGAACTTGATGAACTTTGTTTTATGAACTTGTTGAGATATGTTTTGTGAACTTGTTGAACTTAGAACAATGCTGTATATTGAACTTTTTCTATGAACTTTGTGATATGAACTCTATGTTATGAACTTTGTGTTAAGTGCCCGAGAACCGAATTACAGCCTATTAACTCGTATTCGAGCCGATGGTTTTATGGATAGCGCTATTTGAGGTAGACAACCCGCACTCACCCAGAACAACGAGTGCATATTTCCATGAACTGACATCATGGGAACCATGGACATCATGGAATGGGGGCAAGAACAGCCGTTAGGCTTGGTTGTGAACGAAATGCAAGGGAATTCATCATTTTCTGAACTAGAACTTTTATTGAAAAAACTATATTTTCTTGTTAAAAAATGTACTATTATAAACCTGTGAACTCACCATCTATTTTATAGTTGTGACAACTGTCAAAACTCAGGTTAGGACTCATCTAGAACCTTGTCATTTCCTTGCGTGCGCCTAACTTGGCTTTAGAAGCAACAAGTTGAGCTAGATCGCGACTTAATATATCCCTCGGAACAAGTAGTGTAACATAGATTGTACAAAGTAGTCACATTGGTATGTGAATAATCCAACTAGTTTGTAAAGTGCCAAAGTTCAATCGCAAAACTAGACATGAAACGGTGTTCAATAGATCACAACTCAAGGTTAAGTTAAACACCCTAATTTATTAATCGGAACATATGACGTGCTAAACTAGTTTAAGTAATTATCAAACTCAATTTAATTAAATCATGATTTGATTTAATTACAAGTTGGAAATAATATCCACATATCATAATTTGAATCATGAGCCAAAAATATAATCCAAGGATTGTCTAATCCTACATTCATATGTTATGAACCTTTATTTCGTTTATTTGAAAAAAAATTTTGAATTTCTAAAAATCAAATCATAAGTTACCATTTTTATAACTTAATTCAAGATGATTCAAGTTTATGAATTTATTTCTAAAAACAAATAGTCGAATAAAAACCAAGAAAAAAACTCTTGGAAGTTCATGAAAATACTTAGAGTTTTATAAAAGTTAAAGCTAAATTTTTATAAAACTTAAGGGAAGGCTTTAAGAGGGTATTCTTACCAAGAAAAGCCTCATAATAACCCCCTCTCCTCCCCAAAAATTCGACCATCCACAACCTCTACACTCCTCCTCTCTCTCTCTCACTCACTCATTATTGCTCCTTATGCAAAATCCCAAGGTCAGATTTTGCATGTCAATGTGAGAGAGAAAAACCGACCTTAGGTACAATTTCTATGGGAGAGATTTTTTCAGTTCATTTTACAGATGTTAGACATCATTTATGGAGTTTTGTGGCCGATTTTAATGAAGTATAGACTGAAAGAGATGACCAGAGAGATGGTCTATCTAGAGAGACAGAATCTCAATTTCTCTCTTCCTTCTCTCTAGAAACCTCACATTCTCTCTCTAAAAATCAGCCCCTAAACCACGATTTTTTAGCCTTATTTTGGGTGTTCTTTAAGCTTCATATAAAAGGGTAAGTTATTATCATACACCTCTTGAAGATCCATAACAAAGTTTACAAGTTCTACTCACTTTCTCCTTCAAATTTTCGATTTCTAAGGCATGTTCTTGCAAAGAACCTTTGTTTGATCTTGATGTTTGTAGATCACAACCAAAAACATGTTGAATGTTCTGTAAAATGGTGTTGATTTATGATCAAACAAAAGTCAACAGAAAATGTGAGCACATGCAAGCCTTATCTAGCACCAAAAACCGATTTTTCAAAAGCTTAGTATCATCTAGCTTGGTTGAATTTAAGATCAAATGGTTAGAAACAAGTATTTCTATAGAATATCTTTAATATAGTTTTTATTACTCAATGTAAGCAAAGAAAAGGATATCATTAGGTAAAATAGAAGTTTGAACTATGTTTTCATGAGTTTTACTCTTCAACATTCTTTCATATTCGTTTACTCAACTTTTAAAGGGCATAACTCACACATTTCTTGACCAAATAAGGATATTCATTTTCTGCGGACTAGTTCCATGGATTGAATTTCGAACACAGTTGGCCTTACTGTAAAACGTTAGAAATATGATTTTTCATGATTTTTACAAAACAGTTGCGCAAACAGAACTTTTTCTGTGACCACTAGTTTTGCATTACATGATCAAAGACCTTAACATCCAAAATAAATATGGATAAAATTATTTTAGGAACTTCAAATAATTATCTCAGAGTGCATAAAATTTCATGAACAAAAACATTATAGAAGTTTCTACAAAAATTGTTGAACTTCCAGCTACATTTGGAACTAATGCACTAGCTAGTGCTACATTCCTAAACTTCTTGGGTTTGAATACCCCCATTTAGCTCCAAAATAAGTTTTAGTCAAATTGTTTTATGTAATTTAATGGTTTCAAGAGATGTTCTATAAAACCCCAAGTGGTAGAACAAATTCTTAATTTTTCTACAAAAATAAATATTTAATGGCCAAAAATTCAAAATAAATACATACGGATGAAATAAAAATCTTAAAAGTTGTAGATCTAATTTGTGTACGAAATAAAAATTCCACCTAAATTTTTTATATAATTTGGTCACTGTTTGTTATTTTACTCGGATTTTTTATTTAGTTAGGACATTAATTTACAAAACTGGGTATTAAGACCCAAGAGCACAAACCAATATTTTTCCTTGCGTGGGAAGCACCAGGAGAACCTATGAAAATTAATTTGTGAATTTTTGCAACTGTTTACCATTTACTTTGAATTTTTCTTATTATTTAGACTTAAATTTCAAATAAATAACAAATGACCTTCAAAAATGTCTATAAAATTTCTGGACACTAATACCCTCTATTAGAACCAAAATATAAAGTTTTACAATTTTTGGAGTTCATTTTCATGCCTTTATGGATTTTTTTAACACAAGGCACCGTGAATTCAATAATACCAATAATGAACCGAACAAACTTTGGGCATTTTGCGACACCACTAGTTGGATAGGTAGATCTTAGATAGTGGTTTAGTGAATTTTATCTCACTAGAAACTATTTGTTTCGTAGGGCACTAGTAGAAGTCGATCTCTAGAACACCGGACCGCGAAGCACGAACCGCAAACTCTCCCTAGTGAGTATTCACAACCCCCTTTTATTGTTTTCATGTTTTGGGGTGGAAAGCATGCTACTGTTTTATGAGGTATCCATACTATATTAATGAACTTAGAATGATCTTATTTTATGAACTTAATGAACTTGAAACGATATTGTTTTGTGAACTTAATGAACTTGGAACGATATTGTTTAATGAACTTGATGAACTTGGAAAGATACTCTTTTATGAACTTTCTGTTATGAACCTGTGCTATGAATTTCATACGATGAACTCTTGATATGAGCTTTGTGATATGAATTTGTTATGAACTTTGTATGTTAAGTCCCCGAGAACCGAACTACAACCTATTAACTCATATTTCGAGCCGACGGTCTTATGGATAACGTTATTTGGAGTAGACAATCCCCACTCAGCCAGATTCGTGAGTGTATATTTCGATGAAGTGACATCATGGGAACGATGGACATGATGGAATGGGGCGAGAACGGTCGTTAGGCTTGGTTGTGAACGGAGTGTTTTGGCATTCAACACTCATTTTGAGTTGGAACTTTTGTTGAACAAATCTATATTTTCTTACTAAAATGTTGTACCTTTATAAACGTGTGAACTCATCAACTATTTTATAGTTGACCCTCGTTTTTGCATGCTTTTCAGGAAACAGTCAGTGAGCCAGTTTAAGACGCCATAATGATTTATGTTCATTGCTCTTGTTATGTACTAGACTATGCAGTACGGAACAAAAATGTAATATTGTTTCAAATATGATGTAAACATAAAATTTCTCAATGGTTATGGTTGGTAATCGTATTTACCTTGTGTTATGACACCTTAGCCTGTCACCCTTCGTGCTTCCGCTTTAACGGGGCGTGACAGATTTGGTATCAGAGCCGAAAGTTATAGAGAATATCGGTTTTCCCTTGCCCTTGGGGGAAGCCTAAACTATAACCAACGAGTTAATAATCATACCATCTAGTATAACTAAATCGGGTAGTGCACTACTGGACCGTAATTATACATAGCCTGATCACCTATGTATAATTAAGGAAGAGCAAGTGCAATACTAGAGTTAGTTATAATGAGTGGTATGAATAACCTAGGTTCTTCTTCGACACTAAATAAAAAATAAGAAACCCTTAGGTGCATATAGCTACCAAGTTACATTAGGCTGCTAAATTGCTTCTAAACGCTAGGATTCCTTATGTACAGTTTAGTTGGGTCGAACTCTATGTCTCACGCTCCCGGATCGGGTGACGCATGAAGATACATTACTAGATGTGCATTAGTTAACTAATCTAGTACTGAGACAGAAAAGGACCCCTCTATGGGATCAGAGTCCAGAGAGGGGTTAGTAGTCAGCAACCTATACCCAGGATTCCTATGCACCATTCAACTATTTCATCGACTCCTTAGGTCGACATCTTCATCATTTTACAATGCATACCTTACCGATGGGCCAAGTTATATCACTAGTCTCCCTGGGATGCTATAAGGATGGAACACCAGTTGTCTTGTAGTGTGCAACCAGTATAACAATAAGTATCTTCTAAATTTAGGAACCCATTGAGATATGTGGGATATAATGTAATGCATAAGATGAAAACGCCTTGTGAGCTTCAGGAGCTAAATACAAAATATTTTCAAACAACATTCAAGAAAATCTATTATTTCCCTAAGCTCTTACCTCAACCCCTAAGGTTAGATCCCTTCTAACATTATTTCAGTTCAAAGGGTGTAAGGTGGAGGAAAATCGACCCATTACGACATAATTCAATATCCGGAGGAGATATTACCTCTCAGGCATCATTATGGAGAACTACTTCATGATGGAAGGTACCACCATGGCATAGTCTTCTTATCCCATTTCAGGGACGTATTTGAACCTCACTTGACACGTATACAACCATAATTAGAGCATGTGTGGCCACTATGATATGTTATTCTAAGCAACCTTAGAAATACCCTTCATGAACAATGGCACCTAATTGACACCATCCCAATGTTGTCTCCTTGGATTATACATAAAGTGACTCGCTACTCCCAATATACAGGGAATGTTTGGCCTAGGGCATGTTTTCGTATACATTATGCTACCAACTAATTATTTGAAAAAGACCTTGGCCACTGCTTCTAGGTTGTTCTCTCTCTTTAGAGATTGATTCTTTGAAAGTCTTAAGTGACTTCTCAAATGCATATGTCCGGGGTTGCTCCTATTCTTAGGAATTTTTAGACCTACATCTTTCGAGCGAGTTTTAGAATACCATCAGCTATATTTCTCTCTATGCCCATTCCTAATATTTTCATAGAATTCCATAGGTCCTTCTGCTTAACTAATCCAGAGAACTATTTTTTCCAACCTTTCAATTCTCAACATGTAGACCCAAAAAGCAGCATGTTAGATATCTTGCCTTCGACCCAAAAATAATTCCAGAGCATTTATCTAGATTTCCTGTGCCTAGACAGGTTGAGCATAGAGTCGACCTAATTTATTGGGAAACACCTGTACCTAAAGCGTCGTACTGCTTAGCACCCTTCCAAAATACAAGAGCTGTTTGGTCAACTTCAGAAACCCCTCGAAAAAGGTTTCGTTCGTATAAATTCTTCATGATGGGATGCATTGGCACTATCTGTTAAAGAGAAAGACGGATTGAATCGATTGTACATTGGTTATAAAGAACGAAATAAGTTGACGATCAAACAATGACACCTTCTTCCTCAAATCAATGATCTGTTTGACTAATTATAAAATGTCTTGTACTTCTATAGGATTGCCCAACCCCCAAATGCAGTGACCCAAAAGTTAGGAAGTTCTTTTGGTAAAATCAATAAGAGGATGTATCCAAATTGGTAGAACAGAAGTTGTGCAACACCTTGTCCCTGATTGTACCAAAGGGTGTGGACAATGCTACAAAATATTGTGATACATTGCACCAATCCTAGGATTGCGCATTGATGCAAAAGGATGAGTTACGTACACTTCAAGGCAATCAATGGTGCATGAGTAGAACTATACCGCACACAACCTAGAGTTAGGAACATTAGTATTCGCCTTTAAAATCTAGAGACATTACTTATATGAAACCAAATGCACTGTCTATGCAGACCACGAAGGCCTTCAACATATCTCAGAGTGAGGATGCTCAAACATGAGGCAAAGACATTGAGTAGCTTGTAAAGGCATTATATCTCATTGGAAGATTGCATACTCGAATGAATCACTTGAATTCTCCTCTTGATACAAATGAGACTTCAGGCATTGCTAGTGAGTACTCACTCTTTGAAATTGTATCTCTGGATTCATTCCTGTCCATTCCATTAGCATTGGATATCTATTTCAGTATTCACATATGCTTAATAAGGGCATAATAATCATCTTTTCCATTTTTGATAATTTTCTCATTTAGGTATTCCACTTTGCGTAAATATGATTTCTCGAGTTTGAGCACGTCATTTCAGAACCTTTCGGTCATAATATATTTATATTACATTACCAGAACGTCGATTTCAAAACATCTCTTATTTTAGTCCTTTATGCCACTTTTGTATTATAAATCATAAAAGTTTCCAAAACTAGAATTTTTTTAAAACTTTGATATATTTTTTTTTCATAGAATTACTACCATTATGCTCTTAACTATTTTTAATTGACACATGAAGTGTATATTATCTCTTTTTTTGAGTATGTTTATAAGTCAAGTTTAAATTTGGAACGATAAACACGTATTTTGGACATTATACATTTAACTTCTTCATCCAAGCCTGTTATTTCGTTCCCTCGATACAATTTTCTTTGTGACAAGCAAAACATAGTATAAAACCTTGGTTCATTTTCAAGATACTCACTTTCAGATTTTAAGAACAACTTAATTAGTTTCCTTATGAAAGTTCTAGCATCGTTCTTGTAAAACTATAAGTGTTTACTTCCATTGATATTCTTGCATCTTTATCAACCCTTTATGACTCATTCTCTCTATGTAGTAAAGTATTCTTACCCCATCCATTATGATCAACTTCGTGATTAGCACATACTTTAGATCTATAAGCTTCCTCCATATAGAGCGTACCCTGTTTATGATCTCTAGAAACCACTAAATTTCTTTATGTTGCTTTACATGGCTAACCACCATAAATAGCTTGGTAACCCTCACCATCGAGTTCGTATACCTTTATCGACATTCGCTTAAGGACTAGAATGAACATGACATCCCGTAAGTTCTAAATTTGTACCAAAGGATGCTTTGGGGACCACATCCCCAATGAGAATGATACCTTAGATCATATTGTGTACTACTCAAACTATCCCATTGTAGTTCTTTGGATTATTTATAGAACATATCAAATGACTAGAAGGAAGTGACGCCCCATGTCGTATTAATTAGAACTTTATTGAGGCATTGCCACAGTAAATAAGAGCATCATCATGAGAATTGTTTGCAACATTCACCTCTTTCGTACTCTTACATCAGAAGCTCTAGTCATCGTTAGAATTCCAACATGAGATGTATTTCCCATTGCTCAGTTAACACCTCCTCCCCAACTTCTATGTTTCCCTTGGAACTCTATCTATACATGTGCTTATCAAGGATCCAATCATGAATGTTGTAAACACTTAGCTATCTAACCCTAATGGAGCTGCTAACTATTTCCCCGGTACTGGTCAAACTATCAAGTAAATGATAGTAATGGCAATAACAACACTACATCTTCTAACCTAATGGAAAAATAGGACATTCTTGAGGTAACTGAGTTGTGTTTATTCTCACGAATCGTCATAGAACTACCATTTCACATTCATGTTCCATAGCCAACAAATCAAGTTCACCGTGTTTGCAGTAAAGGATGTTTCATGCATTTTGGACAATGCTCATATCAAATTGTTGGTTTTCTCCATACTGGAAAGGATGTATGCACATCCTTCACCATTAATAATTTTAGGACTCCAAGTGCTTGTTGGTCCAGATGGTGCCGATCCTCTTGCGATTCATATGAGGTATTCAAACCACAAGGATGGTAGATATAATTTGTTTTAATGGAGATTGACAAGGACTGCTAAAGGAAACAATAGATTTAGATAGAGGTGGATCTATTGGCGTAATCTGCACACTTCCTTCCCATCCAAGAAGATTACCGAATGGAAAATCTTGCCTGGATTTACATAGATGAGATCATTGTACATCGTGGAGTACCTATTTCCATTATTTTGGATAGGGAGTCTCCTTGTGTCACAAATATGGTAGTCACTTTAGAAAGCCTTTGTACACAATTAAACATAAGTACTACCTACCATCCTCAGATGTATGGAAAATAGAACGAACTATCCACACTTTGAAAGACATACTCCGAGCCCATATGATGAGTTTAGAGCTCCCAATATTTTTTTTTTTATTTTTCCTATAACAAAATTATCATGTCAATGTAAATGTGCTCCCCTATGAAGCAGTGTACGGGCTTAAGTGTTGATCACCCCTTTGTTGGCTAGAAATTGGCGATAACAATTAATGAGGCTTGGTAAAGATCAAGAGAGCACTGACAAGATCATGAAAATACATGATAGAGTGAAAGGTGCTTGCGATCGTAAGAAGAGCTATGTTGATAAGCATAGGAAACCCTTGTGGGAGGTAAATTACTCTTCAAAATGTCACCTTGGAAAAGAATTTTACGCTTTGCAAAAAGAGGATAACTAATTCCTCGCTATGTAGGATCCTTCGATATTTTTGAGATGATCGGTCGACTGACATATAGGCTCAACATAACATAAGAACTTAGTGCGATACACGACATATTCCATGTGTCAAACCTCAAAAAGTGCTTGGTGGAGGAATCCCTGAACGTACCTCTAGAGGACCTCCAAAATAATGATCAACTAAAATTCATGGATGAACCCATAAAAATCATCAATCGGGAAGTTAAGCAGCCTAAACAAAGCAAAATCCTGATTGTGAAAGTTCGTTGGAATTCAAAGCACAAAGCAACGCTACATGGGAATGGGAGGATTTCATGAGGAACAAAAATCATCAACCATCTTCTACATCTGAACTAGTGGCATCGCCAGTTGAATTTCGAGAAGAAATTACCACGACTGGGGGAGACTGTGACAAGTGTCAAAACTCAGGTTAGGACTCATCTAGAACCTTGTCATTTCCTTGCGTGCACATAACTTGGCTTTAGAAGCAACAAGTTGAGCTAGATCGCGACTTAATATATCCCTCGGAACAAGTAGTGTAACATAGCTTGTACTAAGTAGTCACATTGGTATGTGAATACTCCAACTAGGTTGGAAAGTGCCAAAGTTCAATCTCAAAACTAGACATGAAACCATGTTCAATAGATCACAACTCAAGGTTAAGTTAAACACCCTAATTAATTAATCGGATCATATGACGTGCTAAACTTGAAGGGCCATTAATTATTGGTTTGGGCTAGGCATCAAGGCATGAATAGAATAGGGTGCAATATGTAAATTTTTGAGTCTTTTGTTTAGTTTTCGGTCAGGACATGGTGTGACCGAAAACTAGTTTTCGGTCTGCCTTGACCGAAAACTAGTTTTCGGTCTGCCTTGACCGAAAACTGTTTTCGGTCCATCTAGTATAAATAGGTCTAGTCTCTTTCATTTATAGGTTGTTGATGTTATCATCTCCTAGAGAGGTTTTCGGTCTTCCAAGTTGTATCAGACAATTTCACTGACTGAATTGTATGCAAGCTTGGTTTATTTCATCTTCTTCTACATTTCTTACACATTTTGACTGATCTTTGGATAGATCCAAAGGAGTTAGGACCTAACAATTGGTATCAGAGCGACTCCTTTGTCAATCAAGTGTGCTTCAGCATTTTTGGTTTTTGATCATTTGAGTTTTCAGCCCTAGAAGTTTGTTATTGCTTGGAATTTAAAGATTAAGCTTATTTTGCATTGAGAAGAATCAGATCTGTTCTTGGGAATCCGATTTTGACTGAATTCATTTCATTTTCGGTCTAATTGTTCATCAACCGAAAACCTACTCATCAACCGAAGATCTAGTTCATCAATCGTCATCTGTCCAAATCTAAACCTCAACCGAAATCCTTAATCAAATATCTCAACCGAAAACCGAAAACCCCAAAACCCCAACCAAAAACTTAATCACTTTAGTTTTCCGTCAAGGAATTCTTTTTTCAACCTAGTTCTCGGTTAACCTAGTTTTCGGTCAGAAAATCATTTTCGGTCTAGACCTTCTATACCGAAACCCATTTTACTTTAATATTTTCATTTGTTTTTTAATCAAATTATTCATTAAAATTAAAAAAAAAAATTAGAAAAACAAAAATCAACAAAAACAAATCAAATGGATTCTCAAAGCATGACAGCACATCAGGAACTTGACTCCATCATCGGGAGAATCTCTCGAATTCCACCACTCTTGACTGCAGAAGGATTTCCAGAGTGGAAGTACAAAATTGAAAAAATATCAAGATGATAGATTTCAAGATATGGCGCAGTATTCTTCGAGGACCAGTCAGAATCACCGTTGCTTTAGAGGATGGAACTTACGTAGACAAACTTGTTGAGAGCTATATAGATCAAGACTTTGAGAGGGTTGAGGAACAAGAGAAGGCCCTCGCAACACTTACTATGGCACTATCTGTAGAAATTGCTCAAGGATTCCGTGAGTATACTTCTGCAAAGGCACTTTGGGAAGCATTGATTGAGGTCTATGAGGGTAATAAGGATATGAAGCAGAGTCTCCAGGACACGCTTCGACAAAAATTCAACCTGTTCAATCGTGTTTTGGGTGAATCTCTTGAGAACCAGCTCCAAAGGTTTATTACACTTACTACTGAGATAAGCTCTACCGGTGTCTTTGTAACAAAATCAGAAATTAACAAGAAGTTGCTCAATTCACTTCCGAAATCATGGGACATGAATGTCTCAGTGATCAAGAAGACCAAAGATCTGAATAGGCTGACTCTAGCAGAAACCATGGCAATCATCAAAGCTTGTGATCTTGAAGATAAGCAGAGAGATAAACCATATTAATTCTTATTTAACTGCGAATCTAGAGATTTAAGCCTCCAACAACACTTCTTTTTCAAGCTTCTCTGTTGCACAAGCACCTCTAGTTTCACCAGCTCCACACGTGTCTCAAGTTCAACCTTTCATGAGTTATCAGCCTACCTCATATGTCATTCCTTCCAGGCAACAAGTTCAAGTTTCTCAACCTCAGATTATTCCTCAGCAAGTTATTCCCAGTGTTGGCTCATCCACAAATGCACCTTCTCAGTCTCATGGATTCTGTGCTCAAGCCAAAGAAAAGGAAGAAAACATGGCTATTGCTACCAGTGTGGTCAACAGTTACAATGCGTTTATGGCTGGAGAACTCTCACAATAACTCTCTTATGCTGAGTTTGATCAAATTCATCCTGAAGTCATAAAAGAGATGGACATTAACTGGCAGATGGGCATGATTGTTCACATGGCAAAGTAATTTTCTAAGAAGACGGCCAAGAACAACTGGGGTGTGAATTCCAACAAAAGGGTTGGATTCATCAAAGGGAAGTTATGCTGCTATAATTGTCATGAGCCAAGACACTTTGCAAGGGAATGTACGAAGCCTGATAGACGTGAGAATGCTGATCGAACCATGGTGTCGGTTACCTATGTCAACTCTAACAACAACAGGGGATCCTCATCCACCAATCATTCATCAACTAATCATTCTGCAAACATGGCGATGGTGGCTCAATCCTTTGATTGGGAAGATCAAATCCAGGCTCTGAACATTTCAGGACCTGAGAATGCTAATCTGGCCCAGATCAAGGATCTCAAGGAGGAAGAAGTGGAGGTAGATCCCGAAGAAGACATGATGAACCTCCAGTTTGCATTCATGGTGTAGACTACTCCTAAGTCATCGAAGCTCGAGGGACAATTGCGGAGGAGTATCGTCAGGCCTTGGTATGTCGATAGTGGCTGCTCCCGGCATATGACAGGAGATATCTCCTAATTGCATGACATTCAAACTTTTAATGGGGGCTATGTCTCTTTCGCGGGCGGTGAAGGCGGAAAAATAACGCAAAGAGGAACAGTGACGAACGGAGGGCTCAGCTTTAAAAATATCAACTATGCTACGGAACTGAAACACAGTCTGTTGAGTGTCTCCGAAATCTGTGACAAAGGATACTCAACACATTTCACTGATAAAGAATGTATTATTTTAAAGTCGGACATTGTCATCCTGGAGGAGTGGATCCTTGTGAAATCTAAGCGGGACGGGAATGCCTATATCATAGACATGAACAACAATGTCCCCGACGAAGTCACTTGCCTATTCTCCAAAGTCCAAGAACAAAATGCGATGTTGTGGCATCGTCGACTTGGTCACGCAAACGCAAAGAACCTAAACTGTCTTCCCAAAAACAAATTGTTCCATGGTCTACCCGTCAGAGATTTCATAATCTTTGAAAAGTGTGTTTCCTGTGCTCAAGGAAAACATCATCGGAAACCACACCTGCCAAAGCAGATTAACTCCATCAGCCAGGTTCTTCAGTTGCTACATATGGATCTTTTTGGTCCGGTTAACGTTCTCGGCATCAATCGTAATTCATATTGTTTCGTTATGATAGACGATTTCTCTCGTTTTACGTGGGTCTTCTTTCTATCCAACAAAGCTGGGATTGCCGACCTCATCAAGAAATTCGTTGTAATGATTGAAAACCAAACAAATAACCGAGTGAAAGCGCTACGTACCGACAATGGAACAGAGTTCAAGAACGCTGTTCTTGATCATTTTTGTGCTGAGAAAGGAATCGTGCGTCAATTTAGTTCCGTTCGCACGCCACAGCAAAACGGTGTTGCTGAACGGAGGAATCGAACTGTTAAAGACGCTGCAAGGACGATGTTGTGTGATTCCAAATTTCCAATTTTCTTCTGGGATGAGGCGATCAATACTGCTTGCTATGTTCAAAATCGTGTCTTAATCAACAAGGCCCAGATGAAAATCCCGTATGAAATCTTATTTGGACACAAGCCATCAGTCAGTCATTTCCGAGTATTTGGCTACCCTTGCACCCTTCTCCACTTGGAATCCAACCCCAAATTTAATGCAAAAGCTGATGATTGTTACTTCGTTGGATACGCTGCTCATACTGCATATCGGGTTTACAACAAAAAGACGAAACAGATCGTGGAGTCTTTTGATGTATGCTGGCTTGAAGAGAATGAGACAGACGCTAGGGTGGGTCCGGATTGGTTGTTTGATTACACATCTCTTTTCAAATAATTTAATGTATTGTATAATAACCAAGAAGAATCTACATCTAGCTCGAAGAATGCTATTGAAGACGAAGATGAAGAGGTTATCTATAGACCTCCATTGGCTCCTACAGATCCTTCGGTGACTTCTACTATCACAAACGAACCTGTTTCATCTTCTATGGGTCCTTCAGCAAATGATGGAGCAGTTAACATCCGTAATCTTCCTGTCTCTATCAATGGCATTAACCATGCAATTCCCTCTCGCATTCAGCGCGACCATCCAATGGAGAATGTTATCGGCCAGCTGGGCGAAGGTGTTCATACGAGAAGTCAGAGTGGAGATGTCAACATGTGTCTCTACTCCTGCTTCATTTCTCAAATAGAGCCTAAAAACATTAATATGGCTTTGAATGAGCCCAGCTGGGTTGATGCAATGCATGATGAGCTTAATCAGTTTGAGAAGCTCGGGGTTTGGAAACTGGTGGAGTTGGGCAAAGGAAAGAAATCTCTTGACACCAGATGGGTCTTTTGGAACAAACAGGACGATTCAGGTGTCATTGTGCACAACAAGGCGAGATTAGTGGTTCGAGGGTTTCGGCAAATTGAGGGTCTTGATTATATGGAGGTTTATGCTCCGGTGGCGCGCTTGGAGGCCATTCGTATCTTCCTCACGTATGCTTCGTACATGAACTTTATCGTATACCAGATGGATGTCAAGATAGCTTTCTTGGATGGCAAGGTGAAGGAAGAGATGTATGTTGACCAACCTCCTGGTTTCGTTAACTCCAAGCTTCTTAATAATGTCTACAAGTTAGACAAAGCTTTGTATGGGTTGCATCAGGCTCCTAGAGCTTGGTATGCTACCCTTACTCAGCATTTACTCGATCACGGCTACAACCGAGGCACCATTGATCAGACCTTATTTCTCAAACATGTCGGTCCAGATCAAATATTGGTTCAAATCTACGCGGACGACATTATTTTCGGGTCGACTAGCCAACAACTTTGCAAAGAGTTTGAGGAGGTTATGAAGAAAAGGTTCGAGATGAGCTCGCTCAGGGAAATGACCACGTTTCTGGGGCTTCAGGTCAAACAATCTTCAACCGGAATCCTTATTCATCAAGCAAAGTATGTGGAAGATATGCTGGAGAAGTTCAGGTTCCGTGACGCTAAACTTGCTCTTACACCCATGGCGGAAAGACCACTCTTGGTTCCTGATCTTGAGGGCGAATCCGTAGATCAGACGTACTACAAATCAATGATCGGATCGCTCATGTATCTAACTGCAAGTCACCCAGATGTAATGTTTGCGGTCTGTCAGTGCGCTCGCTATCAGGGTAATCCTGAACTATCTCATCTTATTGCTATAAAAAGGATTTTTCGGTACCTCAAAGGCAGCCACAGGCTGGGTCTTTGGTATCCGAAAAATCACGAATTTGACCTTTATGCTTTTGCAGACAACAATTATGGAGGATGCGAGCTTGATAGAAAATCGACTTCAGGAGGATGCCAATTTCTGGGAGATAGGTTGGTTTCATGGCAGTGCAAGAAGCAACACACCGTCTCGACCTCAACAGCAGAAGCGGAGTATGTCGCTACGTCTGCTTGTTGTTCTCAAGTGATATGGATCCAACATCAGCTATTGGACTACGGTTTGAATATTCAAGAAACCCATATTTTTTGTGATAATGAGGCTGCGATTCAAATTGTTAAAAATCCAGTCTAGCACTCCAAGACCAAGCATATCGATATTAAAGTGCATTTTATTCGAGATTGTTATGAGCCGTCGCGCATTCGGCTAGAACAGTTCCTACTGCTAATAATGTAGCGGATCTGTTCACCAAGCCGTTTAACAAAGTTCACTTCGATATGCTGGTCAACTTTTTGAAAATGATTCGCTTCGAGGATTAATTTTTGTTAGGTTAGTTTAAATTTGTGCATTTTAATTTCATTCTCACCCATGCACAAATTTAGGGGGAGAAATAAACAAAAACCAAACAAAAATTAGAAAATATATAAAAACCATAAACATCAGAAAAATCATAAAATTTAAAAATAGTTCTGTGAAGTGATCATTTGGGAAGTGATATCAGCTTGTGATAACAGACAATCTGAGTCTGTGTAAACGACCAAAGCTGAATTGTATAGGCTCTGTGCTTGATGCGCTGGTAGGCACGAAAGATTCAAAGGACTTGACTAGGTGCATATGAACTTAAGGAATCTAGAGACTTGATAAATTCGGACCTAGATAGTTCCATTTAGCCTGACAATACGACGCTCAGATTGGTTGAGTAGGGAGATATGCATGAGAATCCACCAGTTACACAAAAGGAACCTGTATCAAGATATGTGGTTTTACTTTTCCTCGATGTGCGGACTTTGTCCTTAATTCCAGTATTGACAGGGTGACTGGGAAATTCCGATAAATTAGGTCTGTAGAAAGTTATTTTCTTTCTTTCTTTCTGTCAGTCATATGTTGCATCTTCTGTGTGATCGAAAGATCCGACCTGGACTGTAACATATGCAACTCTATTTCTCTGCATCTTCTTATCTACACAATTCTTCCTATCTGTTAGTCATATGTTGTCTCCTCTGCGTGATTCATAATCCGACCTGGTACACAACATATGCACCTTCTACTTCTTAACCCCTCTAAAATTCTGGTTAGTCATATGTTTCACTCTCTGTGTGATTGAAAAATCCGACCTAAGTGTATGACATATGCATTCTAAATCTATTCTTTCTATGAATAATAGTCTGCTCACCTAAAGTAAGGAGTATTCTGGAAGTTCTTGATTATTGGGGCATATCAGGAAGCGGGAAACATGTTCTAGTACACTTAAAATTGAACGATACTAGATTGTCTGTAGATCTCGCTGCTCAATTTAGGTGGACAACAATATCCTTGGTCGTCGTCTGATAAATGGTCTTTAGGAATTTATTTTATCTGGTAACCTAGGATCATTGTGCCCTATCACTAATAGAATTCCTAAAATCCGTCACAATTTTTCGTGCTTATTTGGACCACAATACCAGCGATCGACCAGATCTATTCATGAAAGGAGAGATAATGATAAACAGATTAATGATTGTCTTACAACTATGATCCTAAATCACAAAATTATTAATAGGATTAATTTTAGGTTTAAATTAAAATTCTAGCAGTTAAAATTTTATATTTCTCGTTTATTTTATTTTATTTTTATTTTTATTTTTAGGATTTATAATTCTTAAAATTTTTATTTTTATTTTCATTTTATTTTATTTTAGTTTTAGTTGAATTAATCCTCAAAGAGTATTATTTTTAACAAAAAGTATTGGGTATTGGGCTTATTTTTTTTAAGGGATGTGCAGCCCATTAGGTTTGGGAACCGGGTTTGGATCCAGTTTCCAAACCGGATATATAAAGTGAAAAAGAAAAGGTTCTCGGTTCCTTTATCTCTTTTCTTTCTCTGAATACCGAAAACTCTTCACATCCTCTCAAAATCGAAAATTTTTTGTGTCGTTAATCCGAAATCGTTCTCAAATTCTTGCAGGTACATAGATTCCGATCACATTCATGTAACTTTTACTGAAAAACAACCATGAAATCATCGCTAAATCGACAAAAACTTGTCTGTCGGAGCTTTCGGTCACCATAGGATTTCGGTCTGAGCCATCAGCCGTAAAACGACCTTCGGTCCAAGCCGAGCTGTTTTCGGTTGAGCCGGCTCATAGATGTTTTCGGTCTAAGCTGATGGCTTAGTCGGCTTTCGGTTTAAGCCGATGGCTTAGATGGTTTTCGGTCTAGCTCCCTTTCGGCTCTTTTAGGCTTTTTGTCTTGACTAAGTGTTTAGTCCTTGGGTTTTCAGTCAACAATCTTGACCGAGAACCTATTTTTGGAATTTAAGAAATTAAAATTAATTAAAAGGCCAAAATTAAAGGAAATTAAATTGAGAAATAAAACTTAATTTTTAATTAAATGATTTCTCATCTGACTTATGTTTTGCAGTAACAATGGCAAGTCTGAAGATAGCTGAGAGCCACAACGTTTCCATCATTCTTGGTGAACCTCCAATGGGGCATGAATATTTCAAATCCATGATGGTCAGGTTGCGGGAATGCTGCATTTCCACTACACTCACCTGGAACCCAATCATCTACATGGATTTGATCAATGAATTCTGGAGATCAGCAAGAGTCCTGAACGGAGACAACGGGATGCAATCAATTGAAGCCAAAGTGCAAGGACACAGAATTGTCATCTCAGAGCAGTTTATCAGAGACACTTTGAACAACGATGACAAGACTGCCTATCCAACCACTGTTGATTTGGGGACAGTCGATGACTACCTTGAGAAGTTGGGCTATGAAGGTGATTTTCCACCTACCATCAAGAAGCTATTACCCCCATACTGGAGGTTTTAGCTCATGTGTTTGTTAACTGCGTGTCAGGGCGCAAGGGTGGATCAGATGAAATTTCTTCAAGAAACACTCAAGCTATTGTTGCGCTGGCAGCAGGGATTAATTTCAATTTCTCTAGATTCATTCTAGAAGAAATGGTTACCAATCTTAACAAGAAGGTGAAGGACCAATTCCTGCTGTATCCTCGGTTTATCTAAATCTTTCTCAAATGCTTGTTCCCATACATTGTCAAGACGGGAGAGATTTTAGACTTGAAGGCCTTTGGACCGAACACAATTAGCCTGATCAAGCAAAATCAAAAAGGGAAAGTAATGTTCCAAGGAAGGCTCCCCTTCGAAAAGTTTGGTAAGTTTGCTGAGCTGACCGATTCATCTGAATCCCGTGGATCATTTGAAAAAGCTTCTACTTGCCAAGCAACATCTGAACCTGAAAAGTTGAATGATGATGTTATCGATGTTTCAGACCATGAGGATGAAGCCACTGCTGCTCCAAACGCTATTGTGGCTGAGGAGCATGATCTACATAACATGAATGTTCAAATTGATTTTGTTGAGGGTTCAAATAAAGAGCTCACAGAGATAGAGGGAGGAGAAGAAGTTGATTATGAAGACCTTGATCTATCAGGCTATGATTGAGATGATATCTCAACCCACTTTACAGGAATTGAGCGTACCTTATCTAATGAGGAGATTGATGATCTGTTTAAGTGCATCAATGATGGTGTCTATCTAACATTGGAGATACAAGAGAAAGTTGTAGATGAAGAAGCTGAGCCTCTTGTCCAAATTCCAACTGCTGACACTTCAATTCCCATGGACACATCTTCAGGGAATCCTCCCCCTGAGAATGTGATTCCTACACCTGAGCAGATCGTAGTCGAAGCAATGAAAGACCTATCCTTCCACCCCCTATGAAAAGAAAAGGAAATGATCCTAGGGTGGGAGTGGTCTTTCCAGACCTTTCTCAATCAACAGAGACTCCACAAACCTCAACCGCTGCCCCTACTTCTTTCATTCCAACACAAAAAGGCCCCATCTCAATTCATGAGGCTGGTGGTTCATCAGCAGGCCTGAGTGTGTCTTCTCCAAGGCCTCATCATGACATTGTCTCTGAGAGACTTGCCATGCATATGGCTCAAAATTTAAGTCCTCCTCGTTCCTCCCGCAGTAAAGGAATATCTATTGAGGAAGGAGCACTCGGAGATGAAGATACCTCAGTGCCTGAACTGAGAAAAGAGATTGATGTGCTGAGCCGAAAGCTAATCGAAAAAGACCTCGTGATCAATCAACAAGAATCTCGCATTGCTGATCTTGAGGCCTCAAATGCTCAACTGATCATCCGAGTTGACGATCTCAAGGAAGACAAAGCCACAAAGACTGAAAGACTGAATTCACTTCATAAACACCTTGAGACTTTGTTAGCATGCTATTTTGACTTGAAACAAAAGCTGACAGAGGAGCTTGGTGATAAGTTCAAGTCTTCGGTGGAAATCCTCAGGGTCGAGCAGCCATCCCAAGCCACTCCTGGTGATTCCTCTACTCCAAGAACGACTCAGTTTGTTGATCATTTTGAAAAAGAGCCAGTTCAAGCCCCACACATCATCTCTATCAAGAAGAAAAAGCTGAGAGACGCCTCCAAGAAGAAGAATATAATGTTCAAGAGGAACTTTGATCAGAACGCTCCTTCAAACCAGCCAAAGATAACTCTCACTAATCTTGATAAGAAGAGGTTCGTGGCTAATTATGGAGACAGAACAGGAATTGTATCTTGGGCTTTTCATGACAGACTCAATCTGTGTGGGCGGTGAAAAGAAAAAGCAACAATATTGAATACTACCAGGATACTCATGATTTTGAATCATGGACCAGGGTAGATCTTACGGTACTTTCAAGGGCTCCATTTGCAAATCCTTCAAATGACCCTAAGGCCACTCACTTCCAGCTTTTTTTAGAAGATCAAGTCAAGAAGGGCTTTACAATCATGAAGACTACTGAATCATTCATCAAGCAGTACCCTGATGTGATTGATCAAAGTACCAACTTGCCATTCAAGAATGTGATGTGGCCTGCCACCAAACATATGAGGCAAGTTCCAGTTCTTCAGAACTTTCAAGACAGATCTCTCGAGAAGATGTTGAACTGGGTCTATGACAAAAAGACAGCAACAACAGTCATCAATTTCCAAAACGGATCCTTTCGCTTATTTGATAAGAATGATTTGCTCCAATTCGGAAGATGGGACATTCATCACTTGTCTTTGTTCCAGATTCAGGTAGCTGAGGAGATTTTTGAATGTGCTGCTAAAGAGTATACATCTAAAGTTGCTGAGATCATAGAAAAAGAGATATGGAGTGGAGCGATGGATGGGAAAGATGTGGTGATCGTTGACAAAGATTAATGCTAGCCTCAAACCAAGGGGGAGATTGAGGGGCCATTATTTATTGGTTTGGGCTAGGCATCAAGGCATGAATAGAATAGGGTGCAATATGTAACTTTTGGAGTCTTTCGTTTAGTTTTCGGTCAGGACATGGTGTGACCGAAAACTAGTTTTCGTTCCATCTAGTATAAATAGGTCTAGTCTCTTTCATTTATAGGTTGTTGATGTTATCATCTCCTAGAGAGGTTCTCGGTCTTCCAAGTTGTATCAGACAATTTTACTGATTGAATTGTATGCAAGCTTGGTTTATTTCATCTTCTTCTACATTTCTTACACATTTTGATTGATCTTTGGATAGATCCTAAGGATTTAGGACCTTACAAAACTAGTTTAAGTAGTTATCAAACTCAATTTAATTAAATCATGATTTGATTTAATTACACGTTGGAAATAATATCCACATATCATAATTTGAATCATGAGCCAAAAATATAATCCAAGGATTGTCTAATCCTACATTCATATGTTATGAACCTTTATTTCGTTTATTTAAAAAAAATTTGAATTTATAAAAATCAAATCATAAGTTACCATTTTTACAACTTAATTCAAGATGATTCAATTTTATGAATTTATTTCTAAAAACAAATAGTCCAATAAAAACCAAGAAATAAAACTCTTGGAAGTTCATGAAAATACTAAGAGTTTTATAAAAGTTAAAGCTAAATTTTTATAAAACTTAAGGGAAGGCTTTAAGAGGGTACTCTTACCAAGAAAAGCCTCATAATAACCCGCTCTCCTCCCCAAAAATTCGGCCATACACAACCTCTACACTCCTACTCTCTCTCTCTCTCTCACTCACTCATTATTGCTCCTTATGCAAAATCCCAAGGTCAGATTTTGCATGTCAATGTGAGAGAGAAAAACTGACCTTAGGTACAATTTCTATGAGAGAGATTTTTTTTAGTTCATTTTACTGATGTTAGACAGCATTTATGGAGTTTTGTGGCCGATTTTAATGAAGTATATACTGAAAGAGATGACGAGAGAGATGGTCTATCCAGAGAGACAAAATCTCAATTTCTCTCTTCCTTCTCTCTAGAAACCTCACTTTCTCTCTCTAAAAATCAGCCCCTAAACCACGAATTTTTAGCCTTATTTTGGGTGTTCTTTAGGCTTCATATCAAAGGGTAAGTTATTATCATACACCTCTTGAAGATCCATAACAAAGTTTACAAGTTCTACTCACTTTCTCCTTCAAATTTTCCTTTTCTAAGGCATGTTCTTGCAAATAACCTTTGTTTGATCTTGATGTTTGTAGATCACCACCAAAAACATGTTTCATGTTCTATAAATGGTGTTGATTTATGATCAAACCAAAGTCAAGAGCAAATGTGAACACATGCAAGCCTTATCTAGCACCAAAAACCGATTTTTCAAAAGCTTAGTATCATCTAGCTTGGTTGCATGTAAGATCAAATGGTTAGAAACAAGTATTTCTATAGAATATCTTTAATATAGTGTTTTTATTGCTCAATTTACGCAAAAGAAAAGGATATCATTAGGTAAAATAGAAGTTTGAACTATGTTTTCATGAGTTTTACTCTTCAACATTCTTTCAGATTCGTTTACTCAACTTTTAAAGGGCATATCTCACGCATTTCTTGACCAAATAAGGATATTCGTTTTCTTCAGACTAGTTCCATGGGTTGAATTTCGAACACAGTTGCCCTTACTGTAAAACATTAGAAATATGATTTTTCATGATTTTTACAAAACAGTTGCGCAAACAGAACTTTTTCTGTGACCACTAGTTTTGCATTACATGATCAAAGACCTTAAACTCCAAAATAAATATGGATAAAATTATTTTAGGAACTTCAAATAATTATCTCAGAGTACATAAAATTTCATGAACAAAAACCTTATAGAAGTTTCTACAAAAATTGTTGAACTTCCAGCTACATTTGGAACTAATGCACTAGCTAGTGCTACATTCCTAAAATTCTTGGGTTTGAATACCCCCATTTAGCTCCAAAATAAGTTTTAGTCAAATTGTTTTATGTAATACAATGGTTTCAAGAGATGTTCTGTAAAACCCCAAGTGGTAGAACAAATTGTTTATTTTCTTACAAAAATAAGTATTTAATGGCCAAAAATTCAAAATAAATACTTACGTATGAGATAAAAATCTGAAAAATTATAGACCTGATTTGTGTAAGAAATAAAAATTCTACCAAAAATTTTCATACAATTTGGTCACTGTTTGTTATTTTATTCGGAATTTTCATTTAGTTAGGACATTAATTTACAAAATCGGGTATTAAGACCCAAGAGCACAAACCAATATTTTTCCTTGCGTTGGAAACACCATGAGAACCTATGAAAATTAACTTGTGAATTTTTGCAACTGTTTACCATTTACTTTGAAAATTTCTTATTATTTAGACTTAAATTTCAAATAAATAACAAATGACCTTCAACAATTTCTATAAAACTTTTGGACACTAATACCCTCCGTTAGAATCAGAATATAAAGTTTTACAATTTTTGGAGTTCATTTTCATGCCTTTATGGATTTTTTTTAACATAAGGCACCGTGAATTCAATAATACCAATAATTAACCTAACAAACTTTGGGCATTTTGCGACACCACTAGTTGGATAGGTAGATCTTAGATAGTGGTTTAGTGAATTGTATCTCACTAGAAACTATTTGTTCCATAGGGCACTAGTAGAAATCAATCTCTAGAACACTGGACCGCGAAGCTCGAACCACAAACTCTCCCTAGTGAGTATTCACAACCCCCTTTTTACTGTTTTCATGTTTTGGGGTGGACAACATGCCATTGTTTTATGAGCTATCCATACTATATTAATGAACTTAGAATGATCTTATTTTATGAACTTAATGAACTTGAAACGATATGGTTTTATGAACTTGGAATGATATTGTTTTATGAACTTCATGAACTTGGAAAGATACTCTTTTATGAACTTTCTGCTATGAACTTGTGCTATGAATTTCATATGATGAACTCTTGATATGAACTTTGTGATATGAATTTGTTATGAACTTTGTATGTTAAGTCCGCGAGAACTGAACGACAACCTATTAACTCGTATTTCAAGCCGATGGTCTTATGGATAACGCTATTTGGGGTAGACAGCCCCCACTCACCCAGAACTGTGAGTGCATATTTCCGTGAACTGACATCATGGGAACCATGGAGATGATGGAATGGGGCAAGAACGGTCGTTAGGCTTGGTTGTGAACGGAGTGTTTTCGCATTCAACACTCATTTCGAGTTGGAACTTTTGTTGAACAAATCTATATTTTCTTACTGAAATGATGTACCTTTATAAACGTGTGAACTCACCAACTATTTTATAGTTGACCCTCGTTTTTGCATGCTTTTCAGGAAACATTCAGTGATCCAGTTTAAGACGCCATAATGATTTATGTTCATTGCTCTTGTTATGTACTAGACTATGTAATATGGAACAAAAATGTAACATTGTTTCAAATATGATGTAAACATAAAATTTCTCAACGATTATGGTTGGTAATCCTATTTACCTTGTGTTATGAGACCTTAGCCTATCACCCTTCGTGCTTCCGCTTTAACGGGGTGTGGCAATAGTCGACCCTCGTTTTTGCATGCTTTTCAGGGAACGGTTAGTGAATCAAAAAGACACCAGCATGATTTATGTTGTTGATTTTGTTATATATTAAACTATGTATTGGGAAAACTGAATGTATTTGTTTTGTACGTGTTTTAAACATAAAACACTTAATGTTTGTGGTTGGTACTCCTATTTACCTTTTGTGATAAGACCTTAGACTATCACTCTTCGTGTTTCCGCTTTAATGGGGTGTGAAAATATCTATGTATGTATTCTTTCTAAAAGAACCTCTTACTCCTTCTAGCCATGATATAGAGAGGAAGATCAATGAAGCCCACAAATTGATTACTAGACGTGGATTACATCTCAATATTCTTGAGTGTAAGTCATTTATAATATTCTAGTGGGTGATGGATTCGCTAGAAACCATCATGAGATCATCAATGAGAGATTCTACATTTATCAAGCCAATAATTACTACATTAGGCTATGGTTCTTCAACATCTTCAAGTTCTATGTGCCTTCCACTTCCTTTGTCATTAGAAGCTTGCGTTCTGCTAACTCATTAATTAGAGGAATAAGAGAACTTATTCTTGGTGGGCTTGTACAAAATAATCTAAATTCTGTTTTAGAGTATTATATAATTCTGTAATTAGTTGGTGTTTATATTCAAGATCAAATTAATAGTGATTGAAGTATTATCCTAAAAATATTAATGGAAGATATTTCTACCAATTAGAAAGTAAACTATATCAAGTAAAGTTTAATTTATCCTTTATTATCACCAAGACTTTAGATGGTACTACTAGGTTGTATCTTTTGTGCTTAATCTTAGACATTCATTAGAAAAGAAGTTATACACCAAAGTATATAGTTCCTTAATAATTATATGTTGGATTAGTGTCTAAGCCCATAACTATATTTGGTATGTACTTGACCCGGTTGTAGCGTGGTCCTTTTGGGTTGCCTTCACCGAAGCAACTTGACTGGATGAATAATGGAGAAAGAGGATAAATGTGGTTTATTAATATCTTATGTGAATAATATATTAAAAGAGAAATCATATTGTTTAATTAATATTGGTCAAGAATTAGTTTAGAATTCATTTTGTGGTCAAAATATATTAATTAAATCTAAGGGGACTGGAATTGCACTTATGAGATAATTGAAATATGGGTTGTTGATCCCTTGTGAAGGGAGGGGACGAATTTGATGTGGAAGCCCACATTGAATTCGTCCAAGGAAGGGATTCTAGAAGGGTCTTATGGGCTGCTTGGTGGCTAAGTAACCGGATAAGGTCTTTGACTGAAACCCGAATTCCACACCTATATAAAGGGACCCTTGGCATCCAATTTCAGCTTCCATAACCCCAGAAGGTTTCCTAGAGCCGAAAATCACCTCCCTCCTCTCTCTCTTGCATTGTCCAATTGATTCTTGGTGTTTGTGATCGATTAGAGGTATTACGTTTGTGATACTAAGCTCACAAGTGAAGGATCTTCAAGCTTCAATTGAAAGGTAACATTCTTACTAGTTTATTTATGTGAGATTTGATTTTTGTATGCTAGAGTTAGGGTTTGCAAGCTTTGGGTGATTTGCATGTACAATTAGAGAAACCTAGATCCAAAGCTTTAGGGTTTGCATGTGCACCATATGATTGTTGTAATGCTCAAAGCCCATCATTATATTCTCTAACTTTAGTGAAAATATCATTAGTAATCTCTTATATATTTAAATAAGATTCACATATGTTAAATGTAACATCCCGAGTTCAGAAGTGCAAGTTCAGGGTTCAAAGTGTAAATGTGAAAGGGCAACTCGGCGAGTCCATGGGTGGACTCGGTGAGTAGGGTCGCGATTCTGGTCGCGTGTTAAGTGGCCAACTCGGCGGCTGGACTCGGCGAGTTGGTGCTGTGTGGAGAAAACCCTAATTTCGGAGGACGATCCCTATATAAAGGACATTATACCTTCCCCCAGCCTTTTTACCCTCTCTTGAAGTCCAGAAAACCCTAACGAGCGTTTGTGAGTGATTTTGAGGGCATTTGAACCTTGGAGAAGGGATTTTGGAAGAGATCTTGGAGAGTTAAGAGGCTTGGAGCAAGGGGCTTTGATAGGACTAAGATTCTCTTCTGTTGGAGCTTCCTTTTGAGGTATTATTTCGTTGCTTGGGCTATTATGCATCATTTTGGAGTATTTGGAAAGAATAACCTGTGATGTTTTGAGTTTGGAGGTTAGATCTGAGGCTGCTACCTCAGATCTGGAATGGAGAAGGCCTAGAGTGCATTAAAGTCCCTGTTCTTGAGTGATTGGTGAAGCCATCTTGTCCCAAACCCAAACCCTAGAGTGTAAAATGCTTAGATCTACTTGTATTCACATAAAGTTTGCCACTTTACGTGATGGATGGCTTGTGGAAGGGTAGATCTATGGTTTATAGCATCTGCATGGCTTGGAAAGCCTCTGTATGGTTTCAGATCTAGGGCTACTCGGCGAGTCACAAGGGTGTACTCGACGAGTTGCATGAAGGTGGGTAGAAACTCGAAGAGTTGGAAGAACAACTCGGTGAGTTGGTTGAAGATAGCCTTGGACTCGGCGAGTCTGTTCTTGGACTCAGTGAGTCTGGTCTTGAGGTCCTAACCTTCTTCTGGTTGAGCCGTGAATCAGTGAGTCAAGGGAGGACCCGGTGAGTTGAGTGTGAGGGGACTCAGAGTTGTTGGACTCGGCGAGTTGAATCGCGGTTTGGGGAAGTTCTATGCATAGGGACTCGGCGAGTCATCAGGTTGACTCGGCGAGCAGATTCAGTCAGGGGTTGACTTTGACTTTGACTTTGACCAAAGGTTGGCCAGTTGATTTCCAGGGGCATTTTGGTAATTATTGGCTTTTGTTTTGAGTTCAGCGTTTTGGTGTTGGCCAGTGTTGGAGATCGTATCAGTGGTTGGAGCAGGTTGGGTTTATCTGTTTAGTCAGCAGTTGTGAGGTGAGTTATCCTCACTATATCGATAGGGTCTACGGCACCAAGGCCGGCCCTTTATCGGATTGTGATCCGGGTATCGTTGTTATGTTATTGCTTTGCTATGTTTGCATCCTGGTTAGGATGGTATATGTTAGAGACCTGGTTAAGGTCGGTATCCTGGTATATAGGATGATGCTATGACCGGTTAGGTCGGTATCCTGGTTAGGATGATGTTATACTATGTGATCTGCTAGATCAGTTTGATTGGATGTGAATTGTTATATGTTTGAATGTTTATGTGCACATGGTTGTTAGACTGGGGTTGGGTTGAGGCGGGTCCTGCTTTGTGCTGTAGGCCAACATACCTAGGGCAGACCAGTTATCCCGAAGGCCCAGTGAGCGGTCCGGATAGGCTGTAGGCCCCAAGATGGCGGACCAGACGTGTCAAGGCTCGGAGAGTGGACCAGGCCGACTGAAGGCCCAGTGCGGGCGGACCAGTCTTACTGTAGACTCAGAGAGTGGACCAGGTGGATTAAAGGCCAGGTGCGGGCGGACCAATTACACTGCAGACTCAATGTATGTGGTTAGACTCGGAGGGTGGACCAGGTGGACTGAAGGCCCAGTGCGGGCGGACCAGTCACACAGTAGACTCGAAGTGCATGGCTGTTCTGTGTTTTGTTATGATATGGCATGTTTTGCGTGTATGGTATATGTGGTTGGTATTTTGGGGGTATCTCACTAAGCTTTCGGGCTTACAGTTGTGGTTTAATGTTTTTTAGGTTCTTTAGGAGACCGTGGCAAGGCAAAGGCGTGATCGTACCGCTCCTCATGATTATGTTTTGTGATGTGATTCTGGGAAGACTTTGATAATAATTGTATTGAGAACCTTTTTTTAATAACTTTATGAAACCGGGTTGTTTTTGAAAAGTTTAAAATTGGCTTAAATTTTTAGAGTGTTACAAGTTGGTATCAGAGCCTTGGTTTGAGTGAATTGGAGGAACATTCGTGTGAATCCAGTCTCAAATCAAGGAGAGTTTTCAAAAGAGAATTTAAAATGGTTTTCAAAATGAGTAAAGGAGGATGCGGAGGTACGATCAACCGGAGCCAGTAAGTAACCCCAAAATACCATACATGATATTTGTTTTTGAGCTTTGATAGAACAACATGCTAGTACTAGGCTAGGGATCTTCAGGATTTCATGATAATGTTGCCTGATTTATGATTCCTGCTAGCCTAGGGTTTCTTCTGTGGGAGATTTCCAATGTTCCTCTAGGAGTGAGGGTTGAGTGCTTGTTATGTATGTTCTTTACTAGGGTGTTGTGGTATACTTAATGCAAACATGGGTAGGTGTAGAAGGTAGTATGCGCCCGTACTACTGAAAGCACAGGATCCACACGCATATCAAAGAAACCATAACCTCTAGGGATGGGTTGGGGGTTGGTTCCCAGGTTAGTGGGAAGTATCTGAGATCTTGCGCTGTTTTTCAATATAGAGGTTTCAAGGCATGCTGGGAGTGGATCCGGATCGGGATCGGGAGCAGAAGAGGGCGGTCAAGGTGGGTCAGTACCGCCCGAGGTTATTTGTTAGATGAGCACAGATGAGTTGGATGCTAGGATTCATGAGATTCTACATGAGGAGGTTGCTACGTTGTTCCGGGCCGAGTTGCCGGAACTGTTTAGGTCGATCAAGACTGCCATGGTTGAGTATTTTGATGAGCGCTATGTAGCTCTCACAGAGATGGCTACCGTGGCGGCTATAGCGACTGTAGCAGTGGCAGGGGAAGGAGCCGGTCGAGGTTTTTAGTATCGGGACTTTGATAATACGAAGCCTCCTACCTTCGACGGGTTCAGGACCTGATTGTTGCTATGAGATGGTTGTCGGACGTGGAGGGGTGTTTCTTCACGTGTTCATTCCCTGCTGATCAGAGAGTGAGGTGTGCTCTGAACCTGTTGAGGCTCGGGGTGAAGGATTGGTGGAGATTGACCACAGGGTCATATTCGGATGCGCATGGGCTGCGGTTTCATGGAATCAGTTCCGGGAGATGTTCAGCACTCGTTATGTTACGCGAGTTGAGAGGGAGAGATTGGCTTAGGAGTTCCTTGAGCTGAAGCAGGATTCGGAGTCGGTGACGGAGATCACCAGGATGTTCACTGAGAGGGCGATGTTTTGCCCTGAGTTCGCTTCGGAGCAGGCTCAGATGTCCCGATATCTGAGTATGCTCAAGAGGGATATCAGGTAGTTTGTGTCTACGCAGAGGTGCGAGACCTTGTTGGAGTTGCAGGAGGCCGCTAGGCGGCGTGAGTTGGAGATTGAGTTGCAGTTGCGAGAGCAGAGGCAGGCTCCGGTGTAGTCGCAACCGGCACCGAAACGGTCCAAGACCGTTGATTCTAGATTGGGAGATCAGAGCAGCCACACTTGTAGGAGGTGTGGGAAGGGTCACACCGGAGTTTGTAGGTCCGGTGGTGCATGCCGCAAGTGCGGAAAGGAGGGGCACTATGTGAGGGATTGTCGGCAGACAGCCCCGGTTTGGGATTTGAGGATTTGTTATCATTGCCATCAGGTTGGACACTTGAGGGCCAATTGTCCACAGCTTGCTGTAGGACCGGTGCAGGCTCCATCACTGGCCACTTTGAGGATTTCGGGTGGAGGTCAGGGTGGAGCGGAGCCCCCAAGGGCTCAGGGTCGTGCTTTTTAGCTTACATCAGAGGAGGTCAGGACAGTGCCGGATGTAGTTGCGGGTATGTTTCTTCCTTGATGTCTTGTTATTTTATGATTATTTTGGAGTATTATATATCTGCTAGTCTCGTGGTGTGGTTTCTGGTATTGTATTCATTGTTCCTTGAGGGTTATGGTAGGGTTAAGGGTTTGGTGTTGGGAATTTTGTTGGTTATCTTTCATGAGGGTTATTAGTGGGAATCTGGCGTTTGGTCTGAATGTTGGGAAACATCTGCAGTTTGAGGAGTGGTTAGCTGAAGGTCGGGTATCTTTCGAGCCGAGATGATCTGTGTTGATGTATGATTTTGTGAAGGTTGCTCGTTCTAGTGGGAACCAGTTCGCGTGTAAGGGATTATGTTGTGTAGGGTTGATAAGGGAGGTCGGTGATGGCGACCGGTGGTTGATAGTCAGTGCACTAAGTGGGGGAGAATTGGAAAATTCTCCAGAAGATCGATGGGCATGAGAGGTTGTTTAGCTGCTTGGGATTCAGTAGTGGTTTTGTCAGCTAAGAGCTTAGGCTGGTATGAGTAAGTGGCAGGCATGCGGGGCGGGATACAGACCAAGGGTGATTAATTGTGGAAGGCCTGGGATCGGGCTGGGATTGAGTATGTAAGATGGAGATAGAGTTCGGAACCCTAGAGGGCTAGAACAGTATGCATGGGAGAGTTTCTCGGAGGGATAACTCGGAATGATGAATGCTAGTTGAGCGGTCCAGATAGACTGAAGGCCGGTAGGCGTACCAGTCATGCTGAAGGCTCGGAGAACGGTCCAGCCAGGCTGAGGGCCCTGGAGGGCGGTCCAGACCTGCTGAACGTTCTGAGAGTGGTCCAGATTGGCTGAAGGCCTGGTAATGCGGTCCAGTCATGCTGAAGACTCTGCATGTGTTGATAGATAGGTACAAGGAAATGGATTGAGTATGTCGCGATATGTTAGCGTCAGAAGGTCTGGCCCCGGGTATTGATCGTGGTGAGTGGAAGGTAGAGCATGGACTTGAGAGTCCTTGCGAGTGGATCCGGAGTATGTGTGGTGTATAGGATAGCGGTTATGCTATAAGAGAATGGTGTAGTACTGGGTGAGCATCGTGGCACTTGTTGTAGTGACAAGGCGACCAAGTGGATTTCCTTGGTAAGGAAAGGGAAAGGAATGTAGCTCTGAGAGGGAGTGTAAGTTCATGGAAGTGAAAGCAATAGTGCAGAGTTATGATTGGGGTGTTCCAATCATGGTTGATTAGCAGTGTGTCTGCGGCTATGGTATGGAATCACATTTGGGTTGGATGTTTGCTGAGGCCACGGAAGAAATTTCCGAGGGTGTAGAGCCAAAAGTCTCAGAAGGAGTGTAGGGATGGAATCTTGGATTTCCAGTTTGATTTTGATCAAGGATTATGTATGTGGTGGAAATTTATCTTGGGGGATGTTTGGTGGTGTCGTCAGTGTATCGGGTTTTCCCAACCCGAGGATGCTAGAGCCAGTTCAGCATGGGTATGAGATTGCGGTGGAGAACTCATAGGAGTTGCTCTGAGGCTGAAGGACGTGTCATCCTGTCAGCATGGAGTGGATAAAGTTGGACTCAGATCGGGATTTCGGTGGTTCAGGGTTATTTTTAGCTCGTATGAGTCAAGTGATTGTTGTGTTTTGGAGCGAGTGATGTATCATGGAGTGGTACTTGGTTGATAAGTGTGGTTATTAGAGGATGAGGCCGGTAGCTAGCTTGAAGCAGGTGGTCAGGACACTGCAAGAGGGAAAGTTAGGTTTCGGGTTTCGGTGGTTGTGTTTTGAGGAACCTGGTCTGGTGAATGTCGGGTGGTGCATTGCGACAGTAGTTTTGGAGTTGTGCTGCTGCAGGCTTCGAGGACGAAGCCTAATTTAAGTGGGGGAGAATTGTAACATCCAGAGTTCAGAAGTGCAAGTTCAGGGTTCAAAGTGTAAATGTGAAAGGGCAACTCAGCGAGTCCATGGGTGGACTCGGCGAGTAGGGTCGCGATTCCGGTCTTGTGTTAAGTGGCCAACTCGGCGAGTCGGCGGCTGGACTCGGCGAGTTGGTTTTGTGTGGAGAAAACCCTAATTTCAGAGGATGAGCCCTATATAAAGGACATTATACCTTCCCCCCAGCCTCGTTACCCTCTCTTGAAGTCCAGAAAACCCTAACAAGCGTTTGTGAGTGATTTTGAGGGCTTTTGATCCTTGGAGAAGGGATTTTGGAAGAGATCTTGGAGAGTTAAGAGGCTTGGAGCAAGGGGCTTTGCTAGGACTTGGATTCTCTTCTGTTGGAGCTTCCTTTTGAGGTATTATTTCGTTGCTTGGGCTATTATGCATCATTTTGGAGTATTTGGAAAGAATAGCTTGTGATGTTTTGAGTTTGGAGGTTAGATCTGAGGTTGCTACCTCAGATCTGGAATGGAGAAGGCCTAGAGTGCATTAAAGTCCCTGTTCTTGAGTGATTGGTGAAGCCATCTTGTCCCAAACCCAAACCCTAGAGTGTAAAATGCTTAGATCTACTTGTATTCACGTAAAGTTTGACACTTTACGTGATGGATGGCTTGTAGAAGGGTAGATCTATGGTTTAGAGCATCTGCATGGCTTGGAAAGCCTCTGTATGGTTTCAGATCTAGGGATACGAGGCGAGTCACAAGGGTGTACTCGGCGAGTTGCATGAAGGTGGGCAGGAACTCAACGAGTTGGAAGAATAACTCGGCGAGTCTGTTCTTGGACTCGGCGAGTCTGGTCTTGAGGTCCTAACCGTCTTCTGGTTGAGTCGTGAATCGGTGAGTCAAGGGAGGACTCGGTGAGTTGGGTGCGAGGGGACTCAGAGTTGTTGGACTCGATGAGTCTCGGCGAGTTGAGTCGCGGTTTAGGGAAGTTCTGTGCGTAGGGACTCGGCGAGTAGAGTCAGTCAGGGGTTGACTTTGACTTTGACTTTGACCTAGGGTTGGCCAGTTGATTTCCAGTGGCATTTTGGTAATTGTTGGATTTCGTTTTGAGTTCAATGTTTTGGTCTTGGCCAGTGTTGGAGATTGTATCAGTGGTCGGAGCAGCTTGGGTTTATCTGTTCAGTCGGCAGTTGCGAGGTGAGTTATCCTCACTATATCAACAGGGTCTACGGCACCAAGGCCGACCCTTTATCGGATTGTGATCCGGGTATCGTTGTTATGTTATTGCTTTGCTATGTTTGCATCCTGGTTAGGATGGTATATGTTAGATACCTGGTTAAGGTCGGTATCCTGGTATATAGGATGATGCTATGACCGGTTAGGTTGGTATCCTGGTTAGAATGATGTTATGCTATGTGATCTGCTAGATCGGTTTGATTGGATGCGAATTGTTATATGTTTGAATGTTTATGTGCACATGGTTGTTGGACTGGGCTTGGGTTGAGGTGGGTCCTGCTTTGTGCTGTAGGCCAACATACCCAGGGCAGACCAGTTATCCTGAAGGCCCAGCGAGCGGTCTGGATAGGCTGTAGGCCCCGTGAGGGCGGACCAGACGTGCCGAGGCTCGGAGAGTGGACTAGGCCGACTGAAGGCCCAGTTCGGGCGGACCAGTGTTACTGTAGACTCAGAGAGTGGACCAGGTGGATTGAAGGCCCGGTGCGGGCGGACCAATCACACTGCAGACTCCATTTATGTGGTTAGACTCGGAGGGTGGACTAAACTTCGATAGTCTAGATCGATAGTGAGTTCCAACTTGCTTGTGCTCAACTATTTACTCTTTTATAAATATCTCTAATGAAGTTATCAATACTAAATTAACATTTAAGTAAAAGGTACATGAGTGTTATATGAAAAGTATAAATTCTATCAAGTAGATACCTAAAGTACTAGCCTCTTCTAGACTCTTTCCAGATAAGAGGAGCATTTCCTCTTCTAGTGTCAAGTTTCTTCATAATAGAAAACAAGAACTATCTATGTAGAAATTATTGGATTTCTTGGGTTTAAAGGTGTTCACTACATAAAATATGGTCCTCTTAGATAACTCAAGGTGATTCTTGTAGCCTTGCACTATTCCAACAAAATATCACTGTATTTATTGGAATATTTATTAACCTATTATATCATTAGATATATATCTAAATTATCCAAGACTTCGTATAATTCATGAATAAGTGTTCCTAGTATGATGTTAGAAGCATCTTGAACATCACAATGATTTCTTTAATAGGTACCATGTTCAGATCCATTGCTCAAAGCAAGTTGTTTTAGGACTAGATCCTTTAAGTGTATACAATTTCACATGTCTCACAAGATTGTCCCTCGAGACATGAACCCATTCATTGAAGTTGTATCGATTGAATGCTTTTGTTTTATCAAGTCTTTAGAGAAAAAGACAATTCATGGTTATGAGAGTGGATTACATATCTACAAAATTTTAACAAAATTCATTTAGCATTTTAAAAATTTAATCTTTAATAATTAATACCCTTTTAGTTTCCAAAAAACATTAATTATCAAACTCTAGGATCCAATTTGCAAAAGAAAAAAAAATGGTAAGGTATGCATTATCCCATCCATTTGAATCCAAACCGATAGATATCTATTATCAATTATATACCTATATATAATTCCTAGATTTATGGGATCACTAATATTAAAATTTAATTAGACATGTTTGATTCCATCTGTGCCTCGGAACTCTCTTGCTTATCCTTTATCACAAAAGATTTCCGACCAAATCATATAATTTGAATAACTTGTGTAATCGACCTACAATTTCGTTATAGAAATATTGAAAACACTCCAACAATCAAAAGAAAACACTAAGCGGTTAGGTATACTTTATCCCACTAGTGCATACAAGAAATGTGTGAGTGTTCTTCAAAAAGGATTGCATAGATTTGAGGTTTGTAAGGGGTCTTTGATGTTTTTATAATTCTAGTTTAAAAAACATATTATATCATGGTTATTACATTCATCTAATAAACCATGGTATACTTTAATAAATATTATTTTTATGTAAAATCAAATTTTAATAATGTTCTATATATAAAACCCAGTTTTATATAATTGATACGATCAAATTTTAAATTAATATCTAGTATTAAGTTATATCGTTTTAGTGCTTTAGAGCATTTGTAAACCTTTTTAATAAAACTTCCTTTTATAAAATATGGTTTGGAGTTTGATAAGTTTACAAATCTCAATTTTACACTTATATAATTTTATCATCTTATGTTAAAAGGTAAATTTCATTAAAAACAAATTCCATTGTGATGTTTATTTATGTTCAAATATTATTTTGCATTTGAAAAACTAATTTATCAACCATAATATAATAATAACAACATAAATATAAAACAACACAAACATGTTAACACAAATGTGCATAAAGCAAGCCATAAACTAGTGACATTTTTGTGAGCCATCACAAAAATATCAAGCCATTCCTAAAGGAGCATAAGAGGCTCTTATCTTGAATGTCTTCCTGTGCCCTTACTTTCTTCAACACCTTGTAGTAAGTTTACAAAAATAATTTTATAAAGTTTGATAAAATAATGTTTATAAAATAATGTTTATAAACTTTTGATCATCAAAATGGCTGACATCTTCATTATTGTTACATTTTTATAAAAATAAACTATTTCTAAAAGTAATCTATTAATTACAAAAATAAACAAAAGGAATACATTAATATTAAAACCAGTTTAAACAAATCAACACATGCAACAACACATAGGTCCTTGACTAGTTTATGCACATCATCCATATATATTTTCAAAATTATATATAACAACTCTTTGTTTTTTCTAAGACAACTTTTATGACTAAAAAGATACATGTAAACTTTTAGTCATATAAACAACAATTATAAATATTTTAAATTGTCGTAAAAAATATGCATGGATTTTTCTTGCAAAGAGAAAACCATCCATGTTTTCCAAAAACAATGATTTCATCAACTTAATAGATAATCAAACTAATCTTAAAAAATGGTTTTGATACCAATTTTGGTTTTCTTTATTCATAAATACAGTTTCACAAATGGTAAAAATTGCAACGAAAGCTTTAATGATTTGGAATAAAATAAAACCATTTTAACCACCAAATATCATTTTTCAAGAACTTAGAAAGATTAAGCATAACCAAAGAAGAAGAAAAAAGTATAACAACCTTTGATGAATGTGGTTCCTTTTGGGAATTAAGAAGTTGATAAAGATGGCTTTAAAACTCCAAGTGGAAGTTCTCTATAACGTATCCACCAAGAAAAATTTAAACCACCAAAATCTGCTAGGAAACACTTGTAAAATGTTGTTCTTAAACTCTAAGACATATTCCAAAATATGCTCAAACAGATGCAACATTTAAGCCTTTGATTATAGCACTTTTGCAAGAACAAAGAAGAGGTATATAGGGTGAGAGGGACCACGAATTTCCAGCTACAAAATAGAGAATTTCATGCCAAAAAGAACCAAGCCAATAACTAGCAAAAGCTCTCTTTTATTTACATGCCAGGCCTACTTAAGTAAGGCTAGTAAAAGGAAAGAGTACGGTCTTCTTATAGGCACGATATTATATAATAAACAAATGAAAAAGCATGTCCCACATGGAAGAAATCTAGGGGACAAGTTTCACGTGCCTTTTAGTTTGTTTAACTTGCTAGTTACATACATTCCCTAAGTGGTTACTCAAAGTGCCCATTTATTTGTACATGACCTAATTAATCATACAATATGATATATAACTAGTTTTGTTCTCTTTATTATTATTATTATTATTATTATTATTATTATTTACTAGAAATTATAATTCCGAATATGTTGGTAAAATATTGTTTCCCAAAATTCTGTTTTTTCCAATTAGATACAAGTTTTGATGTAATTATTAATAATCAAATTATATTAATAAATAATCAATTAATAGGAACTTGCTATACGGTGTGACACTATAGGATCATGTGTTATTAGCAGTATCATTCTATAATGACTCTTGGGCATACAATATCTTTCAGTCTACTCCTCAACAAAACTGGAAGGGTGACGCCCATGCTGGAGCATTTGGTAATGGGTCAAAGACAAAGCCCAACTTTGATATTCTTGCTGTTAGTGATCCGAAGGAGGCCACTCGCTACCATTGTAACGGAACACAACATTGGAAAAGAAGCTGCCCAAAATACTTGCAGGACATGAAGGATGGTAAGGTCAAGCCATGTTCAGCAGGTATGTACACTATTATAGTCAATAAAACATAACTTACTAATTCCTGGGTCCTTGACATAGGATGTGGTTTCGACATTTGTTCTGATTTGCAGGGAAATAAGAGAAAGTGAGGAATTGGAGCATCGAAGAATAAATCTGATCATGGGGAATGCGTGATCTTCACCTGTTACCAAGATTCGAACTTACAGACTAGTGCTTGGTAGTGGTGTTAGGATAGATTTGACTAAATCTGTTATTCATCTGATATGACAATAAACATTCTTTCATTTCATGCATTGTTCAGATAAGGTTTTCGATATTCATTTGATAATGACAATGGTTTGATTTTAGCTTATAACAATGGTGTTTTATGTTTAAAGCTTTACCTTGTAATGGTGTGTATGATGCTGTGACATGTGTTGATAACTTAGGCAATAATGTATTTCATATTGATTCGTCTAATGGTGTTGACAAAGAATGCTTGTGGCATTGTCGTCTTGCGCATATAAACAAGAAACACATTGCTGTCTAATGGTGTTAACAACACTCCATTAAAACTAAATTGCTATAAATTACATTTTATCTGTTAAAAGTTTCTAAATTGCTATCTAACCATTAAAAATAATATCGTCCTTCTGCCCAATGCTCCTCGCATGCTACAAATGCTTAACCCTACTCAGTCCCTTCGTGAGGGTATCTGCTGGGTTCTCATCTAATGATACCCTCTTAACCACGAGGAGTCCTTCTTCCACTCGATGTCTTATGAAGTAATATTTTCTATCGATGTGCCTGGATCTGCCATGATCTCTTGGTTCCTTAGTTAAGGCAACATCACCCTCATTGTCACAGAAAATCTCCAAAGGCTCCTTTATAGCTGGTACAACTCCAAGGTATCCAATGAAGTTATTCATCCATATTGCCTCCTTTACCGCTTCGCTTGCTGCTATGCACTCAGATTCGCACGTTGAATCAGCTACAGTCTCTTGTTTGGAACTTTTCCCAGTAATTTCTCCTCCATTCAGGGTAAATACCCAGCCCGACTGAGAGCGGAAACTATCGGTCAGAAAGCTAGCGTCACTATACCCTATCACTCTTAAGTCATCACTCCCACCGAGAGTAAGGACCTAGTCCTTAATCCTCCACATGTAACATCTTGATTTTCGAGGTATAACATTTCTTTATGTAAGTATGAGTTTGCTTGGCTGACTCAATGAGTTGGTGCCTCAACTCGTCGAGTAGGGTTGCGACTTGGTGACATGGAAAATGAATGGACTCGACAAGTCGGATGGATGACTCGCCGAGTCAGCCCTATTGAGGAAAACCCTAATTCTCCAGGTTTGTGACCTATTTAAAGGTTGTTATGGCCTTTATTTGCAGCTACCCATCAGAAGAGAAAACCCTAAATGAATCCTGAGTGCTTTGGGCAAGAGAGAGAGCCATGTTGAGCTTCTTGATGGATGTCTTGTAGGGAAGAGGAAGGTTTCAAGCCAAAGGGGCCATAGGAGGTTGTAGATCCGCGATTTATAATCAAGGAGCATCAGTTGGAGATATCAATTCGGACCCCTTTTCTTCCCTACTTGAGTGGATCTTTCTTTGTGGATTAGGGCTTGCATTACCTTCTTGGTGGGGTTTTTAATGCATCAAACCCCTCTTATGAGCTGGTAGCATTGGGCCTTGAAGTTAGGAACCATTAATGAAGTGTTTATGGTTTATATTGCAAAATACACCATGCATGGACATCAAGATCAGACGTTTACGTGACTTGTGGGTAGTAGGAGGTTAGATCTATGAGTTAGAGTTACAAATCTGACATTAGGTGGCTGAATGAGAAATCCAATGAAGCCAACTCGCCAAGTCCTTGGGATGACTCGACGAGTTGTAGCGAGTGTGAACCAGGAGTCTTGGCCAGTGTTGACTCATCGAGTTGGGAGTCAACTCAGTGAGTTGAGTGAACCCTAGGAAGATCATGGAGAATTCGAGTGGAGTCGGCGAGTCGGGTCAACATGGAATGTGGACCCAGGTTGACTTATGTTGACTTCATGAGTAGGCCGGTAACGGGGCGGGTGGGGCCATGGAGGGGTAAAATGGTCTTTTACCCATCTTGAAGGTTATAAGAGAAAAAGAGAATTTAAGGTATAAAGAGTAATAAGATGGATAATGATTAAGATGCTTGTCTTATGTGTTAGGCGGAGGCTAGTCCAATATTTTCAAGTGCTTGTCGGTTACCTGCTAACCGAGGTGAGTCTTCTCACTATACTTTACCTAGAGTGGTATTTATGTGTGTCCGGAAGGTCTTATGTGCTTACTTGAGTTGTGCATCTTGTCTATATGATATTATGCTATGAGTTATTCAGACCAGACCGAAGGGTCCAACGATTTATGAGGTCGGAAGGCTCAAGCAGACCAGACTAGAGGGTCCAACGATCTTTGAGGCCAGAAGGCTTAAGCAGACCGAACCTAAGGGTCCAACGAGCTACAGGACTGGAAGGTCATCAAGGTAGGGCCGGAAGGTCTACCAGAGTTATGGAGCCGGAAGGTCCACTAAGACACATTGGCCGGAAGGCATCATAGAGCTATAGCCTCGAGTGGCTAATTGTATGTACGTGGTATTTTGGGGAACTCACTAAGCTTCGTGCTTACCGTGTTATGTGTTACGTGTTTCAGGTTTTCTAAGGATCGCGGGAGGGCACCGGTTTGATTGTACATACCAGAGAAAGAGTTATGTTTTGAGGATCCTGGATTATTATTTAATTAAATATAGAGTTGTGTTTTGTAATTACAACAGATGAGATTTTTATGAAATTTGTTACAAGGATTTAACTGAATTTAAATGAAAAATTTGTTTTGAAAATTTATGTTGTTACAAGTTGGTGTCAGAGCCTTGGTTTGTGGGATTCAGATGCAGCTTCGGGTCAATCTGGACTCAAACTGAGTATTTGAAAAAATTTTCAAAGAAATGATTTTTCTAAAACGAGCAAGAGTGTTTAAGAGAAAGCGAGAAGGAGCAGTGTGTACAATCAGCCAGAGCCCAAATGGTGATTTCCTAAAGTACCCTTACTTTTATGTTATGAGATATTATGCATGCTAGAGATAGGCTAGGTATTTCATATTTTAGGACTAGAGTGGCTTGATTTGTGATGCCTTAGCCTAAGAGTTGCTTTTAGCTGTGATGTGCTATCGAGTATGTGCTGAGTAAGAGTATCCAACATGAATTTTATGTAGAGAGGGTTTTGAGTAAAGGAGTAATGTAGGAGAGATACCTAGATGAGCATTGGAGGAGCCTACTGAGAGGGTAGTCAGATGCTCGTGTGGGTTGAAGTTGCTTGAGTTCGGTGATATCCTTGAGTATGAGGAGAGCGAGTGGGTGATAACCTAGAGAGGTTTTACATGCTAGTGGGGATTATTTGATGCCCGAATGCTGCTTGCTTCGTGCCTTGTGGACCTCTCGATGATGGGAGTTAGCTACTAAGTGAATATGACGATATTCAGGAGGTAGATTGCTGGTATCATTAGGAATTCTTCAGTAGCTGATGGCGCGAGTTTGGGGGTGAGCCCTGTGGGGTAGCATTGGTTGTGATCTTCCATCAGAGTATCTGGGCAGTATGTATGCCGCGAGGTAATAATATAGCATGAGCAGGTTCTCAATGGGGACTAAGATGGTCAAGGACCAGGATACACCCTAATTGAGCATAGTAGGGCATGTATTAGTTGCAGACGGAAGATCGAGAGAACTACATTGGGGCGGTGGCTCTTATGGTCTATGATGGGTATCGAGTGTGGAAATAAGGTCTCTGCTCTTATGATAATTCGCATGATAGAACATTGGTTGAGGAGTCAAGGATGAGGAGTACAATAGTTCATTTTTTCCAGACTAAGAGTCAGGGTTACTACTGGATAGATGAGATGTCCGGTAGTGGGATGGTATGAGATTCTGAATAACTAGAGGCAGTCATGATGAGAAGTTTCTGAGGATTTCAACTGAGGCTCGGGGTAATTGGAGTTGCTTGATCTCTATCGGGGAGGTCATCGAGTGTTGCGTAGCACCTTCCAAGAGTAGGTGTGATGTTGCTGGTGAAAACAGTCTATGGGATAGATTGTTGGTGCGCCAATTGGTGATGGTTCGAACCCTAAGTGGGGGAGAACCGGGTATTTTATTAAGGGGATCAGAGAATTGTTCAAGAGCGGTTAGAGAATTGGATATATAGAGACCTACGACACGGATTCATGAGATCAGGGTTATTGGTGGTCGAGGCGAGGAGTAGAGCAAGGTAATGCATGTGGTACGTGTTCAGGAAAGGATGAGTGTCTCCACGGAAGGCGGCCATTGGTCAGAGACCTTGTGGTAGTTAGGAATTCTTTGAGATGGTAATGGTGAATTCGAGGTGGTTGGCTCGTAAGGGTAGTTCGGTGGATGTAAATTTTTGGTTCAAGGTATGGGCTATTTTGTGCAGTGTGGGAAGGGAAGGAGTTGATTAGGCAACCAACTTCAAGGTCGTTATGAGTATGCTTGCATGAGTTTTGAGCAATAGAGGAGGAAGTTTCAGATTGTCATGTACGTGTTTTGAGTCATTGGCGATTCCTCTGTGTTTCAATTTGTGAGATGGGAATTTTCCGAAGTTGCAAGTTTTGAGAGGAAAGGATCAAATGTGAGATTCTGAGAAGGTACATCGCGGTATCTGAGTATGATGTCGTGATTACAAGATTAGTAGTTCAGGCAAGATATCGTGAGAATATGAGATGGTGTGCCAAGGTATCCGAGTTTGATGTCCTAGATTTCAGATTATTTTGAGTCTTGAGTTGAGACGACAAGTGGTGTATCAAGTATTTATGGTTCCTATTGGAGCCCTTCGGTTATTGACATCAAGTGGGATTATTTAAAATGAGGATTGCAGCGAGGAAAGGTTTTTTGTTATGATGGTTGTCCTCCGAAATTGTGATGCATGATTTAGATAAGTGTGAGCACCTATCTGATGGGTTTTGGTCATAAGACATCCTATGTGCTCATACAAACCCTAATGCTTGGATCTAGGTTTCTCTATTGTACATGCTTTGAATCCAAGACTATAAACCCTAATTCTAGCATTCAAGTAATCATATTAATATGTAATTAGGTTTAAGATCATACCTTGATTGTTATGTAGCAATAACAATCCCAAATCTCCTTGTAATGACTTTGGAATGCTTAGAGTCACAAGTGTCACTCCTCTAATGGCTTACAAACACCATAAGCAAATGGAGAAGGTATAAAGAAAGAGGTGAGAGGTTAGAATTCGTATCTAGGAACTCTTGGGAAGGGATACACGAATTCATGACCCTAGGGGTGTTTATATAGGTGTAGAGATAGGGTTTCAGTCATTATCCTTATCTAGTTGATTATCCATTAAGCAACCAATAAGATAATCCTTGAACCCTTATCATACTCGAATTCTAAGGCTTTCCAACCTTAAATTCGTCCACCATATAAATAAGATAATCCTTACCTTATTTTGTAACTATCACATAATTACAAATCAGCCCCTCTAGTTTAATTAATTACATTTGATCACAAAACTAATTCTTAATTAATTATTGACCAATATTAATTAAACAAATATGATTTCTCCTTTAATATATTATTCTTATAACATATTAATAAATCATATTATCCTCTCTCTCTTTATTCATTTCTCCAATCAAGTTGCTTTGGTGAATGCAACCCAAAAGGACCATGCACCATCGGGTCAAGTACATACCAAAATAGTTATGGACTTAGACACTAATCCAACAGTCTCCCACTTGGATAAGTCTAACAACTATTCTGCGTATGACTTCAGATCCTGATCTGCAATCGTAGCTTTCCAAAGCCGCTGTCAACTCTGATCATATCAGATACGCGTGTCCTTAGATAAGGGATCATATATTCCTCCATTCTAGATATCGTATGAGATATGATTTCTAATCATTCTCTTTGTACTATATCTCGATTTTCGATTTATGACGACAGACTAACTGAACAAATCAAATTAGCCATAGCTCGGTCGAGCATTTACGTATGTCATCACTAAACCATCGAGGGGCCCAAAGATATCGCTTTTATCCTTCTTTGGATAAAAGGAATGGATAAACTTTGATACAATGCTTGCTTGCACTCACTAACCAAATCACACACAACAATATGTTTTATAACACCAATTTACTGGTGCGTTTACATATTATCAATGTGCAACCGATTAGCAAGATACAACTCACACATCTCGGTTTCAAGAATATAAGATGTTATCGTCTCACTAATCACTCGAGATAGTGATCCAAGTGAGCGTGGGTTTAATCCAATGCTCAAATCATATTCATAAGCACTCATGAACGTTGCAGTAAACATTTGCTTATATCTAATACTATTTTAGACAATCCACACACCAATTCATGACAGTCTTCATTCATATCTACTTTCAACATATGAACGACTGTGGCCCGTTCGAATAATTCGATTATTCTTAATAAACTCAATTATTCTGGAAGTCAAAACATGCAAGGTGAAACACAAAAATAATACTAATCCCATATGGCCTCAAACCTTTGAGTATAAACAAAACACGTTTTATCACCATATCGATTACTCATTATTTGTCGTTTCGGGTAATCAACTTTTTACTTGAATTATTACACTTGTCCCATGCTCCTAGCATGCACACAATGTTTACCTATGGTTCTTACTTTTGTGAAATAGACAAATTGAACACATTTCCAATCATTCTCATTTTACAACTCCAAATCCATTTTATTATGTGTAAGAATATCAAATTCTTGTTACTTATAGAATATACTAGATTCTAACACTTTATGCAACGATCCTTTTGTAATGTCACTGCACCAAAGTCTCAAAGACTATTGCCAATGATATTACAAAGTCCTCTATCGGAGATTGTTACAAGACAATTCCTTAGATTTGATGTCTCTCACTCAAAGTACATTCCTTTGAACATCCTTTTGCATAAAAGTTTCTAATCTAGACATAGATTTTCAATATTTACTTCCTAATATGGACACACTTCCATATTTTCCATATGACAACTCATTTCTTAATAGAATCTTATCTATTCGTAATGATGTCGATATTGTCCATCCAATATGGAAACATTTCCATAATTTCCAATACTATACTTCCAACTACACACAAGCAACCAATCCTCGTCGAACTTTGGATTGTCCTTTGATAGTTGTTTAATTATTTTAGTCAAAACCGATTCTAGTCCCTTTTCCCTCTAAATGCGCTAGACATTTGGAAAATTTTAGAATGGTCAAACATTAAAGCATTTGCAATCGATCCTATACCCGAAACGTATGGGACACGACGCACAATGTTTTATTTGCTATGTTCTCAAAATTCGAATTGTGAAGAGGAATGCCGTAATCATGATCGAAATTTTAAGAACACACTATGTACCCTTGACTAAGTTTATTAACATTTCTCAACCTAATCCTTTAGATTTGAAATGAAGCATAATATTCTCTCCCTTAATTATAGCAAAACAACCTTTCAACTCTTACAACTTTGCAAAGTATGACTCTTGTTTTCTATAATTAATATTGCCAACTATGCAATACGTGCCTTAATAATCATACAATCATAACATTTATGCTCCCACTATCATGATGATTATTATAAAACATAACACTTATGCTCCCACTAGCTTCGACATGTATTTATAAACATCTTAACTTTCAGAAAAACAATACTTATTGAATTTCTTAAGTTCATGTTTCTAATACTTAGTGCTTTGATAATCTTTTATCAAGGCTTCTTGAACTTGTACACCTTTGCCTTTGATAGTTGATATGTGTGTCTAAACAATTAAGACTAATTGCCAAACCTCACAATTCAAATTATGGAAAGGGATACCGTAACCATGATTGAATTCGAGAATGCAATTTTACAATCACTATCTTTTAAAATCTTTCTTAGTGAAAGCATTTCCTCACAATCATTTTCATAAAGGAGGAAATCTTATGACACTTAGATTTAAACGGTGTATGTGTTCCTATCCATGTGAATTTGTTAAAACTAAAGTTTACGACAAATTAAAACTCATATGGATTGAACTTCCTTAATCTTGATTTCTTGCCTTATGGTAGCACAGCTGTCCACCACGTCTTCCAAGTAGTTAAGCAGCTCACCTTTTCCTATCAATGTACTTTCCATTGATCAAGGTCCTTGCCTTTTATGCATTCAAATGAGAACTCATAGGACTCACATGCATAATTAACTCGATTGGATTGGCACAGAAACAAAATAATGTCTTCACGATAGGTTGTAAACCTCAACTCGTGTGCTAGTGATGATCAATAAGGTTTATTTGATTTGTTCTTGAAACCTTTCAAGACCATTAAGACTCCCACTGACTCCTTGACATATAAGATTCTCTTGTCAATAAACATTTGTTGACAACCAAATATTCAAGAGTTAGTGTAGCTTTTATCAAAACAAAACACTCCATAGTTTTGGTCTTATTTGGTCTTTGTCTTATCCAAGACATCACAACTTTCCCCAATTGATGAATGTTATAAACCTTCTTAATACTATTCACTCAATGTCACAGTCTTGACTTTAAGACTTGTTTTGGAACGAAGTATGATTGTCTTCTTGATTTGACCATTTCATCAATCTTTGATTCCTCTTCTTGGACATACAATTGTACCAAGACTCACTTAGATGATCAATTGAGATATGGTTCTTAATCATTAAGACCTATCATAAAGCATAAAAGCTACTCTCCCTTCTTCTTAGAATGGAGAAACTCTTATCTTTCTGCCTACTTGATTCTTCTTATTCGTTTTGCTATTGATCTAAACCCTTTAATCAATTCAAAATTACACTTAATCTTGTAAGTGTAATCATATTTACTAAGCCTTTAGTAAATCATGATGAATATCTTTGTTACTCTTATGGTGAACTTGATCAACACACAACTTTGTGTACTCGATCTCCTAGTCCTTCACTTGACACTTTGTCAATGAATTAGTCCAATTTCCAAATACGAAATTTCTCATTCATCGTGCATCCACGTTGCATGATTCCAAGTTTCTGTCCAATTGAAACTTGGGCGATGAGAAACTCTCCCTATTTGGTAAATTCTTGACATTTCCATAAATAACATAACTAAGAATCATATCCATTCGTTGTAGAAATATGCAAACATCAATTTTCACATAACGATTTCATTGCAAGGAAGTAAACAAATAAATAAATAAGTCAAACAAAATTTATTTTATTTATAAAAGCAGCGGAAAAGCATTTGTCCTTACAATGCACAATCTATTGAAAACTATGTAAAAAGAAAATTTCTAACAACTCTATCATAACTATCTAAGCTCAAAATCCAATCTTCAAGTCCATGCGATCGAGATCCATCACTTGTGATTAGATTCATCTTGCTCTCTTATCAAGCTTCCTTTCTTTTCACCGATCCTTCAAAACATTCAAATGCAATCTTATCACATCATGTATAAAGAATCAATGAATAGGAACTTAATGGAGTTAGATAGTGGATTCTTACCTAAAGCGTAGTCATACTTTTGACTCTCCCATCTCTTAGATCTCTTAGGTAAATAGGGCAACTTCGTCTCCAATGCCCCTTCTCTTGGCAATAAAAGCAAATTGACTCTTTTGGAACAACACATGGAACTACTTCAGACATCGCCTTTCTCTTATGATCAAACTTTTCGATCATTGCTTGTCTTTCATTGCCATTGTCTATATCCATAGAGGTCTTGAAGGCAGATTCACCAATCAACTTTGCTTTTCTATTGCGTCAAACCATTGTTGATTCAGCAGCAATAAGCATGTAGGTGAGATCTATAAGTGTCACGTCGTGGTTCATCATATAGTACTCTCTTACGAACTCACTATACAAGTTAGGAAGTGACTGAAGAACCCAATCAACAGCCATCACTTCACCGACAACGGATCCCATCATTCTTAATCTATCAATGTGTGACTTCATCCCTAAGATGTGTGCACACACCGACTTGCCCTCTTTATGTTTACTTGCCAAAAGGGCTTGAGTGATATTGAACTTTTCAATTTTACAATATTGTGGGTTAGGGAGAATAATTGGAGGAGGAGGAGGAAGTGAAGCATGATTTCTTGTTCCTCGATCGAATCATGGAATATCATCTTCATGTGGAATGCTTGTTCCACGGGACTTGAGAAGACCATAGTTGTCGAACTTTGACATCGGGAGAAAAATGAATTCAAGTTAGTTGATTGATTGAGTCCTTGGTAAATCACCCAAATGAAATTCCAAGGCTAGGACCCAACACAATATCCTACAACTCGGGAAAGGGATGCCGTAACCCAAATCGCAGAACATTTGAAGGTAAGTGAATGACGATTCACTAGTTTCCACCATGAAAAACGAAAAAGAAATTTAAGTTTTAAATCTATGAAAACTCCTAGATCCTTTGAGATTCATTGAACTTTCAATGGCATGTTTAAATCTCGATATGCCCCTCTTGTTTGTGACTGGGATGCCGAGGATCACAAAGCGGGTGTGAATAACCATGCAAACTACATGGTGCCCTCACATGTTACAATCACCTATTCGATGTGCCAGTAAACCACACACGCTCCACCGAACTATGATAAACATTGAGTCACCCTTTGCTACCTTTGCTTAGAACCATTTAGTGTGCCGGTAAACCACACACGCTCCACTAACGTCTCCGCAAGGGCACAAAGTGTAATTTCATGGAATTGCATCAATTCACTTTTGCCTAGGTAACTAAGATTGGGAATTTGAAAAACATTTAGTTACTTTGTATTTCATTATACTTATAATGGAAGGTTTCGTCCTATCCTACCCGTTCGGCTAACGACCCTCCACTAGTCAAGAGTGCGGTGGGTAAGAGTGGATACCCATTCAATCGCCATTTTATAGGCAATTTCCTTAAACACCCCTTATAGACCAGCTTCGTGAATGAGGCCTACTAACGGTAAGAATGACTTTTACTCATACATATATATAATATTAGACTTTTAATGTTATATATAGTATAGGGTGTATTTTATACTTTTAAAATACTATATGGTTAACTTTAACAATTACACTTTTAATTCAATTAAAAGGTTAACCTAAACCTTTATGGATTTATTAAATCTCTTTTAATTATACTCCTTAATTAATTAATAAAACCATAAGGGTGTGATTTGAACTTTTCAAAACATTACTAGAGTTTTAGAATTTAACATTTCTAATTAAACCTTTTAATCAACTTTTAAATTCCAAAACTTGAGGGCAAGTTTTGAAACCTTTTTCAAAACATTAGGGTTTTAACTATTTAAATTTCAAAACTTCAAAACTTTTGGGTTCAAATTTAAACTATAAAACCTAAAGGGGAAAATATGAAACCTTTCATAACAACAAGGATCAAATAACAAATAATTTTAAATTAACATTTAATCACATAATTATCCATATTTGATTTATTTAATGATTTCTTGCAAAACAATTTATCAATTTACTCAAAATAATTAATCAATTATCTTATAAGGAAACAATTATCTTGTTAATTGATAATTATCTTTAATTAGATCAAGAATATAGTCATATATATCATAAAATCGGATTTATATTGATCTAACATGATAAGGTAACTATCCATATGCAAAAACAGCAAGAAATCCCGAGATAAGCATTATCTGACGAGTTGACTCATCGAGTTAGGCATGGACTCGTCGAGTCTGCATGGACTCGGCGAGTTCAGCCATGGACTCGGCGAGTTCAGCCATGGACTCGGCGAGTCCAGCCTCCACAATCCAAAAAATCGAAATTTTCAATTATACAATGCATCAATACAATTGAAACCAAGCTAGGCTTTGATACCACTGATGGGTTTTGGTCATAAGACATCCTATGTGCTCATACAAACCCTAATGCTTGGATCTAGGTTTCTCTATTGTACATGCTTTGAATCCAAGACTATAAACCCTAATTCTAGCATTCAAGTAATCATATTAATATGTAATTAGGTTTAAGATCATACCTTGATTGTTATGTAGCAATAACAATCCCAAATCTCCTTGTAATGACTTTGGAATGCTTAGAATCACAAGTGTCACTCCTCTAATGGCTTACAAACACCATAAGCAAATGGAGAAGGTATAAAGAAAGAGGTGAGAGGTTAGAATTCGTATCTAGGAACTCTTGGGAAGGGATACACGAATTCATGACCCTAGGGGTGTTTATATAGGTGTAGAGATAGGGTTTCAGTCATTATCTTTATCTAGTTGATTATCCATTAAGCAACCAATAAGATAATCCTTGAATCCTTATCATACTCGAATTCTAAGGCTTTCCAACCTTAAATTCGTCCACCATATAAATAAGATAATCCTTACCTTATTTTGTAACTATCACATAATTACAAATCAGCCCCTCTAGTTTAATTAATTACATTTAATCACAAAACTAATTCTTAATTAATTATTGACCAATATTAATTAAACAAATATGATTTCTCCTTTAATATATTATTCTTATAACATATTAATAAATCATATTATCCTCTCTCTCTTTATTCATTTCTCCAATCAAGTTGCTTTGGTGAAGGCAACCCAAAAGGACCATGCACCATCGGGTCAAGTACATACCAAAATAGTTATGGACTTAGACACTAATCCAACACTATCTATGTTGGTATAAGGATCATGAGTTAGTGGACGTAGTATGGTGTTGTTATGATGCTGCGGGGAGCCGTAGTACTCACTAGTCAGCGGGAGGCTGTTGTGATGCTACGGGGAGCAGTAGTACTCACTAGTCAGCGAGAGGGTGTTATGATGCTGCAGGGAGCCGTAGTACTTACTACTTAGAGAGAGGGTGTTGTGATGCTGCAGGGAGCCGTAGTACTCACTAGTAAGAGCATGACGCAAAAGAGTTTTAGGATGGGTAGCCCTAATATTTGAGATTTTTGGGAGGCTAGTGGTCGGACCAGGGGCGGGACTGGGGTCTCCTCAATGATCGGGAACCGTTATATCCTGAGTAAGGTGTGGGTATCATAATCAGAAAAAATTGGATAAATGAGGTACGCATGGGTTGAGGGTCATGGGTCATGAGTTGAGTGGTTCATTGAGACGAGTGGTTCTAATTCTGGATCAGACTAGACTCTCGAGTTTGAGCTTGGCTTGGGTGGTGCGCTGGGTAGGCGAGATGAGATTTCAGATTTAGAAATAGGATCCATGTTGAGGGGTATGGTATGTCATATGATGTATTAGACTTGGGTAGGTCAGTGCTTTGGTACGGGAAGTACCGCGAGATGCATGGAACTAATGAGCAACAGACGTCAGAGGTCAGGGTGAGATGATTCCAGGTGGGATTGTAGTATTCGCTTGGGGTAAAGCGAACTTCATGACTGGTGTGTCCCAATGGGTCGAAATAGTTATTGAGAGAAGGTGTTCAGTGAGGCATTTTGGGGCATGTTATGAGTAACATGTGAAGGTTCAACTGTGGTATTAAGAGTTGACCGGGTGCTTAGGGTTGTAAGGAATATCTGAGAGGAAGTGGAGGTCCATGAATGTAGAAGTCAAAGGATTTTGTTGAGCAAGCGTGATCTTTTCTTGTGTCCAGGGACAGGGTGTTGGGAGTTTTATTGTTCAGATGGGTTTTGATTTTGGTTCAGTGAATGAATCCCTGGTGTGATGTGATCCTTTAATTTTGGAGTATGACCTGGATTGTTTAATATATGTTGGTTTAAGTGATCAGAAGCCTATTTTGGGGCGTTGTCTTTTTTATCAGCCGCAAAAAAGGAATCATAGGGTCAATGAGTATCAGGGTCTATTATTCGAGGAGCGAATAACGTGATGATATCTCGAATGGGCGGTCTGGCGGCGGGCCAGGCCACTAGAGTTTCCAAGATTTGGAAAGTAAGAAGGGGTAGCGGTAGAGGGGTCGATTTTGTTCTGAATTTGAGAGTTCCTGTTTGGGTTAAGGTATCCATTGAGGAAGATATCGTTTTGGTGTGACATCCTTCAAGTGGTGCTATTTGGTGTGTGGTCTCTATCTATGTAGTTGAGGAGCGATTTCAAGGGAGAAATCTAATTCAAGTGGGGGAGAATTGTAATATCCTGATTTCTGAGGTATAACATTTCTTTATGCAAGTATGAGTTTTCTTGTGTGACTCGATGAGTTCGTGCTTCAACTCATCGAGTAGGGTCACGACTTGGTGACATGGAAAATGAATGGACTCGACAAGTCGGAAGGATGACTCGTCGAGTTAGCGTTGCTGAGGAAAACCCTAATTGTCCGAGTTTGTAACCTATTTAAATGCCCTTATGGCCTTCATTTGCGGCTACCCTTCAGAAGAGAGAACCCTAAATGAGTCTTGAGTGCTTTGGGAAAAAGAGAGACCCATGTTGAGCTTCTTGGTAGGTGTATTGCAAGGAAGAGGAAGGTTTCAAGCCAAATGGGCCATAGGAGGTTGTAGATCCATGATTTACAATCAAGGAGCACCAGTTGGAGGTATCAATTCGGACCCCCTTTCTTCCTTATTTGAGTAGATCTTTCTTTTGTGGATTAGGGCTTGTATTACCTTCTTGTTGGGGTTTTGAATGCATCAAACCCCTCTTATGAGCTGGTAGCATAGATCTGGACCTTGGAGGGTCTAGAGAGTCCGAAAGTGGGAAGCCATGGTGGAGCAAGCATTGGGCTTTTAAGCTAGGAACCATTAATGGAGTTTTTATGGTTTATATTACAAAATACACCATGCATGGACATCAAGATCGGACCATTACGTGACTTGTGGGTAATAGGAGGTTAGATCTATGAGTTAGAGTTACAGATTTGACCTCAGGTGGCTGAATGAGAAATCCAATGGAGCCAACTCGCCGAGTCCATGGGATGACTCGACAAGTTGTAGAGAGTGTGACCCAGTAGTCTTGGCCAGTGTTGACTCATCGAGTTGGGAGTCAACTTAGTGAGCTGAGTGAATCCTAGGAAGACCATGGAGAATTCGAGTGTTCTCGGCGAGACACTGGTGTGCACTCGGCGAGTCAGGTCAACATGGAATGTTGACCCAGGTTGACTTTTGTTGACTTCATGAGTGGGCCAGTAAGGGGGCAGGTGGGGCCAAGGAGGGGTAAAATGGTCTTTTTGTTGGGTTTTAAGCATTTTAACACTCCTATGGTGTACATGCAACCCTAAAAACCTTGGATCTATGTTTGTCTAAGATACATGCACAATTGATTTTCCAAGGTTCATAAACCTGTCTAGCATACATGGGGAACTTTTAATCCTAAAAGTTGGTAAGAAATACATACCTTTTTGTAGCTTGGATTCCTTTGAAACCTTGTGAGCCTAGCACCTCAAGTGTGATGCCTCAAATGCTTCACACAACACCATGTACACTTGAAATAAAATTGAGAGAAACTAGAACACTTAGAAATCGGCTATGCCCTCACTCTTATGCTTGTAGTGCCGATTTTGGTGAATAATAACCTCTTTATATAGTGTGTTACAATTAGGGTTACACCATGTAAACCCTAATTGTCATGACCTTTCATTTCCATGACCCATGGGTTATTTAACCTCCATGGAGCATCCTATGGGTTTAACCCAACTTGATAATCCATGGAGCTTTGGCCCACTATATAAGTTATGGATGATTTACACAATCAACCCATATATTTAATTAGTCTTCTTTTGATCACATAATTAATTCTAAATTAATTATTGATCAATACTAACTAAATATTATTATTCTTATTATTAATATATTAGAAATTATAATATATTAATAAACCATAAGTGCCTTATTTATCTCATTTAGTGTATCCAAGTGCATGATGTCATGCAACCCAAATGGACCATGCTGGGTCGGGTCAAGTACATACCAAATATAGTTATGGACTTAGACACTATATCCAACAGTCTCCCACTTGGATAAGTCTAATAACTATATTTGTAAGTATGACTTCACGAACCGATCAGCAATCGTAGCTCTTTCAAGGTCTCTCGGAACTGAGATGATGATGATATGCCATTTTAGATAAGTGATCATGTATCAGCTGGACAAATACATGGAACAATGTCTTTCTATTTTCTAGCAGTTGTTTCCCAATTTCCGATTTGTTTGATATAGAACTTAATTGAACACATCAATTTAGTTCTGACCGGGCTCGGTACATAGGTCAAAATAATCATAGAGGGGCCTAAATATCACTTCTTATCCAAGAAGGAACAGATAAATTTTGACTCATATGTTTGCTCTACTACTTGTTGAATTACACACAAAGGTACGTTTTATAACATCGAGTTACCAATGCGTTTTCGTATAATCAATGCATTACCAACTCATAGGCAACAAATCATATCTCTAGGTTTGAAGACTTATATGATATTATTGTCTCACGATCACTCGAGATAAATTCCATGAAGTGATACCAGTGAGCGTGGGTTGAATCCAATACTCATAACTTATGAGCACTCATGAGTGTTGTAGCCCACTTTGTCCAACATCTTGGACCTCTACAAGCCAACCCATGACAATCTTGATTCATATCTACTTCCAACATATGACCGACTGTGGATAATTTGAATAATATGATATATACCATACCATAATTATTCGGGAAGTCAAAACATGAAAAAGAAATAATAGTAAATGATTGACAAGTGATAGCAAGACTTTACTCATAAATAAAAACTTTTATTTATTATCAAATGTCAATTACAATTTACATATTTCATAATTATCTAACTTCTAAAAACTAATATCATCTCTTAGCCCTATGCTCCTAGCATGCTGAAGATGATTAACCTTACTCAGTCCCTTCACGAGGGGATCTTCTGGGTTCTCATTCGATGATACCCTCTTTGTCGCGAGGATTCCTTCTTCTATTCGATGTCTGAGGAAGTGATGTTTTCTATCGATGTGTCTGGATCTCCCATGATCCCTTGGTTCTTTTGCTAAGGAAACTGCACTTTCACTATCACAGAAAATATCCGTGGGCTCCTTAATAGCTGGTACAACTCCAAGGTCTCCAATGAAGTTCTTTATCCATATAGCCTCCTTTGCGGCCTCGCTTGCTGCTATATACTCTGATTTGCAAGTTGAATCAACAATTGTATCTTGCTTGGAACTCTTCCAAGTAATTTCTCCTCCGTTTAGGGTAAAGACCCAGCCTGACTGAGAGCGGAAGTTATCCCTGTCAGTCTGAAAACTAGCATCACTATACCCTGCCACTCTCAAGTCATCACTCTCACCAAGGGTAAGGACCCAGTCCTTAGTCCTCCGTAGGTACTTGAGAATATTCTTTACTGCAGTCCAATGAGCCTTGCCAGGATTACTCTGATATCTGCTAACCATGCTTAAAGCAAATGCTACATCAGGACAAGTACAAGTCACAACATAGATGATCGTGCCTACAACGGAAGCATAAGGTACTCGACTCATCTCAACTATCTCAGTCTTTGTACTTGGACTCTGAGTTTTACTCAGTCTTGCATTACACTGCATAGGTAAATCTCCTTTCTTGGAATTTTCCATGCTGAACCTCTTCAGCACCTTATCCAAGTAGGTACTTTGACTAAGTCCAATTAGTCTTTTACTCCTGTTTCTCAAAATCCTTATCCCGAGGATATAGGCAACTTCTCCTATGTCCTTCATAGCGAAACACTTCCCAAGCCAGGACTTTACTTCCTGCAAGGTTGGGATGTCATTTCCTATGAGTAGTATATCATCCACATAGAATACCGAAAAACTGACTATACTCCCACTATCCTTGAAATATATACAAGATTCATCTTCACATCTCAAAAAACCAAATTCCTTGACTTTCTCATCGAAACAAAGATTCCATCTGCGAGGTTCTTGTTTCTATCCATAGATGGATTTCTCAAGCTTACACACCCTATTAGGGTACTCTGTACTTACAAAACCCTCTGGCTGAACCATGTAAACATCCTCAGCCAACTTTCCATTAAGGAAAGCGGTTTTGACATCCATTTGTCATATTTCATAGTCATGAAATGCAGTAATGGCTAACAGAACCCTAATAGACTTAATCTTGGCTATTGGTAACCCTTTGCAACCAGTCGGGCCTTATAAGTGTGTACATTACCATCAATGCTGGTCTTCTTCTTGAAGATCCATTTGCACCCTACTGTCTTACAACCTGGTACATTGTCAACCAAGTTCCAAACTTGATTGTCATACATGGACTATATCTCGCTGTCCATAGCCTCTTTCCATTTAGCAGCCTTAGGGCCTGCCATGGCTTCCGTGTAGCTGTTAGGCTCATCCAGAGTTACCAGTGTGTTATCACTAATAAGGGTATCACCTTTAGCACTAATATGGAAACCATAATAATGCTCAGGTCCATTCCTAACTCTAGTGGAACGTCTCAGAGGTACAGACTCTTCAGTCGGCTCAACATGAGTTTCCTCCTCAGGTTGAGGGCTAGGGTTTGAGGTTCCTTCACCACTTGACTCTTGAATTTCTTCAAGGTCAATTTTCCTCCCACTGTCTCCTTGGCTTATGAACTCTCTCTCACGAAAGAGACCTCTTCTTGCTACAAAGACCACAGTATAATTAGGTCTGTAGAAGATGTAATCAAAGGATTTCTGTGGGTAGCCGATGAAAATACACCTCTCACTTCTAGGTTCGAGCTTATCATGAGTCTCGCGTCTCACGAAAGCCTCACAACCCCAAATATTGATGTGGTCTAGATTGGTAACTTTTCCAGTCCACATCTCGTGAGGTTTTTTGGCAACCTTCTTTGTAGGGACTAGATTAAGGATATGGGTGGCAGTCTCTAAGGCATACCCCCAAAATGAGATTGGTAGCGAAGCTTGACTCATCATGGAACGAATCATGTCCAACAAGGTTGGATTGCGCCTCTCAGCTACACCATTCTACTGTGGTGTCCTGGGAGGTGTGAATTGTGAGATAATCCCACATTCCTTAATATAGTAAAGGAACTTGGTACTAAGATACTCACCACCTTGATCTGATCGAAGCATGTTAATGTTCCTGCCCAATTGATTTTCCACTTCTTGCTTAAACTCTTTGAACTTATCAAAGGTTTCTGACTTATGCTTGATTAAGTAGATATGTCCATATCTACTATAATCATCAATAAAAGTCACATATGAACGATTAGCATCCCTTGTGGCGGTTCTGAATGGTCCACACACATCTTTGTGTATAAGGTCCAACAACCCTTCACCCCTAGCACAAGTGCCGGTAAAAGGTGACTTTTTCATTTTGCCAAGAAACAATATTCACAACTATCATTTGACTTTAATTCAAATGATTCCAAGACTCCATCCTTTTAGAGTTGGGCTATGCGCTTCTTGCTTACATGTCTAAGACGACATTGCCATAAGGATGTTTTATCTAAGCTAGTGGAAGAATCAATACAAATTACATTATTTCCTAAGTTGTCTACAATAGAGATAGTTTCATACACACCATCACAAGGTAATGCTTTAAAATAAAGAACATTATTATAGAAAGCATTAATACCACCATTTTTATTATCAAAATAAAAGGTAAAACCTTGGTTGTACAATGCATGAAAGTAAATAACATTTCTTGCCATTCCTGGAGAATAACAACATTTATTCAAGTCTAATGTAAACCCACTATCTAGTAAAAAGGAATAAACTCCAATCTTGGTGACAGGTGAAAATTTCCTATTTGCCATGATTAGGTTTATCTTTCCATGTTCCACATTCTCACTTCTTCTTAGTCCCTGCAAGTCAGTACATATGTGAATACCATAAAATGTATCAAGGACCCAAGGCTTAGAATGAGGTGAGTTATTACACAATATAGTGTATATACCTGCATGGTTGGGTTTTACTTTCCCATCCTTAACATCTTGCTGGTACTTTGGGCAATTTCGTTTCCTTTGCGACTTTTCATCACAATAGAAGCATTCAGCCTCATTAGGGTTTGTAGAAGGAGTGACAAAACGTTTCTTGGTTTTGTTTGAAGAGGAGCCTTCAAGGGTCTTACCCTTGGTATCCTTAGAGGGACTTTTCCTCTTCCTTCCTTTACCTTTCCCGATTGTCAAGACACGCATGATGGTAGGAGTAGAAGTGGTAACAACCGACTTTCCATTGAGACCACTTTCCGCGGTCTTCAGAAGTTCTTGAACTTTATTGAGTGTAACTTCTATCTTGTTCATGTGGTATGTCATGCGGAACTGATCATAACATGAAGGTAAGGAGTGAAAAATGATGTCTATTGCTAGCTCCTCAGGAAAGTCAACATTCAGTTTCTTCAATCGATCCACAAACCTTTGCATTTTCTGTAAGTGGGTCGTGATGGACTCATTGTCCTTCATTTGGGTTGTTATCATGGAGGAGATGATTTCATACCTCTCTTGACGAGCACTCTAATGGTATCGCTCCATCAAATCCATGTGCATTTCAAAAGGGTAATAGTCCTCATAGGGCTTTCAGAGCTCAACTGTCATTGTGGCGGTCATGATGCATGCTACTTTGGTAGCATCCCTTTCATGTTCCCTATATTCAGCGATCTCCTCAGGAGTAGCAGATGACTCATCAATTTCCTTAAGCTCCCTGTTAAGGACATATTCCTTGTCCTCGTAATGAGTGACCATCCTGATGTTTCTTATGCAATCCATAAAATTGGATCCATCAAAGATGACTCTCCCACAAAGGTTCAAGAGAGAAAAAGAGCCAGTAGGGTTAGAGCCAGAAGCAGAATTGTTAAAAGACATCTGAAAGAAAGAACAAATTTAGATTTAGATTTCATGACAGTCCTTAATAAAGCACCCAAATGCTATATTAAGGCTAGGACCCAACACAATATTTTATAACTTAGAAAAGGGATGCCGTAATCTAAAGTATAAGATATTTGAAGGTAGGTGAATGACGATTCACCAATTTCCATCATAAAACGGAATAAATATTGTTAGGTTTTAATTGGTTTAGAAACTCCTAGATTCTTTGAGATTCATTGAACTTTTCAATGGCATGTTTCAATCTCGAGTGTGCCCTTCAAGTTTTGTGACTGGGATGATGAGGATCACAAAACAAGGAGTGAAGTAACCATGCAAATTACTTGGTACCCTTAGTGTATTACCCCTCTATCGATGTGCCGGTTAACCACACACAATCCATGGATACTATCATAAACATTAAGTTACCCTTTACCTACCTTGTTAAGACCAGGTTAGTGTGCCGGTTAACCATACACGCTCCACTAACGGATTTAACAAAGTGGAAAGTGTAATTTCATGGATTAGCACCTTTTTCACATTTTCCTAAAGTAACTAATATTGGGAATTACTAAAAGGTTTAGTTACTTTAGTATATTCATAATACTTTTATGAGAATTATAGTCCTTGTCCTATATTTTCGGCTAACGACCCAACACCGATCAAGGAAGCGGTGGGTGAGAATGGACACCCATTAAGTTGCCATTTTATAGGCAATAACCTTATACCCCTCTTATAGACCGGCTTCATGAATGAGGCTTACTAATGGTAAGACGACTTTGATCTTATACATATATAATAATTATTAGCTTATAATATAATAAAGTATAAGGGTTGAATTTTAATTCTTTAAAATTCTAAGGGTTTGAACTAAAGTTTTAATATGACTTTACTTGTTCCAAAACTTGAGGGCAAGTTTTGTAGACTTTCAAAACTTTTCATTTCTCATAACTTATGAGTTTATTAGAGTATTAAAATGAAGACTCTTCATTTTATAACTCTTGGGTTATTTTAGTGGTTTTTAATTAAAGTGTGACTTTTGTTTTTCCATAACTTGAGGACAAGTTATGAAATCCATTAAAACACATAATGATCATTAATTAAACTACCAAGTAGGTTAAAAATAATTCCTATGATCATCTAATTTTCGTAAGTTCAAGAACATGAATATGAACAATTTCAAGAATCAAAAATTACACTTAAACTTGTAATTTTGATAATAGCCATTGTAAATGGATTAGCATAAACATTACACCATCTAAAAAAGTTTTATAGGACCAAAACAATTTAGGGTAATGTTTCTAGTCCATTTCCAGTAGCAAAACTCAAAAATCTAGACACTACAACAACTACTCGTCGAGTGTATGAACAAACTCGACGAGTTGCTTGCATTTCTTCGTGGACTCATCGAGTCTCCCCATGGACTCGGCGAGTTCATACAAGTAGTGAACAAAAAACTTCGATTTTCAAGAATTTTGCATCAAGTATCAAACAGACAAGCCTAGGCTCTGATACCACTATTGGGTTTTAAGCATTCTAACACTCCTATGGTGTACATGCAACCCTAAAAACCTTGGATCTATGTTTGTCTAAGATACATGAAAAATTGATTTTCCAAGGTTCATAAACCTATCTAGCATACATGGGGAACTTTTAATCCTAAAAGTTGGAAAGAAATACATACCTTTTTGTAGCTTGGATTCCTTTGAAAGCTTGGGAACCTAGCACCTCAAGTGTGATGCCTCAAATGCTTCGTACAACATGTAACAACCCGTTATTTCTGGTCAATGTAATGACTGAAAGTCATTTGTAATAAATCTATGAAGTAATAAAAATATCATCGGAATGAAACTTTCTAAAAGCTCAGTTTGAGTATACTATGTGGTTGATATCGTGATAAGGTTTCCAAAAATATAAAGAACACTAAAATCCGAGTTATAACGAAGAAGTTATGACCAATCAAAGATTCGTAACAATACCGATAAAGCGCTGTTAAGCATAAAACGAGAAATTTCAATAAAATACTTTTTAGCCTTAGGTATCTAAATGAAATTCGTATATATCGTTAACCCGTGAACATACATAAAAAGAACGCCCAAATCTGACTTCGTATGAGGAAGTTATGTTTTTTCGAAGTTTCAGACCTAGCAGTAGCCGGCTAAAAACTCGAAATAGAGATCGAGCGGTTTTTTAGCCGACACAACCTAAACGAAAGTTGAAGACCCCGAAAATAGGAGTACAATGGTAAAATGTCTGACGATAATGGACATCAGATGAAAGAGTTATGGAATTTAAACGGACTTTTCCAGTCCCGGCCTGTTAAAAATATATTATTAAAAATAAATTCAAAATTAGCCGACGAAGTCTAAACGAGAGTTGTAGATCCTTTTTCTAGCTACGCGTGTATATAAAGAACGTCGGAATCGGAGCTTGGACGAGGAAGTTATGGATTTTACAAGTTCGGGGCTCACAAACCGAGGCTAGTCCGAAGGGAACGCCCTGCGTTCCCTATGAAAGGCCCAACGTTCGTACCCGCAGACCGATCTCATCACCATCCCATCAGAGTGATGCAAGCGCTTACGTATTTGGCCTTCGAAACGCGCTGCGTTCGGATGAGTGCCCATCGTAGGGGGAACACCCTGCGTACGAGGCTGGAACGCCTCGTGTTCGCAGCAAGTTCAGCCCCTATAAAAAGGGTGCGAGGCTTCCGGATTTCATTGCTATTTTCTGATCTTTTCTGCGCCGTTGCTCTGTGTTTTTCCACACGAAGCCGTCCCAACATCCCGATTTTCATATCCAAGTCCCGACTGAAGTTTTACACCCCCGAGAGTCCTGAGAATCTCGAGATTTTCTCGCGTTTTCAGCTTTTCCTGCTGAAGTTCTGCTCGATTATTTTCTTATTCTCTTCAACTCGCCACTTCAATCAAGTGAGTTCATACCCCTTTTTATACACTTTCAAATACTTTATAATGTACTTATAATACATTTTGGGGGAGAATACAAGTAAACATTCGGTTGACCCCGAGTGAAAACCTGTTGTTATACCTTGCATGCATTAGATTTATCTATTCAATGAATCTGCTTATCATGCAAATCTATCTCTTAAACTCAACCTTGTGATATGGAAGAAAACTATAACTAGTATTAACCTTGTTTATACAAAATGCATAGTATTCAGGGTAGTCATCCTTGTTAAACCATTTTTATGCATTCAAGAACTTATGATTTATGATTTGTCAAACATTGTGAAAGAGGATAAGCATTGCATACAAAACTATCATTTTAATACAGACTTAGTTGAGAATCCGTGAGACGATTACATCTTCAATGCTTCCTTTTTGCGAAAAGGTACTACCTAAAGTACTGTCTATTATAACCAGAGTCTCCCATTTGGAGAGCGTGTCAAATGTATATAGATCTATACGGGAAGTCATGATCCCGCGCCCTGACTGTTAGCTACAGTCCTTTGGGTGACAGTTTGTCATCATGTTTCGACGCCTAAAGACCGTCGCTACAGGCATATTATGTTTAGTATGGTTATATAACTCACCGGATAGACAATTATTATGGTATTCTGATTTCGTGTAAAAGTAGCTATTAATGCTATTCTTTACCCAACCCAACGATCTTCTTATAGCTTTATATTATATAAACTATACTCCAACCTTTTTAAGCTGGTCAATTGCTTACGATTTTCAGTCTTGGACATTTGAGACTGCCTTTTAGCATTAGGAAAATAAGGGATTATCCTGTATTCAAAACAAAAAACTAATAGGAAAATAAGGGATTTTCCTGGCACAACTATTTACAATTCACAAAACGAGCATTCATACGCATTGCATACTTTATTAAGAAAATAAAGGATTTTCTTGGAAAACACACACGATCTTTCGAATGGCATAAACTTTCTCGAAACCACTTATGAACTCTCCAACTTAATTGTTCACACTTTTTGTTTGTAATAACTTGTGTTCTCAGGGAACCGCTAAGCAGGTTTTGAACCAACTTTAGGGGATTTACACTTTGGCATTTGTGCCTTCTTTTGAATCATGTTTATGTATTTATCTTTTTGAATATGTAACAACTACAATTATGTAAACACTTTCAAACATATATATATATATATATATATATATATATATATATATATATATATATATATATATATATATATATATATATATATATATATATGGTGTGTACTTTCCTTACTATGCAACTGTTATACAACTATAAACACAACCTGGCAAAAACACTCTGATAGAGAGTCATAGTGTTAAAAAAATTAAATATTTATAAAGTAGACATGCATTCATTTCATATCACTAATAATATCATAAATAGATCAATATAGAAGTATTATAAATAAGTTGTGCAGTGCAGGTGTGCTTTGGGACATGTAATTGAAACTGGGATGAATATAGCCTGATCAACTATATTTGTCCGAGAGCCGACTAACGTATGACAGGGAATGTCTACATTGGACAACAAGTTTAAAACTTACCAAGAACATAACACTAAAAATAATATGGGAGTATTTGGATACCATCAACCGTCAAAATTAAGGGTAAATTTTCGTGCTTTAGCTTTTAGTTAATTCTTAACCCTATTCTCGTGTAGACTCAATTGCTGGATTCCATCACCCTAGCGACCCCTACTACCCCAACCAAGGTAATGGATGATGGATTGAAGATGACCCCGAGGAGGAACCCATGGAAGATGAGGAGGAAGAGGAGGGTTCAGATAGCTCAGCCTCAGAGCCTGAGGTAATCAATCCGCCAGCCGTCCGACCTCTAGTCGTCCGAACTCCTTTCAGGATGGGATTTCAAGGACCAAGTCCCATCCAGGGGAGTCACATCCATCATTGGAGTCAGAAGCAAGGACTGTGCCCTCCTTATGGTATGTGCAGGGATTTCTACAATGTCAATGGAGGAAATTCAGTTGACCGAGCACTCCCTGTTGTTATGGGCGAACTTGCCAACCAGGCATATCAATCTGGAGTCCAACCAAACTGGATTCGTAAAGTTGACATTGTAACATCCGTAAAATACAACCAATTTAAATTTTTTTAAAACAACCCGATTTTCATTAAAAAGTTTACAAAAAGGTTTTCAATACAAGTCATTAGAGTATTCCCAGAATCACATTGCTACAAAATCATGAAGAGCGGTACGATCGCGCCTTCGCCTTGCCACAGTCTCCTGAAGAACCTGAAAAACATTAAACCACAACTGTAAGCCCGAAAGCTTAGTGAGATACCCCCAAAATACCAATCACGCAGACGCCCTTCCAGGTTGCGACCTTCCGGTCCAAAACATATAAAACATACATAACATAACAGAACATAGAACATCCATGCATATCGGGTCTACCGTGTGACTGGTCCGCCGTATCGGGCCTTCAGTCCAACGGATCCATCCTCCAGGTCTAGTCATGTCCTTCGAGTCTACAGTGGGGTTGGTCCGCCCGCATCGGGCCTTCAACCCACCTAGTCCACTCTCTGAGCCTACAGTGTGACTGGTCCGCCCGCATCGGGCCTTCAGTCGGCCTGGTCCACTCTCCGAGCCTCGGCACGTCTGGTCCACCCTCGTGGGGCCTACAGCCTATCCGGACCGCTTGCTGGGCCTTCGGAACAACCGGTCTGCCCTGGGTATCTTGGCCTACAGCACAATGCAGGACCCACCTCAACCCATCTCCAGTCCAAAGAACCATGTGCACAAAACATACATTCATATAACAGTCATAGTCAACAAACCGAGCAAGCAGATCACATAGCATATCATTACCCTAACCGGGTTACCGACCTAACCGGTCACTAGCATAGCATCACTCTGTATATCAAGAAAACTGACCTTAGCAAGGCCTCCTAGCATGTACCATCCTAGCTACCAGGATGCAGACACATCAAAACAATAACATAATAACCATAACCGAATCTCAATACAATAAAGGGCCGACCTTGGTGCCTTAGACCCTGTTGATATAGTGAGGATAACTCACCTCGAAACTGTCGGCTGAAAAGATAAGATCCCGCTGCTCCGAACTCTAACACGAACTCCTCCACTAAACATCAAACATACAACTCAATAAATACCCTTAATTACCAAAATGCCCCTGGAAGACAACTGGTCAACCACGGACAAGTCAAAGTCAACCCCTGACTGACCCTACTCGCCGAGTCAACCCGATGACTCGCCGAGTCCATATGCTCAGAACTTCCTTCAATCAGCGACCCAACTCGCCGAGTCACCCCAAGACTCGTCGAGTCCAACAACTCTGAGTCCACTCGTACCCAACTCACCGAGTCATCCCTTGACTCACCGATTCATCGACTCAACCAGAAATATTGGGACTTCCTCGACAAGACTCGCCGAGTCCAAATGGACTCGTCGAGTCCAAGGCCATCTTCAACCTACTCGCCGAGTTGTTCTTCCAACTCGTCGAGTCCCAGGCCATCTTCAAGCAACTCGTCGAGTCCACCCATGTGACTCGTCGAGTACCACCGGTCTGAATCCAAACAGAAGCATCTCAGGCCATGCAATTGATCTAAAACATAGATCCAACCTCCTACAATCCATCCATCACGTAAAGTGGCAAACTTTACGTGAATCTAACGAGATTTAAGCCATATTCACCTTAAAACCAAGGTTTGGGACATGGTGACTTCACTAAGCACACTAACACAGGAACTTTAATGCACTCTAGGCCCTCAATATTCCAGATCTGAGGTAGCAACCTCAGATCTATCCTCCAAACTCCAAAACATTCCAAGACATACTCCCCACAAACCCCAAAATGATGAAACTAGGAATGCACAACCTAAGGACGAAGATATTACCTCCAAAAGATGCCTCAATAGCAGCCAAACTCGAATCCAAGCAAAGCCCTTTGATCCAAGCCACTTCTCCTTCAAGATCTCTTCAAACAACACCTCTCCAAGCTCTAATTTGCTCTACAAATGATTTCTCCACGAATTTAGGGTTTCTGGAACTCAAGGGGGGAATAAGGGATGTTGTGGAGGGGTATAATGCTCTTTATATAGGGCTCAACCCCGAAAATTAGGGTTTTCTCCATACAGCACCTACTCGCCGAGTCCATCCTAGGGACTCGCCGAGAAGGCCACTTGACACGCGACCATGACCGCGACCTGACTCGCCGAGTCATCCATGGACTCGCCGAGTCATCCTCTAAAACTTACACTTTAAGCCCTTCAACTCTACTCTTGCGATTCCGGGATGTTACAATTCTCCCCCACTTAAATTAGTCTTCGTCCTCGAAGCCTTCGGCATCTCATCTTCAAATTATTTCCCACGACGCACCACTTGACCTTGACCGAACCAAGTTCCTCAAGGTACAACCATAGAACCAGAAGCTCACTTTCTCCTTCCATACGGTGTCCCCACCACCTACTCAAACCGGGCACCAACTGTACCTTCCGATAACCACGCTCAACAACCGAGAATTACCCATGATGCCTTATTGCTCAAATCCTCATCTTTCACTTGACTCATATGGCTATAAAGCCACGAACCATTGGATTCCCGATCCGAATTCCACTCTATCCATCCCATGCCGACCGAAAGACCCATTCCTCCATTTCGGAGCAACTCCCCCGAGTTCTCCTCTCGCAATCACACACACATGCTGATCTAGCTCTAGCACCCTCAGGTGTGGATAACCTGATATACTGATGATATCCTCAAACATCCTTCCAGGATGAACCACTGATACATACCCAGAACCCTGATCTGAATCTCACTGAGAGTCCAAGACTCTTTCTCTGTATCCCTTCTGAATCCCTCTCCCTGGCTCTACGTCGCGATATTCCCTCCGCGCCCAGAGCAACATATCAAGTCGAATGAGCTTTTATTCTACCGCCGCAACATGCTACTCAAGGACCATCGACAGACCACTCCAATCATAATTCTACACTGCCGCTTTCACTTCCGTGAATTCGCACTCCCTTTTGGGATTTCATTCCTCCCTCTTTCTTTACCAAGGAAACCGCTTGTCCGCCCAGTCACCATGACAGGCACTATGGTGCTCATCCCACGCTACACTACGTGTTTAAAGCGTACTCAACATCCATGCATCACCACTACTCTGACTCTCATCACAGGGACTCTCAAGCCCATGCACTACCTTCACTGCTCAAGATCACTACCCGGGGCCAGACCTCCCAATGTAATCCCACTGCAATATACGCAACCCATAACCTCGAACCGATCCAACAATACTCGCAGAGTCTTCAGCATGACTGGACCGCCTCCCCAGGCCTTCAGCCAATCTGGACCACTCTCAGAATTTTCAGCCAATCTGACTGGACCGTCCTCCGAGCCTTCGGTCTGACTGGTACGCCTACCGGCCTTCAGTCTATCCGGACCGCTCAACTAGCATTCATCACTCCGAACCATCCCTTCGGGAAATCCTCCCGTGCATACCGTTCTAGCCATCTAGGGGTTCCGAACTCTATCTCCATCATACATACTCGATCCCGGCCTGCTCCCATGCCTTCCTCAATCAATTGCTCTAGGTCTGTATTCCGCCCCGCACGCCTGTTACTCACCCACACGAGCCTGCTCTCGACTGATAGAAATACTGCTGGATTTCCCCAAGCAGCTAAACAACCTCTTAGACCCAACGATCATCCGGAGAATTTCCAATTCTCCCCCACTTAAGACACTGACAGTTAGTCACAGGTCGCCATCACCGATCTCCCCAAGCAACCTTGCAGGAATCAACACATGCACTCAAAATGTTTTTTTTTTCACCAGCGCCAACAACTTTCATACAAATCATGTTCCCACGCTGCACAACCCGCTCGAAAGGAACCCAATCTTCAACTATCCATTCCTCATACTGCAGAATCTAACTGGCCTTCAAACCAACGCCGCATCCGTCACCAATCCTCACAAAGATAATCAACGATAGTTCGACGTACTAATCCATAACCATAACGATCCTTCAGGGAATACAAGATACTAAAACGAAATCTCGATCACAACTCGCCAAACCCTCAAGGAACAACGGATACCACACGAAAATCCGAAACGCAATTTCATAACCAACCAACGAAACTAGCAGATAACAATACTCTACAACAATCATAAATAACCAAAACAGCAGAAAGAACATACCCGTAGCAGTAAGCTGTAAAACACGACCCTAAGCCCTTGGGGGCTCCGCTCCACCCTGACCTCCACCTGTGATCCTCAACGTAGCCGGTGCTGGAGCCTGCACTGGTCCTGCAGCAAGCCGTGGACAGTTGGCCTTCAAATGTCCAACCCGATGACAATGATAGCATATCCTCAAATCCCGAACCGGCACTGACTGTCGACAATCCCTCGCATAGTGTCCCTCCTTTCCGCACTTGCGGCATGCTCCACCGGACCGACAAACCCCGGCGTGACCCCTTCCACACTTTTCACAGACGTGGCTACCCTGATCTCCCATCCTGGAATCAACGGTCTTAGACCGTTTCGTCGCCGACTGCGACTGAACCGGAGCTTGCCTCAGCTCACGCATCTGTAACTCAATCTCTAACTCACGCCGCCTGGCGGCCTCCTGCAACTCCAACAAAGTCTCGCACCTCTGTGCAGACACAAACTGTCTGATGTCTCTCTTAAGCATACTCAGATACCGGGACATCTGAGCCTGCTCCGAAGCGAACTCAGGGCAAAACATCGCCCTCTCAGTAAACATCCTGGTGATTTCCGTCACCGATTCCGAATCCTGTTTCAGCTCCAAGAACTCCTGAGCCAACCTCTCCCTTTCGACCTGCGGAACATAACGAGTGCTGAACATCTCTCTGAACCGATCCCATGAAATCGCAGCCCTCTGCGCATCCGAGTACGACCCCGTGGTCAATCTCCACCAATCCTTTGCTCCGAGCCTCAACAGGTTCAAAGCACACCTCACCCTCTGATCAGCAGGGCATGAACACGTGAAGAAACATCCTTCCACATCTGATAACCATCTCATAGCAACGATCGGATCCTGAACTCCATCAAAAGTGGGAGGCTTCGTATTATCGAAGTCCCGATACTGAAAACCTCTACTAGCTCCTCCCCCTGCCGCTGCTACAGCTGCTGTAGCCGCCGCGGCAGCCGTCTCCGTGAGAGCCGCATAGCGCTCATCAAAATACTCCACCATGGCGGTCTTGATCGACCCAAACAACTCCGGCAGCTCAGCCCGAAACAATGCAGCAACCTCATCATGCAGGATCTCACGAATCCTCGCATCCAACTCGTGCGTACTCATCTGACTGACAACCTCTGGCTGTACAGACCCACCCGGAACTCCCTCTCCGGCTCCTGATCCTGACCCGGATCCACTCCCAGCGTGCCCTGAAATCTCCATACTGAAAATAAAACACCAAATCTCAGACACATTCCACTAACCCGGGAACCAGCTCTCATCCCAACCCTAGAGGTCATGGTTTCCCTGATACGCGTATGAGTCCGTGCTTTCAGTAGTACGGGCCCATACTACCTTCCACACCAACCCATATTTGTATGAAGTACTCCCACAACACCCTAGCGACACACATAACAACGCTTTATCCTCACCACTAGAGGAACACTAGAAATCTCTCACAAGGAACCCTAGGCTAGCAGGCATCATAAATCAGGCAAGTCATCAATAAATCCTGAAGATCCCTAGCCTAACTCTAGCATGCTGTTCTATCAAAGCTCAATAAAACAATTGTCATGTATGGTATTTTGGGGTTACTTACTGGCTCCGGCTGATCGTACCTCCGCGTCCTCCTTTACTTATTTTGAAAACCATTTTAAATTCTCTTTTTGAAAACTCTCCTCGATTTGAGACTAGAGTCACACAAGTGTTTCTCCAATTCACTCAAACCAAGGCTCTGATACCAACTTGTAACATCCGTAAAATACAACCAATTTAAATTTTTTTAAAACAACCCGATTTTCATTAAAAAGTTTACAAAAAGGTTTTCAATACAAGTCATTAGAGTATTCCCAGAATCACATTGCTACAAAATCATGAAGAGCGGTACGATCGCGCCTTCGCCTTGCCACAGTCTCCTGAAGAACCTGAAAAACATTAAACCACAACTGTAAGCCCGAAAGCTTAGTGAGATACCCCCAAAATACCAATCACGCAGACGCCCTTCCAGGCTGCGACCTTCCGGTCCAAAACATATAAAACATACATAACATAACAGAACATAGAACAGCCATGCATATCGGGTCTACTGTGTGACTGGTCCGCCGTATCGGGCCTTCAGTCCAACGGATCCATCCTCCAGGTCTAGTCAAGTCCTTCGAGTCTACAGTGGGGTTGGTCCACCCGCATCGGGCCTTCAACCCACCTAGTCCACTCTCTGAGCCTACAGTGTGACTGGTCCGCCCGCATCGGGCCTTCAGTCGGCCTGGTCCACTCTCCGAGCCTCGGCACGTCTGGTCCGCCCTCGTGGGGCCTACAGCCTATCCGGACCGCTCGCTGGGCCTTCGGAACAACCAGTCTGCCCTGGGTATCTTGGCCTACAGCACAAAGCAGGACCCACCTCAACCCATCTCCAGTCCAAACAACCATGTGCACAAAACATACATTCATATAACAGTCATAGTCAAAAAACCGAGCAAGCAGATCACATAGCATATCATTACCCTAACCGGGTTACCGACCTAACCGGTCACTAGCATAGCATCACTCTGTATATCGAGAAAACTGACCTTAGCAAGGCCTCCTAGCATGTACCATCCTAGCTACCAGGATGCAGACCCATCAAAACAATAACATAATAACCATAACCGAATCTCAATACAATAAAGGGCCGACCTTGGTGCCTTAGACCCTGTTGATATAGTGAGGATAACTCACCTCGAAACTGTCGGTTGAAAAGATAAGATCCCGCTGCTCCGAACTCTGATACGAACTCCTCCACTAAACATCAAACATACAACTCAATAAATACCCTTAATTACCAAAATGCCCCTGGAAGACAACTGGTCAACCACGGACAAGTCAAAGTCAACCCCTGACTGACCCTACTCGCCGAGTCAACCCGATGACTCGCCGAGTCCATATGCTCAGAACTTCCTTCAATCAGCGACCCAACTCGCCGAGTCACCCCAAGACTCGTCGAGTCCAACAACTCTGAGTCCACTCGTACCCAACTCACCGAGTCATCCCTTGACTCACCGATTCATCGACTCAACCAGAAATATTGGGACTTCCTCGACAAGACTCGCCGAGTCCAAATGGACTCGTCGAGTCCAAGGCCATCTTCAACCTACTCGCCGAGTTGTTCTTCCAACTCGTCGAGTCCCAGGCCATCTTCAAGCAACTCGTCGAGTCCACCCATGTGACTCGTCGAGTACCACCGGTCTGAATCCAAACAGAAGCATCTCAGGCCATGCAATTGATCTAAAACATAGATCCAACCTCCTACAATCCATCCATCACGTAAAGTGGCAAACTTTACGTGAATCTAACGAGATTTAAGCCATATTCACCTTAAAACCAAGGTTTGGGACATGGTGACTTCACTAAGCACACTAACACAGGAACTTTAATGCACTCTAGGCCCTCAATATTCCAGATCTGAGGTAGCAACCTCAGATCTATCCTCCAAACTCCAAAACATTCTAAGACATACTCCCCACAAACCCCAAAATGATGAAACTAGGAATGCACAGCCTAAGGACGAAGATATTACCTCCAAAAGATGCCTCAATAGCAGCCAAACTCGAATCCAAGCAAAGCCCTTTGATCCAAGCCACTTCTCCTTCAAGATCTCTTCAAACAACACCTCTCCAAGCTCTAATTTGCTCTACAAATGATTTCTCCACGAATTTAGGGTTTCTGGAACTCAAGGGGGGAATAAGGGAGGCTGTGGAGGGGTATAATGCTCTTTATATAGGGCTCAACCCCGAAAATTAGGGTTTTCTCCATACAGCACCTACTCGCCGAGTCCATCCTAGGGACTCGCCGAGTAGGCCACTTGACACGCGACCATGACCGCGACCTGACTCGCCGAGTCATCCTCTAAAACTTACACTTTAAGCCCTTCAACTCTACTCTTGCGATTCCGGGATGTTACAGACATAAGGATGGATAGTAACGAAGCTGACATCCGTCGTCTGGACATGTTACAGGGGAATGCTCAAACCTACACTGACACCCTCCAAGAACAAATGACCGCAACACTCTCTGAAATAAGAGAGATGAGGGAACAACAAGCTGCCTTTGATTGGCGTCTCATGGGAGCCAAGCAATCGGATGCGGAGTCAAGCTCTAAGCGCAATCCACGCCACAAGTAGTGCTCGCCTAACTCCTGAATTTTGATTTAGAATAGGACCATCGGCTAAAAGTCTTACTTTCTTTAACTTTTTGTAATCGGAGACCTTTAGAAAGGTTAATTTTTCTAACTTCGGATATAACACAACCATATGTTTAATATATATAGGGCATAACTCTTTTTGTGTGTTAATTCTGTGCATTTCATTTGAGTTCATTGAGTGAATCTATTGCTATTCAAACTCAATTTGGGAATCAAACTCAAAACCCTGTGTAGGTCAAACCAAATTCTGGAACTATGGAAGATAGTTAACTCATTATCATTCTACCTTCAAATGCCAAAAACTTATAATCTTTCATTTTAATTTTTGCCAGTACGATACCTCCTCGTCTAAACTTAAGACCCAGATCGGGCATGATACTAACACCACCATCACCACCAACTTATGACCCAGCTATGGTTCAATCTGCTATCACGACAGCAGTAACAACTACCCTCTCGCAGATAAACTCCAGCGGAAATGGAGGAGGAGGGAGTAGCACAAATCATCCCAGTCATGGTACAGGTTCAGGTCACATAAGGGAATGCACTTATAAGGAGTTCTCCAAAGCAAAACCTAAGACATGTAATGGCATCGGAGGAGTCATTGCACTGATGAAATGGTTCGAAAAGACTGAAACAGTCTTTAAGATTTGCTCATGCCCGAAAGAAAACAAGGTCAAGTTCGCCGCTTGTACTCTCACTGATCGAGCCCTCACCTGGTGGAAAAGTCACGTGAAATATGTGACTCTCACAGTCGCCAACGCCCTAAGTTGGGAGGACTTGAAGGTTCTACTACTGGAGGAGTACTACCCAAGGGGCGAGATTCAAAAGCTAGAGCATGAGCTCTGGAATCTAAGGAACCTACACGGTCAGGTTCAGCGACCTAGCTGCCTTGTGCCCTGCGATGGTCAACCCAGAACCAAAGAAGGTTGAGATGTACATTTGGGGGGTTGTCACCCTAGATTCAAGGTCATGTATTAGCCTCTAGCCCTTGTCACTTTCAACAGCGCTGAGCGCCTCGCTCAGCGACTCATTGACCACGGGGTCAAACAAGGTACTGTTGCAGCTACCGCCGACCCATCGAAGGAGGTACAGGGTCAGGGAAGGCCTTGGAACAACAGAAGGGGACAAACCCTATAGGGGAACACCAAGAAATAACAAGTGGTAGCGTCTCACGCTGTTACTGTGCCTACCACCATTGGACCCAGAAGTTCATACAGTGGGAGATTTCCGAAGTGCAACCAATGCAACTTCCACCACCACGGGCCTTGTCGTGACTTTTATTGCACTAGGTGCAATAAGAAGGGACACACAATCTGCTTCTGCAAGGAGCCAGCCCAACAAGTCTCCCCCACTGCTAATGTCGGAGTAAGCCACGCCTGCTTTGAGTGCAGAGTCACGGGGCACTACCGCAGGGACTGCCCTATGACAAACAACAGGAATACTGGCGGAAGAGGCCGAGTGTTCGCAATGTGCCAAAAGGAAGTTGTTGCAGACCCTACTATTGTTACGGGTAGTTTTATTATATATAAAACTATGACACAACTTACGAGAAACGTCGGTTTCTTGCAATTTTCGGTCTTAGAGACTGCCATTTTGTGTGAGGAAAATAAGGGTTTTTCCTGCATACAAACCAAACAACTAATAGGAAAATAAGGGATTTTCCCGGTGCAATCATTTACAACTTATAACACGAATATTTATATGCATTACATATTTTTATAAGAATATAAGGGTTTTTCTTGGAAAACACAACAAATCGTATCTCAACCATTAGGGAAAATATGGGATTCTCTGGATCTAATGCATTCATTTTCAACACAACAAATCACAACTCTTTACATTTTGAAATGCTACGTTTACTGGAAAACATACACCCATTTTGGAATGGCATCCAATTTTTCTAAATTACTTATGGACTCGCCAACTTAATTGTTGACACTTTTTCTTTGAAATAACTTGTATTCTCAGGAAATCGCTAAGCAGGTTGGGAATCAACTTTTGGGATTAACGCGTTGGCGTTAATTACTTCTTTTGAATGATGTTTATGTACTTTTCTTTTGAACATGTAATGAATACAACTATGTAAACATCTTGCAAACTTACTATATATGGTGGTGTGTACTTTCCTTTCTATGAACTGTTATGATATTGAACATGATGTCCTCCGCCCCCGAACGTTTCCGCCGTTCTGGTTTGGGGGTGTGACAATGTCCATTGTGTTCACGAATTGTTGCGTATCTTTAGACATGGTAATGAGGAGCATTTGCATGTTATACAATGCTACTTTTTCCGGTCCTCAGCCGGTAAAGGCGGTAATGGGATTTTCAGTATTCTCATTTGTTGTTTAGCACGTTGATAATGACGAATCATTTCTAATGCAGTCGTATCAACAAGACATCGTTGCTCATCTTCAATACGTGGTATAACATACTCTATAGGCAACTCATCATCATGGTTCAAGTCACTAAATGTTGGAGACTAAACATAGAATATACCTAAATTATATTAATATACTATTTAAAAACCAATGTGCATAAAATTATTTATTAATAATAATAAACACTTCCTGAAACATATTCATAACAAAAAAAAAATGCAACTAGTCTATCATAACAGGTTTGTCTGCACTTGCTCTGGTGCCATCTTTCAGGGTCCTATCTACTTTCAATTTAAGTTTTAACATCATTTCTGATTCATTTCTTAATTTTATGGGTTCCTTTGTTGGTTTATTTTTTTATCTTACTTTGAAACTCAACATCTTCTTTTTTTATCTGCAAAATCAAAATTCCAAGAACATTTTAATACATTACCGTAAAAATAAATTATAATTATAAAATTATTGTTTTTTTATTTTACCTTTATCGGGCGCAATTCTGAAAGTTCATGTAAATGGAATACAACTTCATCGTCTGTAAAACCCACTTTTTTAACGTCTACGGTAACTCATCTTTTTGGACTAACATGGGTTATTCAACAATACTTAGAAAAAAAAAAGTTATATATTATAGTTATTCTGGATCATCATTCCGGAATAGATCATCGGATTCTGGACCATGTTCATCGTGTTCCGGACCTACATTACTATTTTGGAACCCCTACAATACCTAATTACGGACTAAAACAACCGATCAGAAACATATTACAAAGTACTTACATGACATTTATACACGTACAATGAGAAAAATATATATATATAAAAAAAAAAGGATAATCCTGATATTCCGGAGTTGTTCCTCGTATTCCGGACAATTTCGAAATACGTAAATCGTTTCAGAAAATCAAATGCAAAGTAACTTAAAGTGTAGAACTTACTTGGTTTGACGAATTCATGCTCAAAATTTGGTCTGAAATACAGATAAATCGTGTTTCAAATCTACTAATTTTTGAACACGTATTCCAAAATATTTGTGTGTGAGACCCATATATATACCATTGGGCTACATTATTGGGCTTGGGCCGGTTTTTGGGTCCGAAATTACCCATTCCGGACCAAAATGTTAGCTTTTAAAAAAAAGCCTTTGGTTATATTTAAGAAAAAAAACTCAAACAAATGGTTAGATTACTCAAGGGTGGTTGGCTTAGCTTTTTGGAGGCTAAAAGTTTTTTTTGGAAAAGTTGCAAAAAGTCAGGTTTTCCTGACTTTTTCAAAAAGTTTATTTTCCTTATATCCAAAATCCAAAAGTAACTTTTAAAAGTGTTTTTGCCAAACATTTTTTACCTTTTATCTTTTCTTAAAATGACTTTTGGCCTCTCAAAAGCTAAATCAAACACTTTTTACCTTTTATCTTTTCTTAAAATGACTTTTAGCCTCTCAAAAGCTAAGTGAAACACGAGGATTCTAAATACACTATAACAAAACCATTTTTAATCAAGTCAATACCACTAGTAATTAAGTCAAAAAAAAAATATTAAAAAAATGCAATAGTGGTTAATGAATGATGGGATCGTAAGTGCGCGACTTTTTAAATCTATTTTCGTTATTTTATTGAAAATAATTAATAATCATATTAATATTTATAATTATGTAATTTCATTTTTTATCTATATATTTATATATATATATATATATATATATATATATATATATATATATATATATATATATATATATATCATTTTTATTTTTTATTTATTATATCAAAATTTATGTTTGATTTGCTAATACTTTTTTTTTACTTTATATATTTGCTTAAACTTGTATTAATCTTCGATTATTCATTAGATGATAAGTGGTCATCCTGGCAGCTGTTTAATCTCTCTCTCTCTCTCTCTCTATATATATATATATATATATATATATATATATATATATATATATATATATATATATATATATATATATACACTAAAATTATGATATTTTTTATATTGGTTGGACCTAGTCATTTTTCTTTTATTATTGTTATCGTCAAGTAAAACCATTTTAAAAATACACAGTTACAACTATCTTTAACCAAATAGAATTTTGTCAAACATTATCATATATTCATTTTGTTAGAAATGCATTGATATTAACAATAAAATATGTAATATTAATAATGTATAAATCAATATTATTGATTATCAAGGACATTAATTATAAGAATATTACAATTATTACCTAGTATATTCGGTGGAATATATGCATTTAGTGATATGTTGTGACACCAAAGTGATAAAACTTTAGGCATTAGATGCAATTTTTGTAAATTGTGAACATAAGCGATAACAACATATCTATGATCTAAGATGTGTTGCTGACTATTTCTTTAATCCTTACTGTCTTCCTACCCCAAATACGATTCGTATACGTTTTGACTCGCTTTTTATACCTAGGATCGTACGATATTACGATCAAGATCGGCTTTGGTGCCCGATTAATCGGTGATTAATCGTTTGGCAGCCTTGAACCGATTACGATTAGGGTTCTTTGCAGAAATTTGTCAAAATAGGTCAATTTCGGGCTTGACGGTCCTTAGCGGTCATCGGTGGTCATAGGCGTGAAATATTTAAAAAATTCAAAATTTTTAATTGACAAATATTAACCAAAAGTTTAAATATTATACTAAAGTTTTTAAAAAATTTAAATTTTAAATTTTAAATTTTCAAATACTTATTATTTTTAGGATATATTAATTTTATAAATAATTTAGGGTTTCCGATTAACCGCCGATTAATCTTTGCCTAGTCTGATTAATCGATTATCCTTAGTCGACCGCCGACCGATTTTCACAACTTTGATATATATATATATATATATATATATATATATATATATATATATATATATATATATATATATATATATATATATATATATATATAGTGTGAGGTTCAATAGAGAACCATAATTAACCATGGAACCAAGGAACCAATCGTGAGCGTCGAAAATCATAACGATCAACGGCTAATGAAATAGATGTACACTTTTACATTGGACGCATACACACCGGATTATACCAAAAAATCCACCATTTACAAAACTCACCACTTTTTTTCGTTTAAAATTTTTTTAGACCATGTTTTTTATCGAAAAAAAACTAAATATACCATTGTTCACGATTTTTCATCGTTTCTCCATAGAGATCTATGATGATATATAAAAAAAATAACTTTTTTTTTTCGAAAAAAAACCCACTTCATTTTCTTTGATGAAAAAAGTTAAGGTCTATTTTTTTATAAAAATTTTTTAATAAATGTATCAAAATTCATATTTTTTGTACTTTTTAAACATATATTCATATTCATGTTTAAAAAAAATAAAAAATAAATAAATAAAGATATTTCAGTTCAGATTCACATTGTGAACCTGTTCAGATTCATATTGTAAACTTGTTCAGATTCACATTATGAACCTCCTCAGATTCACAATGTGCATAATAATAAGTTAGATTCACAGTGTGAATTTGAACTGATCAGAGTTTTTTTACATTGTGAATGCTAAAATTTGAAATATTTACAGTTTAGATTCACAGTGTGAATCTATACTGATCGAGGTTTTTTTTGTTTTTTGTTTTTTTTGAACCTTCTCAGATTCACAGTGTGCATAATAGTAATTCAGGTTCACAATGTGAATCTAAACTGTTCGAGATTTTCCAGATTGTGAATGTTAAAAATTGAAATATTTACAGTTTAGATTCACATTGTGAATCTACATTGTTCGAGGTTTTTTTTTTATCGGTGGTGATGTTTATTAATAGAGTACAAAAAATTAATATTTTTGGTATAATTAGTTTTATTTTATAAAAATAAACTTAAATATTGAAAAAACTAAGAAAATTAAGTGGTTTTTTTTTTCGGAAAAAAAAAGTTCGTTTTTTTATATATCATCATGGATCTCTATGGAAAGAGGACGAAAAATCGTGAACAATGTTATTTTCGGGTTTTTTTTCGATAAAAACTTGGCCTAAAAAAATTTTAAATGAAAAAAAGAAAGTGAGTTTTGTTATAATTCGGTACATATGCGTCTATTATAAAAGTTTACAACCCTTCCTTTTGCCGTTGATCGCTTTAAATTTCGACGCTTTGGATTGGTTCCTTGGTTCCTTGATTAATAATGGTTCTCTATTGAACTTTTCCATATATATATATATATATATATATATATATATATATATATATATATATATATATATATATATATATATATATATATATATATATATATATATATATATATTGACATCATGGTTTTTATATTCTAACAAATCATCTTTTCTGGTCAAGGGAAAAACCTTTTATGTTGATTCATATAAAACTCGAGAATATTATCAAGCTATTTTGCAAGAATCTGGTTCGGTCAATTTTGTTGATCGTTCTAATTCAAAAAAAGGAAACATTGATTTTAGCAAAGCCAATTTCTATGCAAGAACTTCAAGAAAAATTAAAAATAGTAAAACAAGAAATAAAAGAAATAAAAAATAAAATTTTAATTTTAGAAAAAGAAAAACCTACTACTTTTAAAAAATATATATATAAATTAATAACGAAGAAGAAAATAAAATTGAAAATGTAACTATTGGTAAAATTATAAATAATCAAGTTTCGCAAAAATGGAACACTCAAATTAATTTAGTCATGGATAATTTTAAAATCAACCTAACTGCTTTAATTGATAGTGGTGCTGATATGAATTGTATTCAAGAAGGAATTTTTCCTACACAATTCTATGAAAAAATTGCATCTAGACTTACTGGTGCCGGAGGTACAAAATTAATTGTAAATTATAAAGTTTCCGAGGTTCATATTTGTAATAACCAAGATTACTGTTATAAAACTCACATAATTTTAGTAAAAGATCTCCCTTCTCCTTTAATTCTAGGAACACCTTTCATTACAAAACTATATCCATTTATGGTTCATGATGATGGTATAAGAACAAATGTTTTTGGAAAAAAAAAACATTTAAATTTTGTGAACCACCTCTATATTCAACGATTAATGTCCTTAATTATAAAACAAAACAAGCCAAATATCTTATTAACGAAATAAATAGTGTTCGAATAACTAATCAATTAAATGATAATAATATTCAAAATAAAATAATAGGTTTAAAATTAAAATTTGAAAAAAAATGTCTGTTCTAATATTCCTAATGCCTTTTGGAATAGAAAACAACATATTGTAAAATTACCGTATATAAAAAAAAAAAAAAATTGATGTAAAGGATATTCCTTCAAAATCTAGAGTCATTCACATGAATAGTGAACTAGAAAGTCATTGTAAAAATGAAATTCAAGATTTAATAAATAAAAAACTCATAAGACCTTCTAAATCACCATGATCTTGTTCAACATTTTATGTTATGAATGCCGCAGAATTAGAAAAATGATCACCAAGATTAGTTATCAATTATAAACATTTAAACAAAGTTTTGGAATGGATTCGTTATCCTATTCCTAATAAACAAAATTTGCTAAAAAAACTTTATGATTCAAAAATATTTTCAAAGTTTGATATGAAATCAGGATTTTGGCAAATACAACTGATGGGTTTTAGCTATAAGAACATCCTATGTGCTCATACAAACCCTAAGGCTTGGATCTAGGTTTCTCTATTGTACATGCAAGTCATCCAAGACTATAAACCCTAGATCTAGTATATGATAATATTTATAACACATGAATTAGGGTTTAGATCATACCTTGATTGTTATGTAGCAATAACAATCTCAAATCCTCCTTGTATTGACTTTAGATAGCTTAGAGTCACAAATGTCACTCCTCTAATGGTTTACAAACACCAAGAGCAAGAGGATGAAGAAGAGAAGAGAAGGAGGCTGCCCAAAACATGTAGAAACCCTAACCAACAAGTTATCCCCGTTTTTGAGCCATAAGGGTCCTTTAAATAGTGAAGCTATTAGGGTTATCAAACAAGGAAACCCTAATTTGGATGCTTAGGCCCTAAGCAACCCATGGACTCCTTCCTTAAAGGCCTAGGACGATTTCTAATGGGTTTCCCCATAGAATTCGTCCAACCCTTTAATAGGGAGTCCATTAGCTCAATATTCAACTATCATACAATTGACAGTTCAAGTCCCTTAAGTTCAATTAATGTCTTTTAGTCACAAACTTAATTACCAATTCATTCTTGACTAATATTAATTAAACAATATGATTTCTCCTTTAATATATTATTCTCATAATATATTAATAAATCATATTTAATCCTTTCTCTCCATAATTCATCTTATCAAGTTGCTTTGGTGAAGGCAACCCAAAAGGACCATGCACCATCGGGTCAAGTACATACCATAATAGTTATGGACTTAGACACTAATCCAACAGTCTCCCACTTGGATAAGTCTAATAACTATTCCGCGTATTACTTTAGATCCTAATCTGCAATCGTAGCTTTCTAAAGTCGTTGTCAACTCTGATCTTATCAGATACGTGTGTCCTTTAGATAAGGGATCATATATTCCTCCATTCTAGATATCATATAGACTGAGACATGGATCTAAATCATTCTCTCTGTCTATGTGTTGTTTCCCGATCTCATATTTATGACGACTGACAACATACTACAATTGAACATATCAATTTAGTCCCGGCTTGGCCAAGTACTTAGGTGCCATCACTAAATCATCGAGGGGCCCACAGATATCGCTTTCACCCTACTTTGGATAAAAGGAACGGATAAACTTTGATTCAATGCTCGCTTGCACTCACTTACCAAATTACACATAGCAATATGTTTTATAACACCAAGTTACTGGTGCGTTTACATATTATCAATGTGCAACAGATTCGCAAGATACAACTCACACATCTCGGTTTCAAGAATATAAGATATTATCGTCTCACTAATCACTCGTGATAAAATCCATGAAGTGATCCAAGTGAGCACGGGTTTAATCCAATGCTCAAATCATATTCATAAGCACTCATGAACGTTGCAGCAACCATTTGCTTATGTCTAATACTCTTTAGACAATCCGCACACCAATTCACAACAGTCTTCATTCATATCCACTTCCAACATATGAACGACTGTGACCCGTTCGAATAATTTGACTGTTCTAAATCAATTAAATTATTCAGGAAGTCAAAACATGCAAAGTGAAACACAAGAATAATACTAATCCCATATGGCCTCAAACCTTGAGTATAAATAAAACACATTTTATTTATCACCATATCGATTACTCATTATTTGTTGTTTCGGGTAATCAACTTCTTACTTGAATTATTACAACACTTGTCCCATGCTCTCAGCATGCACACAATGTTTACCTACAGTTCTTACTTTTTGAAATAGATCAAATGAACACATTTCCAATTATACTCATTTCACAACTGCTAATCCTTTTCACAAGTGAAAGAATATCAAATTCTTTCCACTTATGGAATATGTTAGATTCTAACATTTTATGCAATGATCCTTTCATAATGTCACTACACTAAAGCCACAATGACTATTGCCAATGAAATTACAAAGTCCTCTATTGGATATTGTTACAAGACAATTCCATAGATGTGATGTCTCTTACTCAAAGTACATTCCTTTGAACATCCTTTTGCATAAAATTTCTAATCTAGACATAGACTTTCAATATCCAACTCCCAATATGGAAATGTTTCCATATTTTCCATATGACAACTCATTCTTAATAGAATCTTTTCTATTCATAATAATGTCGATATGGTCCATCCAATACTATACTTCCAACTACTCACAAGCGACCAATCCTCGGCAAACTTTGGATTGTCCTTTGATAGTTGTTTAACTATCTTAGTCAAAACCGATTCTTGTCTTTTTCCTTCTAAATGCGCTAGACATTTGGAAAATTTTAGAATGGTCAAATATTATAGACTTTGCAATTGATCCTATATCCGAAGAGAATGGGAACCGATGCATAATGTCTTACATAAAGATTTGATACTTTATCAATCTTCTGCCATAATATTTTATGTGCTACGTTCTCAAAATTCGAACTATGAAGAGGAATATCGTAATCATAATCAAAATTTAAGAACACACTATGTATCATTGACTAATTTATTAACATCCCACAACCTAAGCCTTTAGATTTAAAATGAAGCATAATATTCTCTCCCTTAAATATAGGAAAACAACTATTTAACCCTTACAACTTTGCAAAGTATGACTCTTGTTTTTCTATAATTAATATTGCTAACTTGCAATACTTGACTTAATAATCATACAATCATAACATTTATGCTCCCACTATCATGATGATTATTATAAACATAACACTTATGCTCCCACTAGCTTTGACATGTATTCAGAAACCAGCTTAACTTCTAGAAAAACAATACTTATTGAATTTCTTAAGTTCATGTTTCTAATACTTAATGCTTTGATAATCTTTTATCAAGGCTTCTTTATACACCTTTGTCTTAGATAGCTCGTATGTGTGTCCAAACAATTCAGACTAATTGCCAAATCTCATAATTCGAATCATGGAAAGGGATACCGTAACCATAATCGAATTCAAGATTCCAATTTTCACAATCACTATCTTCTTAAAATCTCTCTTAATGAAAGCATTTCCTCACAGTCATTTTCATGAAGGAGGGAATCTTATGACACTTAGATTTTAATGGTGTATGTGTTCCTATCCATGTGAATTTGTTAAAACCAAAGTTTATGACAAATTCAAACTCATCTTGACCGAACTCTTAATCTTGATTTCTTGCCTTATGGTAACACGGTTGCCCACCATGTCTTCCAAGTAGTTAAGCAGCTCATCCTTTCCTATCAATGTACATTTCATTGATCAAGGTGCTTGCCTTTTATGCGTTCAAATGAGAACTCATAGAACTCATATGCATAATTAACTCGATTGGAACGGCACAGAAACAGGATAGTGTCTACACGATAGGTTGTAAACCTTAACTCGTGTGCTAGTGATGATCGATAAGGTTTATTCTTGATTAGTTCTTAAACTTTTCAAGACCATTAAGATTCCCACTGAATCCTTGAGATATAAGATTCTCTTGTCAATAAACATTTCTCGACAACCAAATATTCAAGAGTTAGTGTAGTTTTTATCAAAACAAAACACTTCATAAAATTGGTCCTAGTTGGTCTTTGTCTTGTCCAAGACATCACAACTTACCAATTTCAAATGTGCAAGAATAAGAAAACCCTTTTTCAAATTCTACATTTGATGAATGTTATAAACCTTCTTAAGACTTGTCACTCAACGTCACAATCTTAACTTTAAGACTTGTTTTGGAACGAAGTATGATTGACTTCTTGATTTAACCATTTCTTCAATTCTTGATTCCTCTTCTTAGACATACAATTATACTAAGACTCACTTAGAGGATCAATTGAGATATGGTTCTTAATCATTAAGACATATCATAAAGCATAAAAGTACTCTCCCTTATTCTTAGAGTAGAGAAACTTTTATCTTTCTGCCTACTTGATTCTTCTTATTCGTTCTGCTATTGATTTAAACCTTTTCAATCAATTTACACTTAATCTTATAAGTACAATCATATTTACTAAACTTTTAGTAAATCATGACTAATATCTTTGTTATTCTTGTGGTGGACTTGATCAACACACAACTTTGTGTACTCGATCTTCTAGTCTTTCACTTGACACTTTGTCAATGAATTAGTCTAATTTTCAAATATGAAATTTATCATTCATCGTGCAACCAAGTTGCATGATTCCAAGTTTCTTTCCACTTGAAATCTGGGCGATGAGAAACTCTCCCTATTTGGTAAACTCTTGACATTTCCATTGTTAACATAAATAAGAATCACATCCATTCGTGGTAGAAATACACAAATATCAATTTTCATAACGATTTCATTGCAAGGAAATAAATAAATGAATATGTCAAACAAAAATTTATTTTATAAAAGCAGCGGAAAACATTTGTCCTTACAATGCAAAATCAACTGAAAAACTATGTAGTCAAATATTTCTAACAATTCTATCCTAACTTTCTAAGCTCAAAATCTAATCTTTAAATCCATGTGATCGAGATCCATTTCTTCGTGATTAGATTCATCTTGCTCTTTCATCAAGCTTCCTCTCTTTTCACTGATTCTGCAAAACATTCAAATGCAATCTTATCACATCATGTATTAAGAATCAACGAATAGGAACTTAATGGAGTTAGATAGTGGATTTTACCTGAAGCACAGCCATACTCTTTGACTCTCCCATCTTCTGGACTCTTCAGGCTCTTAGGGCAGACTTGTATCCAACTCCCTTTCTCTTGGTAGCAAACACAGTTCGGTTCTCCTAGAACGTCCTCGGAAGCATGGTTGGTTGACTTTCCCAACAAATAGGCTCCATCGCTTTGCCAAATCATTTCTGATTCAGCAACAATGAGCATGTAAGTTAGGTCAATGAGGTTTTCGTCATGATCCATCATATACTACTTTCTTTTGAACTCAATATATGATTCATGAAGTGACTGCAGAACCCAGTTCACAGCCAACTTATCAGGGAATGACGCACCCAACATTATCAACCTATCGATGTGTGATTTCATTCCTAGAACGTGGGCACACACGGGTTTACCATCTTCATGTTTCATTTCCAATAGGGCTTTAGTGACATTGAACCTTTCAATTCTTCGATCTTGTGGGTTAGGGAGAATAATTGGAGGAGGTGGAGGAAGTGAAGCGTGATTTATTGTTCCTCGATCGAATCGTGGAATATCATCTTCATGTGGAATGCTTGTTCCACGGGATTTGGGAAGACCATAGTTGTCGTACTTTGACATCTACAAAATGGGAGAACATAAATTCAAGTTAGTTGATTGATTGAGTCCTTAATAAATCACCCAAATGAGATATTAAGGCTAGGACCCAACACAATACGCTACAACCTAGAAAAGGGATGCCGTAATCTAGTTGCAGAATATTTGAAGGTATGTGAATGACGATTCACTAATTTCCACCATTAAAAAATGGAAAAATAAATTTTAAGTTTTAAGTCTATGAAAACTCCTAGATCCTTTGAGATTCATTGAACATTTCAATGGCATGTTTAAATCTCGATATGCCCCTCTAGTTTGTGACTGGAATGCCGAGGATCACAAAGCGGGTGTGAATAACCATGCAAATCTACATGGTGCCCTCACATGTTACAGTCACCTATTCGATGTGCCGGTAAACCACACACGCTCCACCGAAATATGACAAATATTGAGTCACCCTTTGCTACCTTTGCTTAGAACCATTTAGTGTGCCGGTAAACCACACACGCTCCACTAACTTCTTCGCAAGGGCACAAAGTGTAATTTCATGGAATTGCATCAATTCACTTTTGCCTAAAGTAACTAAGATTGGGAATTTGTAAAACATTTAGTTACTTTTGTACTTCATTATACGTATAATGGAAGGTTCTGTCCTATCCTACCCGTTCGGCTAACGACCCTCCACTAATCAAGAGTGCGGTGGGTAAGAGTAGATACCCATTCAATCGCCATTTTATAGGCGATTTCCTTAAACACCCCTTATAGACCAGCTTCGTAAATGAGGCCTACTAACGGTAAGACTGACTTTTACTTATACATATATATAATGTTAGACTTTTAATGTTATATATAGTATAGGGTGTATTTTACACTTTTAAAATACTAGGTGGTCAAATTTAACAATTATACTTTTAATTCAATTAAATTTTAAACCAAAAGTTTATGGATTTATTAAACCTCCTTTAATTATACACCTTAATTAATTAATAAAACCATAAGGGTGTGATTTGAACTTTTCAAAACAATATTAGGGTTTTAGAATTTAACATTCCTAAATTAAACTTTTAATCAACTTTTAAATTCCAAAACTTGAGGGCAAGTTTTTGAAACATTTCAAAACATTAGGGTTTAGAATTTAAATATACATCAAAATTAAACTTTTAATCAAGAATTTAAATTCCAAAACTTGAGGGCAAGTTTTGAAATATTTTCAAAACATTAGGGTTTCAACTATTTAAATTTCAAAACAAAAACTTTTGAGTTCAAATTTAAACCATAAAACCTAAAGGGTAAAATTGAAACTTTTCATAACACAAGGATCAAATAACAAATAATATAAATTAAACAATTAATTTCATCATTATCTATATTTGATCTAATTTCAATTTCTTGCAAATAAGTTACTCAATTAATACAAATAATCAAACTTTATCATATAAGGAAGTTATTATCTAATCAATTGGTAATTATCTTTTGTTTAATCAAGGATATACTCATAAATATGTATAAAATCGGATTTTAATGATCTAAAACAGATAAGGCAAGTATCCATGAGTAAAACAGCAAGAAATCCCGAAAATAGCTCCTTCTGACGCTCGAACTCGCCAAGTACCACACTGTACTCGCCGAGTTGAGGCCTACTCGCCGAGTACACTGTGGTACTCGCCGAGTTCATCAGGCAGGTGAGAAAAAATCGATTTTGTAGCTTGAATAAACACATAAGGCATCAATACAATAGAAACCAATCAAGGCTCTAATACCATTGATGGGTTTTAGCTATAAGAACATCCTATGTGCTCATACAAACCCTAAGGCTTGGATCTAGGTTTCTCTATTGTACATGCAAGTCATCCAAGGCTATAAACCCTATATCTAGTCTATGATAATCTTTATAACACATGAATTAGGGTTTAGATCATACCTTGATTGTTATGTAGCAATAACAATCTCAAATCCTCCTTGTATTGACTTTAGATAGCTTGGAGTCACAAATGTCACTCCTCTAATGGTTTACAAACACCAAGAGCAAGAGGATGAAGAATAGAAGAGAAGGAGGCTGCCCAAAACATGTAGAAACCCTAACCAACAAGTTATCCCCGTTTTTGAGCCATAAGGGTCCTTTAAATAGTGAAGCTATTAGGGTTATCAAACAAGGAAACCCTAATTTGGATGCTTAGGCCCTAAGCAACCCATGGACTCCTTCCTTAAAGGCCTAGGACGATTTCTAATGGGTTTCCCCGTAGAATTCATCCAACCCTTTAATATGGAGTCCATTAGCTCAATATTCAACTATCATACAATTGACAGTTCAAGTCCCTTAAGTTCAATTAATGTCTTTTAGTCACAAACTTAATTACCAATTAATTCTTGACTAATATTAATTAAACAATATGATTTCTCCTTTAATATATTATTCTCATAATATATTAATAAATCATATTTAATCCTTTCTTTCCATAATTCATCTTATTAAGTTGCTTTGGTAAAGGCAACCCAAAAGGACCATGCACCATCGGGTCAAGTACATACCATAATAGGTATGGAGTTAGACACTAATCCAACAACAACTTCATGAGGAAGATAAATACAAAACTGGGTTTAATGTTTCCTTCGGGCATTTTGAATGGAGTATAATGCCTTTTGGATTAAAAAATGCCCCTTCTGAATTCCAAAAGATTATGAATGATATCGTAACTCCTATAAGTAGATTTTCTATTGCTTATATCGATGATGTCCTAATTTTTTCAAAATCAATTGATCAACATTTCAAACATTTAAATCAATTTTATGATTTAATTTATCAAAATGGTTTAGCTGTCTCTGCAGCAAAAATGCATTTATTTAAAGATGAAATTCGTTTTTTAGGACATGATATTGTCAAAAACACTATTAGACCTATTACAAGAAGTTTGCAGTTTTCTACTAAATTTCCTGATGAAATTAAGGATAAAAGGCAACTTCAAAGATTTTTAGGATGCTTAAATTATATCCATGAGTTTTTCAAAGATTTAGGGATTATATGTAAACCGCTTTATAATAGACTAAAAGATAATCCAGAACCATGGACTCAAAAATATACAGATATAATTAAATATATAAAACAAAAGGTCCCTACTTTTCCATGTTTAAATTTACCTCATCCTAATGCCAATATCATAGTTGAAACCGATGCTAGTGATATTGGATTCGAAGGAATTCTAAAACAAAAATTTGTTAACTCAAAAGAGGAACAATTGGTTCGATATTACTCTGGTGCATGGAATGATACACAAAAAATTATTCAACTGTCAAAAAGGAAATTTTAAGCATTGTTTTATGTAATAAAAAATTTGAAGATGATTTATTTATGAAAAGTTTTTTATTAAGAATAGATTGTCAATCTGCAAAAACTATTTTAGAAAAATATGTGAACAATATTATTTCCAAACAAATTTTTGCTCAATGACAAGCCCTTTTAGGTAACTTTGATTTTGAAATAGAATTTATAAAAGGCGAAAATAATTCGCTTCCTAACTTTCTTTCTCGAGAATTTTTGTAGGGAAAATGAGTTCATCGTCCTCTTCCAAACATGATGACAAGAAGCCCGTCTCTCAAAAGCTTGTTCCATTTCAAAATCAAAATCGTTTCTCCTTTAACTCCTACTTCTAAGAATTCAAAACTTTATTCTAATATCCTTCAGTCAAAACTTGTTACTCCAAAAGATACTCCAACAAACACGATAAGCCCTTTTGTAAAACCTTTCACTCCTCAAATTCAAAATTCTGTGACTTCTAGCCCTCCTACAAAAACTCCTTATGTTCTTAATCCAAATTTCTTAAGAGTTCAAATTCTTGAAGATTTTCAAATCCATAAGTTACATCAAGGTTTTCATATTCTCACAAAACATCTTTTTGGTCAAGGGAAAACCTTTTATGTTGATTCATATAAAACTTGAGAATATTATCAAGCTATTTTGCAAGAATCTGGTTCGGTCAATTTTGTTCATCGTTCTAATTCAAAAGAAGGAAACATTGATTTTGGAAAAGCTCACATCATCAAAATCATTTCTCCAGAAAGTTGGGTTCCAAACCTTCATTCTAAAAAACCTCTTATAAGTTATCCTACTTATCCCAGATTTTCTTACTATGATTATCAAGATGCCTGGACTAAGGCGTTCTTTATTCGGAATTATTCACACTCATGGTTATCTTCTTTGATTTGAACTTCAATTGTGAATACCCAAGATGGTTTATCAAATGGTACAAATATATGGGAATTCTTCCAAATTGTTTACCAAAAGAAATTTATGATGGATATCTCAAATTTAAGGAATTGTTTATTCAACAAATTCCAGAATTTGAATATATGCTACAATTCACTATGATATTCAGAGTTCCATGGATAATGTCTTGGACTTTTCGTTATCAAGAAGCAAAGGATTCCTCTCCTCCCTGGCTTAATCGATAATTTCGCTCAAAATGGTGGGATAAATGAAGATTTCTCAAGCCAGTGAACAAGCAGTAATTAAATATTATCAAGAAATATATATTCAAAAACCGGAGGTTAAAGCCACTTTTATCAAAAGTCTTCCTCAAAGTGATGTGGATCTAATTTCAAGAATTAAAGATGCTGCTACCTCTTCTCCTGAAGAACTTCAAAACTTACTTCAAGAAATTCGCCAAACTCCATCAGTTTCTGACGATTCTCCAAAATCTATAAAGAATGGTTTATTTCAATACGCTCAAGACCCTTTTGATGATCCTTATGAAGAATAAGAAATTCTTATCATTAAATTTGGTGTAATACCTTCAATGTAGGGTATTTCGTTTCTTCTATTTATCAAATCCATTATTTTCAAATTCAAGTGTAGTTGTCATAGTTTTGTAACAAACATGATAAATTATTGTTAAAGGCTTTGTATCATCTTTAAATTCTAAATTTTTTGTTTCTACAGTTAACACTAAAGTATCTAAAATATTTTTATCAAATAACCCTACAGAAAAATTTGGATAACAATTGAAATAAATAGGTCCGTTAGCAATATTTATTTCAGCCATAGCTAAAATAGAATTTTGAAAATCTTTATGTCACTTGTCTCTTAAAATAAGGAGAACAGGGGCATCTATTCCAAGTTTGAATAGAGGCTTGATAGCAATTTGGACTAAACCAACATGTAAAAATTTATATTTCATTCTATGTTCTAGAATAGATCGTGATGATAATAAATGTAAATTTTGTTGGTTTTGACCAATAGACAAAGTTTGTTCTGTCATTTTAATAGAATAACCTTGAAAATAGTCAAAAGTTCTTATTCTATATATTGTATTAACATTAGTTTTAGGTATTGTCCAATCATTCAAACTTTGTTCTATGCCATTAACGGTTTCTTCAATAGAATTTATTGGATTATCATAATCTTGTTCATTGTCGATATTTTTACCAGGAATATATTTTTTGGATAGTATGCGTGAAAATTTACTCATATTTAATTAATTTCGCTTTAAAATTCTATAAGAAAACTTACTTGTTTTAATAACGATGAACAGAGGCGAATCGTCCCGACGATGATTGTGGTCCGGCACCGCGACTTACATTCTTATATGCGCGTTTTACGCTAATCCAACCAATCACTGGTCTTGTCTCTGAATCATACTTATTAAATCTTATAAATTTCTTAGAGAATATTAAACCCAAATTAAATAAATTTGAAATAAATATATCATGCATAACCACCCCAAAAACTTTTCTTGGCTTCGATACCATTTCTCACTATGAGTTAGAATTAAGATTTAAAAGACATAAATTGACATAAATTTCATTTTAGAATACAAATAGTTTTGCTTTTAGATAACGTATTTGTTTGTAACGAATTTTAATACTAGCTCTTATGAACTGTCTAACATCATGAATATTATTATTGTTTAAAATCGTACCTAGATTATTAGGTTTGTAAGAATCCTTGAGATTTTGCTCAGAATTATTTATAGATTCTTGGATTTGTTGTATTCTTAAAAGAACATCTCTATTAGGGATATAATTCATCAAGATTTTGTTAGATATAATTAAATAATTTAAGCATGAATTTGATTAATTTGATTATTAACAACGAGTATTATTTTAACAAAAATTTCAAATCTTGTAGAATTAATAGTTAGAACAACTCGAAATGAAACTATCATGGAGAAATAAAAGCAATACAACAATTGAATAAAATATTTTAGATAATACCTTCTTGAATTAAGCTTGAATTACAATCAGCACATACATCTGGAGAAAGAATTATCTGAAAATCTAGAGACTTTGAGCATCTACTAGTAGAAAGAGAGACTCTTGGAGATTTTTTAGACATAAGATGAACATTTTTTAGAGAATGAATATTTTTACTTCGGTAAATCTTTCATATATATTTTTTAAATTAAAATTTTCATTATTAGCAGGAGTTATGTTATTTTTTTTTTATTAAGCATCTGCTTTATTAATAATTATTGGATATTTTTATCTTTTATAGAATCAAGAGAGTTTAAAAGATCTTTATCATCTTGTGAAAGAACGTTAATAGAACTACTAGTAATTACATTGATTAAATTTTTACACTGACATTTACCAATACATTCGCAAACATCAGAATCTTCTGAACTTAAAGTAGTATTTTCGAGAATATTTAAGTCATTTGTTTGAAAATCAAAAATACTTTCATCGGAATCTGAGTCGGTGTTTAAAATAATTTTTCTTATTTGTTCATTTAAATCATCAGAAACATTTAACTCATTTATTTTTGTCTTAGCATAACAATTATTAGTTGTATGACCATTACGCCCACATTTATGACAAATAATAATATCTTTTGATTTTCTTTTAGATTTTTTATAATTTGGTTTATAAGGTTTTTTAGAATTTGACGCATAATCTTGGCCTTTCTTATAATTTTCTGGAAGATTATAATTCCTTTTCTTGAAATATTTTGAAGATCTTTTCTTATATACTTTAGATTTTGAAGTAGACGGACCATTCAAGGGCTGATAACCATATTATTGGTAAAAATTTCCCAATTCATTTTTACTGTTAATTCTATCTTTTTTGAGCTTTTCTTTAAACCTAAGATCAGCACAAACTGCTAATCCCTCTTTATTAATGTAGTTTATTAGATCTCCATAAGTTAAATTTTGATAAAGGATGGTATTATTAAAATTTTCTCTTAATTTTTGTCTAACTCTTTCTGCAAAGAGTTTTGGAAGGCCAGCAATAAAGCGTTCCTTCCAATAAGATTCTTTACAATCAGGTCTCGAAAAAACTTTAACAAGATAGTTATCTTTATACCATCTAAAATTAGTAAGTTTTCTGCAATGTAAATTCATTAAAATTTCTGAAGTTTTTTCTTGAAAAGTAGTAGGATCTCCTACAAAGTTTTTGATAATAGCAAAAATTAAAGTGTTAACCATATTATCTTCAAATGTTTGTATTTGTTGATTATTTTCTTGTTTTATAATAGTTTTCTTAGCAGATAAAATATAATCTTTTTTCTTCTTGTGAAATATAGAAATCCCACCATCCTTTAAGGTTGCCAGTAAAATCAGAAGTAATAATATTAACAATTTGAAGTTGAGTATTATTATGAGCTTTATAAGCATTAGCAGCCATAGTCATTTGTTGTATAATATTTCATAATTTGATGTTCAGAATGGCCATCAACATTCCATTCATAAACATAATTACCATCATATTGAGAACGATCAAATTGAAAACTTCGTTCTTCTGATTGAACATCTGGAAGAGAGGGCCTATTCCAATAATTTCTTATGGTTGGTTTTGGATTTTTTTTCCGAAAGTGCTTCGCTTTGATTGATGAATTTTATTAAGATTTGAAAAGTCATTAGTGAGTTGGCTAATATCATCATTTGAATTAACAAATTGTTGAGCAAGAGTTTCAAAATTTGTTTCACTATTAATATCAATATTTTCAAATTCATCATTTGTAAGAGTATTAATATTGTTAGTGTTTGAAATATGAAGTTTTGAAAGTCTTTTTTCTAATTCGTTAATTAAATCCATATTTCCTAGATTAAAATTATCATCGATTTGACAAGGAACAAAACTTATATTACTAGCGCTTGTCATATCTTGCTTATTATCATTCTTGTCTTTGAAAATTTTTTCTTCAACTTTAACTAAATGCTCGGTAATACTAGATAAGGTTTCGTTTGCATAATTATTTTGGTAAATAATTTTTTGAAGACCCTTTCCAGTAGTTAATTGATTTGGGGCTTGAACTAAAAGAGTCGCAATAAACATATCGTTAATAATAATTTCTCATTTTGGTGGAAAATTAGCAATAATTTCTTTATTAGAAATAATATCTTTATATTTTTTTTCTTAAAATGGGAGTGATAGAATCATTTTTAAATGGGTAAAGTATTTTATGTTTAGGGGCATAAATTAACTCAAACCATTGAAAAAAAAGGAGAATAAATTTTATTTGATAAAACATAATATTCCCAAATGCCTAAATGGAGAAATCTTAAGTAGTATGAAAAATTTTCTTCGTGCCAAACTCTTTTTTTATTATTATAATCTTTGTAATACTCAATATTTTTTAAGTAATCAAAGTCAACTTGATATTCTAAATTTGAGAAATTCATTTTAACAGGTTGTTTTTGTTAGGATTGAAGAAATATGTTTTATTGACTCTAAATTATGACTTCGTGATTTTTCGTATTTTTTTATTCCTATCGTTAGCCTAGAAATTTTTTCTATTTGTTTATTATATTTATTTGTATATGGAAGTATTTTGTATAAATTATAATCTTCATGAGTTCTAGTTTCTTCTAAACCTTGAATGGTTTTGTATATATTAGAATTTATCTTCCAATGTCTTTTTAATATATTAGCCCAAAGCTTATTATTTTTTGAACAATTAATTTGTACTTTAGAACTCATATTTGTTGTTTAAAATTTTGAAGTTAATCAATAAAATCTGATTTAGTAGGACTAGGAAAACTATTTCCATTATTTTGATCATCTTGATATAATGGTTTGGGAATAGAATTAGTATAGTCAACAGTTTTTAGTTTTAAAGATCTTGACTTTGATAACGAAGATTTTGAAGAACTTGTTTCTGGGATAAAAGAAGTCGATAGTCTGGATGATGAAATGTTAAGGAAGAAAAATTTATATCTACTGAACCATCATTATATTCTATAATATTTGAGATTTGTTTCGAAGAGTCTAATGATTTTAGATCGATAACATTTTGTAAATTCCAGTTACATGATTGAGTTATATCAGACCATTTTAACCTTTTTGGTGTGTGGACTTTGGTATGGTTAGTATTTGCTTCAAAAATAATTGTTTCATTTTTAAGACTTGATAAACGTGTTTTCGGTTCAAGTGTAGTTGTTATAATTTTGTAACAAACACGATAAATTATTGTTAAAGGTTTTGTATCATCTTTAAATTCTAAATTTTTTGTTTCTACAGTTAACACTAAAGTATCTAAAATATTTTTATCAAATTATATATATATATATATATATATATATATATATATATATATATATATATATTGAAATATCAATAAATACTAAATTGATATAATAAGGATTAAAAGTAATTTTTTAAAATAGAAAATGATATAAATTGAAAATATGTTTTAACTAGAAGGGGTAAAGACGTAAATTTTTGATAAAGTGATTGTTTGATGGGGGTGTTAAGAAAATCGTTTAAATAAAGACACCGTCTGTTGGTTTGTCTTAAAATAATAGTCCATTTCGAAAAATAAATAACATTTTTACCAAAATACTTCCTCTTTATTACTTAACCAACTAAGCATTTAAAGGAATATTAAATGCAAAATAAAGACAAAACTGTCGTTTTATTAAATAAAATTAGTGGTAATTAATGTTTTTTTAATATATATGTTTTTTTTTATCCGTAGACAATAACATTGAAAATATAAATTTAGGTTAAAATGGCTTTGACACTAAAAGTGGTTTTTGACCGATAAATTAGGTGGGAATAGCAACACCCAGTTTATGATTTTGAATAGGGATAATGACTTGAAAGGGTAACGAGCTTTCGATTTTTATCACATTTAGTCACTAAACTTTTTTTCGTTATCTATTTGCCATTGAACTATTGAAACTGTTCACATTTTACCCTTATGACCGGCTGTTGCCGGTCATAAGGGTAAAATGTGAACAGTTTCAATAGTTCAATGTCAAATAGATAACGAAAAAAAGTTTAGTGACTAAATATGAACGAAATCAAAAGTTCGTTTCCCTCTAAAAAGTTCAATGACTAAATGTGAACAAACTTCCTCTTGTATTATGTTTTAGCAAATTATTTATTTTTGTTAAATTGTAGCAACATTTGTTGATGAAGAAATCTATGAAATAAAAAAAAAACAAAACAAAACCCTGAAAATATATTTTAAAAAAAAAACAAAAAACCAAAACCGAAATAAAAAACCAATGGTTTGACATTTTCCAAAATAAAAAATCAAAATTTCCAATCTGATTTTGGTTTTACAAAAAAATGGATCATTCTCACTGATGTGAATTATGACCATTGGTTTGGCATGCGAAATTTGTGACATCCCATGAATATATAGTTACAACATCGTCTGAACTCGTAATTCATAGTAAGGGGTTAGAGTAGCATCGCATGAATACGTAGTTACAATATCGCCTGAAATTGTAATTCATCACCTACAAGTTATGGGCCTGCTGGTGTTTCCACTAGGCTGTCTAGAATAGTCTGTGGTCGCCATCTATACTCTGGTAGATGACTACATCGCCACAGTGCTGGTTAAGGTTATGGTATCTCCTTTCATCCTACATCACATATTCATCATCATCTATTTACCTAATTATCATCACCTTTCTATCATCACCTATCTCTCATCATTTTATTTCATCACATTGCTGGTTAAGGTTATGCTTCATAACTTCGAACCCCAAGGTTTACTCTACTAAAGTTTCATATTCTCGTCTCTCTGGACCTAGAAGGGTCCAGATCTATCACACCAAAAATCTCAAGATAGCTCTTCCTCTCACTCTACACACTCAAGCTCGCTAGGGTTCTCACTTATAGGAAAAGTAGTCGCAATTGAAGGTCATAAGTTCCTTTAAATATGGCTCGGGCCCAAAGATTTAGGGTTTCTGCCAACAGCGCAGACTCGTCGAATCGCCTCACCGACTCGTCGAGTCCATTCATTAATCCAAGTCATCAGTCGCGACCTTACTCGACGAGTTGAGGCGTCAACTCGTTGAGTCTCTCTTCCTAACTCAAAAGAAAAATACTTAAATTATGATACCTGGAAATCCGGATGTTTCATTTTGTTTTTTTTATTTCATAGATTTCTTCATCAACAAATGTTGCTACAATTAAACAAAAATAAATAATTTTCCTAAAACATAATACAACAGGAAGTTTGTTCACATTTAGTCATTGAACTTTTTAGAGGGAAACAAACTTTCGATTTTGTTCACATTTAGTCACTAAACTTTTTTTCGTTATCAATTTGCCACTAAACTATTGAAACTGTTCACATTTTACCCTTATGACTGGTAATAGCCGGTCATAAAGGTAAAATGTGAACATTTTCAATAGTTCAATGGCAAATAGATAACGAAAAAAAGTTTAGTGACTAAATGTGACAAAAGTTGAAAGTACGTTACCCTTTCAAGTCATTATCCTTTTGAATATGCTTTTAATAGAAAAGGACTAATGGCAGATATGTAAATAATGTAAATAACAAGGGCATGGTATTAGAGTCTGGCATTCACAAGCAAACAAACACAAGCAAAGGGATTAGTTGTGGACGATACACGATAGAGAAGATAGATTCGCTCGAGAGCTTCGCCTGAGACATTTATGGCGGCAGCTTCTTCCAGGGCTTTCTTGCTCTCTCGATTCGCCGACATCTCACTTTTTCACCACCAACCACCGCCCTACTCCCACCACCTCCTCATCCGTCCCTTGCCGCCTTCCTTCTCCGCCATCACCGCCTCCAAGAAACGTCCAGGTCCTGTTGCTATCGTCAGCTGTCTTATATCCGGAGTAGATGGCGGTGGCGTCTCCGATGAGTTTGTGTCCACACGCAGGTCCGTCTCGTTCGATCGTGAATTCTCCGTCATCGCCAACATGTTGAAGAAGATCGAGCCGTTGGATACTTCCGTGATCTCTAAAGGCGTTTCCGATTCCGCTAAGGATTCCATGAAGCAGACCATATCTACGATGCTAGGGTTGCTTCCATCGGATCAGTTCTCCGTTATGGTTAGAGTTTCGAAACGTCCTCTTGATCTCTTATTATCCTCTTCGTTAATCACAGGGTAAATCATAAGTAACTATGATTTTGTTTATTAATCGTTACATTTGATTAATCTAGTCAATTGGATCTGTTATTGATTGCAATTGATGTTTGTTATGAAGGTATACCTTGTGGAATGCTGAATACCGGATTATGCTGATGAGAAACTTTGAAATTTCTCCTTCTAATGATTCGAAAAAGCAAAATTGTGGCGAGGATAATGAGGTTTCAGATGAGAAAGTCGATAAAAGTGAATGTTTATGTGATAGTGTCGTGATGGAATGTTGCACTGAGGAATCCGAGAGGTTAAATCTACAAAGTTGTTTGGGTGATTTGACTCCTGAAGCCATGAATTACATCCAACAGTTGGAATCAGAGCTATCTACAGCCAAAAAGGTGAGACACTATGTGTGACTTTGCTTATGCTATCATAGAGCTTGAATCAGCTTTAACGGTGATTTCAATTTTCGTTACCTTTTCTTCTCAGGAACTGCATGGTAGGAAGCAGGAGAATATGCAAATTGAAAACACAAGAGAAAGTGACAATGATCTATTGAAGTACTTGCGATCATTGGATCCTGACATGGTAACCACAAATTTACAATTAACCCTAATCTAATCACTCACTTCCTTCTTAAACTGATGATTGAAAACCAAATCATCCATCTTTCTTGATCAGGTGAATGAACTATCAAGACCATCATCTTCAGAGGTTGAAGAGGTTATACAAGAACTTGTACAGTGTACATCAAGAAAGTTCTTCAAGGAAGAAACAACAGAAAATTTGGACATAGGAAGCCAAGAAAATTACCCAAATGATAATGATAACTTCTGTGACACCATTGGGACTTCACGAGATTACTTAGCAAAGTTGCTTTTCTGGTTAGTGAAAACATTTCATAAAAGCTATGATGTATGATTATGAAATTAAACTTTAACAAATTTTGGTTTTTTGTAGGTGTATGCTAATGGGGCATCATTTGAGAGGGTTGGAGAACAGATTACATCTGAGTTGTGCAGTGGGGTTGTTGTGACTTGTGATAAAGATAAAACAAGGTAGAAAGATTGTATATGCTTTTCCTTTTTTGAAATTTACTGTTTATACTTTATTAAGATTACTACAAGCAAGCCATGATTCAATGCCATGTTCTTGATTGTATTTATCATGTAATTTAACTCATCCTCCATCCACTTAGGCCTACAATAGTAAATTTAAATCGATTGATGAATATAAGTTTACATAAAAAATCAGACTTTTGGTGTGCATAAGCTACCTTATTGAAATGTAGTATTTGGTGAGACTACTAAAGTAGTTTTGATAAGCTAGCTTTTTTAAAAAGCTTGGGTCTTTTTCCACTAGTTTTCCAAGTATACCTTTATATGCTCATTTCTTGATATTTTTATTTTATGTTATTTTACATTTTTCATCTAGCTTATCCAATCATCTTTACCAAACGTTATTACTTTATCAGGTAGCTCTTACCAGTACTTATCAGTATCAGGCAAAAATTAGTTTTTCAGCTAGTCTGTCAAATGCATTGGACTGGGACTGAACATGATGTCAGTCAGGGGACAAAAATTACAAAATTTTATCCAACCAAAAAAGGTGGGATAGAGGTTTGTGTGTGTAAATGATGTAAATGCCCTTCTTATCAATGGTCTTAAAAAGCTAGTCCGGTCACAAACTAGGGGCATATCTAGAAGGGTGGATACATGAACTTTTGCTTGTAGTATAAAAATAGAAAATATTTGTAATGGTAATACATTTATTAAACACTATTTAAAATAATAATAATAATAATACATAATTAGTGGAGCTCTACGAAGAAATTGGCAATAGGTGAGATTTTCATTCAATTTGATCTTGGAGTGGTCAACTTTGACGATTTTTAGGTTGACTTTTTAAACGGCACCAAGCCAACAAATGTTGACCCACAACTATTTGAAGTAGTCATCAAAAAATCATGATTCATGAGTCATTATTAAATTTCTCAAAAGAAAGTGTTTTACCAACTTTTTAGTAAATTAGCTTTTGAAAACCCATAATAACACGTTTTCTTGGAAATATCAATTGTATAAGGAAAGAAAGTTTTATGTGATTTATGCAAATAAGACATTCTTTATTAGAGATGGCAATTCAACAGTTGAGACGAGCTAACATGTCAAAATCAGTTACATATCTTGTGATGGTTTAAGAGGATCGGGATTGTATGTCCATTTCTATCAAAAAAAAAATTATAAAAATAGCTAAAAATTACATAATAAAATGGGGTAAATAGGAAATGACATGTATTCTTCCATCCATGGATAGACTGATTCTATATGTGAAGTATATAGTAACACAATGGTGATTTTGAATTCATTGTTTGGACTAGAGTCTTCTCTTAAATATATCTTTCATCTTGTGGCTTACAAATCGTTTCACTTGGAAGCATTTTTTAGGCAAAGGTCTACTAGAAGCACAATTTCTTCTTTGATGTCTTATATACCGCTTATTCTCTTATCAGTTCAAATACGTGCACAATTCGAGTAAAATGAGAGAATTAGGTTCAATGCCTGTTATTATCAAAACATGAGAGAGAAGGATAAGTTGAAATACTTGCACCAACAACATTATTTGTCATGCTATATTAGATTAGATAATTACATTTGTAATTTTAGATATTCACTAAAATGTTCATATTTGATACCCACGTGACCTTTTATTTATCATTTCCAATAAGTGGGACTCGTTGTCTCATTTAGCATTCGTGATATTCATTTAATTGGCGACCAAGTTTTATGTCTAATATGTAAGAGATTAACACGTCTTATACCTTCAAGTGCCCAATCAACGTTTATATTATTTTTTTTTTTTTTGTAAAAACTACTTCAAAGTTAAAGCTTGTAGGATCTGAATATTAGTCCAGTGGTGGTTGATGTTAGTTACTCATGTTTTAAGTAACTCATTCCAATCGTACAACTATGATCTTGCAAAATGAAAACAGTCTTGATCTTAACAGCATAACTTCACAAATACATTTTCCAAAATAAAAACTACCCAAAAATACAATCTTATTCTATCATTATATACCCACAAATGAATCATACAAAAGAAGAAAAAGACTAGTAAAATATGTCAACTTAGTAACTTACACCCTATTAATAATTGTGTCACCAACAGTTAAAAAAAAAGACAAAAAGTAGTAGTAGTAGTAGTAGTAGTAAGCTAAGCTCTGTACAAATCTAAGATAGCCCAACCTAACAGAAAGCAGAGCTTCAAAGACTCACGGCGTCAACTAACCACAAACAACCAACCTTAAAAAAAAACAAACAACAATCCTTCTATTGCGATTCTTCTTCTAATGTTACAAACAACGTTAAACTTTCACAACATTCGATTAAATTGACCACATCCCCCATATTTACACAACCCCAACCCAACATCTTTTCTTTTCTTTTCTTTTATATATAAAATCTTCACAAACATCTGTTTACATAGCGCTCCCATTTGCTCTCACCTAAATTTCTTCAAAACAACAACAATATCAACATACCATATATCCAATTTAGCTAAAAAGTTAACAGATTTTTTGTTTTTTTATGTACCTTTGTATTTGAGAATCAAACTGAGACTGAAGCTGTTGATAAGAATTTGTGAAATCTTTCTATTTTGGCTTGTTGACTATGTGAAGAAGAAGATGATGATGTCACATTTCTTTGTTTTCTTCTTACTCTAAAGTAGTCTTCTGTATCCAGCACATATGATATCTGCAAAATTCATTATATGTCAAATTATGCTACATTTATTTTTTTTGTATCAATCAAAAATGACCAAAATACCCTTTGATACCTTTGATGAGCTACAAGACATCTTATACTCCAATCCATTCACCACATCAGCACCTTCCATGGCAACCGTTATGCTCGAAGATTCATCCACATCCGGAAATCTTCTTTTATTTCTACAAAAATAAATAAATAAATAAATATAAAAGTAGAAAGTACATAGCTATTTCTCACATAAAACTATACTGATACCTGTTCATTAAGATGCCAGATTGTTTTTTTGTAGGAGCAACAGAAAGAAAATCTTTATAAAGATAAGAAGCAAAATGAGGATCCACAGAAACAGCAACCACTTCAGGCTTTTCATTTCCATCATCCATCAATTGAACGGTCAAACGAGACGTGGGACCGGTCAACTGCAAATAAAAATAAATATCTTATTTCCAATATTTTATAATAAAGAAAAGAAAAGAAAAGAAAACCTACACATTGAAATCTGTAGATGTTTTCATCATGAAGAAGCACATGTGCGTTTTCATAGTAAACAGAATCAATAAATTTCTCTGGTTTTCTTGATTTTTCATATTCGTATAATTGAAGAAGTTTGTTGTCCATTTCATCACCTGCAACACTTTGAAGCTGCATCCAAATCCAAATCCAAATGTGAGTAAAAGTAAAACAATAATAATAATAATAATAATAATAATAATAATTTATTACCTGTTTGACAAGTTTATAAATTAATTTATCCAAAGTGAATAACACATAAGATTGATTCCCTAAAATTGCACGACAATCGTCTTCAAATTTTGCATTATCAGCTGACCCATCAAGCAAGTTGTATAAAGCACTCATAAATCTGTAAATATTTAAGATTTTAATTCAAGTGAAAATAAAGAATTAAAAAAATAATAAAAAAAAAAGACCTTGAGTAGAGATCTGGAGAGGAAGTGTCCTTGTTGGAGCTTCTCCACTTTGTTTCAGCAGATGTTGAATTCAGTTTTGCTGATAAAAGCCTTTCATATAAAACCTGAAAAAAAAATATATAATTAAAATTAAAAATAAATAAATAAATATTGAATATTGAATATTCTTACTTGATGAAGCCTAAAGAGGACATAAAAGCTATCATTCCCATAAAAGACATGCAAATCTTTTATTTCACCATTATCACATAAAGGAGCTGCAACACGTTTTGCTAATGGCTTTGCAGTTGACAAAAATTGCTCAGACGGGGGCAAAATCGTCAAATCACCACCACCACCATCCTCCTCCACCCCCTCAGCCTCCCCTTCACTCTCCGCCTTACCATCACCATCACCATCACCATCAAGATCATCACCTTCTTCATGATCTTCCTGCGAACAATCATCGGCGGCTGACTCACTGCCGGAGACATCACCGCCGCCCTCAGAGACATTCACACTGTCCTCGTCATCACCACCACCACCACCACCCCTGTGTGAATTGTTATCTCCATATCTGACGAAATTGCCCTCATCAAAATCATTATTTGGAGATAATTCGCCCTCTTCTTTCTCAATTTTAGCTGCTTCATTCAAACCTCCTCCGTTTGCAGCTGTTATGAGATCCCGATGCTGTAGATTACAAAAATATACTAAATTACTTTTTTGCCCTTTTTTTAATTTTGTAAATCATTAATGAAAAAAGTCTTACCTGTGATGAAGGAATTTTGTCAATCTTAGACTTGGATTCATGAGCATCCTCATTAACATTATTAGGTCTAGAAGTACTTGCTTCACGCCCTGAAAACAAATTTCCAAAATTACCCTCCACCACAAAAATATAGAAATCATAAATGTCAAGATTACAAACCAGATAAATCTACAGGACCAGAATCCAAACCCCATGTTCCATTAGAGTTTGACACTTTATCTCCATTCACCATGGTCTTTAAGTCTTCTTCCTTGGTCAAAGTCAAACCATCTCCATTGACCAAACTGTTCTTGTTTGAATCTTGATCAGGTAATGTAGTTTGAGCCCCATTATCACAATCAGCATCTGGATTTCCATTAATTTCAGTTTTGGGAGTAACAATAACACCATGGCTTGAGATTTCAGCATCTTCAACAGAATTAGGGTTTTGAGGGCGAAAAGGGACACCTAAAATTGGCTCCAAGAAACTGGTCCATAGCCTTAAGACTTTGTTTAATTGTTCCTTTGATGTGCAGATTTCTTCACATGAATATTTTATGAGTTTTAATAAGTCTTCGTGAATGTCTTTGTCTTTGAATTCATATTCAAGATTTGGAACTATGTAGTGACGACTTCCAGCCGCAATACTCAATACAACATCATCATCTTTCTGGCTTTTTTCCTTTATTTCTTTGATTTCAGCCACCAATGCTGTTTATAAAGACAAAAAAGACTCTTTAAATATATAAAGATTAAAACTTGATGATACCCAAAGACAAAAAAGACTCTTTAAATATATAAAGAATCAAATGTTTCCTAAAAAAATTAAAACCTGATGATACCCAGAGACAAAAAAGACTCTTTGAATATATAAAGAATCGAATGTTTACTAAAAAGATTAAAACTTTATGATACCCAGAGACAAAAAAGACTCTTTGAATATATAAAGAATCGAATGTTTACTAAAAAGATTAGAACTTTATGATACCCAGAGACAAAAAAGACTCTTTAAATATATAAAGAATCAAATGTTTACTAAAAAGATTAAAACTTGATGATACCCAGAGACAAAAAGACTCTTTAAATATATAAAGAATCGAATGTTTACTAAAAAGATTTAAACTTGATGATACCCAGAGACAAAAAAGACTCTTTGAATATATAAAAAATCGAATGTTTCCTAAAAAAATTAAAACTTGATGACACCCAAATCAACAAAATCAAGAATTTAAGTTTGTTTCAGGGTATGTGCATGCATACATACCCTGAAAGAAAATTTGGTAGTGTGTTATAAAAAAAAAGGTCATTATATTAAAGAAAATCATGATAAAGATTTTTTATTGTAGTACATGGTTGAGTCAAAAATCAAAACTTGATATCCAAATCACTGAAACCAAGCACCTAATATTTTTCAAAAGAAATAAAAACAATAAATTGTCATTCTAAATTTCTAACACATCCCCTGAACAAGATTTGTAAATGTATTGACTAATGAATGAAAGGTTGGGTCGAAAATCTTGCAAAGAAAAAAAAAAAAAAAGATTACTTACATTTGGTGCTGAGATTCTTTGAATCTTGTTGCTTGAAATAGAAGCTACGATGATCTAATGATTTGTAATGATTCTTTGCATATATTTCAGCCCACACCTTGTTAAAGTCAGACCTACACTTTGACCAATCTTCTTGTTTTTGTTTCAATCGAGTCAATATAACAGGTAATGCAAGAGATGGATTTCTTCTCAATATATCCATCACATCAAGCCCATGATCACCATATAAACGTTCAATACACCTCAAATCAAGAGCTACATTACATATCAAACACACAACATTTCAACATAATCCCAAATTATATAAATAAATAAAAAAGTTCACCATTTTTTATTACAAAATCACCTGTGAAATGCTCTTCAATACGAATGGGTCCTTCTGTAGTGATTGACTTGTTGTTGATGTTGTTCAACAAATCTTCTGCACGTTTAGATGTTGAACTCACAGATTCCAATAACATATCCAGCTCAAACCTAAAAAATCATCATTGAAAAAGTTTGAAACAGATACATAAGATGTGAAAACTCACACAGTTGTAACAATTAGGGTTTTTTTAGGGTTTACCTATCGTCCTCACATCTGAAGAGGCTTTCTTCATACTGGTTTCTACGCATGTGTTTGAAGGAATAATCTTCACTTCCAGAAGTTACAGATACCCAAAGATCATTAAGTACTTGAGATCCAAGCTCTGATCTTTGGCTTACTGAAGGTATTGGATACTAAAAAAGACCAAAAAAAAAAAACACAATTAAATGATGTATATGATCTTTCAAATAAGAAAGAAGAGAAAGAAAGAGTTACATCATCAGGGAGAAGTCTGTAACTAGGTGTGCATCTTTGACAATTGGAAAGATCAAGTTCTTGAATTGATTTTCCCCAATATTTCTCTTTATACATGTCCTCTTTTGCAGCATCAGCTTCACGTCTATGTTCTCTCTCTTTCTCCTCTATCCTACTTGATTTTGAGACATGCCCTTCATTCCATAAAGCTTCTGTAATTCATAACATGTTACATGTTATGTCAGATTAGATGACATGAACAAAAGTACAAAAACCAGACAAGAAAGAAGAAAGACATACTTTTATCCATCACACCTGCAAGGAATCCATCTGAAAAAAAAAATATATACGTATTAGTGAAAAAGATAGCATAAAAGATTATAAAAGAGTCATGAATGTCAAAAAAAAAGGCACCTATATGCATGTATTAGTGAAAAAGATAACATAAAAGATCATTAACGACTCATGAATGTCAAAAAAAGCCACATATACGTATGTATTAGTGAAAAAAGATAACATAAAAGACTTATGAATGTAAAAAAAATAAAAGAGGGGGGGGGGACCTATATTTTCACAACGTTCCAGAAATGCACTGAATCCTTCCATAAGATCTGGGTGCTTTCCGAGTAAATCTGAAACCTGAAACAAGAAAAAAAATTCAACGTTTAAAAAATTTTAAGAATGAAAGATCAAGGAAACAAAAAACAAGCATAAAAATACATACCAAGCTCTGTAACTCTTTCCTTGTAATTATTTCAGTGCTAAAGATATGTAGACACTTCAAGAAAGCTTGATAATCATCTGTATTGCGTAATCTATCCTTCACTTTCTCACAGAAAGTAAATTCTTGGCTATATAAACCTATAAAAAACAAATCCCATAAGTTTTTTTTATTGAAATATTTAAAAACTGCTCAACTAATAAAAGAAATTAACTAACTTTTAAGAGCATCTTTATCATCATATGGAGCTAAACCCGAATTCACTCCAAAATCTTCAACTTTTCGTGCAGATTTTCTTTTTTCAAGATGTTTCATGTCCCTATTAGCATCAATATCAGGCTCTTTAAAATCTTGATCACGATTTCTTCTATCTCTGATTTCTTTTTCAGATCGTTTTCTTTGCTCCTTGTGAAGTTTCATCATTGTTTTATCATCTTCCATTTCATGACCTTCAACACTTGGGTCCCGCTCTCCATGTGGAGGAATAATCTTATCTCTCCTCCCTCGTTGCTAAAAACATATACACATTTAGTCCTTTGAATAAAAGATTACAAAGAGTGAACAAATGTAAAAAGCTACTTACTTTATCTATTTGTGTATGCCTTAAAGGAGCCATAGCTGAGCTTCTTTCATCATATCGGTTGTAAGATTGCCTTAGAAATGAAGCTTGATGTGCAGATGCAGCAGCAGAAGCATCAGGTAGAAATCTTGTAAATTCATCAAGAAGATCAGGATGATCATCAAAAAGTGTGGCAACCTGTGTAAATTGTAATATAAGATTATAATATATGATTATATTTCTATGTGAATTGTGAGTTTGTGACATGAAATAGGTGTAGAAAAGAGTATAGAATTTTACCTCATGGTAGACTTCATTGATACCCTTGTGTTCCTTTCTATACATATTCAAGATGTCTAGAAACGACTTGTAAACATGATCATCATTTTGAAAACGTTTCTGAACAAGAGAAGAACAGGGTTAGAAATTAGAAGGTATACATATACAAAAGATATTATTTTGTTAGACATAAGAATTATCGATTTCACCTTTATTTTGTTTACAAAGCTTATAGCTTCCTCAAACTCTATGGTTCTTTTTGGTGGAGCCTCATCATCTTCAATAACTGTAATTTCATAGCCTTTTGGCAAGAAAGTGTTGAACCCAAAAATAAGATTATTGTGCCCTTTAAACAATTCTTTCACTCTTGCTATGACTCCAGTAGTATCAATTCTGCATAAGGTAAAATGTCAAATTGAGGTGCATGTTGAATCGTTGATGTGAAAACAACTACCATTTCATTGTGATTTTTATGTACCTTTGAGCTTTAAAGTCTTTCATAACATCAAGAAACATGTCGTATTTTTCTCTTTGATCTTGAAACATGTCCTTAACCTCTTTTAAATATGTCAAAGCATCATTTGTAGTGAGCTTTTGGGCACTACTAGCACCTCCTCCACCACCTACCCCTCCTGCTGCTTCACCTCCTCCTCCTCCTCCTCCCCCTCCTCCAGGGATTTGGGGTTGGCCGTATCTTCAAGATGAAGAAGAAAAATGAAAATCAACCCTTTTAATAATATATAATTAAGAAACTCACATTCAAACACCTGGATATGGGACAAATCCTATATGATTTCATGGAGATACTATCAAATGGAATGCTCTATCTAATTATTCATGAATAAGATTCCATGACTCATAGGAAGAGATTCCAATTTACTCTATCCCTCTATCCACTAGCTGATCTAATAATCTTATAATCATAAGCCCTAAAACCTAAAAAGGACAAGAAAAACACCCTACCAAGGGCATAAATTTATCATGCATAAAGAGCATAAACTTATCACTTATCATCGAGGTTTATTAGGCTATAGCTGAACAAATAAAAGTCAAAAAGAACAAGTCAAACCATAGTTCGTGCTAGATGTGATTTCAGAAGCCAGTTATCCTGATCATGCGTTTTTTTGCAGGTGAATCCACCAAATTCAAAACTAACCCCATAAAAGTACAAGCAGATTCAAATTCAAAGGCAATTAGGCAAAAAGTGCATATTTGCATGAAGCAGATAAACCAATAAGATCAGACAGGCCTCTCGAATCATCACAACACATGAATAATCCACACAACCAGACGAAGAATTTAACAAATAACAACACGAAATTGAAAGAATTTAAAGACTGGAGCATACGATTCTCCACGAGATGAACCAAAAGGTCGCTTAATTTGAGAGTTACTAAATACATCATCTCGTAATCGTTTCATATCTGCAAAAGCAAACCACAAATCAAGATTGTTTGAAGATAAGCGTAAACCACAAACAAATTGCAAAGATAGCACCGACTAAATCTGTTTTATAATATCAACAAATTATAAGGATTACAAAAGGCTAAACCTGTGAAGTAACCCTCGAAGGAGGGAAATTGGGCAGATCTAAGCACCCAACGAAATCAAACAAGTTGTATCACCTTTAGATCGAAGTTTCGAAACAACAATTACTTGTGTAGCAAAAACAAACCAGTTTGAGAAGAGATACCAAGAGGTACAACAACAAAAAAGAGGTGAAGAAATTTGTGCATTGTGCGTGTAATTGTAATCTAATTTACGTGACGCCATTTATATAATTTTCATAATATGAGGGGCTTTATATATCTACTAGAATTTCTCGAAAATGGGCTTGTGTATATTTGGCAATCAAGGATCAAGCATTTCCTTTTATATAGTTGGGCTTTAGTACACAAAAATTTGCCCTAATTCATGTCTAGGGTTCATTTTCACCTTTTTAAGGATTATGCTAATGGACTAATGGCAACCAAAAGCCCAGCTGTTGGTATATTAGATAATTAGAAGTGAACAAACATTTTTGAGTATTCCTAATTTATATTAACACAAAAAACCACAAAATGTGTCAACTTCAAGTATGTTAGTATAAAAATAATATTATGGGCGCACACATAATAGATTCGAAAATGCATATTTCAATCTGAAATATGTATTCCGGTTGAGAATATGAAAAACCGGTCTAAAATACGATAAATCAGTCCACGATATCGGTGATGTTTTTGTTTGTGACCTATATAGACAAAACTAAAAAAAAATACAAATAAGGAAGTAAAAAATGATATAAGATCATTATACAATACCATTTTGACAAATAGGCGATGAATGGAAACAAATTTGGAGTAGGGTTGATAAAATTTTCTTAAAATGAGATGGTATTAATGAAATGAAATCAACATTAAAAAAGCCTCGAATGGAATGTTCTCGACTAGTTTGTAACAACTTTAATAGTCTGTAATGAGTCTAATTGTGGGCACGTCGGATTCTCGACTACCGTTACGTCAAATCTCGCCAACTTCGGAACAAATATTATTACTTTGAAATGTTGTGTTATGAACAATTAGGTTGATTTTTTAAATAGGTAAATATATTCATTTTTGTTAGTTACCTCCTTTATTCTATAATGGTTATTTCAATCAATATCCTAATATATATTTCTATTATATATTATTTTAAATACTAAATAAATAAATAAAATGTAACATTAATATTTTGAGCCTAATGGTTTTGATATTTTTAATGGTAAAATAATTTTTGTAAATAAATAAACTAAAATTTTTAAAAACAATAGATATAAATATATAAAACAAGTTACCATTAGAATTTTAAGATTATCAGCATGTTTATAAGACCAAATATAAGATTAAAAAGAAAAAAAAATGTTATAAAATAACTAAGACTGTCAAAATTGAAAAACTTACATGTGATCTTAATTTAAGACCTAATCGATATGAAATATATCTATATCTATCTATATAAATATTATAAAGGATGTCATCCAAATCATGGTTTAAAGTAAATAATTTATTTTGAACCATATTAATTAGAATTTTTTTCCTTTTTGTTCCACATTGCTTCACATACATATCTAATCTTTCATTTTCCTTTGTATGATATAACTAATTTGTTTCTTTTATCCTTCAAACTTAGATCATAATGTGGCTTTTAAATTATATTATTAATATTTGTTAGTGGTCATTTTATTATAAAAACAATTTTTTATGTGAAAGTTTCAAAAGGATATTATTATTTAGTTTCAAGTTTTAAAAGTATTAAAACTTAAAGTTATCATATAAAATAGTTAAACACTTAAAAAAATGATTAAGTTTGCATGCTCATAGTTAGGGTGAGCATAAGTAGGTACCTTCCATATTTGAATCGAACCAGAAATGAAAACGACGGTTCTTAAAATATTGGAACCAAAATTGGAACTGTTACAACGGTTGTTTAGTGTTTGGAACCGGTCCCGGAACCAATGGTTACCAGTTCCTAACTGAGTAGTCAGGTTTAAGTTTATATATGACTTTGAAGCTAAATAAGCTTAAATAATAATATGTATTTCGGTTGAGAATATGAAGACCTGGTCTGAAATACGACAAATCATTCCACGACATCTGTGATGTTTTTTGTTTGTGACCTATATAAACAAAACTCAAAAAAAATACAAATAACGAAGTAAAAATGATATAAGTCATTACAAAATACCATTTTGACAAATAGGCGATGAATGGAAACAAATTTGGAGTAGGGTTAACAAAAATTTCTTGAAAGGAGATTGTATTAATGAAATGAAATCAACACTAAAGAAGCCTCAAATGGAATGTTGTTGACTAGTTTGTAACAACTTTAATAGTCTGTAATGAGTCTAATTGTTGGCATGTCGGATTCTCCACTACCATTACGTCAAATCTCACCAACTTCGGAACAAATATTATTACTTTGAAATGTTGTGTTCTGAACAATTATGTTGATTTTTTAAATAGGTAAATATATTCATTTTTGTTAGTTACCTCCTTTATTCTATAATGGTTATTTCAATCAATATCCTAATATATATTTCTATTATATATTATTTTAAATACAAAATAAATAAATAAAATGTAACATTAGTATTTTGAGCCTAATGGTTTTAACATTTTTAATGGTAAAATAATTTGGTAAATAAAATAAACTAAAATTTTTAGAAACAATAGATATAAATATATAAAACAAGTTACCATTAGAATTTTAAGGTTATCAACATGTTTATAAAACCAAATATAAGATTAAAAAGAAAAAAAAAATGTGATAAAATAATTCAGACCGTCAAAATTGAAAAACTTACATGTGATCTTGATTTAAGACCTAATCGGTATAAAATATATCTATATCTATCTATATCAATATTATAAAGGATGTCATCCAAATCAATGTGGTTTAAGGTAAATAATTTATTTTGAACCATACTAATTAGAATTTTTTTCCTTTTTGTTTCACATTGCTTCACATACATATCTAATCTTTCATTTTCCTTTGTATGATATAACTAATTTGTTTCTTTTATCTTTCAAACTTAGATTATAATGTGGCTTTTAAATTATATTATTAATATTTGTTAGTGGTCATTTTATTATAAAAACAAATTTTTATCTCAAAGTTTCAAAAGGATTTTTTTATTTAGTTTCAAGTTTTAAAAGTATTAAAACTTAAAGTTATTATATAAAATAGTTAAATACTAAAAAAAAATGATTAAGTTTGCATGCTCATAGTTAGGGTGAGCATAGGCAGGTACCTTCTATATTTGAATCGAACCGGAAATGAAAACGACGGTTCTTAGAATATTGGAACCAAAATCGGAATTGTTACAACGGTTGTTTAGTGTTTGGAACCGGTTCCGGAACCAATGGTTACCAGTTTCTAACTGAGTAGTCAGGTTTAAGTTTATATGACTTTGAAGCTAAATATGCTTAAATAATAATATGTATTTCGGTTGAGAATATGAAGAACAGGTCTGAAATACGACAAATCATTCTACGACATCTGCGATGTTTTTTGTTTGTGACCTATTTAGAAAAAACGGAAAAAATACAAATAACAAAGTAAAAATGATATAACATTATTATACAAAACAATTTTGACAAATAGGCGTGAATGGAAACAAATTTGGAGTAGGGTTAATAGAAATTCCTTGAAATGAGATGGTATTAATGAAATGAAATCAACATTAAAGAAGCCTCGAATGGAATGTTCTCGACTAGTTTGTAACAACTTTAATAGTCTGTAATGAGTCTAATTGTGGGCATGTCGGATTCTCGACTACCATTACGTCAAATCTCGCCAACTTCAGAACAAATATTATTACTTTGAAATGTTGTGTTATGAACAATTAGGTTGATTTTTAAATAGGTAAATATATTCATTAGTTACACCCTTTATTCTATAATGGTTATTTCAATCAATATCCTAATATATATATTTCTATTATATATTATTTTAAATACAAAATAAGTAAATAAAATGTAACATTATTATTTTGAGCCTAATGGTTTTGACATTTTTAATGGTAAAATAATTTTGGTAAATAAAATAAACTTAAAATTTTAAAAACAATAGATATAAATATATAAAACAAGTTATCATTAGAATTTTAAGGTTATCAAGATGTTTATAAGACCAAATATAAGATTAAAAGGAAAAAAATGTGATAAAGTAACTAAAAGTGTCAAAATTGAAAAACTTACATATGATCTTGATTTAAGACCTAATCGGTATGAAATATATCTATATCTATTTATATAAATATTATAAAGGATGTCATCCAAATCAATGTGGTTCAAGGTAAATGATTTATTTTGAACCATATTAATTTGAATTTTTTTTCCTTTTTGTCCTACATTGCTTCACATATATATCTAATCTTCTTAAGGCTTCTCATAGTGGTTAGAAAAATTAAAATTTTATGACAATAACATTTTCATTAAATAAGGTCATCATTTTATATTATACCACTATAGGACATAACAAAAATGTAGAAAAAAAATTAAAAAAATAGAGAATTCTACCAAAAAAATTTTGGTCGACAGTGGCCTGGAATGTTGCAATTGATATCTCGATTACAATAAAAAATACAAAAGAAGAAATACATAAGAGAAAATGTTTTAGCCAATTTACTTATAAATGTTTGTATTCCCTTAGTTAATTTGTTTCTATGGAAATGTGGGATAAAAGATGTATTAGTCTCTTTACTTATAGTTATGTGCTTTCACTTCCACTTTGTCTCTTAATACATGGGAGAAAAGAACATGTCACAAAAAGACACATAATAAAGTGAAAGACCCAAACTCTCATAAATTCTACATTATTACTCCAAAACATGCTACATGCATATTCACAAATAATATTTTACATTGATAACTTGTTTACAAACGACTGACTACAATCTGACTAAGTTTTAATATTTTACATAACTACCCAGGATATTGTAATTGTATACAAACATAAACCAAAATACAAAAGTACTATTACAAACTATTCTAAATCTTCTAACAGTATACTACCATACTACTTATTTATTTCCTGCAATTGTTAAACACTGAGAGGGGTAAGCGGTGACGCTTAGTGAGTTCAATAATAGATACAATATAACGTTATGTCATATATATACATCAATATGGTATAAGCAAAGAGGAACAACAAAGGCATATGAGAAATCATGTGACAAGCTTTTTATATCAATCAATGACTCGATTCAAAGATATACAGTCAATGAGATATAACAATTTCAATACTTGATAAACATCAATAACGCTTCGACCTAAATAGCACTGAAGACAAACAATTTCTGTCACACCCCAAAACCGAGAACGGCAGAAACATTATGGGGCGGAGGACGTCATGTTCAGTATCACAACAATGAATAGTAGTAAACAAGCAACAACATCATCCATTGCATTAATAATATAATTTTAATATAAGTGTTCTGACATGTTTAATAGACACTAAAGTATGAATCGAAATGAAAGATGAGTCTTGAACGAGCTCCATCTACTCTAAACCTTGCATCGGTACTTGTCTACTGTTGACCTGAGGATACAAGTTATTTTGAAAGAGAGTATCAGCTTTAAAGCTGGTGAGATCATAAGTATTTTAGTGTCTATATTTGTAGTAATGTATTTGTAAGAATGTATTTGTAAGACTGAGTATGTAAAAGTTTTGAATAACCTAGTAAATCCTATGCTTCATATTGAAAGTAGCCTTCTACCAAGGCATCTAGTATCTAACTGTGTCTATTGTAAAAGTGTGTATTTTCCCAAATCTAACTATCATTAACCAAAAATATAGTATTTACATTATCGTGCATCATGTGAATGTTCACGAAGTGAATGTAATGGGGAAATAATAAAGTATTGTAGTTTTATAATAAGTGACTACTGCTGTACTAACTACCTTAAACCAAATGAAATTTAAAGTAACATGTGATCGGCCTGTATCCTGCTACCAAATCAATAATAAAACAACGATGTAAGACGCCGTAAGAAATGACATTTGGCACCCGTAGACTTGCAAGTCCCACTGTAGCGAGCAGCAAGGTGTAGGATAGTCAATCCAGTATAGATCTATACGCAAATTCATACGCTCCCTAATTAAGGAGATTTTGGATACAAAAACGGTCATGGCAGGTAGTACATGACTCGTTTAATAGCTCACATAACTGAATGTAATGTATGTGCTAGCTGTATTGTATGTTCTTCCTATGTCTAGCCTGTATGTTTGTTTCTCATCACTATGTATTATGTTTGTTTCTCATCACTAAGTGTTATGTTTGTTTCTCATCACTAAGTATTATGTTTGTTTCTCATCACTATGTATTATGTTTGTTTCTTATCACTATGTATTATGTTTGTTTCTCATCACTAAGTATTATGTTTGTTTCTCATCACTATGTATTATGTTTGTTTCTCATCACTATAAGTTATGACTCATGTATGAACTAACTCTTTGTATGATTCATTGTTCTAGTATTAGTATTAGTAAAACCCTAAACTACGCTTATTGTAGCTTACTAGTAATATAACTTGTACGTATGAACATGGAAGTATACCCTTGCTACCCAAGGTATTGAATTGACTTGAAGAACCTTTATGACTATATATGTACACATGATATATAATTAATAGTTAAACGACCTTCGGACGGATACCCGATACCCTACCAGACCACATCCCAACGGGGAAAAGGAAATAAGGCGAGTTAGCCTTCCTAAGTCCTCCAAACATTACTTATATAACTATACATATCTAGGCATGCAATTGACAATATAAAAGTATAAAAGAAGTTTTGTAAAAACCTTTGAAGAGTTTAAGAACTAAGAAAGGGTGACTTGATGTCAGTTTGTAAAATAGTATGAAAACAATTTATTTGATAAGAACAGTTTAAAGTATAATGAATCCTTTGTTTTGGAAACACAATTGTAGCAGAGTTTTGAAAAGAAACATTTAGTATGTAAGATAGTTTGATAAAGAGTTGTAAACTAGTAAAAGTGTTTTGGAAAGTCAATTGAAGTAATCTGTTTGGTAAAACCGCTAAAAGTGTAGTAAATCTATTTGCATGCTAGTTATTAATCACATGTGATTGATATAATAATTAGCATGATTCAACTTATATCCCCCCCACAAAGCATTTAAAAACATTTAAAAAGGTTAATTAAGGGGTATGAACTCACTTGTAGTGAGCGGATCGGATGGAAGTATCGGACAAGGTGCTAGGTGTCAAGTGAGGACTTGAACACACACAATGGTCAAGATCAGAGCTCGATTGGGTGTTTAAGGTCCAAGAACACTAGTGTGTGTTCTTGGTGTTTTGGAGATGTTTTTGGGAAATCGGGTGAAAGATGGGATGGTAGTTGAGAGCGTTTGGAGTTTGCTCTTGAGATTGCAAGAAAGAAGTGAGGTGTTTTGGGGAGTAAACTCATGCTTAAGGCATGAGTTTACGGTTTTGGAAGGATTTACGGCCCAAACATAAAAGTTTGGCCGTGAATTTCCTAACTACGTGGTACTTGCGGTTTTGAAATTTCAAGACTCGAGACGGCACTTCCTTTCACCCGCTCGTTTAAAGAATAATTATTAAAATAATCAAACGAACTTTAAATTTGCTAACAACAAATAAAAATGAACTTGACTTATAATTTGAAGTGATTGACTTTAGGGTTTGACCGAACAAAAATTTCGAGTTGTCACATCATCCCCCCGTTAAAGGGAATTTCGTCCCGAAATTAGAATTTATGTAAAGGAGTAGGTATGAAAAATTGAGCAAGGAGGTGGGTAAACTTCCTAATTGATTGGTTCTCGCGCTCATAAGTGAATTCAGGTCCTCGTTTGGCATTCCAGCGAACCTTCACTATCGGGATACGGCTTTGTTTCGTTTGCTTGACCTCTCGGTCCATGATCTCTACTGGTTCTTCCACGAAGTTGAGGCTCTCGTTGATCTCGATCTCGTCGAGTGGGATTACAAGAGTTCTAAATGACAGACACTTTTTCAATTTCGAGACGTGAAGGGTAAAATGTGCGTTACTGAGCTCGAGGTATAGATTGAGTTTGTGAGTTACAGGACCGATTCTGGTAAGAATCTTGGAGGTCCTAACTATCTTGGATTTAGCTTTCCACGCTTTACTAAGCATATTAAGCCTTCCCAGAGTGAGACTTCCAAAATAATTTGGTCTCTCGCCTGGAGTTCCAAGGTTTTCTCTCTCTTGATTCTCTTCCCAGTCAAGGGCCACTCCCTCCTAGGTCAAATTCGTAAGAAGTTCCGTAATTTGCGAGGAGTTCTAAATGGACTACTATAGTAGGTCTGCAAGACCTAAAATTTGACGAATTCCCGACAACGTCTTTGGTGTTGACAAATTCTCAACGGTTTTGATAAATTGCAAGGGTCCTCAAGAATTTCCACATCACTAATAGTGTGTCTTAGGAAATTTTGACTCTTCAATTCCAAAACTCGTATTTAGATAACTTTACGTAACGTTTCTCTGATCATATTGGTTCCATGGTTTGTTGTAGGTGCTCTTTATGATTTCCTTCTTACTACGAGGGTAGATAAGTAAGTCATTTACAAGGAGAATGACGAACTGATCCAAGTATGAATGGTGTACCTACCCATTAAGCTCATGAATGCTATGGGCGTATTGGTCCTATCCGAGGGGTATCACTACGGACTCGAAGTGTCCGCATCGAGTTCAGAAGGTAGTCTTCGGGACATCCTTCTCTAACACTCGAAACTGTTGATATTCGGATCTCGGTCCATTTCTGAAAGGTAAATCATTCCTTGCGTTTGCTTAGCCCACACATTCATGCGAGGCAAAGATAATGATTTCCATTTGAAATCTTAATGAGTCCCCCATAGTCGAGGTACATAAGATACAATCCGTCTACCTCTGGAAGAATAAGACCGGAGCCCTCCAGAGTGACAAGTCTGGTCTTCCAATTCTACTGCTGGGTAGTTCGCTAAGTTGTCCGGATCATTCTTGTATCTCAGTGGGTGATTAGACTGTAGGGCGATCTGGTTACAGGAGTCGTACTGGGTTCTACGTTTGCTCACATGATGATGCGATTTCTCGTAGTCTTGGGCAGTCTCTGTCTTGAAGTTCATATTAGAATTCATACATGGTTCAACGATCACAATCTCGTGTATACGAGTCGTATATAATTAAGATTGAAAAGATAGTCGAATAAATGATTCTTCTTTACGTTCACATCACAATGAGGAAAAGAGGTTAAAGTGGAATTATCAATTCTTAACCTGTAGAACCTTGATTATATACCACCCCTTTGTATACATTCTTCAGTGATAGATCAACCATATGGGTCTTTGGATTGAACTTGGCGTACTGTACGAGTGATACTTCGAGGATTTCTTCGGAAAGGAAAAGAAGCATGAGGTACTCCATGCATGAGTACTTCGGTGACCTGGTATGATGGCTTCGCTGGAAAGGCGATTTCGGAGAAAGAGATGTACGTAAGGAGCTGGTATTGTGCGGATCAAATTGAATCTAGTTGTATGATAATGTCGGAATCATATGGGAACCAAGACATTAGATTTTGAACATAAGGTGTTACAGAAAAAACACAACCGTGCAACCATCAACAGAGTTACAGTACCTTAGACTTACTACAATACTATTGCTGCGAATAAGGTATATTACAAAAGACAAGTATACGCAGCATGGGGTCCCTTAACTGACGGGGTCCCGCAAAAGGTAAGACTCGAGTCACACTAATTTTAAATGGTTTATAAGTTTGTTACAATGAAACGTCTTAATTACTTTTACGTGGGTTCGGAGTAGTCTCCCTTGCGGTAGTGATCCTTAGAATTCTGCCGTCTGCGCTGAAGTTCTTTGTTATAGGGCAATCCTTCCTGAAGTATCCTATCTCACCGTATTGGTGGCATGACTGGCTAGTACTAGCATTGGTGGTGGGAGTGAGGTGTTTAGTCAGAGTTACGTGGACACGAGTGCCTTCCTCGTTACTCCACTTCGAAAATTTCCTTTTAAAGAGTCCGACTTTATCACTACTTTTGTGTGTAGGGTTGGTCCTGATGCCAGGGATTGGAGGAATGGGTCGTGCCGATGCTGAAGGGGCAGGAGTTGCCACTTGCTGCTATTGCATGGCAAGTCTTTGTAATCGCTTTCGCTCACTTCTGACTTGACAATATCGTCTCCTCTTTTCGGTCTTACGGCTTCGCAAGGCCGTGACTGTTGTCATTTGTTGACTTCCCGGATTGGTACTACAATCGAAACTCTCGACTCCTTTCTCAGTCTTGTTTGTGTTGCCGGAGTTGATGTGTGTAAGGAAAGTTGTCACAGCAGCTGCTACTGCAACTTGTAACGTAGCGGCGTCGATATGGAGGATAGGGGTTTCATTGTTCGGCTTATTGTTTCCGGATGACGACATGATTCTATAAAACAAAAGATAAGGATTTTGTGAGCGATTTTGGTTGACCCTAAATGTACTTCGATCGCTTAAGTAAAGAGTAAGAGTATGTTCTCGAAAATTTGACCTACATCCCTATGATGAAGTCCTAGAAATAGTAGAAGTAAGTTCGTAGAATGGTCTCAAGACGTTTTGTCGGTCAAGCCGAGGTATGAATGGTTGGTGGATAATATGATCCAACCTTTGAAAGAGGCTTGAAGATGATCCCGGAGTTAAATTACTATAGTCCAAAGACTTGACTAAAGCAAATTTCAGATAGACTCAAATGAAGGTATGATAAATGTATTTGAACAGATAATAACTCAGGAGATAGTCGACTGTCAATATCATTGATATTTAAGATGTAATAAATTCGGGAAAATTGACCTTGTAGTAGGTCTTACATCACATCTGGAGTAGAGAAGTCTTTGACAGCATAAAGACCTAACTAAAGTACTTACAGTATAAGGTAATCACATAGATAAGTGCTACACAGAACATAGATAGGAACATAGTTTAAAAAAACAAGAAGGGAAGTAAAGTATCTCCTACTGGCGACGGTCACCCTTATGGTGAACCCTTAGTTCAGCTAGTTGACGTTCCATATCAAGCTGGTATCTTTCATATACCATCTGACGTACTCGGAGCTCTATGACTTCATCTCGGGTTTTAGCTAGTGCTTGAAATAGGGTTTTGTGGACTCTCTCAGATCTCTCACGAGCATGTTCAAGGTGGTTGGTACGAAGGATATGCATTCCTCCATTGGTGTCAACTTCTGCGATACGATGCAGAGCGGTTATGCCCTGAATTTCGTTTCGGGCAACTCTACGGATCACGATTGGTAGAACTCTGTCTGTTGTGCTCCCTTCATTTATGTTGTAGAAGCTTCGGTCTCCATTAAACGACATAGGTTGATCTTGATCTTTGCTCCATGCTTCCAAACATTCGACCCAAGGAGGCGTCGGGCCATGAAAAGCCAGACGAGGGTCAGGATTTAGAAAGGGTGTTGTCTGGGGTAGGTTCTCAACCTCGGGTTCGGAGTTAGCACCATCCGAAAGGTCTTCACCATGGTGACCATTCAAAGGGATTGGATGATCATTCTCTGGTTCTTCCCCAAACCATCCAGCATGTAACATCCGGAATTTCAGGTATTATATTTATTCTTTTAAATTTCAAGTTTTGTGGAAGAACTCGGCGAGTTGATGCGTAGACTCGTCGAGTAGAGACGTGAATCATTATCAGGGTGGACGGCTGGACTCGGTGAGTCGCCCCGAGGACTCGACGATTCCACGTTGTTTAATGAAACCCTAATTCCTCGGGTTTGGGGCCTATTTAAAGGGCCATATGGCCGTCATTTGTAGCTACCAGACCCCAGAGAGTAACCCTAAGTGTGCTAGAGCATTTGTGAGAGGGAAAGGAGCTATTTCTTGATCTTTGTTGGTGTTTTTGCAAATAGAAGAGGACCAAGGCAAGATGAGGCTGAAGAGGGTGCCAAGCTAGTGATTCCAGAGCTCATAGACTTCATTTTGAGGTATCCATTTGAACCCTTCTTCAGTTTATGATGTGATTCTTAGAGTTAGGGCTTTTAGCCCCATTAGAGGATGATTATATGGAGTAATTGGTCCCTTCTCGTGTTGGTGTTGTAGATCTGGACCCAAAGAGGTCCAGAGACCCTTTCCCCTTGAGCTTTATGAGCATTAATGGAGGTTATGAACTTAGGGTGTCACCTTAGAGGCCATATTTTCAAATAAGGCCTTTGAGCCTTTGCATGTGCACCAAGATGTTAAATTTACGTGATTATAATGCCTTGGGAAGCTGGATCTATGGTTTAGAGAAGCGGATCTGACCTTAAGAGGTTAGTTCAACTTGAGCATGGCATGGACTCGCCAAGTCCTTTAGCCGACTCGACGAGTAGGACGAGGGTTTTCCCGATAATGACACAGTTGGTGACTCACTGAGTTGGGAAAGTGACTCGGTGAGTCAAAGGGAATCTAGAGGACAGAGTGCACGATGGTACTCACCGAGTCAGGAGCTGGACTCGACGAGTTGGGTCAGGACATTTCACATATTGTGATCAGTGATGATTTACAGATTTGAGGTTGACTCAGTGAGTCGAATAAAGACTAGGAGAGTGAAGAGCATGTGTGGACTCGCCGAGTCACAGTTTCACACTCGGCGAGTTTGGTCAAGGTTGACCGTTTACTTCATTGACTTTTAGGGTTAGTCAATGTTTGGACCTTAGACTCATAGGAAGGGTAGGATAGTCTTTTACCCTTCCTAGTGGATGTGTTGAGAGGAAGAGATTAGCCTAGCCCTGAGGGTTGTATTAATTAGGGTATTTATTTCATGTGATTAGGCAGAGGCTAGACCAGAGTTACCGAGTCAGAGATTTACTGAGACATCCGAGGTGAGTCTTCTTGCTATACTTTACCTTGAGTAGGTAAATAGAGTTATGTGATACAGTGTTATATATATATATATATATATATATATATATATATATATATATATATATATATATTGTTTGGTGCACTGCATTCTTCTATGTGATTTATGCTGTGCATGCTTGCAGAGTTAGAACCTGAGGGTTCACAGAGTTTGGGTGCACGGACCCACAGAGTTATAGCCTCGAGTGGCTAATATGTGTTATATGTGGTATTTTGGGGAACTTACTAAGCTTTGTGCTTACAGTGTTTTGTGTTATGTGTTTCAGGTACTAGTGAGGATCGCGGGAAGGCGCCAGCTTGATCAGTACACACACGGGATTTTTATGCCATGAGATCTTGGGATTGATATATGCTATGAATTGAGCTTCAAACAATGATGTTTTTATGAATATTAAATGAATTATGTTTTTATAAAATGCAAAAAATTGTTTTGGAAATTTACGTTGTTACAAGTTGGTATCAGAGCCTTGGTTTGAGAGATTCGGGTACACCTTCGGGAGTATTTGAACTCAAAATGAGGATTTGAAAAATATTTTCAAAAGGGAACCAAGTTTTCTAAAAAGAGTAAAAGATTTTTAGAAAAACACAGAGCAGAGACGTGTGTACGATCATTCAGTGCCCGAACGGTGATTTCCCAAAATACTCTTATGTTATATGTTTATGAGGTTGATATGATGTATTCTCATATTAGAGTGGGCTAGGTATTTCGTATTAGGACTAGAGTGGCCTGATTTGTGATGCCTTAGCCTAGGAGGAGGTGAGTTGCTATGAGATGCTTGAGAGTGAGTGGGTAGCAGTGAGGAGCTTATGAGAGATCTATAGAGAGTGGATTAGGCATAATGGAGTACTTGGGACTTGGGATCCTAAGAGGAGGACTTGGGGTGTATACTGATATGGTGCGGACAATAGTATTGGGCCAGTACTATTGAAAACACTGGGGCGGTGTACAGTTCAAGTAAGAATCTTTGGGATGCCAGAGATCAAGGAGGGATGCGTTATCGAGTGCGAGTATGCTCAAATGAATTTCTAAAATATCGTATGTTGTATTTCAGAGGTAGATCATGGTGAGGACACGACTTATGCCAAAGAGCAGTGAGACTAGCGATGAGGAGATCCGCCGAATCATCCATGAGGAGGTGGCTGCGGCCATCAGGACAGAGATACCAGAGATGTTCGGGTCTATTAAGACCACGCTAATTGAGACTTTTGACTAGCGTTATGCCGCTCTTTTTGAGGCTGCTGTCGTAGCAGCCACTGCAGCCGTCGCTGCTGCTAGGCCGTAGGGGGGTGACTCGTTGTGTTCTGGGAGTTCAGCAACACGAAGCCACCAGAGTTTGATAGGACGTAGGATCCGATTGCAGAAATGAGATGGGTATCTGACATTGAGGGGTGTTTCTATACTTGCTAGTGTCCGGAGCACTTGAGGGTTCGGTTTGCACTGAACCAGCTTCGCTGGGGGCGAAGGACTGGTGGAAGTTCACGACAGCACACTATTCTCCAGTAGAGCTTGCTGCGGTGACCTGGGAGAGGTTCACCACCATGTTTCGTGATGAGTACGTTCCCTCGGTGGAACGATATCGGTTAGCACATGAGTTTTTGACCCTCAAGCAGGGTACGAAGTCTATTACAACTATTACTAGGATGTTTCATGAGAGGGCAATGTTCTGCCCTGAACACGTGTCTACTGAGCAGGCACGTATGAGCCGTTATTTGAGTATTTTGAGGAGAGATATTTGGGAGTTCGTGGCGAACTCCTCGTACCGGACATTTTCCGAGCTTCAGGAAAATGCTCGGAAGAGGGAGATCGAGCTAGAGACTCAGGCGAGGGAGGAGGCGGAGTCTTAAGGGAGGGATCGACGACCGGCACAGTCCCAACCGACAGCCAAGCGGGCCAAGCCCGCTGATCCCAGAGCAGGGAGCCAGAAGGTCTGCACTTGTGGGAAGTGCGAAAAGGGTCATGATGGAGTTTGTAGAGCGGGATCTTGCTACAAGTGTGGCAAGGAGGGGCATATGGCCAAGGACTACCCAAAGGGGTTTGCAGTATGTTTTCACTGTAACCAGACCGGACACCGGAAGGCCGAGTGTCCGCTGCTGCGAGGGACTACCCAGGGAGCACCTCAGGGATCTTCCCCTGCTGCTATCAGAGCCACTGAGAGCCGGTCAGTGAAGGCCGAGGTACCGAAGGCGCGAGGGAGAGCCTTCCAGTTGACCACGGAGGAGGTCCGCGCAACGCCCGATGTCGTGGCTGGTATGTATTCTTTCATGTATTTATTTTAATGTTTAAGATTTTGTGCTTATATTATGATATGCGTAGGTACTTTTCTTGTGAATTCTGTACCTGCTTTGGTGTTATTTGACTCGGGTACGAGTCGATCTTTTATATCGTAGGCTTTTAGTCAGCACATCAGTATTAGTCGAGAGGCGTTGAGTCGACCTCTGAGAGTCTCCATCGCCGACGAGAGAGCAGTGTATGCCACGGAGGTGATTCGAGGATGTGTACTCGAGATTTTTGGTGTAGAGTTTCCTATTGATTTGGTCCCGATTGCGATGGGGGACGTCTGTGTCATCGTAGGCATGGATTGGTTAAGCAAATTTGGAGTAGTTATCGACTGCGAGCGACAACTGGTGACTATACGAGACCAAAGTGGGGGAGTTCTTACGGTGTACGGTGAGGGTACCCGTCCCGATTCAGCGTTTTGTTCGGCTGCTAGAGCGAGGCAAGGTCTACAACAGGGCTGTAGTGGTTTTATAGCGTATATGATGGATACGAGAGTTGGTTCAGGGAGACCGAGTACGGTTGAGGAGGTCTCAATAGTGCGTGAATTCTCGGATGTTTTTCCCGAGGAGTTACCGGGTGTGCCTCCTGAGAGGCAGGTGGAGTTTCGCATTCCGGGGGCAGCACCTATTGCCAAGGCGCCCTATCGCCTTGCACCTCCAGAGATGCAGGAGTTATCCTCGTAGCTTCAGGAGCTACTGGGGAAGGGGTTTATACGGCCGAGCAGCTCACCGTGGGCAGCATCGATCCTGTTTGTGAAGAAAAAGGATGGTTCGCACCGAATGTGCATAGATTATCAAGAGCTTAATAAGTTAACGGTCAAGAACCGTTATCCTTTGCCGAGGATCGATGATTTGTTCGATCAGCTGCAGGGAGCATCTTGGTTTTTCAAGATCGATCTGAGATCTGGATATCATCAGATGAGGGTGCACGAGGAGGATATCCAGAAGACCACATTCAGGACTCGTTATGGGCATTACGAGTTCGTGGTGATGCCATTCGGGCTCACCAATGCGCCTGCAGCGTTCATGGATCTCATGAACAGGGTATGCAGACCGATGCTAGATCGATCAGTGATTGTGTTCATTGACGACATTTTGGTGTATTCAAAATCCAGGGAGCAACATGAGGAGCATTTGCGGGAGATCCTCAGCATGCTGAGATCGGAGAGGCTTTACACCAAATTCTCCAAGTGCGATTTTTGGTTACGAGAGGTGTAGTTTCTTGGTCACCTTGTTAACCAAAAGGGGATTTTGGTCAATCCGGCCAAAATCGAGGCGGTGATGAGTTGGGAGGTTCCAAAATCTCATTCTGGGATCAGGAGTTTTCTAGGGTTGGCCAGCTATTATCGGAGGTTCATTAGGGATTTCTCCACGATTGCTGTTCCCGTAAGGGTGTGGTGTTCAGCTGGGGCCCAGAGCAGCAGGCCTCATTTGAGACTCTTTGCTAGAGATTGTGCGAAGCCCCGGTGTTGACTCTTCCAGAGGGGATGGAGGACTTCGTGGTGTATTGTGACGCATCAATATCTGGGTTGGGCGCGGTGTTGATGCAGAGGGGGCATGTGATCGCGTACGCATCGAGGCATCCGAAGCCCCATGAGGCAAGGTATCCCACCCATGATCTAGAGTTGGGGGTTGTGGTGTTCGCCCTCAAGATTTGGCGCCATTATCTGTATGGGGTTCGGTGTACGATATACACTAACCACAAGAGTTTGAAGTATTTGATGGATCAGCCAAACCTGAACATGCATCAGAGGAGATGATTGGACGTGGTAAAGGATTATGATTGCGAGATCCTGTACCACCCAGGCAAGGCTAATGTGGTAGCCGACGCCCTGAGTCGTAGAGCAGAGAGCGCCTCGATTCGGGATATTTGTATGAGATTGACAGTGATGACTCCGGTGTTGGACACCATCAGAGGGGCTCAGGTTGAGGTAGTGAGACCGGAGAATTTCAAGAGAGAGAGTTATCGTGCAGGTGATGGAGTTCGTGACCAATAGTAGAGGGATTATGACCTTTCAGGGTCGGATTTGGGTACCGTTTGTTGGAGGAACGCGTACCATCTTGATGGAGGAGGCACATAAGTCGAGATTCTCGATCCATCCTGGAGCCACTAAGATGTTTCTGGATCTTAAAAAGGAGTATTGGTGGCCCTGTATGAAGAGAGATGTAGCGTGGTTTGTTGAGAGGTGCCTAACCTGTCGTAAGGTTAAGGTCGAACATTAGAGACCGCATGGTAAGTTGCAGCGACTGGAAGTACAGAGTGGAAATGGGAATAGTTATCCATGGATTTTATCACCAAATTGCCGAGAACAGCGAGGGGGTGTCGATGTAATTTGGGTGATAGTAGACCGTTTGACAAATAGCGCTCATTTTCTCGCCATTAGTGAGAGTTCTTCTACGGAGAAGTTAGCAGAGATATATGTGAGAGAGGTGGTATCGCGGCATGGGGTGTCGATCTCTATTGTGTCAGATCGAGATGTGCGTTTCACTTCCAGATTTTGGAAGAAGTTTCATGAAGAGTTTGGGTACGAGGCTGCATTTTAGTACCGTATACCACCCACAGACTAACGGACAGAGCGAACAGACTATTCAGACGCTCGAGGACATGCTCCGAGCATGTGTGTTGGATTTTGGCAGAAGTTGGGACACGTATTTGCCCTTAGTGGAGTTCTCCTACAACAACAACCATCATTCAAGCATTGGTATGCCACCCTTTGAGCTGTTGTATGGAAGGAGGTATCGGACTCCCATTTGTTGGGGAGAGGTAGGGCAACGAGTGATGGGTAGCACGGAGATCGTGCTTCAGACGACAGAGCAGATACAACAGGTCAGGCAGAGGTTGTTGACCGCTCAGAGTCGCCAGAACAGTTATGCAGATAGGCGATGATCCGAGCTTGAGTTCCAGGTCGGTGATTATGTTCTTCTGAAGGTATCTCCTTGGAAAGGAGTGATCTGATTTAGGAAGAGGGGCAAGTTAGGTCCCCGGTATATTGGGCCATTCAGAGTGATCGCGAGAGTGGGCAGGGTAGCGTATCGCTTGGAGCTACATGCGGAGTTGGAACGGATTCATAATACCTTCCATGTGTCTCAGCTGAGGAAGTGTATAGCTGACGAGTCGGCGGTAGTGCCGTTAGAGGACATTCAGGTGGATGCGAGCGTGAACAACGTGGAGAGACCAGTTGCGATTATGGATCGGAAGATCAAGGTTCTGAGGAACAAGGAGGTGCCTTTGGTGCAGGTTCAATGGCAACATCGGAAAGGATCCGAGTTGACTTGGGAGCCAGAGCGGGAGATGCGTGAGCAGCATCCGGAGTTATTTCAGGGATGAGACTTTGAGGACGAAGTCTAATTCAAGTGGGGGAGAATTTTAACATCTGGAATTTCAGGTATTATACTTATTCTTTTAAATTTCAAGTTTTGTGGAAGGACTCGGCGAGTTGATGCGTAGACTCGCCAAGTAGAGACGCGAATCATTATCCGGGTGGACGGATACACTCGGCGAGTCCACGCTGTTTAATGAAACCCTAATTCCTCGGGTTTGGGCCTATTTAAAGGGCCTTATGGCTGTCATTTGCGGCTACCAGACCCCAGAGAGAAACCCTAAGTGTGCTAGAGCGTTTGTGAGAGGGAAAGGAGCTATTTCTTGATCTTTGTTGGTGTTTTTGCAAATAGAAGAGGACCAAGGCAAGAGGAGGCTGAAGAGGGCGCCAAGCTAGTGATTCTAAAGCTCAGAGACTTCATTTTGAGGTATCCATTTGAACCCTTCTTCAGTTTATGATGTGATTCTTAGAGTTAGGGCTTTTTAGCCCCATTAGAGGATGATTATATGGAGTAATTGGTCCCTTCTCGTGTTGGTGCTGTAGATCTGGACCCAAAGAGGTCCAAAGACCCTTTCCCCTTGAGCTTTATGAGCATTAATGGAGGTTATGAACTTAGGGTGTCACCTTAGAGGCCATATTTTCAAATAAGGCCTTTGAGCCTTTGCATGTGCACCAAGATGTTAGATTTACGTGATTATAATACCTTGGGAAGCTGGATCTATGGTTTAGAGAAGCGGATCTGACCTCAAGAGGTCGGTTCAGCTTGAGCATGGCATGGACTCTCCGAGTCCTTTTGCCGACTCGAAGAGTAGGACGAGGGTTTTCCCGATAATCACACAGTTGGTGACTCACTGAGTTGGGAAAGTGACTCGGTGATTCAGAAGGAATCTAGAGGATAGAGTGCACGATGGTACTCACTGAGTCAGGAGCCGGACTCGGCGAGTTGGGTTAGGACATTTCACATATTGTGATCAGTGATGATTTACAGATTTGAGGTTGACTCAGTGAGTCAAATAAAGACTAGGAGAGTGAAGAGCATGTGTGGACTCGCCGAGTCACAGTTGCACACTCGGCAAGTTTGGTCAAGGTTTACCGTTTACTTCGTTGACTTTTAGGGTTAGTCAATGTTTGGACCTTAGAGTCATATGAAGGGTAGGATAGTCTTTTACCCTTCCTAGTGAATGTGTTGAGAGGAAGAGATTAGCCTAGCCCTGAGGGTTGTATTAATTAGGGTATTTATTTCATGTGATTGGGCATAGGCTAGACCAGAGTTACCGAGTCAGAGATTTACTAAGACATCCGAGGTGAGTCTTCTTATTATACTTTACCTTGAGTAGGTAAATAGAGTTATGTGATACAGTGTTTTATATATATATTGTTTCTTGCACTGCATTCTTCTATGTGATTTATGATGTGCATGCTTGCAGAGTTAGAACCTGAGGGTTCACATAGTTTGGGTGCACGGACCCACAGAGTTATAGCCTCGAGTGGCTAATATGTGTTATATGTGGTATTTTGGGGAACTCACTAAGCTTTGTGGTTACAGTGTTTTGTGTTATGTGTTTCAAGTAGTAGTGAGGATCGCGGGAAGGCACCGACTTGATCAGTACACACATGGGATTTTTATGCTATGAGATCTTGGGATTGATATATGTTATGAATTGAGTTTCAAACAATGCTGTTTTTATGAATATTAAATGAATTATGTTTTTATAAAATGCGAAAAATTGTTTTGGAAATTTACGTTGTTACACAGCAATGACCTCATTCGGAAGGTACGGGTTGCCGTGGGGATGGAGTCCAGCCATGTTATCTACGCGAGAATTGGGATAAGAAAATAATTATTGGACGAATTATCTAGATAATTATATAGAAAATCTTCATTAGTTACATCACTATTTGTGAAGTGCATACCAGTTATATGTAATCACAACAGGGTAGGCCTTCGAATAGGTGACCTTAACTCCAAATTCACAAAGAAAAGGGGTAAAGCAAAATTTTCACAGATTCTAAGTCTATAACGTCCTAGTTACATATAACTTTACTGTATCCACTTAGCAACTATCAACTTAGTAATAAAGATCCTTTTTAGTTCTCAAGTATAAATTAATTATAGTAACACTAAATACCCCTATAGTATTTTAGGTTTATGTTCTATTGTTCTCATTGTGGTATTGTTGGTAAGATTTTAGACTTGTTGCAACCACACAACTACACTTAGGCACATGCTAGTCAACCCTTAGATAATATAGTTGATCAGGCTATATCTTCCCAGTTTTGACTATATGTCTCTAAGTCCACTTGTGTTGCCCAACAATCGTAATTCTTTTGTATTGTCCTAGTGACACAGATTTTAGTATGAATGCAGGCATGTATACTTAATTAAATATTTTATTATTTAAAGTATAAACTCTTGGTCAGAGTATTTTAATCCCATTGTATTTATAGTCTGTATATCTTTTATGGGTTGATATACTCAATTCACTATAAACAATGCTCTGATACCAATCTGTCACACCTCAAAACCAAGAACGGCGGAAACGTTCTGGGGCGGAGGACGTCATGTACAGCATCACAACAATGAATAGTAGTAAACAAGCAACAACATCATCCATTGCATTAATAATATAATTTTAATACAAGTGTTCTGACATGTTTAATAGACACTAAAGTATGAATCGAAATAAAAGATGAGTCTTGAACGAGCTCCATCTTCTCTAAACTTTGCATCGGTACCTGTCTACTATTGACCTGAGGATACAAGTTATTTTGAAAGAGAGCACCAACTTTAAAGCTGGTGAGATCATAAGTATTTTAGTGTCTATATTTGTAATAATGTATTTCTAAGAATGTATTTGTAAGACTGAGTATGTAAAAGTTTTGAATAACCTAGAAAACCCTATGCTTCCTACTGAAAGTAGCCTTCTACCAAGGCATCTAGTATCTAACTGTGTCTATTGTAAGAGTGTGTATTTTCCCAAATCTAACTATCATTAACCAAAAATATAGTATTTACATTACCGTGCATCGTGTCAGTGTTCACGAAGTGAATGTAATGGGGAAATAATAAGGTATTGTAGTTTTATAATAAGTGACTACTGTTGTACTAAATACCTTAAACCGAATGAAATTTAAAGGAACATGTGATCGGCCTGTATCCTGCTACCGACTCAATAGTAAAACGACGATGTAAGACGCCATAAGAAATGACATTTGGCACCCGTAGACTTGCAAGTCCCACTGTAGCGAGCAACAAGGTGTAGGATAGTCAATCCAGTATAGATTTATACGCAAACTCATATGCTCCCCAATTAAGGAGATTCTAGATACAAAAACGGTCATGGCAGGTAGTGCCATGACCCGTTTAATAGCTCACATAACTGAATGTAATGTATATGTAATGTATGTGCTAGCTGTATTGTTTGTTCTTCCTCTGTCTAGCCTGTATGTTTGTTTCTCATCACTATGTATTATGTTTGTTTCTCCTCACTAAGTATTATGTTTGTTTCTCATCACTAAGTGTTATGTTTGTTTCTCATCACTAAGTATTATGTTTGTTTCTCATCACTATGTATTATGTTTGTTTCTCATCACTATGTATTATGTTTGTTTCTCATCACTAAGTATTATGTTTGTTTCTCATCACTATGTATTGTGTTTGTTTCTCATCACTATAAGTTATGACTCATGTATGAACTGACTCTTTGTATGATTCATTGTTCTAGTATTAGTATTAGTAAAACCCTAAACTACGCCTGTTGTAGCTTACTAGTAATATAACTTGTACGTGTGAACATGGAAGTATACCCTTGCTACCCAAGGGTATTGAATTGACTGGAAGAACCTTTATGACTATATATGTACACATGATATATAATTAATAGTTAAACGACCTTCGGACGGATACCCGATACCCTACCAGACCACATCCCAACGGGGAAAAGGAATAAGGCGAGTTTGCCTTCCTAAGTCCTCCAAACATTACTTATATAACTATACATATCTAGGCATGCAATTAACAATATAAAAGTATAAAAGAAGTTTTGTACAAACCTTTGAAGAGTTTAAGAACTAAGAAAGGGTGACTTGATGTCAGTTTGTAAAACAGTTTGAAAACAGTTTATTTGATAAGAACGGCTTAAAGTATAATGAATCCTTTGTTTTGGAAACACAATTGTAATAGAGTTTTGAAAAGAAACATTTAGTATGTAAGATAGTTTGATAAAGAGTTGTAAACTAGTAAAAATGTTTTGGAAAGTCATTTGAAGTAATTTGTTTGGTAAAACCGCTAAAAGTGTAGGAAATCTATTTGCATGCTAGTTATTAATCACATGTGATTGATATAATAATTAGCATGATTCAACTTGTATCCCCCCCAAAGCATTTAAAAAGGTTAATTAAGGGGTATGAACTCACCTGTAGTGAGCGGATCGGATGGAAGTGTCGGACAAGGTGCTAGGTGTCAAGTGAGGACTTGAACACACACAATGGTCAAGATCAGAGCTTGATTAGGTGTTTAAGGTCCAAGAACACTAGCGTGTGTTCTTGGTGTTTTGGAGATGTTTTTAGGAAATTAGGTGAAAGACGGGATGGTAGTTGAGTGTTTTTGGAGTTTGCTCTTGAGATTTCAAGTAAGAAGTGAGGTGTTTTGGGGAGTAAACTCCTGCTTAAGGCATGAGTTTACGGTTTTGGAAGGATTTATGGCCCAAACATAAAATTTTGGCCATGAATTTCCTAACTACGTGGTACTTGCGATTTTGAAATTTCTAGACTCGAGACGTCACTTCCTTTCACCCGTTCGTTTAAAGAATAATTATTAAAATAATCAAACGAAATTTAAATTTGCTAACAACAAATAAAAATGAACTTGACTTATAATTTGAAGTGATTGACTTTAGGGTTTGACCGAACAAAAATTTCGGGTTGTCACAACTTCTGATTAACATTAAGGTAGATTTCAGATTTTCATGCCATGTCTAACCTTCTGCAAATACCATAGAATAGAAGTCATTCTCTTACGAGACATGCTCTACATGGCTAGAGGCTTCATAACGGTACCATCGTGAATCTAAGTCCTTTCACTGATCACATGGTCAAAGGTATAACTTCGCTATCAAAATAGCAGAAATAATAACAACGGAAAAGTACAAAGCACATATAACATATAACATACAATTGTTCCTATATATTGAACTCATTGTGCTGTAATCGAATGTTGCGATAGAATTCTGAATTCTGATGAAATTACACCATCCTCAGGCCTCTAAAACCTTCAATTATACCTCAGGAGTTCATATTTCAGATTTCATAAGCAATTACTCAACTAATCTCAAGTTATGTTGTTTTCAATTTAGAAATTTTAGTTTTTGTTCTTTGTATAGCTGTCACTTGCAGACCTGTTTTACCCTTCTTAAATATCAAAATAACTAATAAATTCTAAATATTAACAAACTAGACTATTATATCTTTCTAGTGCCACTGACCTCACATTTTTATGAGTTTTCTATAATTTACTATGAATTTTACAACACAACATCCTAAAGCTGTCAAAATGTCCCAAAGCTGTCAAAATTCAGCCTTACTGCATTGAACATATAGCTTTTTTCACCCATATTAAGTCTGGAATAAGATTTTGGTTTTAGAACAAAAATCAAATTACACATTCTCATCTTTCCAGGGATATAGATCACATATCCATACGATTTTTCTACAATTTTTGGTGATTTTTACAAAAAACAGGACAATTATAACCTTTATGATTTCATTTTACCCTTTACATGATCAAAACTCATGATCAATATCACTAAGGTCTTGTTTTACAATGATAACACTGAATATTTTAGTAATTCATGCTAATTCAAGTATAAACCATGAGTTTCATTACTAATTTTCACTAATTACTCTTAAACCATGATTAAATCTCAAGTTTACATGTAGTTACTTGATTTTCATTTATGATTCTAGGTTAATAACATAAACTCATGCCTAATTTCATGAAATCAGTGGTAAACCCACTTTGATTAAACCCTAATCTCTTAATAACTCACTAATTACAAGGGTTAATCCAAAAATTAAGAGTTCATACCTTTATTACTAGACTTGATATTTCAAGATCACTCAAAATCTTGATTTAATCCTCAAAAGTTGTTCACGATTGATCATGTGTGTTCAAATCTCCCATAGGGATGGCGAGGAACTGAAAATGGTAGAAACAATGACTCAAATTCATGTTTCAATAGGTAAAAACCCGAGTTGGGTTGGGTTTGGCCTGGTTCGGGTACCCGTTTTACTCCTAAACACTAAAAATTGCATAACTTTTCGCTCGGAACTCCGTTTTCGATGAGGTTTTTGCCTATACGTTTCTAACGAGATAATTTACAACTTCCAATAAAAATATCCCAGAAAAGATCTTCCAATAAAATCAGTTTTACTTATTTCCAACTTAGACGTTATACTTTCGTTAATTCCAATGGTTGACTTTTTGGTCGGAATCACATAAGACATCCCCATCACTTCCAACACATTCCAAATGATCCTAAACTTAGTTGAACTTCAAATCTTATAAAACTATTTTGTTATAACTCGACGCTCAAAACCATATCGAAAAATGGTGTTTTAACACATATAATTTTATTCCATTATAACTACATACTTTAAACGTTTAAAACCACATAATATCTAATAATATTAATTTTAAACTAACATGCATATGAAACATGATAATTGAACACGTTTAGTAAAGTGTATGTTACATCACTACTAGAAAAACAGCCTTTTACGACGCTCATTGCGCGTCGTAAAATGCTCAGACGATGCGCAAATGCGCGTCAAGAAAGGCTCTGTCATAACGAGAGACGACGCGCATTTATGACACGCAATGCGTATCATTAAAGCCGCTGTCAAGAAGGTCATGTCATAAATGAAGATGACACACATTTTTGCGTATCGTAATTTTTTTTAAAATTATTTATAGATATACTAATTTTCAAATTAAATTTGCATTTAATGTCTCATAATAGAAAATAAAATATCATATACAAAAAATAAAATCCATTGCACAAAAGTTAATGTACATCATGTCAAAAAATTGCAATACATTGATATTAAGGGGATCTGATTATACATTGTTAATAAGAGGTTTTCCCTAACTACATAACCTAATACTACGTTGCTATTAAGGAACACCTTCTTGCTTCAGATATCATGTCAAAAAAATCTTTCCACCTGGTGTACTGGGCTACTGTCCGGGCGTGGATGGCAAGTAATGAAAACAGATGTAGCAGGATCAACCTGCCAAAATAATACACCAAATTAATCAGAAACTGAGATGCTACCTATAGGATAATCCAAAAACACATTAAGTCCATGGAATTACTATGGATCAATAATTGTAGACACCAAAATAATGAAAACAAATGTTTGTTGGCCACACAACACACATAACAAATGTAGCTGAAATGACACATCGAATGAACCAGAAAAGAGGTAATGTGATCCAGACTTGTTTTCCTTGTCTGTAGCAAATGAAACAAAGATGCGTTGATTGAAAAAAAAACTAAGAATTTAGGCAAGGGGACTTACTTCAACCAAGCATGACGAAGAACCTTGATTATGAATTCTTCACATTTTCTTACTATATTGTAAAATTCAACCAAAAATAAAGAACAAAAAAGATCATCTGTACTAAATTGATTACTACATCAAAGCGAGCATGCTTATCCAACCATCAGGGCCAAATATGTAGTATATACCCTAAAAACTGTGCAAATATCAAAACTTCACTCACACATACACAAGTCGGATCTGAACACACACAATAGAATAAACACCAAAATATATGTACATAACGATGCATATCCTTCTCTAAATATACTAACAAATAAAAAGGAGATACATGCTAAGAATTTGTGTGGAATAGAGGTAACCTTAACAACATGAATATCAATTAGGTGCAAGTGATGAAATGCGACTTCAGAATTGAAAAAGAGTAAAGTACATTGTTATTTCCTGCAATTTGCCCAAACTAAGAATAAGTAGCATTGTTCAGTAAGCTGCCTTGACAAGCCTGAAAAGATTGAATAAAAGCAATGAACAGTCCTCTGCTGTCAATATCTTTTCATTATTCTTACAAACAAAACAAAAAAAATCAAAGATTATTTTTAATAGATATTGTTAAGAAAAATATCAACAAAAAAAAAACTCACATAGAATCAGATAGTAGAGAAATTGACCTACACACAGGAATGCACCAATTAAGCTTGTGTGAAGTATTAAGATCTTTAGATAACATCTGGTCAACCCCTTCACTCAATAGTATTGGTTGTAAAAAAAGCATAAATCGTTAAAAATTAGCAAATCTTAACTTTTAAGCAACAACTTAATAAATAAAAGAGTACCTTGGCACGTGGCTGTTCAAGTAAGCTAGCAAGAAAATCAAGAAATCTTTGAACTTTATATGCATCTGTATCAGTTAAGATAGATGGATCTGAAAGCCACTCTTCTAAATAAAGTATCATAGGAGTATGGCTGCTCTACCAGCATGTACCCATGCCACATCACACGTAAAATCTAAAATCCTCAACATGTCTTGTATAACAACCAACGCTTGTTTGCTAAGAAAATCCTAAAGTGAAAAAAGATAAAAATAAATTAATATGAAAGGGATTGATTTTACTTACACTAATAGCACAACTTAATGTTGGATTAATGTCTAAGTCCATAACTATAATTGGTAAGACTTTACCCGACCCGGCATGGTCCATTTGGGTTGCATGGCATCATGCACTTGGATAGACTATAATGAGAGAAATAAGACACTTATGGTTATTAATATATTATAAGTTCTAGTATATTAATAATAAGAATAATAAGATTATTTAATTAGTATTGATCAAGAATTAATCTAGGATTAATTAAATGATCAAAATAAGACTAATTAAATATATGGGTTGATTGTGTAAATCATCCATACTTGTATAGTGCGCTAATGCTCCATGGATTATCTAGTTGGGCCAAAACCCATATGATGCTCCATGGTGTATTTGAATCCATGGATCCAAGGAAATGGAAAGTCATGACAATTAGGGTTTGCCCTAATTGTAACACTATATAAAGATATTATTCTTGACAAAATCGGGACTAGTATTATTCTAGAGAGGGCTAGCCGATTTCATGAAGTGTAGAATTCTCTCTAAGTTATTCCAAGTGTTTATGGTGTTGTGTGAACCATTTGAGGTGTCACACTTGGGGCACTACGCACTCAAGCTTCATGAATACAAGCACTAACAAAAAGGTATGTTATTCTAACTTGTGTTATTCAACGTTTAGTATGCTAGAATAGAACAATACCTTGGAAAGTTGATATTTGCATGTATAATAGAGAAAACATAGATCCAAGGTATTTAGGGTTGCATGTACACTTAGGAGTGTTAGAATGCTCAAAACCCGATAGTGGTATCAGAGCCTAGGCTTGTTTTCTTGTTATACTTGCAAAAGTAGCTGAAAAAACGAGTTTTGATGCTGTCTGCCCAGCAGACTCGCCGAGTCCATGAAGGGACTCGACGAGTCCAAGGCAAAAAGCATCCAACTCGCCGAGTTGGTTAGTGCACTCGACGAGTTGGACTCCCAGACATCATAAATTCGACTTTTTTGGCTGGAATTGGACTAGGAACATTACCCCTAAAATGTTTTTGAACTTATAAACATGTTTTTGATGTGGTAACGTTCATGCTAATCCAATTTCAAAGATAATTGTCAATAGATTCATGTTTTGTATTAGTTTAAAGGTTAGACTAATTACATGAAAAAGTTTGATTTGAATTATCTTGTTCTTATGAGTTGCTTAGATTAATAGAAAAGTTGAGTGAAAAAGTTGTTTTCAATCCAAATTAATCTAAGAGTTGATTCTAAAATGTGTTTTTGTAACTTGTCCTCAAGTTATATGAAAAGTCACATTTAAGTTTCATAAAACTCATAAAAGTTGGCAAAAGGTTACAAAATGAAGATTCTAGTTCTAATTAATTGGAGTTATGACTCCATAATTTGTCCTCAAGTTATGGAGGACCAAGAGTCTCTTCATTAAATAAAAAAAAAAAAATAATGTATCCTTAATTAATTCCATAAGTTATAAAATAAAGAAAAGTTAATTCTTTTATTAGTTTAAAGTCTTCCATAACTTGTCCTCAAGTTATGGAACTTGAAGAGTTTTTGGATTAAAACCACTTTAAATACATAAGTTATGGAATTCATTAGTTTTGAATAGTTTCAAAACTTGCCCTCAAGTTTTGGAATTTGTAAAGTTTTCTCTTATGAGTACTTTAATTCCAAGTTAGCCCTTAGAATTTTAAAAGTTAAAATTCAACCCTTATACTTTATAATATTATAAGTTAATAATATATATATATATATATATATATATATATATATATATATATATATATATAGTAAAGTCAGTCTTACCGCTAGTACGCCTCATTCGGGAAGCCGGTCTATAAGGTGGGTATAAGGTTGTTGCCTATAAAATGGCAACTTAATGGGTGTCCACTCTCACCCACCGCTTGCTTGACTGGTGGAGGGTCGTTAACCGAACGGGTTTGACAGGACTATAATTCTCCCTTCATTAAAAGTATTAATGATAAATACTAAGTAACTAAACTCTTAATAATTCCCAATCTTAGTTACTTAGGAAAATGTGAATAAGGTGCTAATCCATGAAATTACACTTTACACTTTGTCTAAGTCGTTAGTGGAGCGTGTGTGGTTAACCGGCACACTAACTTGGACTTAACAAGGTAGATAAATGGTGACTTAATATTTATCATAGTATCGATGGAGCGTGTGTGGTTAACCGGCACATCGATTGAGGGGTAATTTATTAAGGATACCAAGTAATTTGCATGGTTACTTCACACCTTGTTTTGTGATCCTCGGCATCCCAGTCACAAAACCTGAAGGGCACACTCGAGATTGAAACATACCATTGAACAATTCAATGAATCTCAAAGATCTAGGAGTTTCAAAAACCAATTAAAACCTAATAATACATTTCGTTTATCTTGGTGGAAATTGGTGAATCATCATTCACCTACCTTCAAATTGTTTTATAGTTTGGATTACGGCATACCTCTTCTAAGTTATAAAATAGTTTGTTGGGTCCTAGCCTTAATATTTCATATTGGGTGTCATATTAAGGACTTTAAATCAACTATCTTGAATAACTCCCAAAACATGTCTAGTTTAGACATTTATGATCTTCCCAAATCTCTTGAAACAAGCTTTCCTAAATGAAGATGATGCCCCATGGAAATCATACTTCTTTCACCTCCTCAAATTTGTCACACCCCGAAAATCGAAGGCGGAAACATTTTCGGGGTTGACTCCACATTGAGTATCAAATCCAATGCACATAGTAAGTAAAGTAAAGCAACCATTACATTACATAATAAAAGTTTTACAGTTGTTTCAAAAGTAAAATTTGTACAGTTGTGATACATAGTATATATAGACAAAATGAAACAGGTCTTCATGTACTCCGTCTTCTGATCAAAAAGGAATCTTCGGGTACCTGTTCTAACACTGACCTGAGAACACAAGCGGTTTGAAAATCAACATAAAGCTGGTGAGTTCATAAACGGTTTTTGTTTTGTGAAAATGTTTCGAGTTTCCTTTCTGTTTCTGAAATGTTATGTACACCAAGAAAATCCCATATTTACTTAAAAGTTGGTTATTGTTTCACAAATGTAAAGTATAGTAAATTTGTACACTGAAAACATGTCTACTCATATGAAAATGTATAGTAGATTATCTGACTTGTTAACTGTTCTGTTTGCTTATCATGTGTTACCAGGAAAGTCCCATACTTTCCTTATTGTTTGTTACTAATTGTAAAAGATGTAATGTTATGCAGTTTGTTACTCTTTCTAGTTATGTAAGTGTTACCCAGAAAAGCCCCATGCTTTCCTGCATGTTGATTTCTAATGTAAACGATGTTAAAGATGTAAAAGATGTAATTGTGATTAGGTTCCACGTTTTCCCCAGGAAAGTCCCGTACTTTCCTGAATGTTAGTTACAGTATATGAAAGATGTAAAAGATGTAAATGATGTAAAAAGTGGTTCATTATTACTATAAGTAAATCTCTGTTATCCTAATTGCGAGTTCCATAACCATACAATAGACTAAAACCTGTGGCAATAAGTAGTCCACATGTGGCAATAAGTCGTCCACATACTTATGACTTTCATCACCCTTGAACCATTTCGGTTCGGCTGTAGCTAGCAGCCAGGTGTGGGGTAGTCAGCCCCGTATAGATCTATACACTCAAGTCACACTCTCTAAATACCAGAGATTCCGGTTATGGCTGTAGTCCTCCACTCGCGTATCTCGGTGGAGTGTTATCGAGGATAATATGATACAGGATTAACAAATTTACTAGTAATAATATGATAGTCCTTCACTCACGTATGTGTGTGGAGTGTTATCGAGGATAAAACAGTGTACAAGTATTATGTTCAAGTGTTTAATGTCATGCTTTTAACTAATAAAATGTGGAAAACCATTTGTGAAATAAATGTAAAACATAACAGTTTAAGGACCTATTTCACAAATATATGTTATGCGATATGCATGTTCAAATGATTATCAGTTGTGGTAATCAGTTATAAAAGCATATGAAATATGAAATACACATTAGAAAACATAACTTGAGTACAAGAATCCTCTTGTACTTTGCTTGTGTTCCCCCCTGAAAACAGTGAAAACAGTGAAAAAGGGTAGGGGTATGAACTCACCGGACTTGGAAATGTGTCGGTTTTGAATACTAGAAGTTGGTTCAGGGTTTGATTACTCGCGATGTCCCTATGTAAAATTAAATAATTTCCATATATATACAATTAGGGATACATTCACTAATCATATGGAACATTACACTCCAATGAGGTTAAACACCTCAAAACGAGCATTTAGAGTGAACCGGGTGACATCTTCGGACGTGTAATGGCACTAGGGACTTAGGACTTGAGTTTACTCCCCAAGAGTAAACATTTTTAAAGAGTTTACAGCCATTGAACACACACATACATGAGTTTACGGCCGTAAACTCATGTGGGTGTGGTTTTGAGTGCTTCATTGGCTTAAATGGACATTGGGATTGTTGGAATGGATTTCTAAAATGCCTTGGAATGAATTAAATGAAATTTTAACACTTAAATGGGAGTTTACGGCCACCCCATAAGAGTTTACGGCCGTAAACTCACCTATGGCCAAGGAAAAATTGATTTGAGCTTCAAAGGACAATCACCTGTGATTCTAGTTAATTTTCCAAGCCTTGTTATGAATTTAGAACATCATTTAAGACACTTATTGGAGTTTATGGCCTAGAGGTATGTTCTAAGGCCGTAAACTCTCCTTTACCCATGAAAAAGATAGTTTTTGATGCTTAAAACAATCACATGTGATTCTAGAAATTTATACAAGCCATTTGAGTGTATTTGATGCATCATTAACATAGTTTTATGAGTTTACGGCCAAGGGTATGCTCCTAGGCCGTAAACTCCTATAAATGACACTTTTGATATGTTTCAAACCCTTAAAATATTTTTAGATGCATCTAGATTTCACCACAAGGCCATTGGTTGAGTTTCAAGGCATTTGGACATGTTTTAAGGCACTAAATCCCCAATTAAGAGGAGTTTACGGACCAAGAATATGTCTTGGCCGTAAACTCTCTTTTGTCCCCCAAAAATCATGTTTAAGGTGTTCTAAGTCTAGTTTAGCAAGCCTTAAGGTCATATCTAAGTCCCAACTATGATTTGGAAGGGTTATTTGGCTCAAAAACCCCTTGAATATGAGTTTACGGCCCAAGAATGTGTCTTGGCCATAAACTCACTTTTGTTCCTCAAAATCAATGTTTTACATGTTATAAGTCTTTTCCATTAAGCCATTAAGTCATATCTAATGTCCAACATTGCTTAGGAAGGGTTTTAGGGCTTAAAAACCCCCATTTTTAGGAGTTTACGGCCCAAGCTAGTTCCTTGGTCGTAAACTCATGTTCTTGGTCCCAAAACACAAATTAAACATCAATTTGAAGGCTAAAGAGGTTGAATAACAAGTTAGGGGTGTTACCTCTTTGATTTCAAGCCTTAAATCTTTGTTTTGGACCTTGATTTTGTGATGAGGATAGAGGTTGTGAGAGTTAAATGAGAAATTGACCAAAGGCTTCAAATGGAGGCTTAAACACGTTTATATAGTGTTTAAGTTTTGGACACGGTGGAATTCTACCCGATACCGGCGTTAGACGAGGCTTTTGGTCGTACCCGATTGAGCTGCCGTAACCCGATACGGCAAATTCCAGAAATATTCCGATCACTAAAGTTGGGTGTTAAAATGTTTTCTAAATGTATTAAGACACCCATTAAGTCATTTTAAATGTGTACCAGTTAGTGACCTAATTAAACGGAAGATCGGAAATCGAATTTGGAAACGAAGGTTGGTTGCGTGAATTGTACTACGAAAGAGTTACAAGAAATGATACGGAAATTTTCGGGTTGTTACATTATCCCCCCGTTAAAGAGAATTTCGTCCCAAAATTCAAAGTTTAAAACACAAGACAAGATACAAATCATGGATCAAGAAAGAGTTGTGGATACTTCTGTTTCATTGAGTCTTCCCGTTCCCAAGTGAATTCCGGTCCCCGCTTGGCATTCCAGCAAACCTTCACTAACGGGATGCGACTTTGTTTTGTACCTTTGACTTCTCGATCCATGATTTCGAACGGTTCCTCCATGTTGAGGTTTTCATTGATCTCGATCTCGTCTAAGGGAATTGTTAGGGTTTCATCGGATAGGCACTTTTTGAGATTTGAAACATGGAAGACAGGATGAATGTTACTGAGTTCATGAGGTGAATGAAGTTTATAGGCAACTGGACCAATCCTGGAAAGGATCTCAAAGGGTCCAATGTACCTTGGATTAAGTTTCCCACGCTTACCAAAACGTACAGTGCCTTTCCAGGGCGAGACTTTTAACAGGACACGGTCTCCAACCTGGAATTCTAGGGGTTTCCGATGGTTATCAGCGTAACTCTTTTGACGATCACGTGAAGCTTTCAATCGGTTACGGATTTGAATGATCTTTTCGGTGGTTTCGCGGATGATTTCAGGACCAGTGAGAGCACTGTCGGGGACTTGACTCTTGGCTAACTGTGTATCTCCCACCTCGGCCCAGCACAGAGGGGATCTGCACTTACGACCGTATAGGGCTTCAAACGGAGCAGCCCTAATGCTGGTGTGGTAACTGTTGTTGTACGAGAATTCGATCAAAGATAGATGTGTGTCCCACGTCTTTCCAAAGTCAATGACACATGCTCTAAGCATGTCTTCCAGGGTTTGGATTGTTCTCTCACTCTGTCCATCGGTCTGAGGATGATATGCCGTGCTCATATCTAGTTTGGTTCCAAGGGCTTTCTGGAGGGATTGTCAGAATCTGGAGGTAAACTTGCTATCTCGATCAGAGATAATGGATACAGGTACACCGTGTAGACGTACTACCTCCTGGATGTAGATTTGCGCGAGTCTTTTGATCTTGTATGATTCTTTGATCGGAATGAAATGAGCGGATTTTGTCAAACGATCGACAATTACCCAAATGGTATCGTACCCACTAGAACACTTGGGTAGTTTGGTGATGAAGTCCATGGTAATCATCTCCCATTTCCACTCGGGGATCTCGGGTTGTTGGAGCAGACCTGAGGGTTTCTGATGTTTGACTTTGACTTTAGCGCAAGTCAGACACTTGCCCACGAATGTAGCTATCTCAGCTTTCATGTGTGGCCACCAGTATTGTTTCTTGAGATCCAGGTACATCTTGTCCGAACCCGGGTGAACAGAGTATTTGGTTCTGTACGCTTCTTCCATGACTATTTCCCTTAATCCTCCAGACTTGGGAATCCAGATTCGATCCATGAAACAGTGAACTCTGTCACCTCTGATCTCAAGTTTCTTTTCCATTCCTCTCAATGCTTAATTTGACATGTTCTCGGGTTTGAGGGCTGTTAACTGGGCTTCTCGGATTTATATGGGTAAGTTGGAATGGATGGTCATCGTCTGGTTCTTCACTTTGTGGCCTGCACTATCCGTTCGGCTAAGGGCATCTGCTACCACATTGGCCTTGTCGGGGTGGTAACGGATTTCACACTCATAGCCACTGAGTAATTCTACCCATCGCCGTTGCCTCATGTTTAAGTCTTTCTGATTAAAGATGTGTTGCAGGCTCTTGTGATCAGTGAAGATCGTGCACTTGGTTCCGTAGAGATAATGTCTCCAAATCTTCAATGCAAAGACTACGGTTCCTAGTTCCAAGTCATGTGTGGTATAGTTGACCTCGTGTGCTTTCAACTGTCTTGAGGCGTAGGCAATCACCTTTCCTTTCTGCATAAGCACACAGCCTAAACCTTGATTAGACGCATCGCAGTAGACAACGAAGTCCTCTGTCCCTTCAGGCAGAGACAGAACAGGCACGCTGCATAAGGCTCTCTTCAACGTTTGGAATGCAATTTCTTGTTTATCACTCCAACAAAAGGGTACACCTTTCTGTGTTAGAGTGGTTAAAGGTTTGGCGATTTTGGAAAAGTTCTGAATGAATCGTCGATAGTAGCCGGCGAGACCCAAGAATTGACGAATTTCTGTGGGTGTTTTCGGTGCCGACCAATTCTCTATCGCTTTAATCTTGGAAGGATCTACATGAATACCCTCCTCTGTTACCACGTGACCGAGGAAAGTTACCTTTCGTATCCAGAATTCACATTTGGAAAATTTCGCGTATAGCTTTTCGGATCTAAGGGTCTCCAACACTAGCCTTAAGTGTTGCTTGTGGTCTTCTTCGCTTCGGGAGTAGACGAGGATGTCGTCAATGAACACGATGACGAACTTGTCTAGGTAGGGACGGCACACCCGGTTCATCAGGTCCATGAACACAGTCGGTGCATTGGTTAGACCGAAGGGCATCACTACGAACTCGTAGTGTCCATACTGAGTCCTAAAAGCTGTTTTGGAAACATCATTCTCCTGGACTCGTAACTGATGGTACCCTGACCGAAGGTCTATCTTTGAAAAGTAGCTGGCTCCCTGGAGTTGATCGAAGAGGTCGTCTATTCGTGGAAGAGGATATCGGTTCTTAATGGTTAACTTGTTCAGTTTACGATAGTCGATACACATCCGAAAGGATCCATCTTTCTTCTTGACAAACAGAACCGGAGCTCCCCAAGGTGAGGAACTCGGTCTAATGAACCCTTTACTGAGCAACTCATTGAGTTGACTGGATAACTCCTGCATTTCTGCCGGAGCTAAGCGATACGGAGACTTTGCTACGGGGGTAGCTCCAGGAATTAGGTCAATACGGAACTCGACCTGACGTTCGGGAGGAATTCCTGGAAGCTCTTCGGGAAACACATCTGGAAAGTTACAGACTTCGGGGATGCTCGCGAGGTCTCTAACTTCTTGTTTCTCGTTGATCACATGGGCTAAGAATGCAATGCACTCCTTCCGTAGGAGCTTTCGAGCTTTGATGCAAGAAATAATATGAAGATTGGAACTGGGTTTATCGCCATAGATCACGAGAGTTTGATTCGAAGGAAGATTGAGACGAATGGCTTTTTCGTAACAAAGAATATCAGCATGATTGGGACTCAACCAATCCATGCCAATGATAACATCAAAGCTCTTAATGGAAACGGGCATGAGATCTATAGGAAATGAGTGATCATTTAAGGTAAGCGTACAACCTATGAATACATCATTAGCGTTTTCTTTCTCACCGTTAGCCATCTCGACGGTAAACGTTTCAGTTAGTGGTTGAGGATTTGGTTTTAGATTATGTTTGAATGCATGACTAACAAAACTCCTTTCAGCACCCGAATCGAAAAGAATACTAGCATATGAGTTGTCGAGAAGGAACGTACCCGTAACAACAGTGGGATCAGCGACTGCTTCCTCCCGTCCCATGGTTAGAATCCTTCCAGTGTTATCAGCAGTTGACTTCTTGGGACAGTTCCTTTTAAAGTGCCCAACTTCTCCACAGTTGTAGCAGGCTTGACTAACACCTGCTCCAGATGATTGGTTGGGTGATTGGGTAGGAGTTTTGCAGAATCGAACTGTGTGCCCTTTCTTACCACAGTTGGTACAGGATAGTTCTCAGCAAGGACCAGGATGATGATGGTATTCACACTTGTCACACAGAGGGAGGTTACCAGCATATTTACTGGTAGGAGTTGGGGCTGTGGATCCCATGACAGAAGCAGCAGCAACAGGGGTAGTAGTAGCAGCATGGACTGCTACCGTCTACTGTTTCTTGAAAGATCCTTGAGAAGATTGACCCTTCTTCTTCTTCCAGAATTTTCTCTTTTCACCACTCCTTTGAGTCGGCTCAGAAGTGGTAGTGATTTCCTTAACATCGTCGCTGTGATCAATCAGAATTTGAGCTAAAGTCTTGGCACTATCATAGGTATCCGGACGAGCAGCCAAAACGTGACTCTTCGTCGGTTGGGATAACCCCCAAACGAACCTTTCGATCTTTTTGTTCTCAGGAGTGACTAATCCTAGGCAGAGAAGTGCGAGATCATCGAATTGGGAAGTATATGCAGCAATGTTGGAACCTTTCATCTTCAGGTTCCAGAGCTCGTGCTCTAATTTCTGCATTTCACCACGGGGGCAGTATTCGGCAATAAGAAGTTCTTTCATGGCTTCCCGACCCATGGCATTGGCTACCGGTAAGGTCAGAGATTTGACTCGGCCATTCCACCAAGTCAAGGCTTTATCAACGAAAGTACAGGCTGCGAATTTGACTTTATCGGACTCCGCACAAGCACAAATTTCAAAGATGGATTCGATTTTCTCGAACCATCGAGATAAGGAAATGACACCTCCAGCTCCATTAAAGGATGTTGGTTTTGCGTTCATGGAATCCTTGTAAGAACCCCCTCTTTGGTACCCCTGGCTAACTTTAGGGTTTTGAGATTGAGGACCACCTCCTGAACCACTAGGGTTCATTTGTGACATAGCTGCTACCATTGCAGCTGTCATCATCGTCTGGAGCGATGCTAGATCGAATTGGGGAGGAGGTGGTGGCGAAGAAGGATTGTTGTTGTTCTTTGAGCTAGGTCTCTTTCGGGGAGGCATCTTGATCTAATAAGGTCAAGAAAGAGAGGATGGTAAGTCCTCTAGATTGAATCGATAGATATGACAGTTATATGATTCGAATAAGCGATAAAGCAGGAAAGAGTTATCGAACAGATAATTTATCGCTAAGAATAATCACGGAAATCCACTCAAATAAGGATTACTACAGAGAGTTGGGATCGAGAAATACTCCCATAGTATTTCATGAATTGGTTTCGACAATTGTTCGATGTTTGGGATATTAGGGTAAGTTTTAGGCATGTCGCATACCACAGTCACTCCCAAGCACATGTTGGCCGTGTCTCGAATGAATATAGTTGGCCAGGCTATATTGACCCTAGACACGACTACATAACTGCCCAGGTTTAACCATAGTACACAACACCCAATTACTTATGTTCTGTTCTACTTGTGGTTACGGATGACGACGGTTCGGTATACTTGTATACTTTTGAAAATACTTGTAGTTTGAAGATACTTTTAATTCAGAGCACTTAGGCCCTTTAGTGATTATAGTTTTATACCATGTAAAGTTTGGTATACTTCATTCACTATAAACAAGGGCTCTGATACCAATCTTTCACACCCCGAAAATCGAAGGCGGAAACATTTCTCGGGTTGACTCCACGTTGAGTATCAAATCCAATGCACATAGTAAGTAAAGTAAAGCAATCATTACATTACATAATAAAAGTTTTACAGTTGTTTCAAAAGTAAAGTTTGTACAGTTGTGATACATAGTATATATAGACAAAATGAAACGGGTCTTCATGTACTCCGTCTTCTGATCAAAAAGGAATCTTCGGGTACCTGTTCTAACACTGACATGAGAACACAAGCGGTTTGAAAATCAACATAAAGCTGGTGAGTTCATAAATGGTTTTTGTTTTGTGAAAATGTTTCGAGTTTCCTTTCTGTTTCTGAAATGTTATGTACACCAAGAAAATCCCGTATTTACTTAAAAGTTGGTTATTGTTTCACAAATGTAAAGTATAGTAAATTTGTACACTGAAAACATGTCTACTCATATGAAAATGTATAGTAGATTATCTGACTTGTTAACTGTTCTGTTTGCTTATCATGTGTTACCAGGAAAGTCCCATACTTTCCTTATTGTTTGTTACTAATTGTAAAAGATGTAATGTTATTCAGTTTGTTACTCTTTCTAGTTATGTAAGTGTTACCCAGAAAAGCCCCATGCTTTCCTGCATGTTGATTTCTAATGTAAACGATGTTAAAGATGTAAAAGATGTAATTGTGATTAGGTTCCACGTTTTCCCCAGGAAAGTCCCGTACTTTCCTGAATGTTAGTTACAGTATGTGAAAGATGTAAAAGATGTAAATGATGTAAAAAGTGGTTCATTATTACTATAAGTAAATCTCTGTTATCCTAATTGCGAGTTCCATAACCATACAATAGACTAAACCTGTGGCAATAAGTAGTCCACATGTGGCAATAAGTCGTCCACATACTTATGACTTTCGTCACCCTTGAACCATTTCGGTTCGGCTGTAGCTAGCAGCCAGGTGTGGGGTAGTCAGCCCCGTATAGATCTATACACTCAAGTCACACTCTCTAAATACCAGAGATTCCGGTTATGGCTGTAGTCCTCCACTCGCGTATCTCGGTGGAGTGTTCTCCGAGGACGTGTCTCCAATCATACAGGATTAACAAATTTACTAGTAATAATATGATAGTCCTTCACTCACGTATGTGTGTGGAGTGTTATCGAGGATAAAACAGTGTACAAGTATTATGTTCAAATGTTTAATGTCATGCTTTTAACTGATAAAATGTGGAAAATCATTTGTGAAATAAATGTAAAACATAACAGTTTAAGGACCTATTTCACAAATATATGTTATGTGATCTGCATATTCAAATAATTATCAGTTGTGGTAATCAGTTATAAAAGCATATGAAATATGAAATACACATTAGAAAACATAACTTGAGTACAAGAATCCTCTTGTACTTTGCTTCTGTTCCCCCCTGAAAACAGTGAAAACAATGAAAAAAGGTAGGGGTATGAACTCACCGGACTCGGAAATGTGTCGGTTTTGAATACTAGACGTTGGTTCAGGGTTTGATTACTCGCGATGTCCCTATGTAAAATTAAATAATGTCCATATATATACAATTAGGGATACATTCACTAATCATATGGAACATTACACTCCAATGAGGTTAAACACCTCAAAACGAGCATTTAGAGTGAACCGGGTGACATCTTCGGACGTGTAATGGCACTAGGGACTTAGGACTTGAGTTTACTCCCCAAGAGTAAACATTTTTAAAGAGTTTACAGCCATTGAACACACACATACATGAGTTTACGGCCGTAAACTCATGTGGGTGTGGTTTTGAGTGCTTAATTGGCTTAAATGGACATGGGGATTGTTGGAATGGATTTCTAAAATGCCTTGGAATGAATTAAATGAAATTTTAACACTTAAATGGGAGTTTACGGCCACCCCATAAGAGTTTACGGCCGTAAACTCACCTATGGCCAAGGAAAAATTGATTTGAGCTTCAAAGGACAATCACCTGTGATTCTAGTTAATTTTCCAAGCCTTGTTATGAATTTAGAACATCATTTAAGGCACTTATTGGAGTTTACGGCCTAGAGGTATGTTCTAAGGCCGTAAACTCTCCTTTACCCATGAAAAAGATAGTTTTTGATGCTTAAAACAATCACATGTGATTCTAGAAATTTATACAAGCCATTTGAGTGTATTTGATGCATCATTAACATAGTTTTATGAGTTTATGGCCAAGGGTATGCTCCTAGGCCGTAAACTCCTATAAATGACACTTTTGATATGTTTCAAACCCTTAAACTATTTTTATATGCATCTAGATTTCACCACAAGGCCATTGGTTGAGTTTCAAGGCATTTGGACATGTTTTAAGGCACTAAATCCCCAATTAAGAGGAGTTTACGGCCCAAGAATATGTCTTGGCCGTAAACTCTCTTTTGTCCCCCAAAAATCATGTTTAAGGTGTTCCAAGTCTAGTTTAGCAAGCCTTAAGGTCATATCTAAGTCCCAACTATGATTTGGAAGGGTTATTTGGCTCAAAAACCCCTTGAATATGAGTTTACGGCCCAAGAATGTGTCTTGGCCATAAACTCACTTTTGTTCCTCAAAATCAATGTTTTACATGTTATAAGTCTTTTCCATTAAGCCATTAAGTCATATCTAATGTCCAACATTGCTTAAGAAGGGTTTTAGGGCTTAAAAACCCCCATTTTTAGGAGTTTACGGCCCAAGCTAGTTCCTTGGTCGTAAACTCATGTTCTTGGTCCCAAAACACAAATTAAACATCAATTTGAAGGCTAAAGAGGTTGAATAACAAGTTAGGGGTGTTACCTCTTTGATTTCAAGCCTTAAATCTTTGTTTTGGACCTTGATTTTGTGATGAGGAGAGAGGTTGTGAGAGTTAAATGAGAAATTGACCAAAGGCTTCAAATGGAGGCTTAAACACGTGTATATTGTGTTTAAGTTTTGGACACGGTGGAATTCTACCCGATACCGGCGTTAGACGAGGCTTTTGGTCGTACCCGATTGAGCTTCCGTAACCCGATACGACAAATTCTAGAAATATTCCGATCACTAAAGTTGGGTGTTAAAATGTTTTCTAAATGTATTAAGACACCCATTAAGTCATTTTAAATGTGTACCAGTTAGTGACCTAATTAAACGGAAGATCGGAAATCAAATTTGGAAACGAAGGTTGGTTGCGTGAATTGTACTACGAAAGAGTTACAAGAAATGATACGGAAATTTTCGGGTTGTTACAAAATTATTCTCCCAACCCACAAGTACAAAGTCACTCAAACCCTATTGGCAAGGCAAGGTCTAGGTGTGATCACATCTTGGAGATGTAGTCACATATTGACAAGCCGGGAGAGAAGGGTGTCAAAGTCTTGAGAAAGTTGGTGGTTCAACTACTTTCTAAGTCACATAGTGAGTTCTTTTGGAACACCTATGAAACAGACTATGACAAGACCCTTAATGATCTTATTTATTTGTTAAGATCAACTTCCTCAAAACTTGATGGACATTGACAATAGTGACACAGGAAATACAGAAAAAGCATTCTCTTCCCAAGGAAAGGGATTGACCATAGTCAACTAGGTTGACCAAATGGTAAAGAGAAAAGGCTAAGTCTGTAATAGTCCCGTGTACCATTATCAAAGGGTCCATATGTTTATATTGCCAAAGGAAGGGTCATTAGTTGTGAAGCTGCCAAATTTACCTAAGGATGTTAAAGTCAATAAGTTTGACTCTACTTCAGGTAAAGTCCACTATCTAACTCTGTTAAGTTTCTATTCTGAGATTCTTGATACATGATGTGACTGGGTCACATGGTAATGTTTTAAGAATCAAAGAAAAGTAAAGGAACTCAAAGAAAGAATATGCTGAATCTGATCGCATAGATGGATTTCTATCGCGTAGTTTGAAAATCGGATTCTTGAGCTACTTCTTAGGAGTTATGAGATATTGCTTAGGAATAGATAACAACAAGTTTTCATATGGATTGTAAGGATAAGTTTTTCCGCATAGTTTTAAAATAAAAGAAAATTTTTGATTTTAGTTATTTTAAAATATCCTTACAATGGCATTTGAGGAAAAATTGTTGCCTATGTGATTCCATTAATAGCAAGAGTGGAAATATGAAATTGATTCCTTCATTTGTGGTAATGTCTAAATTTACTAAATAAGGAAAGATTCTCATCACCCAAGTCTCAATTGGACCGGAACTTGGAATCATGCAAGTTGTATAGCATGATGAATGAGAACTTTCAAGTATTGGAAAAATTAAGACTAATTACTTGTTCACATGGATGTGTGAGTCAAGTAATGGACTAAGGGATCGAGTACATAGTCATGTGCACTGATTAAGTCCACCAAAAAATATTGATAAGAGTATTCGTCATAGTTTACTAAAGCTCAGTAAATATGATTATACTTACAAACTTAAGTGTAACTCTGAGACATTGGAAAAGGTTCCAACGTATGGCAGAGCTAATAAGAATAATCAACTTAGGCAGAAAGATAAAAGTTTCTCAAATCTGAAAAGATGGGAGAGTACTTTAGTATTAGTTTTGTGATCATCTTAATGATTAAGAAACCATATCAAAATTAGTTCTTTAAGGAAGTCTTAGTGCATTTTTATGACTAAGAAGAAGGGATCTTGAATTCTTGAAATGGTTAAATCAAGAAAATGAGTCATACTTCGTTCCAATACAAGTCTTAGAGTCATACTCCAAGATTGTAATTTGAGTGACATGTCTTTAAGAAGGTTTAAAACACGTGTCAAATGTAAGAGTAAAAGTTTTCTACTCTTGTACATTTGAAATTGGTAAGTTGTGATGTTTTGGATAAAACAAAGACCAACTTAGGCCAATTGTGTGAAGTGTTTGTCTTAGTTAGAATCCACACTATCTCTTGGATGTTTGACAAGGGAGTCTTACAAGTCAAGAGGACAGTGGGAGTCTTAAAGGTCTTGAAAGTCTAAAGAACTAATCAAGAATAGAACCTAGAGTTCTTCTCTAGCACACGACTTAAGGTTTATAACCTATCGTGTTGACATATTCTGTGCCCATTCCAATTAAAGTTGGCTTTGCATATGAGTTCTTAGAGTTCTCAATTGGTTGCACAACAACTTGGAAGCAATGGCAGGCCCTTGAGCTGCCAGGTGGCAAGAAATTAAGATTGAGTTCAATCCATATGGTTTTGGATTTGTCATTATCTTTGTCTTGTGATTATGGTTTTGACAAATTCATATGGGTAGGAACTCATACACCATATAAATCTAAGTGTCATAAGGTTTATAACCTATCGTGTTGACATAGTCTGTGCCCATTCCAGTTAAAGTTGAGTTCTTAGAGTTCTCAATTGGTTGCACAACAACTTGGAAGCAATGGTAGACCCTTGAGCTGCCAGGTGGCAAGAAATTAAGATTGAGTTCAGTCCATATGAGTTTGGATTTGTCATTATCCTTGTCTTGTGACTATGGTTTTGACAATTCACATGGATAAGAACACATACACCACTAAATCTAAGTGTCATAAGGTTTCTCTCCGATTCATGAAAATGATGGTGAGGAAACATTTTCACTAAGTAGATTTTAGCTAGATAGCAATTGTGATGTTTGCATTCTCAAAGTCGTTAGTGGAGCGTGTGTGGTTTACCGGCACACTAACCTAGACTTGTGAGAAGTGGTAAAAAGGTCTAATCATTATGATTACGGAATCCCTCTTCATAATTGTTTAGACACACAAGTGTGCTATCTAAGGGAAGGTGTATGTTTTTGATAAAGTCTTATCAAAACAATCTAGTATCAGAAATCTGAACTTTGGTAAGAAAGTCAATAAAGTATTGATTTCTAGAAGTCGAGCTTTTTGAGTACATGTCAAAGCTAGTGGGAGCATAAGTGTTATGCTAATAATCATCATGTTAGTGGGAGCATGATAATTATGATAAGTATTGCAAGTTAGCAATGTTAATTATAGAAAACAAAAGTTTCAACTGGGAAAGAGTTGTTTTGCTATAATTAAGGGAGAGGAAATTATACTTCATCTCAAATCTATAAGCTTAGATCGTGAGGTTTTAATCATTTAGTCAAGTATATATATGAATTTCATGTTGGAATGGCTCAACATAAGGAAATTCTGTATATGGGTCCATTATTTGCGTTCTAAAATTCGATTATGATTACGGCATCCCTTTTCATAATCTGAATTATGAGAACTTGGCAAATAGAAATGGAAATGTTATAGCAAAAGACTGGTTTAGTCTTTATGTGAGACATCATGAATCATGTCCCATATGCTTCAGATATAGGATCGATTACATGTGCTATAGGTATCCGTTCTAAAAGTTTCCAAATGCCTGGGGCATTAAGAAGGGAAAATGTTTAGAATTGGATATGACTAAAAGGATTAAACAATTGTCGAGGACAATCTAAGGTTTACCAAAGATTGGTTGCTCAAGGACATTTGGAAGTATAGTGATAATTCTGGAAGGACCATATTGACATAATCTGTAAGGAGGCAACTCTTATTCAGAAGTGATAGTCAAAATGAATCTGGAGATGTTTCAAAGTCAGAAATTTCAATCTGTGTAAGATTAAGGAAACTTAATGCAAGAAGGATGTTTCCAAGGAGTTGATCTCCTTTGGAATGCTCTGTAATGATTGTTGTCAAGTCTTTCTGACTTTGTGCATAACCATTACAAGAGGATCAATGCATATAAGTTTAAAATCTAACAGATTTCAGTAAATGGCATGAATTTGGAATTCTTGCATTTGCAGTAAGGATTTGGGAGTGTGAAAAGAGAATCATTTAAGTTATGTTCAATTGATCTAGTTCACAAAGTAAAGATCATAGACAAACATAGTATGCATACTTGGTGTGTGGCATGACTAGTGTTTAGAAAACATAGTGTACATGCTTGGAGCATGGGTTAACTATTGTTTTAAATTCAAGGATAAAGTTGATAGCTGAAACAGTATACAATGAATAATGTGTAATCATATGGTGATAAATAAAAGGTGTTTTATTTATGTTCATAGGTTTTGATACCATATTGGATTCAATTATTATTGTGTTTCACTTTGCATGTTTTGACTTCCCGAATAAACTAGGTTATTCTTCCGGAATGACTAAGTTATTCAAACCATCCACAGTCGGTCATATGTTGGAAGTAGATATGAATTAAGACTATCATGGGTTGGCTTGTAGAGGTCCAAGGTGTTGGACAAAGGGCTACAACACTCATGAGTGCTCATAAGTTCTGAGTATTGGATTCAACCCGCGCTCATTGGAATCACTTCATGGATTTTATCACGAGTGATCATGAGACGATAATATCTTATATTCTTCAAACCTAGAGATATGAGTTGTTACTATGAGTTGGTTGTACATTGATTGCACGAAACCGCATTTGGTAACTCGGTGCTATAAAACGTGCCTTTGTGTATGATTCAACAATTAGTAGAACAAGCCATATGAGTCGAAGTTTATCCATTCCTTTTACCTTCGGGATAAAAGCGATATCTGTGGGCCCCTCGATGATTTGATGATGACAAATGGAAGTGCTCGGCCGGGCCAGGACTGATTTGATTTGTTCAATTAGTCAGTTATCATAAATTGGAAATCGGGAAACAACAAATGGACAGAGAGAATGATTATAATCCATGTCTCAGTCCATATGATATCTAGAATGGAGGAATATATGATCCCTTATCTAATGGACAAGTCATTGACAAAGGTCAGCGTTTATCGACAAGGTCAGAGTTCGACAGAAGCTTTTGAGAGCTACAATTGCCAGTTGGTTCCTGAAGTCATACGCAATAATAGTTTTAGACTTATCCAAGTGGGAGACTGTTGGATTAATGTCTAAGTCCATAACTATAATTGGTAAGACTTTACCCGACCCGGCATGGTCCATTTGGGTTGCATGGCATCATGCACTTGGATAGACTATAATGAGAGAAATAAGACACTTATGGTTATTAATAATTATAAGTTCTAGTATATTAATAATAAGAATAATAAGATTATTTAATTAGTATTGATCAAGAATTAATCTAGGATTAATTAAGTGATCAAAAGAAGACTAATTAAATATATGGGTTGATTGTGTAAATCATCCATACTTGTATAGTGGGCTAATGCTCCATGGATTATCTATTTGGGCCAAAACCCATATGATGCTCCATGGATGCTCCATGGTGTATTTGAACCCATGGATCCAAGGAAATGGAAAGTCATGACAATTAGGGTTTGCCCTAATTGTAACACTATATAAAGATATTATTCTTGACAAAATTGGGACTAGTATTATTCTAGAGAGGGCTAGCCGATTTCATGAAGTGTAGAATTCTCTCTAAGTTATTCCAAGTGTTTATGGTGTTGTGTGAACCATTTGAGGTGTCACACTTGGGGCACTAGGCACTCAAGCTTCATGAAGACAAGCACTAACAAAAAGGTATGTTATTCTAACTTGTGTTATTCAACGTTTAGTATGCTAGAATAGAACAATACCTTGGAAAGTTGATATTTGCATGTATAATAGAGAAAACATAGATCCAAGGTATTTAGGGTTGCATGTACACTTAGGAGTGTTATAATGCTCAAAACCCGACACTTAAAACAATCTTTGAAAATTAAACAAACATGTAATGTCAATATAAACTCTCTAAGTTTAATATTTCACCTTGTCATGTAACCATCAAACCATTGAGAATCAATTGTCTAACATTTTTTGCTATTTAGGGTTTACCATCAAACCATGGAAAGTTGTGTTCTGTTCATCGACCTGTGGCGTGAAATTTATCTGGTTTGTTTTTCTAGTCTCACATGCAGATAATAAATATGTGAGTGGTGTCTTTTTTAACAGCTAAATGTTTCATATTTTCATTAAAACCGAACTACCAAGATGTTATAAAACAAAATATCATAAACAGTTGAAAGGGCTTTTAAGCCACTCGTATCAGTATCCAATATCCTTAGTGGTATTTATTATGGAAAGCTAACTGAACTAAGGCTATAAGAAACGGCATATTAATATTATTAGTATAGGCAACTATTGCATCATATTCACTTGGATTTCTTATAAACAATTGATGGATATATATGTTGTTGAGATCACTCCATTGCTTATTGCCATAAGTAATTCCTAGCCAACTAGATTATGTTACCCTAAGACTTGAAGATAACAAACAACTTTAAATCCAAGGGCAAAATCAGGATAAGGGTAAGATAAATCAGGATAAGGATAAGATATTATTACCAAGGTCTTCTCCTAGTGTGACAGCAGATGGTGAAGTTTTGAAGTTTGAAATGGATGACTTGATTTGTCCATGTACTCATTGTGGAACCATATTTCATGAGGTGTTTCAGGTTTATGCTCCAGGGTGCCATCATAGCAGAGTATTTTGCTACGTTTATCTTGCTTTTTTCAATATGACTAAGAGTCACATTCTTTGTAATACGTGATGCCTCCTCTTTCAGCAAATTTATCCGTCCAATTACATCTACAAGTGTAACAAAATGATATTAGGTAAGTGTAGGCCAATAAAATTATTTTCTAAAGTCAAGATACCTGAGTAAAGATCTTGTAGTGTGCTGAGCCTCAATTCTTCCCAAAGAATGGTTACATTTTCTAGCTCTTTAATCATGAGTTGGACATCCTGGACTAATCTTGGATATTGCTTGTTCAACATATACAATAGTTAATGTTGGGTTACTCATCGTCAAATCTTAACAGATAGATTGTCAGGGAGCACATAAAATATATATAATATGGAACACATACCAAACATGCCAATATACGTGTAATCTCCATCGAAGGATCCTCTTCACTTGTGTTAATATCAACGAGGGTTATTGTGATAGAAAATCAGCGAGAGGGGTCTCACCCACCTGCCATGGCAACAATGGAACTGTTGAAAGTGCAGATTCAAGTGGCAAAGTCGTAAATGTTTCATTGAGCATTAATTTTGCCTTCTGTAGTTCATGTTGCACTTTATCCAAATATCCTTCAATATTGTAAAGCATTGTGTGTAAAAGCATCTGCTCACTCCTGACCCCTCACTTTTGGTTCCTTATCAGATGCAGCATCAAGAACAGAGAACACGATCTCACCAAAAAACTTAAGATACCCAATAGCCTCAGAATCATAATCTACAGACTTTGACTTTTCATGAATACGTTTAACAGTCTGACAGTATGTATGAGTCCTTTTGGTTCTCCAGTTGTCCTACTTGTATACATTATTGTGCAAAACCTTAGTTGTTTTGAAAATATACATAAATTCATAAATGGTGTTTAGATTAATACAGATAAAATTGACCTCAAGTTTCATAAATAAAAAGACATGGAGGTGTACCAAGTGTGTCATATAGGGGAACATAGGTTATGCTATTGCTGTTAAAAGCCTGAGAAAAGATGAAGTCAACATGATCATTTTTTGCCTCAAATGAAATACACAATAGAAGAGTGTGATTAAGAAGAAATACCCTTATGATATATTCATACCTCCATGGAAATTATCCATTCGGGACTGTTAGTTCCATATATACCGCATCGAGGGAGTCTTGAGCCATGAGTCAAGGTCGTTGATAGGCAATGGAATATATTGTGTATAACTCTACAACATTTGAGAAGAATAGAGGAAATTAGTCTAGGGAAAGTATTGAATACAAGGCATCAAGATAGAAAGATTTGAATTAAGAAGATAATACGTATAAATGGATCACTTACAGGATATTTTGTGACCTAGCTCTTTTGGTTGTGTAATTGAACTGAGCATCGAGCTTGATTGCAGTTGATGGATAGGCAATACGTTGGATGGGGAGAGAGAAAGATGAATAAAATACATCGCATCTAATTTCGTCTCATGTCTCGATCTAAGATACGAACCTTAAACCTGGGAAAAACGAAAAACCACAGAAATCGCCTGAAAACAAAATCAACTCCACCTGGTGGAGGGGAAGAAGGACCATAAGAGGCGGTGAAGGTTGGAGGTGGATGAGGGGGAGGAGACCCCTTGTCGATTTCGTGAAGACTGGTGAAAGATGGAAAGCGAGTTTAGGGTAGAGGAGATCATGAGGCGCGTTTTCTAAGAGGGAAGAAAACATCTGATCGATTAAAGGGAGAATGAAGGTATGTATTTATGAGGCTGTGGTTGTTAATCGATGATTAAGAAAGGGAAGAACAAGATGCAGGAAGGGTTTGAACATACCATTTTTTTACGATCTCTTGTAAGCATGGGAAGTTGTTGTGAGCTCTAAGAATTATGTGAGGTTCGGTTCAAAGCCCCAACAACTTTATTGATTATGTGAAGATGGGCCATATGCGAAGATAAAAAGATGAAGACGGACCATACCTGAAGAATTTTGGGCAAAGTTATGGTTAGATCTGATTCAAAGAGTATCTATAGATATCAAAGCGGCCATGGAATTTGCAGAGCTTCGTTAATTAGGTCAAGGAAAAGAGAAGGGGTTTTTGGATGTTAGAAGATAGAATAAGGCGGGGGTTTTAATGTTTTGGGATTTTATTTCCCCCTTAGCTATTAAAGATGGAGAACGCGCGTTTCATGGAAATTTTATAAAACGACATGCATAGATGACTGCCCTCCGTGTTTTTTTGTTCCGACACTAATTTTAAGGGCACACCATAATGCGCGTCAAAATCCTTCAAATTTTAGAAGAGATGACATTATTTTTAGGGCACACACTTTTGTGTATCGTAAATCACTGCGTGTCATGGTTCGTGTGTCATTAGAGGCCTATATTCTAGTAGTGCATAAAGATAATCTCACATTTCATGGTATACAAAATTGTATAAACATTTTATATTATAAATAAATGTGTTCTTTAAATATAAAAATGGTTACATAATTCACTAATCACTTTTTATCTATCACACCTTTACCAACTGTAGAAAACCACATGTTGAGACTTAACATATTAGAACATAGTTAAACAACATATATTAAATAATACCATAAATTATTATTACATTTATCCTAAGTCATAGAACAAAATTACATTGTTTAATAATTCCAAAAGCATTAAAATCGAATTACAAATAGAAGAGACAAAAGACTACTACAAAGCCACGGTTTATTATTGAAAATCAAAGTCTTCATTCACACATCAGGTATGTGTTCTTCCAGCCACTTTAGATACCCAGAGATACATACATTTAAAAAAAATATATGTTAATAATAATATTGGTGAGCTTTATAGGTTTTTTACTCCGAGCATTTTTTATAGATCGAAGCATTTTTAAAAATGCTGATTTATAAAAGAATACATTTTACTATTACCCATAATTTCTATTTGCATCCCAACAAATGAGTTTAGTTTTTCTATGTAACTTATTAATTAAGTTATATTTGATAACGAGAAATTATGTCATATCAAAGATTTAGTTATCCACTTGAATTAATCTTAGACACTTAACCATTTGGAGAGAGGGTTATTTCATTCTAGTCTTACATTTTTTTAGAATATGTTTCCCGGTTCTAAGGTGAACCTATAACTGACATTATAGACATTCATGCCCCAGAAGAGGACGAACAAAGGATGTATTTGGATCATTACTAATGCATTAAGAAGCCGTTTAGTAACAAAAAAAGAACATTTGACGTCAGTATAGTCTCGTCAGACGAAGTTGTAGCTAGGAACCACAGGCGGAGAATATCGACCCGCATAAATCTATACCATCTGTCATAGATTTACACCAAAGTTCTCTATTATAATCTATGTCGTACGCTTAGATTTACACTATAAATCCCTCCGTGCTAAACGGTTATAGCACTAGGGTTGGTTCTAGGATTTTGATCCTAAGGAACAGCATATATCAAACATCAACCCCGCCTTCATCGAATCTAGGATTTAACACATAAGATCTAGCCTCAAACTCTCGTGACAGTTGTCTCGACTAACCAACTCACAATTCATACAAAGGATATCAATATCTAATCTTAAGTTTTTAAGATTTCTTAAAACTTAGAGTTAAGTTTAATTAAGAATTTAATTCAAGATTTAGACAGCGTGACGACTATGTTTTGAATAATTCTATGTTTTTAACCAATTGAATATTATCCAAATCACATGGTTTAAGACACAAATATACAAGTAGACGATTAGTAATTTATCATTTTAATAATTCATTACGACACATGTTTAGACATCACAATTGTTAAAACAACATTATATAAAATATTTTTATGACATAATTTTTCATTAATTTTTACATAAAACTCAATTAAACATTATTTTGACCATTCTTTGTACAAAGCCCATTTTTTTATAAAGTTGAAATTCTTTTATATACATATTTTGGCAATTTCTTTTGTACATTCTTTCACAGGATAATATCTTGGTCATTTTTAATAAATATCTCATATAAATACTGTAACTCGTATTTTTACAAAAATTATGTATTTACATGATAGATAACATTTTCCTTAGCCAAACTTTTAATGGTGTGTTTTTCATATAAAACACCAAATACCATTTTAGGTTATCAATATACACATCTAATATATGTTTAAAGCATTTGCATGTTGGTTAATATATATATGGATCCTTAAAAGCCTACCATTTTGCATAAAACTTCATAAAGAACATATATTAATATTGTTAAATATACCATTTACTCAACAAGTTAAATGCTAAGTTTATGACATCCAATATATGTGAAATGTACAACTCCAATACTTATAATTCTTTAATTTCTAATTATCTAGTAAAAACCAACTACATGCTCAAAATCATAATATGGGCATATATTAGCATCAAAATTTCATTATAGCATAAGTAGTATGTGTCTCCCCCCCCCCCCCCCAAAAAAAAAAAAAAAAAAAAGTGATTTAAAACATAAAATGGGACCATAAATACTCAATTTGAAGTGTTTTCTTGCTCAGGTTTTTGTTTATCTTCCTGGATGCTCCTTGTCTCGACTTTTAACCAACTATTGAAAGTAGACACAAAATTGATTTTGCCTCTTTAACCCGCGAAAATGATGATTGAATGGGGTTGTTTTTATTGGATTAGGTGTCTATTACCATAAATGTAATTAGTATATACTTGAATTGATAGTAGCATAGTCATTTTGGGTTGTTCTTAAAACTGGCAACTGGATAGGATGATTTTTAGAGAGACAGAGAGATGTTGATTTATTATTTGATTAATAAATTGAAATAAATAATTTGTTAATATATTATGAGAATAATATATTAATTAGACATGGTAATATTTAATTGATATTTAATCAAAAAAATTAATTTTAGGATTAAAAGAATTAATTAAAAGTGCAAAGTCTAAAGTGGAATTGTTCAATGGTTGAACAAAATGCTCCAGAACCTCCCTAGGGAAGGCATAGACTGTTTTACAAGGATACTATAGGGTTTCTAGAATATCCTATATGGATAATAAGAAGGTGGATAATTACCAAATTTGAATTAATATTATTTAATTCAAATTAGGATTATCTATGGTTTCTTGTGGCGCTATATAAAGACCTCTAAGTCTTTAATTTTCGGACAACTGATCCCTTTGAAGAGATCACCGAAAATTCTAAGCTCCCCTCTCCTCTCTCTATCTTCATCTTCTTGCTAGTGTCAGGTGTGAACCACTAGAGGCACGACATTTATGTTGCTTGCTCTCAAGTCTTCAACAACATAATGATATTTATTATTTGTCAATAACAATCAAGGTATGTTTATCCTAACCCTAATTAGTCTATTTTCAAAAATATGGTAGATGTCCTAGGGTTTCTTATTTGTTGTTCAAAGTTGTATGTTCAATTAGATAAAACATAATTAAGTAATAGATTGCATGCACACATAGGATATTATATGTTTTGCATAATACCCATCAGTGGTATCAAAGAGTAGGGTTTGTTTTCTGTTGAATTTTTAGAATTATTGGACTTAAACAACGAGAAGCAAAACAGAATCATCATTCTGTTCTGCCACCACGACGTGGTGACTTGCGATTTTATTCGACCACGGCGTGGTGGACTGTCAGATCCATAAAAAAATCGGTTTATTGCTTATCTCATGAATTGATTAGGATAATTATCTTAAATAGTGTTTTAATTATGTAAAACTGAATAATTATCTAAGTATTTTGATATCTTTATCTTGAATTCATGATTGGTTTAATTTTAAATTAAAAATGAATTTCTTAATTTTCGAAATTTAAAATATAAACTAGTATTTTTGAAAAGCTTTTAAAATACACCCTTATACTATGTGTAACATTAAAAGTCCAATTTTACTATATGTATAAGACAAGTCAGTCGAACCGCTAGTATGCCTCATTCATGAAGCCGATCTATAAGGGGGTATAAGGAAACTGCCTATAAAATGGCAGTTGAATGGGTGTCTACTCTAACCCACCACTTCCTTGATTGCTGGAGGGTCGTTGGTCAAACGGGTTTGATAGGACAAATTAATTCTCATTAATAAGTATAGTGAATTATAAAGTAATTAAACTTTTTTTTTTTAAAATTCTCAATCTTAGTTACTTTAGGGAAAATATGAATTTGTATGCTAATCCATGAAATTGCACCTTTCACTTTTATAATTCGTTAGTGGAGTGTGTGTGGTTAACCGACACACTAATAGGGACAAATAAAGAGTGGCAATGGATGTCTTGAAATTTATCATTGATTAATGGAGTGCGTGTTAAAATGAGATGATAAATGACATCGACAGTATTATAACATCCATAAAATTCATGAAAATTTTAAACTTTTAAAATAACCCATAAATTATCATTATTTACAAAATAGTTTTCAAACATGATCATTATCAGAGTTTTCCCAATATCATAAAACAAAACTCGAGGAGGTGCACGATCACGCCTTCGACTTCCCGCGATCCTCTGAGGTACTTGAAACATAATACAAAATTGTAAGCCTAAAGCTTAGTAAGTTCCTCAAAAATAACAGTACACAAATGAATAGCACATATATAATAACAACATGTAATGGGTCGAAAAAACCAAACCAACATGCCGTGTTAACTAATAAATACACCGTGTTCGCCTGAAATCCAATAGTTTAATACATTAAGTTGCCTTCATCGAATCTAAGGGTTCCAAAGCTCAGAACTCGACCAAAATGTTATCTAAGAGGGTAAAGTTTCCAACTTTACCCCTAGGAACCCCCAAAATGGGTCCAAATCCCAAACCCTATGCTTAATAGAGTGAAGGCTTAACCATTAAGCACTTAATCTTCAAAGACATAGTCCCAAAATGCAGATCTGACACCCTAGAGCTGGAAGACCACGTAAAGTTGCCAACTTTACGTTCATGCATGCCAAATGGATGCTCTAAAACTTAATAAGTGGTCAATAAAGGACTTAATGCATGCATGAGGCTTAGAACCTCATAAAGTTTGCACCTTTAAGCCAAAAGAAGCCATAAAATGATTAGATCTAACAGGACAACCCATGAAACAACTTAAATTGTTAGACAACCCAACAATAATCCAAAAATCATAACAAAACCCCATAAGAGAAGATTTAATCAACAAAAAAGCAAGGTATGAACTTGATTCCTCAAAGAGACTGCAACAAGTGGTGAGATTTTGGATCTATGGCCCTCCTTCCAAGCTAAACACCTTCCAACTTCAAAGCTCCTTAAAATGAGCATAAAAATCCACAAAATCCACTCAAAACTTCAAGATAATCACCAAGAAAGATTAAAACTTGATTTAGGGTTTTTGGTAACAAAGGAGGATGGTAAGGAGGTCGGTTAAGGGGACTTAAGGCCTTTAAATAGGGTGCAACAGCTTAAAAATTAGGGTTTCCTTTTTCTTCCCAGATGCCAACATGCCGTGTTGAGGCACCTCAACACGCCGTGTGGGCTCATTAAAATCCACGACTAAAGACATCTCGACCATCTGTGTTAAGGCTCCAACAAGCCGTGTCCGATAAGAAAAAATATGAACAACTACGGAATAAATTCATACCAGGAAATCAAGCATTACACAAACTCTCAAGATCTCACTTAGGGTTCGATTTTCTGGATAAGAGGGGATGGAGGCTATCTAAATATGACGTAGTGAGGCTATCACAAGGTTTAAATAGGGTGCAACACCCTAAAATTAGGGTTTCACTTACTCATACGTACATTATGCGTACACAAGCATAAGTCCTGCGTAGGTGGTCCAAAGGTGCGATCCAAACTGGGATAGTACGCTAAGCGTACCACCCTGTATGCCCCGCGTACTAGCTAAAAGACTAAAATGAAAAAAAGTTAAATGAAAAAGGTAAAATATGAAACATACCAAGTGCAAGTGTTACACCACCATCAAGACTAAGGCACTCAAAGATGCTAGTCTTCACTTGTATTAAGTTGTTCTTAAGCCTACGTGTTTAACACAATTAAGCACTAAAGGAGAAGCAACTTAGAGATAATAATCTTCCAACACCATGCAATAATGAGAAGAAGGGATAATAGTTTAGTGCTCTTGGTTTTGTGGCAGCCAAAAGAAAGAAGAGTAGAGCAAAAATCTTACTAGTTTTTCCTTATCTTTCTTCTATATATACATAGACACTTATACAAGGGCCCAACCCTATTTAAGTGTACAAGTAATATTCTAAGAAAGCATGGGAGCAAAGTTATTCAAACAAGGCAACCCATGCCCACACTCCTTATCAAACCCGTAAGTGGTTAATGGTGGGCCCAAAATGTGGAAAATCCTTTTCCTTAAATAACTAGGGTACATATTAATGCTAATGATATCTAATATGCCCAAAAATATGTACATGACATATTATATCATACAATATGATATAATAATTAGTTATAACCATCTAGACACATTTTTCACAAAATAGTATTTTCCTAATTAAATACAAGAGTTGATTATATATTAATAATCATACTCATAATAAATATTCAGTATGTACCAACTTGATAAAGGTATGATGCTATATGATCATAGTTTATTAGCAATATCATTCAATAATGATTTTCGAGCATATAGAACTAACATTATGCACTAAAGTCATGTCAACGAGGTAGTAAACTGAGGGATAAAATTTTAATGAACATGTTAACCATGGAAACAATGTACTTACCATCTGTATTTGGCCCAACAGACTATCCCTTTTAGAAAAGTCTGACATTGTATTACATTCGTTCTCAAATTTGCAACCATTCCTCTACGTGTAATGGTGACGTTTCTCGGTAGGCATTAACATAGATGTAATTGATGTCGGTCAACAATTGTAACCTGTTTATAAGTAAAATAAAGGAGTTTTGTTTGAATTTATGTGTATATAATATTAGATAAAAAAGATTAAGGAATAAGGCTTAATCAAATATTACAATAAATATTAATTAGGACAAGTAGCCTTAATAAAAGTCGAAGTAGTCATGATGAGGATTCTAGGGATATAAGGAATGCTTAAATCAGACTTAGAACGACTAAGTTGTGATCTGTTGAAGTTTTGCGTTCGAGCCGATACGACAATGAGTGTCGTAAATAATGAATCGGATATAAGTTTCTTATTATCCTAAGTGATCTAAATAAAAGTCATATTAATCGTAAAAATGAGAGCATGTATATGGAGAACGCATAAATCTGACTTCGTATGAGGAAGTTATGATTTTTCAAAGTTTCAACACAGCAGTACGAACACAGAAATAGAATTTTTGACCGATCGATTATTTATCGAAACAATATAAACAGGGGTTGAAGATCTTGTTAATAAGATCCCAACGATATAAAGACAGTCGAAAACGAAGTCTGTATGTAAAAGTTATGAATTTTGCACGGTTGTTAACAGTGTAATCTTCATAGACTGTTAAATATAATATTGGCTGAGAATTATCCCACATAGTCTAAATGTGTAACACCCCGATTTCCCAAGTACTGATTTTTTATATAAGAATTTTCTTGATTTCAAGGTCTACTCGATGATTTGGTTTTCCGACTCGTCAAGTAGCAACGAGTTGGTCCACGTGTTTAAGTGACCTACTCGTTGAGTTCAATGAGGGACTCGACGAGTAGGAGCTGGAGGATGAAACCCTAATTTACGGGGTTTTACACCATATTTAAAGGATCATTGGCCTCCCTAGCCTCCCCTTCACAGCCTCTTGATACCCCATAACCCTAACTTGTGTGAGTGTGCTCCATTTATGTGCCGTAAGCTTTGAAGAAGGTTTTTTGGTGAGAAAAGCTTGGGGAACCAGTAACTAGAAGCAAGGAACGCATTGGGAATCAGAGATCTACCTCAGTTAGCATCCTTTGGAATGTATTAAGCTGTTAGTTTGGCCTCATTTCATTCTAGATCTCTTTTTCATGGATTTTAGGAAGCTTTTATTGTGTTTGAGCTAGGATCTGAAGTTGCAACTTCATATCTAAACTCTCTTGGGTCTCTAAGTCCATAAAGTTGTCAGCTTTGGAAAGTATGAAGCTCCCCTAAAGTGTAAGACTTCTTTGCAAGATTAGTTTTGTCATTTTAAGATTTTAGAGCTTTGCATGCACGTAAAGTTTGCAACTTTACGTGATAAGCATGCCTTGGGAAGCTGGATCTGCAATATGGAGCCTTTGCATGGCTTACAAAGCATCTGTATGGATGAAGGGCTGAAGGGACTCAGTGAGTTGCATGGTCAACTCGGTGAGTCCGATGAGATTATCGTAGGCTCGGCGAGTTAGATGAGTGACTCGGCGAGTCGGCTAGGGTTTTCCCCAACCTTTGGACATGTATGAACTTGGCGAGTTACAAGGGAAACTCGATGAGTCGACCAAGGAGTTTACGGATGCAAACCTTAGGAACTCGATGAGTCACTCTAGTGACTCGACGAGTTGGCGAGTTATGCAAGGAACTCGGCGAATGGCTAAGGGTACTCGATGAGTTGAGGTCAACATGGATTGTTGAGCTTGGTAGTTGACTTTGACTTTGACCAAGGGTTGACTAGTTGACTTTTGGGGACATTTTGGGAGATTGGAAATTTACAGCATGGTTCTATGGTGATTATAGGTGGTGGAGTTTGTGTCGTTGATTCGAGAGTTTGAGCTTATCATTCGAGTCGGCCGTTGCGAGGTGAGTTATCCTCGCTATATCAACAGGGTCTAAGGCACCAAGGCCGACCCTTTATGGATTGTATCTGGTTATGGCATCATATGTTTATTGGTTTGCATTCTGGTAGTTAGGATGAGTTTATGTTTATGCTTAGTGACCTGGTTAAGTCGGTGTCCTGGTTATAGGATGGTATTATGTTATATGCTGGTACGAACTGTTATATTGGTATCCTGATAGATAGGATAGTATTATATGTTACATGGTATGATCTATTTCGATCAGTTTGTTGTTTATAGACTGTTATGTGATTATCTGTTATATGTGCACATGTTTGTTTGGCGGTTGAGGCTTATCTGCTTTGTGCAAAAGCCAATAGACCTGGGCATTACAACCTGTTGGTTGTGGGCCGTGAGTATTCCATCCCAAGGACGATTGGAATCATAGTGTGTGGGCATTCCAACCTGTTGGTTGTGGGCCTGGGGGTATTCCATCCTGAGGATGATTAGACCCATAGTATGTTGGCATTCCATCCGATTGGTTGAGGGCCTAGGGTATTCCAACCCGGTGGTTGACTGGATCCATAGTATGTTGTTTATCATTATATGTGTATTATCATGGGTATGGGTATTTTGGGGTTACTCACTAAGCTTTCGGGCTTACCGTTTCAGTTTCTTGTTTTAGGTACTTCTGGAGATCGCGGGAAGGCGAAGGCATGATCGTACCGCTCCTCCTGCTATTATGATTTTTATGATTTGATATTGGGATACTCTGATATTTATTATTTTGAAAACAAAATATGTAATGTTAAATGGTTTTAAGTGTTTGAAAAAGTTGAAATTTGGCATGATTTTTATGGGTGTTACAAAATGAAAGTTTTATTTATCAGAAATATCTGCGTGTGGTTATAAAATACGTCGAAAATAGAGCTTGTAAGACTGAGATATGAATTTTGGAACTTTCTTCCCCGCCTACCCGCTTTGCCGTGTTGCTTGTCGCCACCTGTCTGATATGACAATCCGAAATTTCTATTCTGTACAAACAATGTAAAGTCAATAGAAGTTAGAATAGTTGAAGTAAATTTTCAGACTTTTGGTATAAGTTTGAGTATTTCAGGATTTACACTTAAAGAGATATCAGGAGAGAGGATACACTAGGGTATTGTGCAACTCTAATATTCCAAAACTCTATGATATTAGAGTTCACTGCCTAAATAAAAATATTTATGCCAAAAACCCCAGGGGTATATATATGGTCCTTAGCCATATTTATTCATTTGTTCCATTTCCAACTAGAGAAAAGCCAAATTCTCTCTCACGAATCTTCGACTTTTCGTCCCAAATCGTGAGTACTTCTATCTAAGTGTGTTATAGGGCTTGATATGTGTCTAATACACTAGAAATCATAAGAAACCCACAAGATCAAAGAGTTTACGGCCCAAGAACATCTTGGACCGTAAACCCTTCTTTGAGGGACAAATGATGACCTAATACCTTCCTCTTGCAATGAAACTAGCCTAGACTCGTATCCTAATGTATGTAGGACTAGAAAACACCCCAATAACACATGAGTAAGGTGTTCACGGCCCAAGAATTTCTTGGACCGTGAACTCCAAACAAAAGGGCCAAAGTGTGCTTTAAACTCTCCATAAGCCTTGGACACTAGCCTAGATTCATTCCTAGTTAAATTAGGGACTTGAAAACACCAAAAACACCCTTTTCATGAGAGATTACGACCGTAATCTCTAAGGGATTTGGTTCTAGGGCCGTGAACTCCTCAAAGGAGTTTAAAGGTGCCCTAATCTCTTCCAAAGACTTTGCCATCAAGTAGAAATGCCTCTTAGGGTCTTGTAAAGCCTCAAAACATCAAATGGTCAAGGAAGTATGAGCTTACGGCCGTAAACCCATGAGTTTACGACCATAAACTCATTTGTTGATGACCTTAGGGCCCTGAACTCCATTAGGGAGTTTTCCTTGAACCCTACACACACTAGCTTTTCCTACTTAGATGCAATCCTTGAGACTTATAACACTTGTTAAAGGTGTTTAACATGTCCTAGGGTGTCTTGACTTTGTTTATTAGTAACTTAAGACTAATTTGATGCATATATGTAATGTTATATGTTAACTAGGATCATAGAGTGTGTTCAAGACTTCACTTGACACCTAGCAATCCTACATCTTCAGTTCATCCGTACCACTCACTACAGGTGAGTTCATACCCTTTAATCATTGGTTTAAAGGTTTTTAAATGTTTTATTGTGGGGGGGGGGGGGGGGATACAAGTTAAATACATATAGTTATTACATCAATCACATGTGATTAATAACTACAAATCCAGTGGTTTTTCTTACAGTTCAAACTGTTATTCAAACTATTTTGCTTCAAATTGTTTTACTTATCAAATACGTTTACTTAAGCTCTGTTATACTTATTGTCAATTGCATGCCTATATATGTATAGTTATATAAGAAATGTCTAAAGGACTTAGGAAGGCTATCCACTCTATTTCCTTTTCACCATTGGGATGTGGTCTGGTGGGTATCAGGTATCCGTCTGAAGGTCGTTTAAATATTAGTTATGTATCATGTGCACATATATAGTCAGAAAGGTTCTTCCAGTCAGTTCAATACCCTTGGGTAGCAAGGGTATACTTCCATGTTCGTACATACCAGTTATATTACTAATAAGCTACCATATAGGTAGTTTAGGATGATACTAATACGTTTACTAGATGCAGAATCATACCACGAGTCAGTTCATTCATGAGTCTATACATGCTAGATAGAGAGAGAACACACATTACAGCTAGTACACAGAGTACATTACTATACATGCTAGATAGAGAGAGAACACACGTTACAACTGGCACCGCAGAACATTACAGTACACTACTATACTATTAGATGATTATGTTTACATGATTACGTTTAGATGATTACGCTTACATGAGTATGTTTACATAGGTACGTTTACATGAGTGCGTTTACATATACGATAATAGGACATACATCACTAGGTGCTATAGCATGGAACGATTTCAGGATCTAACTATACCAATGAATCACAACACATTGTGATAGTTATACTGGGTATACATGATCATAATAATGTGGATGTTCACGGCTTGCAAACATGCAGGGGTCGTGTATGGGTCCCAAAATCTCTTTGACAGGGGAGCGTTTAGCCTAGGATCTAGCCATCACATTATGCCTTATCCCTCAAATAAGGCAAAATAGTACATAAATAGTCACTTATTACAAATACTACAGTACTTACAAATTACCATAGAATTAAGGTAGTTAGTACGGTTGTAGTTATTTGATACTACACCATAGTACTATTTCATTTTCCCATTACATTCACTTCGTGAACATTCACACGATGCACGGTAATGTAGAAGCTATATTTTGATATATGATAGTCAGATTTGGGAAAATACACACTCTTAAGAGAGACACACACATAGAAACTAGATGCCTTGGTAGAAGGCTACTCTCAGTAGGAAGCATAGGGCTTTCTAGGAGGTTCAAAATGTTTTCATACTTACATTTCATATACGTACAAATACTTACATTTCATATACGTACAAATACATTCTTACAAATTAAGACACTAAAATACTTATGATCTCACCAGCTTTAAAGCTGATACTCGCTTTCAAAATAAATTGTATCCTCAGGTCAACGATAGACAGGTACCGATGTAAGGTTTAGAGAAGATGGAGCTCGTTCAAGACTCATATTTCATTTTGATTTATACTTTAGTGTCTATTAGACATATCAGATCACTTGTATTAAAATTATATTATTAATGCAATAGATGATGTTGTTGCTTGTTTACTACTTTTCATTGTTGTGATACTGTACATGACGTCCTCCGCCCCAGAACGTTTCCGCCGTTCATGGTTTTGGGGTGTGACATGTCTGTCGCTGAGAGGAGAAGTGTTGACCACGATTGGGCGCAACGTGCACCTGTCTAGTGCAACATGTACATCCCAAAAACAACCTATAAAATAGCTTAGAAGAGCTCATTCTTTCTCCACTCCATTTCCAGCTCTCTTTCTCCTTTCTCTCTCCCCCCTCTATCTCTCTCTCTCTCTCTCTATCTTTCTCTCTCAAATCTCTTTACATTTGGAACAAAAAATCTTTAGTATTTAGGATATTTTAGCGAATCCTTGAGTGCCCGACATTAGTAGGTACAAGGCCAAAGTTCTACGAGTGCAATTTCCAGACATTTGTCAGGAGATCTCTATGAGTTAAATTACACTCAACATTATTTTAGTGTACTTTAAATTTATATTCATAGTCACTTTTATGAATCTATATATACAATTTTTCAGTGATTTCAAGTCGTTATATTGATTTATCTACTTATGGGGATGATGTGTAGGCAGTATTTAGTGAGGTGTTTTGTAACACCCATAAAATTCAAGCCAATTAAATTTTTTTTTAAAACATTTAAAACCATTAAGTTATTACAATTTGTTTTCAAAATAGTTTAATCATCAAAGTATCCCCATAATCAAATCATAAAATCATGAGATACGAGGAGCTGTAGGATCACGCCTTCACCTTCCCGCGATCATCAGAAGTACCTGAAACATAATCAACAACTGTAAGCCCGAAGCTTAGTGAGTTTCCCCAAAATACCAACGACATACAAATATAACCATATCATATAACATATAAGCAAACATATACAAAACAACATGCATAAGGAGCCATAAGTCTGATTGGACCGAAATCTCGGACCTCAGTCTATCTGGACTGCTTTCCGAGCCCTTGGCACGTCTGGACCTCCCTCCTCAGGGCCTTCAGTCTATCCGGACCGCTCACTAGGCCTTCGGCCTGACTAGATTTGCCTGGCCCGGACCTGCAGTCTACCCAGTCCGCCCAGGGTGTCTTGGCCTACTGCACACAGCAGGACCTGCCTCAACCCTTTCCCCCAAACAAACAAACAGGTGCATATACATATAAGCAATTAAGCATACAGATCTAACATATCACTAATCATGGCAACCATCCTATAACTAGGATATCGATCTAACCGATCTCTAACATAACAACCATCCTAAGTACCAGGATGTAATCAACAACATATCATGCAATAAACGCGGATGCAAATCCGATAGGGGCCGACATTAGTGCCTTAGACCCTGTTGATATAGTGAGGACAACTCACCTGGAACTGTTGAACTCTAGCTGATAAAATCCAGCTGTTGGTTGACAGTTTCTTGAACTGTCAACATCAAACAATACCCAATTAATAATTGGGTTCCAAGCCCAAGGTCCAACTCACACTACAAAGGCGTAATAATCAAGTAATGGGCAAAAACCTAACATATGGCCTAATTTTCAAAATTGGGCCCAACCCTTCACATGGGCATTACCTTAAGGCCGGTTTAATTATTCTAGTCCAAACTCTTGATATTCCCATGGCCCAATATCACATAATCACAAAGGCCTAGTTATGGCTCATCTATGGCCCAATTTTCCAAATTGGGCCCAAGTCTCTCACATGGGCCTTACCCTAAAGCCCATCTAATTATTTTGGTCCATTAACTTGTTCTTGGATAGCCCATCCATATTCCAATCACCAAAGCCCAAAAGGAAGGCCAAACTCAAGGCCCAAGTGAAAATAGGGCTTTACATGAATGATGATTAGGGTTAAGTGTTCCTACTTAACCCATTATGGACTTAATCCATTAAGGACTTAATTCATTAAGTCTATTATTGCCTTAGGTCAATTTACCAATGATTATAATTTAATATTTTAAGTTTAATAATTAATTCAAGTGCGAGTCTCTATCAATACCAAAATTAGGGTTTTCCAAAGCCTAATTAGGGATTCCAACCCAATTGCTAGCCCATTAATCAAATGGTTGGTTATTTGGACCCATTAGCGCTTCCTTGGGCCCACTAGGGTTTCATTGGGCCCACTAGGGTTTCATTGGGCCCATTTAATCCAAACATCCAAAACGGGTCCAAAAAAATGCAAACGAGGCACACCGCCAACCAACACGGCGGTAGGTGGCGGTAGCCACCACCCTACGGTGGTGGTTTGAGCATTTCTTTTTATTATTCCTACTCTATTAAAGTTTTACAATGAAACCTCGATAACACATACACACTAAGCTACACACACAACAATAAATTACACACACCCACAACCACCCTAGTGGTGGCCAATGGTCGTATATGGTGGCAGCCACCATGGATGGCGGCCATTGGTGTGTTCTCCTCCATTTTCCAGCCATAAAACAACACCAATAACACACGAAATTCTAATTTATACAGTGGTGGCACGGGTAAACAGGCAGCAGTGCTAGCGGCAACGTCGGCGGCGGCAGCCACCATGGTCGGCTGCCATGGTGGTTTGTCTTCGAGTTTTTCTATCCCTCAAGCATCCTTATCGCAATCTACAACCCAAGTCACCCACGAGCTTGTGAGGAACGACAGAAGCACACACACCTTAGCTTAGCAGCGGCGACAATCCATCGTCGGAACAGCGACTACCTTAGCAGGAGAAGAAGAAGGAGGATACGGCGGTTTACTATTTCATGGAAACGGAGCGACAATAATAGCACAAGGCAATGGCTGCAGCAGGGCTATCGATAGGCTATAGCGGAGATGGACTAGGCTGGTGGTTCCTGAGCGTTTGTTACATTCCCGACGGCGGATGAGGGCTTCCATGGCGGCGACAAAGACTGAAAGGCATCCTAATCGAGCGGCGACGGCAGATTCACACCCTAGCTAGTTTCTCGGCAGCCCTCAAAGTCTCCGGTCGTAGAAACTGTTGTTATCATCCTTGCTGATCGGGAAAACGAAATGAGATGGAGGTGGCGATAGAGCAGCAGCGGAGGGAGTGGGAGTGAAGAAGATAACGATTGCACACATGGCCCCTAGGGTTAGGGTTTTGGAACCCTTAAATACCCGCTTCCAATTAAAACTTTGCCATAATGGAAACTATAGTCCCTCCCCATAATATTCCTTTCAATCATAGCTCATTATTTACCTTTTCAACCCTGCCCTCTGCATTTCTTTTCAAATCAGGTTTGAAACTTACACTTCAGCCCTTGACTCCATAAAATCCTTTCAATATAAGTCCCGCACTTACACTTTATCCCTCGGGAATCAAAAGTATCTCATTTGGCACCCCGAAACCAACACCCCACTAATTATTATTTGATTTGGACAATAATAATATAAAATAATAGAAAATTTATTTCTCGGTGTTTCGGGTTTATTATTTTAATTATTCTATTTTTTTAAAATGGGATGTTACAACTCTCCCCCACTTAAATTTGATTTCGTCCTCGAAATTGATTCTTATCATTTCTTACACGCCAGACAACGTGAACTACATGGCTGCCACTACAAGCATATCTGTGACATCCCCAAAATCTCGGCCAGAAAAGACCGATTTTCATTTATGCTTTTAAAATAAATTCAGAGTAAATCCTTTTGATTTGAAAGAGTTGCGGAATTTGTTCCCAAAAACAAAACATGATAAAACAATGTTTACCAAAGCATTTCATAAAAGAAATGTATTTTTCATTATATAATCAAAACTCGGGGTGTCATGTTCCGATATAGACCAACACGCATAAACGATAACATTACAAGTCATTCAACAAATATTTACATATACAGACTTGTAAACAAAACAACTTGATGGTTCATCCATCTTACGCCGTTGCGCCACTTCCTGTAATACAAATAAAACTGAGTGGGTCAGACTTGGGAGCCTGGTGAGTATATAGGGTTTTCAACCCACAATAAATAATTAAATTAATTATTCTCAACCAACAATAACCCAGTTACCCATTCCTGTTATTCTCACTTTATGTCCCTAAAATAACTAACACAAGGGACCTAATCTAAGAATATTTTCATCTGGGTGACAACACATGCTGCGGGGGTTCCTCAGCAATATAAGTCAAATAAGGAAACCATGAGGGGGATGGAATACAACGAATGAACACCCAAGTTCATTAACACCTACAGGTTATGAGCCTGCTAGCGTTCCACTGGACTGTCTAGAAAAGTCTGTGGTCGTCATCTAAATTCCGCTAGATGACTGGATCAAAACAACAACGAGGCCTCTCATCTGTTTATTACACACCAACTACCTACCCATGTTCTACCCAACATATTAGTAGATAAAAACATACATTTTTATACATATTTTCAAAACCTGTATAGCATTCTTGATCAATACATTTTCCATATAACAGATGAGGCACACACACATAACACGTATTTCATATAGAAATAATCAGATCTGTAAGATAGAAGAAAGTGAATATACATTCATACACATAACAAAAAAATATACACATAACACGTATCTCGTATAAAATACTCCATAATTATACGTTAGGAGAAAGTAACAACACACTCACACATATAAACAACAATATACTTAATACACTCAAACCATACTTGTATTATTATTGCGTTTATGAAAGGTAGTATACACTCACTTGATCAGAAGATGATCGAACAGCACTACGACTTGCAAAAGTAGTAATCCTCAGCAGATCTGGAAGATCTCTACAAAAATCGAACTTCTCGCGGGCAGAGCTTCGGCTTGGAAACCGCACTTCTCGGGATCTTCGGGATCTCGGGACTCGGGAATATTACCGGCGCTTCGGGTATTTCTGGCACGCAAAACGATGCAAAATGGGAGAGAGAAGAGAAGAAATTGGCAAAAGACTCGGCTGCCTTCGCATCCTATTTATAGGAGGCTGGAAGCCCGAATTACGCGGGGCGTACTGCAGTACGCAGCGCGTACTGCTTCCGAAATGCGTCACTGCATGCGTCATCCAAAGTGTCGACACTCTTCGGCGTACGTGGGGCATACTCACTTACACGGAGCGTAAGTCGGATCGGACTGCTGACTCCCCCTTCGGATAATGCCGGATTTTTGATTTAAAAATAAATACAAATTATTTATCAAACTTCGGAAATTCATATCTTCTTCATACGAATTCCGTTTTCGACGTTCTTTATATCCACGGAAAGGTGAGACTACGCTCTACAACTTTCATTTAGACTCCGTCGGCTAATTTTGAATTTATTTTTATTATTTATTTTTAATAGGCTGCGACAGAAAAACTTCGTTATAAATTCATAACTTCTTCGTTTGACGTCCGTTCTTGCCTAACTTTTTATAGCTTCGATACAAACAACGAGATCTTCGATTCTCGTTTAGATCACTAAGGCTAAATATCGCTCCAACGTAAATTTCACTTTTTACGTTATTCAGCGATGCCGGTTCTGTCGCGAAACTTCGACAGGTCATAACTTCCTCGTTATAACTCGGATTTCGGCATTCTTTATATCTTCGGAAACCTTGTTTCAACTACTACAACATTATTTAAAGATATCAAGTTTATTTTACACTTAAATTTTGACGCTTATTTTTATATTCTTAATTAATCAGACCACATAATTAAGCAATTAAGCACAAAACACATAATACTCAAATAATACAATCTTTTTATTTCAAAACGGGTTACAAAGGTTAACCTAGACCATTACATTGCTAAAAATGGCAAGCCTGGAAACACAGGCGTTACAATATCCCAGCTCTTCCAAGGCAATCGTAACCAACCCTCGTAGGGTTCTAAAACCTGAAGAATAACGAATTTCTTGTAATATGATCACTTTTACACATTCTGAAATTTGAAGTCTCGACATGACCTAGCTCCCTGACAAACCTCTCATACCAAATCACTATTGTTGAGCCCAATCCTATTTTCTTTCATCTAACTATTCATCTCCTGATATATGGGGTTCCAACATCTAGATACTTCTCATACACCCGAAGACCCAATTCATCAATACCACCCAAAACGCGAAAACTGTCTGAACACTGATCTGCCTGAAGCAGTATGTTGCCACATGGCTGCTTTCCAATAACCTACCAAGACCTCCCTGGTCTCAATTCACTCACCAATCATCTAACATACTGGGTTTCAACCCGGTTGCGGAGCTAAAAGACTCCCACACTGGTTCCTCTCACGACTTCCGAACAAAATCCTTCCTTGTAACTAGTTGCCACTAGTTATCATGCCACTGCGACTCTAACAACCGCCTGATCCAACCGATTGGTCCCATGCGATGAATCTCGTCGTCACCAAATCCACGGATAATAGCGATTGCTACATGACCAATGGTAGCCTTACATCACAAGCAACCTTAATCAATCCATTGCTTCCTTGATATCATAATTGTAGTGACGTTACTACAGTCTTATCAATGGCATAACTAGGTCTAATCCCTCTGGGGAAACCCATAACCAATCCGTGAATTTTTATATCCTCATTGCTACACCCGAATTGGTGGGTACTACTGTCCTTTCCGTGCCTTAACAATGCGTTCATGCTATCTACCAACCTAGTAAATGATGCGGCTACACCCACAAAGTTACATCACTCTAGCATTATCAGCTAACCTTTTGAATGCTACGGCTACACCCATAGACTTACAACACTTCTCCATACTACCTAATCTCTAGTGAATGCTACGGCTACCCCTGTAGTCTTACAACACTTTCCATACTACATGATCGCTAGTGAATGCTACGGCTACCCCCGCAGTCTTACAACACTTTCCATACTGAATGATCGCTAAATCTAACAGATTAGATATAGAGTCTTCAGCTTGACTGGACCACCTCTCTGGGCCTTCAGCCTATTTGGACCACTCTCAGAACCTTCAACATGACTAGACTGCCTCTCCAGGACTTCAACTTGTGTGGACTGTTCTCCGAGCCTTCGGCCTGACTGGTACCCCCGCTGGCCTTCAGTCTATCCGGACCGCTCTAAGTCTGTTATGTATAAACCTGGGCCTATCTTGGTGTCCTTTCCTATATAGCCAGTTCTCCCCCAATTGGGGTTTCGAAATCCTGACCCAATTCGTGGACTATAATCTCGGCTTAACTCTAGACCTCATGTTGATCGCCCACCCTCTCGGGAAACCGTGGTCTGATCTCTGACCCGCATATCTACCACATACGCTAAATAACCCGCATACCTGTTCCGAATGTAGTACCACCCTGACAGCTAACAAAACCCTCAATCTATCAATCCAACAACCCTCAGAGTTAAGTACACACTTGACCGAACATCCGAACTAAACTCAATTCATGACTAGAACCCTAACTTGATTCCCCAAATTCTGCTATCAATCACCGAGAAGATGCGATTCACAAGCTGGGGAGCTTTATCGATCTCCCAACTCACACAAACCTCAAACCAAACAGCCACTTGGGCTGTCTTCCTTCCTGACAATGATGCAAAACTTATCCCATTTCCAAAACTGCTCCTGCTTCTGTATCACAGGACGATTGTCCCACACTTAGATTCGACTAAGTCTTCACAATACATTAAAATTGAATAATTCCCAATAATTCTCACTTCCCAACGATTGATCTGATAACAATCAACTCTTACCAATTAGTGATCCATTACTATCTAATCCCAAATGATCACACGCTTCTAAGAACTAGTTGGACACTTCCTGAATCCCTGTGAAACTGATAGTCCCTAATGCTTGACTGATCCCACACTCAATCTTGAAAACCAAAGGATAGATGGTCCAACTAATACCTCAACAACGAGCAACTTTCTTTAGCACCTTCATCCGTCCATTAATAATGGTTACTAAAACCACTGAATCCTGACAATGCTGAATAACCATCATGTGGGACCCTATCCGCAGACCTCCCACATAATACCCTTCTTCCCAAGATGCTCCAAACAAGTCTGCTACTTAGGGTTGTAAACGAACCAAACGAACACGAACAAGGTCTTGTTCATGTTCGTTCGTTTAAGTTAGCCGAACAACAAACAAACATGAACGGATAAACGAATGAGATTTTCTTGTTCATGTTCGTTCGTTTAACAAATTACTTTGTTCATGTTCGTTCATTTATGTTCGTGAACATGCTAAACGAACAAAGATAAAAAAAAAACACAATAAAACATATATGAACATAAACGAACATATAATATAGCAATATAATAAAAAATAATTGAATATAGATGAATATAAATAAACTTAAACGAATGAACAGAAACGAACGTAAATGAACATCATAAACGAACGTTCACGAACATAAATGAACGAACGAGACCATTGTTCATGTTCGTTCATTTAACTAAACGAACGATAACTTTTGTTCATGTTCGTTCATTTATTAAATAAACAAACATAAACGAACTTCCCACCAAATAGTTCATGAACGGTTCACCGAACGTTCAGTTCGTTTACAGCCCTACTCCTGCTCTCGAGCTCTAGAAATCACTTCATTCAAGGTTCGCACCCTGACTCACTCACCAGCTCAATCGTCCATAGCTAAAATGCAGTAGCTGAAACAACCTCTGCCCTAAACCAGGCTACAATTACTCTCAATACATAGTCTCCAATCCCAAAAGTGCAATAGTGTAACACCTAAAAATTCAAGCCAAATTTAAACTTTCAAAACATGTCGAATTCATCAAAACATTACACTTTGTTTTCAAAATACATTTATATCAGAGTTTTTCCTAGAAACATAACATAATAGGAGGAGCTGTACAATCATGCCTTTGCCTTGCTGCGATCCCCTGATGTACCTGAAACAATAAACTAAAATTGTAAGCCCGAGAGCTTAGTGAGTTACCCCCAAAATACCAATACACATACAATCCACATAACCATGTCACACCATAACATATCATAACAAACTGAGCAGAACAACACATAACGGGTCCATAACTTTATAGACTGGAATAACCCTAGGCCCACAGTGTGTGTCTGGAATGCCTACCGGGCCCTCAGCTCACATCTGGATTGCCACCGAGCCCTCAGTACGAGTCTGGAATGCTCCCAAGTCCTCAGTATGAGTCTGAAATGCCTACCGGGCCCTCAGCTCATATCTGGAATACTCTAGGGTTTGTTGGCTACCGCAAGGAGCAGTACAATCTCAACACATCCCACATAACATATCAACATGTAACAGATAATGCACATACATGCCATCAATCAGTATCACATGTAGTCCTATAGACCTAGCCTCTAGCGTATCAAACTAGCATGCATAACTAACTCATGCTCAACATAATACAACTACTAGGATATCATATCCAAATGGTTGGCCTTGGTGCCTTAGACCCCTTAGTATAGTGAGGATAACTCACCTTGCAACTGTCGTCGGAAATAAGAAAGCTCAACTCTCGGGTCCAACATGAACCCCACCACCTACAGGTACCATACAACCTTTTTCATGAATCTCCCAATTACCAGAAACCAACAGAATTCAACTGGTCAGCCCTTGGTCTAAGTCAAAGTCCACAGTCAGAGTCAACAGCCTATGTTGACTCGACTCGCCGAGTGCAGATCACCAACTCGTCGAGTCCTTCCTGAATTCGAGAAGTCGTAAATCCTTGATTGGCTCGTCGAGTTTCCCTTTTTAACTCGTCGAGTTCATACGTGGCGAAGATTTGGAAGAAACCCTAGCCAACTCGCCAATTCTTCTAACAACTCGCCGAGTTCAAGGCAATCTTCAACGAACTCGCCGAGTTGTTCATCCAACTCACCCAGTTCATGGCCATCTTCAACGGACTCGCCGAGTTTCTCATTCAAATCGCTGAGTCCTTGCAGTTCTTAATCCATGCAGATGCTTTTTAAGCCATGGTAAGGGCCCAGATTACATATCCAAGCTCCTTAGGCATGTTTATCACGTAAAGTTGCAAACTTTACGCACATGCAAGGCTCTAAAGGCCCTAAATGATCAATCTAAGCTCTTAATGGAGTTTTACACCTTGTGAGAGTCTCAACCTTGTACAAGCTGGGAACTTTATGGATCTAGAGATCAAGGGAAGTCCAGATCTGAAGTTACAACTTTAGATCTTAGCTTAAACATGGAGAGCCCTTCATAACACCCATCCAAGAGAGGTTAAAAGAGAAATGAGCTTAAGGAATAGCCTAATACCTTCCAGAGAGTGATAACTGAGGAAATCCCTTAGCTTCTCACGAGTTCTTGGCCTTGCTTTTCCTTGCTACCTCAAGTGCTTCCTTCTCCAAGGTTACTACTCCGAGCTTGAACACACCAAGGAACACACACACAATTTAGGGTTTGAGAGGGACAAGAAGTAGTAAGGGGAGGATGGTGGAGGCCAATGATCCTTTAAATAGGGTGAAAAACCCCCAGAATTTAGGGTTTCATCTGCCAGCTCCTACTCGCCGAGTCCCTTAGTAGACTCGCCAAGTAGGTCACTAAACACGCGTTCTATTCCCGCTGCTACTCGACGAGTAGGGAAACCAACTCGTCGAGTAGGACATAAGGCCAATTATTCTTTATTTAAATCCATACCTGGATACAAGAGATCACACAATCAATCCTTACTGCCCGATACAAGAGATCCAAGGCGAACCGGACCTCACAAAATACTTATGCCACATCAACCCACCCGTGCTCACTAGCGCTGAATTATTGTTACCAATCTCGACGACCAACTGACTCCGAGATGGATTACAACCTGATCTTGGGGTCCCAAGTTTGCTCACTTCTCTGAGCTCGAAAACCTAAAAGGCAGAATCATTGCTCTATAAAACGACATTCCAATCCCTCAATTTGATGGGTTATGAGCATTCTAACACCCCTAAGTGTATATGCAACCCTAGAAAACCTTGGATCTATGTTTTTCTAAAATACATGCAAAATATGATTTCCAAGGTTCATAATCCTATCTAGCATACATAGGGAACTTTTAATCTAAAAGATGGCTAGAATTATATACCTTATAGTTGATTTGATTCCTTGAAAACCTTGAAAGCCTAGCACCCCAAGTGTGATGCCTCAAATGCTTCATACAACACCAAATGCTTTGTAATAACTTAAGAGTATGTATACCACTTGTAAAATCGGCCTAGCCCTCTTGTAATTTAGTGTCGCCGATTTTGGTGAGTATGATGTCCTTTAAATAGTGTGTCACATCTAGGGTTACACCATGTAAACCCTAATGTGACATGACTTTTCATTTCCATGAACCATGCGTTTGTAACTCTCATGGAGCATCCTATGGGTCTAACCCAACTTGATAATCCATGGAGCCTTTTAGCCTGCTATACAAGATATGGATGATTTACATAATCAACCCATATATTTAATTAGTTATCTTTTGATCACTTAATTAATTCCAAATTAATTCTTGATCAATACTAATTAAATAATACTATTAATATATTAGAGCTTATAATATATTAATAAACCACAAGTGTTATTTCTCTCATTTAGTCTATCCAAATGCATGATGCCATGCAACCTAAATGGACCATGTCGGATCGGGTCAAGTACATACCAAATATAGTTATGGACTTAGACACCTTATCCAACAATCTCCTACTTGGATAAGTCTAATAACTATATCTGCAAGTATGAATTCAGGAACCGATCGACAATCGTAGCTCTTTCAAGGTCTCTCGGAACTGAGAAGATGATGATATGCCATTTAAGATAAGTGATCATATAATCCTGTGTTCTAGATATAAGCCGAACAAATACATGGAACAATATCTTTCTTATTGTCCAACAGTTTGTTTCCTGATTTCCGATTTGTTTGACATAGAACTAAATTGAACACATCAATTCGGTTCTGACCGGGCCCGGTACATAGGTCAAAACAAAATCATCGAGGGGCCCATATATCGCTTCTAATCCAAGAAGGAACAGATAAACTTCGACTCATATGCTTATTCTACTACTCGTTGAATCACACACAAAAGTATGTTTTATAACATTGAGTTACCAATGCGGTTTCATACGATCAATGCATAACCAACTCATAGGCAACAAGTCATATCTCTAGGTTTGAAGACTTACATGATATTACCATCTTACGATCACTCGAGATGAATTCCATGAAGTGATACCAGTGAGCGTGGGTTGAGTCCAATGCTCAGAACTTATGAGCAGTCATGAATGTTGTAGCCATGTCCAACAACTTAGACCTCTACAATCAACTCATGACAGTCTTGATTCATACCTACTTCCAACATATGTCCAACTGTGGAGAATTTGAATAATATGATATACCAAACATAATTATTCGGGAAGTCAAAACATGCAAAAGAAATATAGTAAACGATTGACAAAAGATAGCAACACTTTACTCATAAATAAACACAAATTTTATTCATCATAAAATGTCAATTACACTTTACAAATTTCAAAATTATCTAACTACTAAAACCAATATCATCCTTCATCCCTATGCAACGAGCATGCTGGAGATACTTAACCCGGCTCACTCCCTTCGTGAGGGGATCTACATGGTTCTCATCCAATGATACCCTCTTTTCCACGAGGAGTGCTTCTTCTATTCGATGTTTGATGAAATGGTATTTTCTGTCAATGTGTTTGCATCTTCTATGATCCCTTGGTTCCTCGGCTAAGGCAACTACACTTTCACTATCACAGAAAATTTCCATTGGCTCCTTTATAGCTGGTACAACTCTAAGGTCTCCAATGAAGTTCTTCAGCCATATCACCTTGCTTTCTGCTATATACTATGATTCGCAAGTTGAATCAACCACTATCTCCTGCTTGGAGCTATTCTAAATGATTGCTCCTCCGTTTAAGGTAAATATCCAGTCTGACTGAGAGCGGAAATTATCCATATCAGTCTAAAAGCTAGCATCACTATACCCTACAACTATCAAGTCATCACTCCCACTGAGGGTAAGGACCCAGTCCTTAGTCCTCCGCAGGTACTTGAGGATATTCTTTACTGCAATCCAGTGAGCCTTACTAGGGTTCCCCTGATATCTGTTGACCATGCTCAAGGCAAAGGCCACATTAGGATGAATGCAAGTCATAGCATACATGATCAAGCCCACTACAAAAGCATAAGGTACTCGACTCATTTCTACTATCTCAGCCTCAGTACTCGGGCTCTGAGTTTTATTCAGCCTGGCGTTACTTTAGATGGGTAACTCTCCTTTCTTGGAGTCCTTCATGCTGAACCTCTTCAGCATCTTCTCCAAGTAAGTACTTTGACTAAGTCCAATTAGTATTTTACTTCGGTCTCTTATAATCCTTATCCCCAGAATATAGGCAACTTCTCTTAGGTCTTTCATAGAGAAACACTTCCCAATCCAGGACTTCACTTCCCTGCAAGGTTGGGATGTCATTTCCTATGAGTAGTATGTCATCCACATACAGTACCAAAAAGCTGACTATACTCCCACTAGCCTTGACATAGACATAAGATTCATCTTCATTCCTTGAAAATCCAAATTCTTTGACTTTCTCATCGAAGCAAAGATTCTATCTGTGAGGTGCCTGTTTCAATCCATAAATTGATTTCTGCATCTTACACACTATATTAGGGTATTCTGTACTGACAAAACCCTCTGGCTGACACATGTAAACATCTTGAGCCAAACTTCCATTGTAACGCCCGTAGATCCGGGCAAGTCAATTTAGAGGCAATATGGGTCGAAAATGACTTTTCCGCAAAAGATTATTTAGAATAAATTATTTTTAACCAAGTTATAGTATATGTCACAAGGTTTCTGTACATATAAAGAACGCCGAAATCTGAGTTATAACGAAGAAGTTATGGCCCGTCGAAGTTTTACGGCAAAACCGGCACGATACCGGGAAGCGTAAAAAGTGAATTTATGATAGAGGACTTTTTAGCCTTAGTTATCTAAACCAAAGTTGTAGAGTATATTAAAATGAGAAAATACGTAAAAAGAACACCCAAATCTGACTTCGTATGAGGAAGTTATGATTTTTCAAAGTTTCAGCTTAGTAGTGTACAGCCCGAAACTCGAATTTTAGTTCGAGCGGTTTTTGACTTACGCGACCTAAATGAGAGTTAAAGATCTCAATAATAGGAACTCAACAGTAAAAAGATGGACGAAAACGGAGTTCGTATGAAAGAGTTACGAATTCTTCGCGATCATTTAACAGTCTAAACGCCTTCTACTGTTAAATTTATGATCAGTCGAGAATTAGCCGACGGAGCCAAAATGAAAGTTGTAGATATTATTTTTACCTACGCATGGATATAAAGAACGTCGAAAACGGAGATAGTATGAGATAGATATAGACGAAGCTTAGTCGCTACTCTTCGAGCGCGGCGAATTCGATACAGTTTTGTAAATCCGAGATAGAATGAGAATTAGCTAACGAGGTCTAAACGAAAGTTGAAGATCTCATTAATAGGATCTCAACGGTAAAAATACAGACAAAAACGGAGCTCGTATGCAAAAGTTACGGGCGAAGCTTAGAGGCTACTTTACTATAAAACTCCTATAAATACAAGGGTGAACTCCTCATATTTTCTTCACACCATAAGCCTCTCTTTCTCTCTCTCTAACTTCTCTCTAGCCTCCCTAAACCCCTCCCAAGTCTACGGAACCTCCCTATCACGAGAAGAAAGCCCCGGAGCGCCCGACGGCTCCGAGAAGAAAAGCTTTTGGCTCGGAAACGCTGCTCCAACGAAGCCCGGTTTTTAATAAAAACCCATTGTAAGTGAGTTATGCCTATACTATATTTAATATAGCTTTTATTTAATTATAGTAACATTATTAGGACCTTAAAATAATTATTTGGGCTATTATTATGAGTTATATTGAGTGTTATTTAACGCTTATATAATAGTAATAATAGCTAGACTATTAATTAGTCGTGGTTAACGTTAAAAACTAAACCCTAGTGGTATTGATACTAGGTTTTGTCGAGGAAAATTGTTTTGAGATAACGAAGTGCTGTCTGAGTTCGGAATCACCACCTAATCAGGTGAGTGCATGGTCCCTTTCATCTTACACATAGATATGAAGTATTTATTATATAATTTACGTGTTGTGAGTGCATAGTCCCTTTCATCTTACACATAGATATGAAGTATTTTATATAAACTACGTGCTATGTGTGCATATTATCTGAATACTTGCTGTCTATGCTGGATGAACGTTTTATACATGTTTTAAAGAATTTAAGCTGTATACGTATTTTATATGTACAAATATGTGTGGTATGATGATGGGTAGATAGATGATGAGAGATAGAAGATGACGTGAGTATACATTGGCAGCTATAGACTTAGTGCCTATGGGACAAACACCGGTAGCTATAGACTTAGTACATGTCAGACGTTGGTAGCTATGGATTTAGTACCTGTTAGAAATTGGTAGCTATGGACTTAGTACCTATTAGTTAGACACTGGTAGCTATGGATTTAGTACCTGTAGGAATTGGTAGCTATGGACTTAGTACCTGTTGAACGCTGGTAGCTATGGATTTAGTACCCGATGAGTAGGATATAGCAGCTATGGAATTAGTGCTTTACGAACTAACATCGACAGCTATGGATTTAGTGCCAGTCCTATAACCCTGGAAGTAAGGGACTTCGGAATAAATAAATGCAGGATAGACGACTCTTAGGTTAAATCCTTAAGAGTAAAGAAGATAACAGGGATGGGTAATGGGGTTAATTGTTTGATGATTAAACATAACAATTATATTATTGTGGGTTGAAAACCCTATGTACTCACCAGGTTTCCCAACCTAACCCACTCAGTTTATGTATATCACAGGTGTTGATATGAAGTCACTTTACACTAAGAGATTTAAAGAGATGTAGATCACTAGTGTAAATAAATGTAAGTTCTGTTTATGCTTATGTTTCTGTATTAACGATGACATCCCAAACGTTTTAAGATGAATAAAAATACGTTTCTTCGAAAATGTTTTAATAACGTATTTATCGTGTTTTTCTGGGAACAAATTCCGCAACCTTTTTATAAAATGAAGTACTCTGATTTTTATAAAGCATAAACAAAATCGGTCTTTTCTGGCCGTGATTTTGGGGATGTCACAGTTGGTATCAGAGCATTAGTTTAAGCGAACTAGGAATATGGATTTATTTCTTGACTTAAACTTAGAATGCTAAGCGATGATTGTCAGGTGTGAGCACTAGCTTATTTTAGGAATGATGCCTAAATTGCTTTTATGTGCTAAATGCTTTGTGCATGATATGTTGTTATTTGTTCGGATCTATGGTCTGTTGCCGACCGGATCTGGAAGCCTTATATGTTTAGGATTCTAAGCATTTAACTACGATATTAGAACTAACATATAAACGTTTCGGGGTGATAAGGATGATTTAAGACGTCAATCCTAAATTAAGATCTAGATTCACCTTATTCGGTGTATAGATCAAGATGGCAAGAACCCGTAGCGGAAACGTAAACGCAAATGGGAACAGGAACCAACCCCCAGTGGTTCAGCAAATACCTGTTGTAGAAGAAGTTGCGCCTGATCCAGTCACCATGGCTGGAGTTCAAGCTATGATTTGGGCTATGTTGGATGAACAAAGGGAAGAAATGAGACAAATGTTGAATAGGGACGAACCTACCGTACATGTTGAACCGACAGAGCCAGTTCCCAAGCAATCAGAGGAAGGGAACTACAGCCGCCAAGTGAGTCAAGTAGGGACTCGAGGTGAGCAAAGGGATGGCCCTGAAGGGAGAAACAACAAGGATGGGCGGATATACAAGAATTTCTTGGGTGAGAAACCCCCAAGTCTCTCAGGAAGCCCGAAGCCGGTTGAGATTATGGATTGGATCTCTGAGATGGAGATGGTGTTTGAGAGCTGCAGCTGTAATGAGAAACAGAAGACTGTCTTCGCAGTAAGACAGCTGAAAGCTGGAGTCTTGACCTGGTGGAAGCTATTGGCAGATACGATGCCACGAGGAGAAGCCTTAAGGATGTCGTGGGAAGAGTTTTTGGAGCAGTAGAAAATGCAGTACTGCTCGGAGGTAGATCTGATAGACCTAAACAACGAGTTTCAGAACCTGAAGAAAGGGAAGATGAGTATTGACGAGTATGAGTAGGTGTGAATGGTAGTAGAGGCCTATACTACCGGAAGCACAGGACTCACACTTGGATCAGGGAAAGTCACAAGGATTACCAAGAAGCTAGTAACTGATTCTGTTTTTTTTCAAGTATGTCAATACCATCGTTTCGATAATGACTAAAAAGATTGTTAATTTCCGACCCTAGTGGTCGTACCGAATTGAGTCCGACTACGATGAGTATGTTGCGTGTTTCAGGGAACCAAGTTCGATGTAGCATCCAACAAAAACCAAACAATTGAAATCAAAGTGATCAATAGAAGTATCGCGTTCGTTGTTAAAGAAGTTGGTAGCCAGAAACGCTACATGTTAAAGTGTGATTATATCACATTAGAACATGAAGGAAGGCATAGTTTATTTTAGAATTTAACTCTAAGAGACCTAAGTCTAAACGTGCATCACATGATGATAGGTCATAATTTGAAGTCTAGCCTGAGGTAGAGAGCAGGTGCACGATCGAGTACTGCTTACAGTCAATGAGTCTAAGAGATAGACTTGAAGGAATATAGAAGTTATAATTATTACCTAGGATGAACAGATGACGTATGGATTCATTATACGAGCCCTGTTTCGTTGATGATTCCGGGACGTAATCATCCTAAGGGGGAGATAATTGTAACGCCCGTAGATCCGGGCAAGTCAATTTAGAGGCAATATGGGTCGAAAACGACTTTTCGGAAAAAGATTATTTAGAATAAATAATTTTAACCAAGTTATAGTATATGTCACAAGGTTTCCGTACATATAAAGAACGCCGAAATTTGAGTTATAACGAAGAAGTTATGGCCCGTCGAAGTTTTATGGCAAAACCGGCACGACACCGGGAAGCGTAAAAAGTGAATTTATGATAGAGGAATTTTTAGCCTTAGTTATCTAAACCAAAGTCGTAGAGTATGTTAAAATGAGAAAATCCGTAAAAAGAACACCCAAATCTGACTTCGTATGAGGAAGTTATGATTTTTCAAAGTTTCAGCTTAGTAGTGTACAGCCCGAAACTCGAATTTTAGTTCGAGCGGTTTTTGGCTTACGCGACCTAAATGAGAGTTAAAGATCTCAATAATAGGAACTCAACAGTAAAAAGATGGACGAAAACGGAGTTCGTATGAAAGAGTTACGAATTCTTCGCGATCATTTAACAGTCTAAACGCCTCCTACTGTTAAATTTATGATCGGTCGAGAATTAGCCGACGGAGCCAAAATGAAAGTTGTAGATATTATTTTTACCTACGCATGGATATAAAGAACGTCGAAAACGGAGATAGTATGACATAGATATAGACGAAGCTTAGTCGCTACTCTTCGAGCGCGGCGAATTCGATACAGTTTTGTAAATCCGAGATAGAATGAGAATTAGCTAACGAGGTCTAAACGAAAGTTGAAGATCTCATTAATAGGATCTCAACGGTAAAAATACAGACAAAAACGGAGCTCGTATGCAAAAGTTACGGGCGAAGCTTAGAGGCTACTTTACTATAAAACTCCTATAAATACAAGGGTGAACTCCTCATATTTTCTTCACACCATAAGCCTCTCTTTCTCTCTCTAACTTCTCTCTAGCCTCCCTAAACCCCTCCCAAGTCTACGGAACCTCCCTATCACGAGAAGAAAGCCCCGGAGCACCCGACGGCTCCGAGAAGAAAAGCTTTTGGCTCGGAAACGCTGCTCCAACGAAGCCCGGTTTTTAATAAAACCCATTGTAAGTGAGTTATGCCTATACTATATTTAATATAGCTTTTATTTAATTATAGTAACATTATTAAGACCTTAAAATAATTATTTTGGGCTATTATTATGAGTTATATTGAGTGTTATTTAACGCTTATATAATAGTAATAATAGCTAGACTATTAATTAGTCGTGGTTAACGTTAAAAACTAAACCCTAGTGGTATTGATACTAGGTTTTGTCGAGGAAAATTGTTTTGAGATAACGAAGTGCTGTCTGAGTTCGGAATCACCACCTAATCAGGTGAGTGCATGGTCCCTTTCATCTTACACATAGATATGAAGTATTTATTATATAATTTACGTGTTGTGAGTGCATAGTCCCTTTCATCTTACACATAGATATGAAGTATTTTATATAAACTACGTGCTATGTGTGCATATTATCTGAATACTTGCTGTCTATGCTGGATGAACGTTTTATACATGTTTTAAAGAATTTAAGCTGTATACGTATTTTATATGTACAAATATGTGTGGTATGATGATGGGTAGATAGATGATGAGAGATAGAAGATGACATGAGTATACATTGGCAGCTATAGACTTAGTGCCTATGGGACAAACACCGGTAGCTATGGACTTAGTACATGTCAGACGTTGGTAGCTATGGATTTAGTACCTGTTAGAAATTGGTAGCTATGGACTTAGTACCTATTAGTTAGACACTGGTAGCTATGGATTTAGTACCTGTAGGAATTGGTAGCTATGGACTTAGTACCTGTTGAACGCTGGTAGCCATGGATTTAGTACCCGATGAGTAGGATATAGCAGCTATGGAATTAGTGCTTTACGAACTAACATCGACAGCTATGGATTTAGTGCCAGTCCTATAACCCTGGAAGTAAGGGACTTCGGAATAAATAAATGCAGGATAGACGACTCTTAGGTTAAATCCTTAAGAGTAAAGAAGATAACAGGGATGGGTAATGGGGTTAGTTGTTTGATGATTAAACATAACAATTATATTATTGTGGGTTGAAAACCCTATGTACTCACCAGGTTTCCCAACCTAACCCACTCAGTTTATGTATATCACAGGTGTTGATATGAAGTCACTTTACACTGAGAGATTTAAAGAGATGTAGATCACTAGTGTAAATAAATGTAAGTTCTGTTTATGCTTATGTTTCTGTATTAACGATGACATCCCAAATGTTTTAAGATGAATAAAAATACGTTTCTTTGAAAATGTTTTAATAACGTATTTATCGTGTTTTTCTGGGAACAAATTCCGCAACCTTCTTATAAAATGAAGTACTCTGATTTTTATAAAGCATAAACAAAATCGGTCTTTTCTGGCCGTGATTTTGGGGATGTCACATCCATTAAGGAAGGCGGTTTTGATATTGATTTTCCATATTTCATAATTATGAAATGCTGCAATGGCTAACAAAAACCTAATGAACTTAATCTTTGCTACTGGTGAAAAGGTCTCATCATTATCAACTCCCGGAGTTTGAGAAAATCACTTTGTAACCAGTTGTGCCTTATAAGTGTGTACATTACCATCCATGTCGGTGTTCTTCTTGAAGATCCATTTGCACCCAACTGTCTTACAACCTAGTACATTGTCAACCATGTTCCAAACTTGATTGTCATACATGGAGTGTATCTCACTATCCATTGCCTCTTTCCATTTGGCAGACTCGGGGCCTACCATGGCTTCCGCGTAACTGTTAAGTTCATCCAGACTTACCAATGTCTCATTACTGATAAGTGTCTCACCTTCTGCAGTAATATGGAAACCATAATAATGCTCAGGTGCATTCCTAACCCTTGTGGAATGCCTTAGAGGTTCAGACTTGTCAATTGGCTCTACAGGAGTTTCCTCCTCAGGTTAAGTGCTAGGGTTTGAATTTCCTTCACCACTTGACTCTTGAATTTCTTCAAGGTCAATTTGCCTCCTACTATGTCCTTGGTTTATGAAATCTCTCTCTCTTTCTCTCGAAACACACCTCTCCTTGCTACAAAGACCACATTGTCACTAGGTCTGTAGAAGAGGTAACCAAAGGAATTATGTGGGTAGCCGATGAAAATACACCTCTTACTTCAAGGTTTGAGCTGATCATTAGTCTCGCATCTCACGAAAGCCTCGCAACCCCAAATCTTGATGTGGTCTAGTTTAGGAACTTTACCAGTCCACATCTAATGAGGAGTTTTGGCAACTTTCTTTGTAGGGACCATATTAAGGATATGGGTGGAAGTCTTTAAGGCATACCCCCAAAATGAGATTGGTAGAGAAGCTCGACTCATCGTGAAATGAACCATATCCAACAAGGTTCGATTGCGCCTCTTAGCCATACCATTCAACTATGGTGTCCTGGGAGGTGTCAATTGTGAGATAATTCCACATTCCTTAAGATGGTTGAGGAACTCTGTACTAAGATACTCACCACCATGATCGGATCGAAGCATCTTAATGTTGCTGCCCAATTGATTCTCGACATCCTGTTTAAACTCTTTAAACCTTTCAAAAGTCTCTGACTTATGCTTGATTAAATAGACATATCCATATCTATTATAATCATCGGTAAAAGTCAAATAATAACGATTAGCATCCCTTGTGGAAGATTTGAAGGGTCCACACACATTCGTGTGCACTAGATCTAACAAACCTTCACCCCTAGCACAAGAACTAGTGAAGGGTGACTTTGTCATTTTTCCAAGTAAGCATGATTCAAACCTATCATCTGAATTTAGGTCAAATGACTCCAAGACTCCATCCTTTTGGAGTTGGCCTATGCGTTTCTCGCTCACATGTCCAAGACGACAATGCCATAATGATGCTTTATCCAAGTTATTATTACTCGAATAATCAATACACAACACATTATTTCCTAGATTATCTACAACGGATACAACTTCATACACACCATCACAAGGTAAAGAACATCATTAAAGAAAGCATTTATTCCACCATTTTCATTATCAAAAGAAAAAGTAAACCCTTGTTTGTACAAAGCATGAAAGGAAATAATATTTCTTGCCAGTTATGGAAAATAACAACATTTATTCAAATCTAAAGTAAACCCACTACTTAGCATCAAAGAATAAACTCCAATCTTGGTGACATGTGAAGCTTTCCTATTCCCCATGATCAAGTTTATCTTTCCATGCTCCACATTCTCACTAGTCCCTACAAATCAGAACATATATGAATACCACAACCTGTCTCAAGGACCCAAGAGTTAGAATAGGGTGAGTTATTAGATAGAATAGTGTAAATACCTGCATGGTTGGGTTTAACTTTCCCATCCTTCACATCTTCGTGGTACTTTGGGCAGTTCCGCTTCCAAAGCAACTTTTCATGGCAATAGAAGAATTCGGCCTCTTTTGGGTTAGAAGAAGGAGTAACAAAACCTTTCTTGGTTCCACTTGAAGAAGAGCCATCAAGGGTCCTAGCCGTGGTACCCTTCGAAGATCTATTCCTCTTCTTCCCTCTACCTTTCCTGATGGCCAAGACAGGGGTGGTGTTTGGAGTAAGAGTAGGAGTGTTAACAACCGAATTACCTTTAAGACCTGTATCTGCAGTCTTTAGGAGTCCTTGAAGTTTGATGAGTGTGACTTCTTCCTTATTCATGTGATATGTCATGCGAAATTGATCATAACACGAGGTTAAGGAGTGCAAAATGATATCTATTGCAAGCTCCTCGGGGAAGTTCACATTAAGCTTCAGCAAACGGTCCACATACCTTTGCATTTTCTGCATGTGGCCCGTAATGGAATCTCCGTCCTTCATCCTGGTTGTTATCATGGAGGAGATTATTTCATACTGCTCTTGACGAGTACTATGATGGTATCTGTCCATCATATCTTGGTGCATCTCAAAAGGGTAGTAGTCCTCATAGGACTTCTGGAGTTCAGCTAACATAGTGGCCATCATGATGCACGCCACTTTGGTGGCATCTCTTTCATGAGACCGAAAGTCAGCGATCTCCTGGGGAGTAGCAGTGGACTCATCGATCTCCTTTAGCTCCTTTTAGAGGACATATTCCTTGTCCTCGTAATGAGTCACCTTATCGATGTTCCGAATCCAATCCATAAAGTTGGAACCATCGAAGAT